>NC_038042.1:43348925-43954175 GCF_002211085.1 Panicum hallii | reverse complement strand
CCTTCAGTCTCCTCTGATCCTTACAGCACCACTGCCGGATGAGGATCTGCTACTTTACATTGCGGCAACAACCCATGTTGTCAGCAGTGCTATTGTAGTCGAGCGAGGTGAGGAAGGCCATGCGTTTGGTGTGCAGAGGCCTGTCTATTTCGTCAGCGAGGTCCTCTCCGAATCCAAGGTACGGTATCCAGCTGTTCAGAAGCTTTTATATGCAATTTTAATCACATCAAGGAAGCTACGCTATTATTTCGACGAGTACAAGATCACTGTGATTACAGATTTCCTGTTGGCGGATATTCTTCATAATCAAGATGCCACGGGGCATATATCTAAGTGGGCAGTGGAACTGGCGGCTTTGTCAATCGACTTCAAGCCACTCAATGCAATCAAGTCGCAAGCCCTAGTCAATTTCATGACTGAATGGAGGGAGAATCAGGTCCCAACTCCAGCCGACAAGCCAGAGCACTGGACCATGTACTTTGATGGATCTCTCAAGCTCGATGGTGGCGGCGTAGGAGTTCTGCTTATTTCTCCATGGGGCGAGCAATTGAAGTATGTCCTTCAGATCCTGTGGGCGGTATCCAACAATGAAGCCGAGTATGAAGCCTTGCTTCACGAGCTCCGTTTGGCGATATCATTAGGGATCAAGCGACTACTTATGTATGGCGATTCCCTTCTTGTCGTTCAGCAAGTCAACAAAGAGTGGGACTGCAACAGGAAACGTTGGACGCTTATGTCCAGGAAGTGCGGAAGTTGGAAAGCAAATTTTCCGGCTTGGAGGTTCACCATGTGCTACGGGAGCACAATGTTGGTGCAGATACTTTGTCCAAACTCGGGTCGACACGTGCTCAGGTCCCACCAGAAGTTTTTGTCCAGGAGGTCAAGCAGCCATCCATTAAGTCTTCTCCGCAGATAACTATCGACGTGGGCCCCCAACAACCCGATCGAGAGGTTATCATGCTAAGGGAGGACTAGCGAGAGGTTTTTATTGACTTCATCCATAATCAAAGGCTACCGGTGGGAGTTGGCGCCGGAGTGCAGAAGCGGCACGCGTCATGCACAGAAGCAAGGGTTTTGTCCTAGTCGATGGCAAGCTCTATCGGCGCGGCGCTCGGTCAGGTGTTCTCATGAAGTGCATCACAAAGGAAGACGGCTGCGACATACTGCGGGAGATCCACAAGGGTGTCTGCGGCAACCACGTATCTTTAAGGATGCTGGTGGGAATGGCATACAGGGCCGGGTTTTGGTGGCCCACTGCAGTATCTGATGCGGAGGATCTCGTGCGCAGGTGCCAAAATTGTCAATTCTTCGGCAAGCAGACCCATGTTCCAGCCCACAGCCTCATCACCATACCGCCATCCTGGCCCTTTGCTTGTTGGAGCCTTGATATGATTGGGCCCTTCACAACGGTGCCAGACGGTTTCACCCATGTGTTGGTGGCTATCGACAAGTTCACCAAGTGGATCGAGTATAAGCCGATAGCCAAGCTTACACCAGATCGGGTTGTCGATTTCATCTCCGATATCTTGCATCGCTTCGGCTTCCCCAATACCATCATCACGGATTTGGGATCAAATTTCACGGCCAACCAGTTCTGAGAGTTCTGTGAAAATGCATGCATCGAGGTTAAATATGTCTCTGTTGCACACCCAAGGGCCAACGGACAAGTCGAACGGGCGAACGGTTTGATAATCGACGGCCTCAAGAAGAGACTCTATGATGAAACCAGCAAGAAGGGAGGCAAATGGATACATGAGCTGCCACATGTCATCTGGGGGCTTCGGACTCAGCCGTCCAAAGCCACAGGACAAACGCCTTTCTTCCTTGTATACGGATCCGAAGCAATTTTGCTGGCCGATATCATGTGGAAATCCCCAAGGGTTGAAATGTACGATGAAGGTGAGGCGGACGAGGCGAGGTAGTTAGAGCTCAATTCTGTTGAAGAGGCTCGCTGCACCGCTCTTGTTCAGTCAGCCCGATACTTGTAGGGGATCTGGCGATATCATGATCGCAACATGAAGGAGCGGTCATTCAGTATTGGTGACCTGGTCTTGCATCACATACCGGACGAATCCGGCCTACACAAGCTAAACTCAAGGTGGGGGGACCCATTCGTCGTCAAGCAGGTTACAAGGCCAGGGTCCTATCGACTACAGTGTCTCTAGGGTCAGGATGTTCTGAACTCCTGGAACATCCAGAACCTGCGCAAGTTCTACCCATAAGAAGATACCCGGTGATAGCTGAATCCCCGGGAGCTTAGAAGATCTCTTTTTCTCGAATCAATATGGAGGCCATGTGCCACAAGATTCGAGTTGTAAATTCCTTTATGAACATGAGGAGGTTACTGTCATGAGCAGTACTTTTATATATCGACTTCTTGCCGTGAATTTTACGGAGGCAACTGCCACGTTTATATCTCCTCGACTCCATGTTTTGATGGAGGTCTCAGCTCCGCTCTTACTCTCTACGACTCAATTTCTGCTGCGACCTTGGATGGTCGCTCGCCACTGCATTTACTCCAAAAAAATCGATCCGTTTGACTGGTTTACACCCAGTATGTTGGAAAGGCTCGCATGAAGAGCTACCTCGACTACATCTTGAGTGGTCGCACTCAGGGTAGTTTCGTTTCTGCCACCGCACTTGCTCCCAACAAGTCCGATCCATCCGTCTGGGTCCTACCTAACTTGTGGAGTGCGCTTATATGAGGAGCGACCTCGACTACATCTAGATTCGTTGCACTCGGGGTAGTCTCGTTTTTCTGCCTTAAGCACGGCAATTTCGCGACGATGCTCGCGTTCTTTCCTAACAAGTTTAGACCCGCTCGATCAAGGTGTGGCTAATCTGTTAGATGAGTTCTTACTGTGAGCCATACCTACCTTCCGGGTCGTCGCACCCAGGGTAGCGTCTACTACTTAAGCCTTGTAAGCCTGGATTCCAATTCAGCCAAGGCGCACACACACACAAGTAGAGACATAAAAAAAACCATATATACAAGGAAGTAAATACTTGTTTTCAATACCCTAATCCTGCATTACACTTTGAACTATACATTTTGATACAGGTTGGGCTTCTAGGAGGTATCTGTCAAACTGATCCTCGGTGCAGTCCACCGCCATTCCTTGAGCAAATATTTCCAGCTACGCGTTCGGCAGGAAGGACTTCACAATTGCGAGGGCGTTGCTGACACATGTGACAGGAGCCTCGGAGTGGAATGTGAATACTTTCTTCGGAGCCTCGCAGAGCTGCTCTAGCAAGGGCCGAGGGTTTGCTCAGCCTTCCTCCGGTGGATCCACCATGTCCACCAGCTCCCGGGCGGCCCCCCTGAGGTCTTCGAGCTCTTCGCCCAGCGTCTTGATTCGCTGACGGCCGTCGACGAACTGTCGTTCAGTGTCGCCAATCACCTTCTGCAGCCTCTCGACGTCATCTGTATGGCGATAGAGCAGGTTCTTCACATCAGTAAGTAGCTCTTCTTTACTCATTAAGACTCTCTTAAGTTCTGCGGTGGAAAGTTTTTCAGAATCCAGGATGAGTCATTCAATGCAAGTACTCGAGGGAAGCAATGGCTTACCTTGGTGCGCTTTCTTTTGCTCCTTGAGCTACTCCTGGTGCGCGTTCTTTTGCGCCTCGAGAACCTTCTTCTGTTCCTCAAGTTGTCGCTGAAGCTCGGCGTTGACTTTCTCGAGATGCAAGTTCTCCGTCTTCTCATCGTCAACGCGTCTCCTCAGAGCAGCAAGTTCTTTGTGGTCACTCACAACTCCCCGCAGTTTTTCTGATTTCCTCCGGGAGTCAGCGATCACATCCTGCATAAAAGAGAAGGTCAAGTCAAAACTACTCGACAACGCATACCAGCAGACAAGCACTTGGGACTCACCATGGTAAAGTCATACAGTTCTTTGTAAGCTCTCCTGAAGCCCCGTATGTTCTCGGCTGCCAGCTTCGGGTCATCCACCAGTTTGGCGTTGATGATGTCCTGGTCTCCGGGTCCAGCTTTCAGCATTTCTCTAGGACTCTTTGATGTCCCGGCAGCTTCTTCAGGGGGTGCAGGCTGAGCACCTACAAGTGCACGTGTTTTTCAGAATACTGCGCCTAGATCTCGGCAGTTAGCCGTGGGTGGTCGGATACTCACCTGTGCCATCTGTTGGAGTGGCATCTGGGGCCTCGACTTGTTCCCCGCCACCAGCTGTGATGTCGCCTTGTTGGAGCTCGGGGGGCGGCAAGTCAGGCAGCGTCGCGCCCGCCTCGGGGGCTGGCTCCGCAGGCGCCGACCTTTCGGGGGCCGACGACTTGGGGGCCAGAGCTGCCGTGACCGGCCCCGCGCCTGAAGATTCTTCTTAGGCCGAAGACCTGGGGGCTGGGGTAGTTGAGGCCGGCGTCAGTTGGAGGTCTGCGTTGCTTGCAGCTCTAATGAAGTCGAAGTCAGACAACACACAAGCCGAAAGATCAGAAAATTTATTGTGTAACCAGAGGCAAACTTACAGTGTAGACTTGTTCTTGATGGCCCTTTTCAACCACAAGGCCTGTCGCGGCGTTTCCGTCGCAGGCGGCGAGGTTTCACCAGGCAATGGCGCGGTCCCCGCCACGGCGATGGTGACGGCTGTGGCGGCCGATGGAGCTGTTTCCTCTTCTTTAGGCTCGGCCCGGGAGGAGGAGGCGGAAGGACTACAGGAGGACATTGTAAGCACGATAGAGTATCAACATATAACAATACACTAAGGCAACAACAAGTACCCGGAAGATTTAATTTCCTACGCCTTCCGCTTTCGCACTATCCGGCGACCCTGCGGCACCAGTGGCAAAGCGCCGGCCAGCTCCACTACTGGCTCGGAGGAGCTGTCCCGTTGTGCTTCTCCTTCAGCTTCCTCCTTCGCCTGAGGGCTCACATCCTCTGTGGACCCGCTGCTGCGCTGAGCTGCAGCTATGCGAGCCCTCTTGGCTTCTACAGCGGCACTGGGGAGGAGGTGGTCCGGCCGGGGGATATCAGGTCATGGCGGGTAGCTGCGGTATAGTTCAGTGTGTCCCTGCAGAAGGTCCTCCATTAGCGATGGCGTAACAGAGGTAGATTTGAACAAAAGTAGTCGAGTACTTACAGGTTTGGGCGGTTTCCGTGCGGTGTACAGTTCCGGCACATACGGCACGGCATCCACGTCCAGCAGCACTCGCCTGACTCGGAGGAGGGCGGCGTCGTCTGACAGCTCCTCTGCGCACATGCGAGATGGATCTTCAGAGCCGGTGTACTCGAATCCAAGTTGGTGGCGCTGTAGGATCGGTTGGACTCGGCGTTTGAAGAAAGAAAACATAACGGAAGCGCCGGTCACCCCCGTCATCTTGAGTGCTTCTATGATGTCCAAAAGCTCCTCGACCTAATCCATGTCTCCTCTGGACAGTTCAAGATTCCACTCCGGCCTCACTACAGGTGGGTTATTTGTTTTTTCGGGAAGCTGGGGGGCATGATTCTCAGTATAGAACCAATGGTTCTTCCAACCGGGAAGGTTGGAGGGGAATTTGTATGAGAGGTATCTTTCGCCGGCCTGCTGATGCAGTTGAATGCCGGTGCCCCCTACAGCAGATAGTTTCTACGAGGTAGGCTGGGGTTTGACAAGGAAAAGGAAGCGGAAAAGATCCCAGTGGGGTTCGATTCCGAGAAAGGCTTCACAAAAATGGATAAAAATGGAAATATGGCAGATGGAATTCGGGTTGAGGTGATGGAGCTCAAGCCCATAATAATAAAGAAGGCCACGAAAGAAAGAACAAGTGGGGAGGGCCAATCACCGTTCGGCAAAATGGTAAAATGTGATGATTTCGTCAACATTTTCCATGGGAATGGCTACACGGAAAGAGGGGCACCAGTTGACCAGACTCTTCTCTTGCAGCAATCCCTCAGAAACTAGCCTATTCAGATCGGTGAGGGAACACTTACTGTATGACCACTCCTCGGTCGACGGCTGCGCCTCCTTCTTCCTTTCGATCTCTGACTTCTTGGTAATTTCTCATGATCTAATTTTCATCATTTGAATCATCATTTTGGTAATTTCTCAAGTTGTCATTTTTTAACCTGCATGCCACGGTTTTCGGATCCTTATCTCCAATTTTGTGGGATTTGGATTCAAGGCTCGGGGGCTGCGGGATACATGGCATCGACTACTTATTTTTCAAATTTCTTTGAAGGATAGGCAGGATTACAGACTAATGGGACCCTCAGCCTGATTCTCTGATTTAACCTAAGGCTCGGGGGCTACTCCATATGGAGTGCGATTTTTCCAAATCGCACAGCATATTAAAAATATAATTCGGGGCATGAGCACCTCATAGCTTCAAAGTAGCCAAGCAAGTACTTGAAGATGGACGTCAAGATGAAGCTTCAAAAGAAGTCGAAGACTGCTTCGAAAGTACTCGATAAGCCTGCAGTACTCAACTACGAAGAGCTCAGGGGCTTGTCAGACCCGGGGCAACGGGGCTGTGTACATAGCGTAGTTAAAGAGATTAAGTCCGTCTTATCTCTTATTTATCTCGTTTATCTCTTATTTATCCCATTTAAGTAGGAGATAGAGCTAACCGGTACAGAGGGAATCTACTCGAGATATGTTCTGGTACGATTCCCTGGCTGGTGTTGGTTAGTATCTTTGTAACCCTGGCCTCTCGGATATATAAGGGAGGACAGGGACCCCTCTCAAAATAGAATCTCTAGATCATTCTACACCTAAGGCAATAGAAACCACTATAGGACGTAGGGTATTACGCACCTAGCGGCCCGAACCTATCTAAGCTTTATGTTCCTTGTACCTTCGAGCTCCTAATCTCGGCGTTCCCTCACCCAAAATCTACCACCTTGGGTATACCCCTCGGTGGGCAGCCGGTTAAACACCGACAGGACCCAGTTCCCAGGGAGCCCACCTCTCATTGATCAGTCCAAGACTGCGCCTGGAACGAGCACCCGTCCGTGTAGTACAACAACTTCATTTGGGCCATCTTGACCTACAACCCTGACTGACAACTCAGTCAGGATGACCAAGGCCCATATCGTCGACTGTAAGAATGGTCGGAGGCTGAGTCCGTACCAAGTCGCCGATCGGAGGCTCTGTTTGGGCTTCGCCTCACGCGTGCCCTCCTCCCCGACCGGCAGGCTGGTCGGGAGGACTGGCCTGGCTTACCAGCGGGCCCTAGGAGTAAGTACAAAGGATAAGAATGAGCCTTAGGGTCAACCTATCATACACGGGTAATCATTCCCTCCATGGGGATCACAGTCCCCCTGCTATGGCAGCAGGCTGTCACTATTCTACCTTTCTGTGGAAGAACCAATCCACTTGAATTATTCCAGCTCAAGTGCGCCAGTCATCGCTATACAGACGATACTAACTCAACGCACTTCAAACGGAACAACCCATTGGTCTATCGGGTCTCCGCCCAATACAACCACGGTTCAACAGGACCGAAGTAGGTTTACCTCGCACGAAGGTGATTTTATAATCACACAACAGCTCACCAACTTTTAATTTATAGAAATATTAAATATTATTACAATTTGTTTCAAACTTAAAGTAAACTTATACAAGTATTGTTTAAAACCACAAGCTATGCAAGCTTGTTCAGAGTTACAGCGGAAGAAATTAACACGCGACTACATACGTCGTGAAAGTTGACACCATGCTCAGCCCAAAACATGGCGTCATTCCGGAGGGTCATTGCCAGCCGGGATGGATCCCATTCCACTGACCAGCCAAACGGAACAGAGAATGACCAGACTGGACTATCCGTTTGGTTCTCACAGGCCATACCTAAAAAACAGACTAGCAAGACTGAGTATGCTAATATTCAGCAAGACTTAACCGAGATCGGATATACTTAGCCTGAAACTAGACCATGGAGAATTGAGAGGTTCTAGTTTTCTTTTTGCTAAAAAGCAACAAAGAGTATGATCTAACTTTCATGTTTTAATTTTCAGATTCTAGTTTCATTAACCATTCTAGATAAGCACCTATACTAGACAAGCTAGGTGGAGATTAGCATCCATCTAGATTATTCCAACATTCGTTACTGTTCTTACTCTATGTGGCAGAAGGAATAAGCAGTCTCAATCTGCGTGAGAAACGGATGATTCTGAATCGAGTTTCATAACCTTTCAAGGGTAAACCTAACTCACACGCTTGGAACATCAATGATCGTTCCGAAGCAACTGTTTGCCTTTCATTCCGACTCATGGATTAGAACCACCACAAGCGACTGTAGGACCATACGCACATCCAATATGCAGGACGTATGTGACTAATGACCGTACTTCTATCCGCTGTGTGGAGCAAAATTCCAGCACATCGGTGTGTGTACGAAAAACCAAATTACGAGTGGTGGGAGGTATGTCCACTCCTCGGGCTGATTGGTTACTAGGTTTACCGCTTTCCATATTTCACGGCATGTGGCTAGTACTTTCAAATGCTTAAACATAGCTACCACACACTACGACCTTATCAACTTTTATCAACACAGATGGGGTAACCTTTCAAGTCATGATACTGCACATGACCCCGTCCATTATCCTTATAGTGATTCCAGAATAGTAAACATTCAACTCCTATATCGCGCGAGTGACAGGAAATCACTCAACTTCTGCCGGTCCTATTAGCAGAGCATCTATTCGATAAGGACTTAGGCACAATACATAGGTTCCTAGTATCCATGCATCTAGGGTTCCATATCAACTCCTAGACTTAATGCATAGTATAGATATATAAGTATAAAACTGTATAAGTGTAGTAATTTAAAATACTGGGTTATGCATCGGGGCTTGCCTTCTCGAGCGGGGCTGGGGTCAGGGATGTCAAGGACTTCCGAACCTTGGTTTGGGGCTTCAGTTAAATCCTCAGCGACGTTCACCTGGTCTTCATAAAACCTTTGCTCGTGTTCCGCGACTAGTTCGTAGTCTGCGTCGTCGAGTGTCGTTGACTCTACATGATATGCAATGATTTGAATTAGGTGGTTCTTGAGTTAAGAATTTTACTTCATGATAAAGTTGCAATCTAACAATGGATAAACACAACTTCATAATACAAGAAATTTGAATTCAACCCTACTATTGGTATCTTAATTCAATTATCATTATTAATTGAATTAATTGAATTAGGTTAACAAGTTTGATTTTGATTTTGAAATCCACAAAGGCTATGGCCTTGAATTTTTGTGGGTAATCTTACTTCTAGCAGATTAGTTTACTATGAATTGTTCATAAATTTGTGAAAACAAAAACTAAAGCATTTGAATTAAGTTCAAATTTGAAGTTTAAATTCAAACCTTAGACAAAACAGTGTCATAAATTCTTGAAAGATTTACTATGAACTACTCAATTACAGAACATCACATGGTAAAGAGATCTAAGTATGAAAACCTTAGTAACATGCTTGAATAAATTTAAACCATTTCAAGCTTGGTTTGCATAAGTTTAAATTAATTCAAGTTAGGGTTCAATACTGTAAGTGAAATTTCCACACAAGCTCACTCATACCCTAAACAAAAAGCATTAGGTTTCAAACCAGACTCTAATAACCAAAGTTGTAGAGCCAAACTTCTGGAATACAACAAAACTGGTTTCACAATTTTTGAATTTTTCTACAATTTCCTATGGATTTTTAAAGTTGGTGATTTGAAATTGGGGGGGGGGGGTTCTGATTTTCCATAGAAAGGCCCCTGGAAAGATTTGAATCCTTGCAATTGGGTCCTTGGCTGGGTTTTACAGAGAAGCCGATTGACGGCGACCAAATTCCAGCGAGGGGGCTCACCGACGGCGAGGGGAAAGTGGGGAAAAAGGTTCAGGAGCTCACGGCGGTCACGGGGGTGGCCGGTGTTGGGGAAGAGAGGGGCTAAAATGGCGAGTCGACGGCGAACAGGGGCGGGCGGCGGGGCTCCGAGGGGCTGCGATGGCGTTCCGGTGGCCGGAGGGCAGGAGAGCGGCGTGGAAGTATCTAGAAGCTTCCACGCGATGATGTGGTGCTGGTGGTGTGCTTGGTAGGGGCTGAAAGGGGGTGGAGCGTCGGGACGACGGTGAGACCGAGCGGCGGCGGAGCTTGAGCTCACCGGCGTGGTGGTTCAGCTGCTCTAGTGCGGGAGAGTGAAATTAGGCGGGTCTGTGAGCATTAGTGGGTGGCATGGTGCAACTGGAGCACTAGATTGTAGATGGGAGGCGACAGAGGCGGCTGACGACGGCGAGTAGGAGCTGCGGCGAGGCGTGGCGCTCGGAAAGAAGGAAGAGAAGTAGAATGGGCGTGCGTGAGTGCAAGAGTGAGTTTGTGGGGAGCTCAGGGACGTGCTTCAAGTCGAGGAGGAGGCACGGCGAGCGAGAGCCGCTGCTGGCAAGCTCGGCGGCGCGCGTGGCGGCTCGGGCGGCGGCGGCGCGACGTGGAGGGGTAGGGGTGGTGAGCAGGGTGGTGAACGGCGGGCGCGGTGCTGGAGGGGCACGTGGTGCGGAGAAGAGCGGCGCGGGGCAGGTGGAGCTCGGAAACATGGCCGGCAAAGGTGGCAGGGTCGGGCGCAGAGAGAAACAGAGAGAGGAGGGGCTGGAGGTAGATGATGAGGACTGATCTCCGATTTCCAAAAATGCAGGGACTCTACTGTAAAGTCAAAACAATTTTCAAACCATAGCTCAAATGAAAATATGCCCAAAAGACAAAGCGTAGAGCTTTGCAAGAGCTACAACTTTGCTTTAAGGTTCAGTTTCAAAAGAGTAAGGATTTGAATCTAATTTAAAACTAGGCAAAAGTTTAAACTTCAGAGATAACATATTTAAATTCTACACTCCACTTGAATCCTTAGGGTGGTTTCACTTCTCACAGAGGTTTAAAAGTAAGTATTTGCTTCTTTCAAAACAACCCTTTACATAATTTGATTTTACCTCCCATTCTCACCCATTTTGCACCAAAGGACGTAAATTTTCCAGAATTATAAAAAGATCCTTTTGCCCTTGCATTAAGGTTTTTAACACACATACAAAAGATCAAACACACAAACTTCATTCTAGAATCTAGTGTATTTTAATCCTAAGTACCTGAATATCACACTTTCTATCCCCGCAAAGGGACGGGGCGCAACAACATCATGACAGGCGGACACGCCTCCATCATGACCTGAATGTCACAACCTTCCCCCCTAAAAAGAATCTCGTTCCGAGATTCTAGAACAGGATAGAATCGGACGATCAGATTTGGGAGTTGGCATGAAGGAAGTCTGGAAAGTTGTGTTGAAGATATGACTCGGTTTCCCAAGTCACTTCTTCTTCAGTGTGATGATTCCACTGAATTTTGAACATCTTGATGGTTTCTCTTCTAGTACTTCTCTCTTTGGTGTCTAATACTTTGATCGGATGCTCGGTATAAGTTAGATCAGATTCGATTTTGATGGCTTAGGGATCGATGATCTCGGTAGGAATTTTGACGCACTTTCTAAGTTGAGATACATGGTAGATATCATGAATGGCCGCTAATTGAGGAGGAAGTTGAAGACGATAAGCTACGGGTCCACAAATTCTGATGATTTCAAAGGGTCCAATATATCGAGGGGCAAGTTTTCCTTTTACACCGAACCGTTGAATACCTCGAGTAGGAGATACTCGAAGATACACGAAGTCTCCAACCTGGAATTGTATTGGTCTCCTTCGGATGTCAGCGTAGCTTTTCTATTGAGATTGGGCTACTTTTAGATTATTCTGAATAGTCTTCACCTTTTCCTCTGCTTCAGTGGCAAGGTCGGGTCCAAAGATTTTACGCTCGCCGGTTTGTGACCAACTCAGAGGAGTTCGGCATCGGTGACCGTATAATGCTTCGAACGGAGCCATCTTGAGACTTGTTTGATAACTGTTGTTGTAGGAAAATTCTGCCAGTGATAAGCATTTGTCCCAATTTTTGTCGTACTGAAGTGTCAGACCCGGGGCCACCGGGCTGGGCACATAACGTAGTTTAAAGAGGTTTAAGAGATTAAGTCCGCCTTATCTCTTATTCATTTTGTTTATCTCTTGTTTGTCCCGTTTAAATAGGATCTTTGTAACTCTGGCCTCTCGGATATATAAGGGAGGTTAGGGACCCCTCTCAAAACAGAAGATCATTAGGTCATTCTACACCAAAGGCAATACAAACCACCATACAGGACGTAGGGTGTTACGCATCTTGCGGCCCGAACCTATCTAAGCTTTGTGTTCCTTGCACCTTCAAGTTCCTGATCTCGGCGTCTCCTTACCCAAAACTTACCACCTTGGGTATATCCCTCGGTGGGCAGCCGGTTAAACACCGACAGCTGGCGCGCCAGGTAGGGGAGTGCGTCGAAGATCCACCGGCGAGCTCGATGGCATGTTTCAATTTCATCAGGTCAGTTCCCTCTCAGGGCACGACATTCGTTTTTGGCTCGTGGGTTTGCATCGCAGATGGTGCAGGCAACTTTCGGCGATTCCTCGTCGACATGAGGCCAAAAACCGTCGCTACGGATCCTCGCAGCGACCTCGACAAGTTTGTCGACGAGCTCGATGTGGCAGAACCGTCTGAATTATTCCGGTTCAAGTGCATTAATCATCATTTATAAAGACCCGATGATCTCAAATGCACTTCAAACGGAACAACCCATGGGTCTGTCGGGTCACCGCCCGATACAACCACAGTTACACATGATCGGAGTAGGTTATACTCATACAAGAAGAATTCCAGGTACATAACAACGCAAGCTTTATTACAGAGTAGGCAGTATTATTACAAACCAGTTTTTCTCCAGCCCTGTCTGGAGCAAAATAAACAAAGGGTGATTTAAAAACAACGGATAAACACCCATTGACCAAAGTTATAGCAAAAAGACAACGTGACTAACAACGTCGCCATCAGCAGCACCATGCGTAGCCCAGTCGATGGTGTCACTCCGAGGGGTCAATGCTGGCCGGGGATGGATCCCATTCCACGGACCAACCACGCGGAACAGCAAAGGGGTAGGACGCACTATCAACCTGATTTTCAACCGGCATACCTGAAAGCAGTTTTAGCAAGACTGAGTATACTAATACTCAGCAAGACTTACCCGGGTTTGGGTATACTTAAGCCCTTAACTAGACTCATGAAGGTGTGGTAAGGTTCTGGGTTTATTTTTCAGCTGAAAAGCAACAAAGAGTATGAACTACTTTCAAGTTTTAGCTTTCATCTTCTAGTTGAGTATTTATTCTAGATTAGCACCTACATTAAATAAGCAAGGTAGTGATTATCATCCATCAAGATTATCCATCATTAGTTCCACTTCTTACTCAATGTGGTAAAAGGGATAAGCAATCTCAATACTCGTGAGAGGCGGACGATCCGGACCGAATTTCAACCTTGCAAGGTAAACCTAACACACACGCTTGGAACATCCAACGACGATTCCGAAGCAACCGTTTGCCTTTCATTCCGGGTCGTGGATCAGGGCCACCACAAGCGACTGCAGGACCATACGCACACCCAATGTGTGCAGGACGTACGGTTGTAGCGCGATTACAAACCCGTACTCCTGGTTGCCCTTGCAACACGTATTCCCACACGTCGAATCAAGTAACAAGAAAAACCAAAATACGAGTGGTGGGAGGTATGTCCACTTGCCGGGCCGATCGGTTACTAGGCTTACCGCTTACCATATTTCACGGCATGTGGCTAGTACTTTCAAACGCTTAGCCACTACTACCACACATTTCGACCTTAAAGCTTTTATCAAAACAGACAGGGTGAAGTTCCAGGTCATGATACAACACATGACCCTGTCCGTCATCCTTATAGTGGCTGCAGAATTGTAAACAAGCAACTCCTATATCGCGCGAGTGACAGGAAATCACTCG
This sequence comes from Panicum hallii, assembly GCF_002211085.1. Classification (NCBI taxonomy): domain Eukaryota; kingdom Viridiplantae; phylum Streptophyta; class Magnoliopsida; order Poales; family Poaceae; genus Panicum; species Panicum hallii. The sequence goes on along the minus strand of NC_038042.1, from coordinate 43,940,359 downwards.
ACTTTTACCGGTCCTATTTAGCAGGGTATCTAAGCGATAAGGACTTGGGTACAACACATTGCTTTCCTACGATCATGCAACTAGGGTTTCATCTCAACTCCTAGACGTAATGCAAAATATATAACATAACACTGAATTTGTAATAGCTTGAAAATATTGGGATGTGCACCGGGGCTTGCCTTCGGAAGTGAAGTTAGGGTTAGACAAGTTAAAAACTTCCGAACGTCGGTTCGGGGCTTCAGTCACTTCTTCAGTAACTGGGATGGAGTCTTCAGATAGCCCGGGTTCGGGTTCCAAGATTAACTCGTAGTCTCCGTCTTCAAGCGTCGACGAGTCTACATGATATGCAAGGATTGATTTTTAGTGCCAAATATATTAGATCTTTCCTTCATGATAAAGTTGTAATTTAACAAATCAACACACACTCAACATCACAACAATTGACAAGCTCATTAAACAACTAAGTATTTGTCCTTAAACAAGTATCACAAACTAAGGCAAATTATTCCTAAACATAGGTTTAAACATATTTAGCATTTATTATACTCAAATCTTAGTTGTTTTGAACTTATTTTAACCAATCCTGAAATTACTCAATTTACAAACTTGTACTGGTCTTGGACATTTCCTACAAAACTAACACTACTTAAACTAACTAATGACCAGGAATTGCAGGAAATAAACTTAAATCACATAAGCTATACACAAAAGATCCCTTTTTGAAAACATTTAAATAAATGCAAAACTAACTGATTTCAAACTATACTTTAGTAACCAAAGTTGTAGATCTTATTTTTATGAACACAACAGAACTGGTTTTGCCATTTTTGGATTTTTCTACACTTTCCTATGAATTTTTAAAACTGGCTGGAAGGGAAAATGAGAAAGGCACTGATTCTTCACAAAGAGACCCCTGGAAAGATTTGAAACTAAGCAATCAGGTCCCTGGCCGGTTTTCCTCTCGGGGACAGATCAACGGCGAGCGATTCCGGCGAGATAGCTCGCCGGCGGTGAGGGGAAAGGGAGGGGAAATGCTCAGGGGCTTACAAGGGACTCAGGGGTGACCGGAGTTGGGCCGGGGAGGAGCTGTAACGGCGGCGCGACGGTGGACAGAGGCGGCGGCGGCGGCTGGAAGCTAGGCGGCGGCGTTCCGGTGGTTGGAGGGCCGGGGAGTAGTCGAGGAGTGCCTGGAGAGCTTCGTGAGGTTGATGTGGTGCTGTTGCTCCACTTGGTAGGGGTTAGGGGGCGGCGGAGCAGTGGAACGGCGATGGGGCCGAGCTGCGGCGGCGGAGGAGCGGCGGTGTGCTCGTGGGCAGGCGTCTCCGGTGGGGGAATTGGAAAATGGCCGGCACGATGAGCTTCAGGAGGATGAGGTGGTGCTGGTGGAGGTCAGGGTCGAGTGTAGGAGGCTCTGGAGGAGGCTGCCGACGGCGAGGCCGAACGGTGGCGCAATGGCGGACGGCGGCGAGGCGCGGGAGAAGGAAGCCGGGGTGGAGTTGGGCTCGGGGAGGTGGTAAAAGAACTCGAGCAGGAGGCCACGGAGCTACTTATGCACTTGGGGAGGCTTTGGAGGGCGGCGAGCAGGAGCTGGACGCCGGCGACGTCGTGGCGGCCGGGGAGAGCAGGGAAGTGACGTGGCGGCTCGGGAAATGGCCACCAGGGCCTGACAAGCGGCGGGACAGGTGCGCTGGAGGTGGAGGTGGCACTGGCAAGCGGCACGGGGGCAGGTGGCGGCCGGGGCAGCTCGCCGAAGTTAAGCGGCGGCAGCAGCAGCTCTCGGGCAGAGCAGAGCAGAGCAGAGCAGCTGGAGGTGGACGATGAGGACCTGGTTGCAAATACTAAAAAATCCAGGGACTCCACTGTAAAGCCTGAGTAACTTTCAAACTAGAGCTCAAATGAAAATGCTCCAAAAACCAAAAGTGTAGAGAATAAAAAGTTCTACAACTTTTCTTTAGGGTTCGGCTCCATAAGAGTTGAAGATTCAAAGTTATTTTAAAAACCATACAACTAGTCAAATTTCTTTTAAAACCTTTTTAAATTTTACATTTCAAACAACTCCCTAATTTGTTTTCACTTTTTACAGTGGTTTAAAAGTAAAAGCATCATTTGCAAAACAGCCCTTCCTATATTTCAAAATTATCCACCCTCACACACATTTTGCACATTAAGCCCTATATTTTTCTAAAATTACAGAAAACACCCTAAAATCTTGTCCTTAATCAACACACAAGAGTACATCCTACACGCAATGCACTAAGTCTGGCTCCCATATACCTGAGGTGTCACACTTGACAACTTGCCGCTCCATACCTCCGCAGCACAGATCGAGATGGAGTCTGCTCCAGGCTCGACTTCTTCTAGCGTTGCGACAACTTTCCCCGGTTTGGACTTGTTCCAATCTAGAGATCTGCATAACCGATCCCAGCTCGGCTCATGCAAACCCGCTACTGATGTTCAGGAGGCCGGCGTCTCTAGGTCCCTCTCCGTGCTAGAGAAGGACCTGGACTTGTTGCTCCAGGATGGAAAGCCTGAAGCCACCGCGTGTCGGGGGGCTTCAGGTTGTTCTGGTCCCGGTGACCTGGTGATTACCTCTCTGCCAAAGGGCCGCTTTGTGCATTGGAGGGGCATGATACCCTCCGATCTACTCGAGGCAGAGGGTCGGCTTGTGGCTCACCTCGAGCCATTGCCCTTTCAAGAGGGCAGGCCATTGGCCACCGCGGTAGAGGAGTCGACTGAACTAGTCGACGAAAGCTCTCATGACCTTTCCTCCCGCCAGGTGCTGATGGCCGAAGAAGGCGAGGACGATGGGGATCTTCCCATCGTCAAGTTTGAAGTGATCTCCGAAGATGAGATCACGGCCAACGCTGGCGATGAGAACGACGCCGATCGTGAGGCGCGGAGGGCCAGGAACAGGGCGCGCACAATTCGGCGGAGGAGGGCCAACGAGCGTAGGCGATCTATGCATCGCGAGCTTGACCCTGAGTTCGCCGCCGCAAGCGAACGGGGTTTCAGGACTCCGGTGGCCAACATCGCCAGGGTGATGGCCATCCTCGAGCGCAGCCATGATCCGGAGGTACGTCAAGCACTTCTCTATGCACAGAGGGCTTGGATCCAGCTGGATCAACACAACCCGGCGTCCACCATCAGGGAGGAGCGCATGGGCGAGAGTCGAAGTCAGGCTCACAGCCAAACGGCTGGTGGCTGTCCTCGACACCAGATCAGCAACGACAACGCCCGTGGGAGCCAGACCCCTGGCGGGAGGCAACAGCCACCGCAAGGGGGTCATCCGCGACAGGCCAATCGCCGACATTCTCCGGAGGTCCTGCGCCAGCACATCAATGAAGGTTGCGACGCGTAGACCGTGGTCTCCTCCAGGCGCAAGGTCCGCGAAGAAGTCGAAACTGAAGGTACTGACTGTAGCGATCGATTCCCTGCTTTTTCTGCTTGTTTCAGCAGCTACAAGTACCTAGAGGGCTTCAAGCCGATCGGCATCACCAAGTACGACGGCAAGCAGGCTCCCCAGCAGTGGCTCCGTTGCTACTCCACGGCCATTGAGGTCGCAGGGGGCTCAAATATCACCAAAGTCGTCTACTTCCCGATGGCTTTGGGCCCTGCACCGCTTACTTGGTTGGAAAGCCTCAGCAGCAACTCGATTGACTCCTGGGAGTGCCTCAAGAAGGTCTTCATCGACAACTTCTAGGGAGCGATTGCTCGTGCAGGTACTCGTCACTATCTTGCTCAGTGTAAGCAGGAACGTAATGAGCTTCTGCGGTCCTATACACGTCATTTTTTTGACATTCGTGCCACCGTCGCCAACATCTCGGAGGACGACATCATCGATTGTTTCTACAACGGCATCACCGACCTGGGCATCTACAGGGATATCGGGCGGAACAGGCCGAAGACCGTTGCGGTCCTTCGTGATATGATGCACGATTGGTCCGAACAGGAGGAGAAGATGCGGGAGCGGTTTCCGCGGCATCAAGATAGCAATCTGCGGCGCCCAAATGACAACCGCAATGACAAAGGCCCGCGGGACTTTTCGGGGCCACCCCGAAAGCGAAAGCCAGATGATGTCATCACGGCCATCGATCATCTTTCGCGGGGCAAGAAGTCGACAGCGCAGGAGGAGTTCGAGAAGCTCCTGCAGAAGAAGTGCCCATTGCATCCGGGCGCCAACCACGCCGCTATCGACTGCTACCACCTTCGGAGGACGTTCAACAACTCCGGTGGCGAAAAGAAGAACAAAAAGCCTACTGACAACGAACCCGAGGATGATGATCAAGTAGATCATGGGCGCAACCCGAAGTTTCAAGATGCTTTGAAGGTTATCAACGTCATCTTCGGGGGAGACGAGGATTTTGGTTCCAGGCGGGACCAGAAGCTGCTTCTCCGGGAGATTTTGTCCATCGAGCCGGCGGTACCATGACCACTCCGTTGGTCGGAGGTCCCCATCTCGTTCTCCCGCGACGACTAGTGGACGAGCTTTTCGGAGCCCGGTAAGTTTCCCTTGGTCCTGGATCCTGTGGTGGCGGAGGTCAAGCTCACCAAGGTCCTCATCGATGGCGGGAGTGGGCTCAATCTCATCTTCGTCAGCACTTTGAAGAAAATGGGCCTGGATTTCAAGGACATGCTGGTTCCCAACAAGTCCCCCTTTTACGGCATCGTCCCAGGTAACGCGGCACACCCGCTGGGTACGGTGGTCCTCCTAGTCACCTTCGGCACGCGGGAGAACTATCGTACCGAGTTCATCAAATTCGAAGTGGCTAACTTCGAATCTTCTTATCATGCCATATTGGGTCGTCCGGCACTTGCCAAGTTCATGGCAGTGCCGCATTACGTCTATCTGCTTCTTAAGATGCCAGGACTCAGTGGAGTACTCACCCTCCGTGGCGACTTGAAGAAGTCATACGACTGCAATCAGGAGGCGATCCAATACGCTTTGACTACTCGCGTGCCAGATGCTTCGGGAGAAGTACTCACGGCTGCGCAGCAGCTTTCCCAGTCCGGGCTAGAGATTCCTTCCAAGATGGCCAGCAAGTCGAGCATCCAGTCGACTGATGATGTGGCCCTCAAGACGATCCAGCTTCAGGAGGGAGATTCATCTAAGACCACTGTCATCGGTGCGGGCTTAGGTGACAAATAGGAACTCGCGCTCGTCAGCTTCCTTCGGGCTAACCGACACATATTCGCATGGAAACCAGCAGATATGCCAGGGGTGCCCAGGGAGTTGATCGAGCATGCTTTGAATGTACACCCGAAGGCGACGCCTAAAAAGCAACGCCTGCGGAGGTTTGCCCATGACAAGCGTGAGGCCATTAAACGGGAGATCGCTAAACTTCTCGCAGCTGGATTCATTAAAGAAGTAATCCATCTAGAGTGGGTAGCGAATTCCGTTCTTGTAAAGAAAAGGAACAATGAATGGAGAATGTGTGTTGACTACACTGATCTCAACAAGCACTGCCCAAAAGACCATTTTGGGCTGCCGCGCATTGACCAAGTTGTCGATTCGACGGCTGGTTGTGTTCTTCTTTGTTTTCTTGATTGTTACTCAGGTTATCATTAGATCGCGCTCAAGGAGGAGGACCAAATCAAGACTGCTTTCATCACCCCGTACGGGACTTACGTCTACAAAACAATGTCCTTCGGGTTGAAGAATGCAGGAGCAACCTATCAGCGTGCGATCCAGATGTGTTTCGCGGATCAGCTGCACTAGAATGTTGAAGCTTATGTGGACGACGTCTTCATCAAGACCAGGGTGTCCAGTGACTTAATTACAGATTTGGAGGAAACATTTAGCAGTCTGCGCAGACTTTGGTGGAAATTCAATCCCACCAAGTGCGTCTTTGGAGTACCTTCAGGAAAATTGCTCGGGTTCATCATCAGCAACCGGGGCATTGAAGCCAACCCTATAAAGATCACAGCCATCACTGATATGGAGGCTCCGGCCACAATCAAGGATGTGCAGAAGTTAACAGGTTGTATGGCAGCTCTGAACAGATTCATCTCCCGACTCGGGGTGAGAGGACTACCTTTCTTCAATCTCCTGAAATGCCAAGATAAGTTCCAATGGACGGAGGAGGCTGAGCGGGCCTTGCAGGATCTGAAACATCATCTTCAGTCACCTCCGATCCTTACAGCACCGTTGCCCGGGGAGGATCTACTACTTTACATCGCGGCGACAACCCATGTTGTCAGCAGTGCTATTGTAGTCGAGCGAGGCGAGGAAGGCCATGCGTTTGGAGTGCAGAGGCCTGTCTACTTCATCAGCGAGGTCCTCTCCGAATCTAAGGTACGGTATCCAGCTGTTCAAAAGCTCTTGTATGCAATCTTAATCATATCAAGAAAGCTACGCCATTACTTCAACGAGTACAAGATCACTGTGATCACGGACTTCCCGCTGGCGGATATTCTTCATAATCAAGATGCCACGGGGCGCATATCCAAGTGGGCAGTGGAGCTGGGGGCTTTGTCAATCGACTTCAAGCCACGCACTGCAATCAAGTCACAGGCTTTAGTCGACTTCATGGCTGAATGGAGGGAGAATCAAGTCCCAACCCCAATGGACAAGCCAGAGCACTGGACCATGTATTTTGATGGGTCTCTCAAGCTCGACGTCGGCGACGCTGGTGTTCTGCTTATTTCTCCATGAGGTGAACAGTTGAAATATGTCCTTCAGATCGTGTGGGCGGTATCCAACAATGAAGCCGAGTATGAAGCTTTGCTTCACGGGCTTTGTTTGGCGATATCACTAGGGATCAAGCGACTACTTGTATATGGCGACTCTCTTCTTGTTGTTCAGCATGTCAACAAGGAATGGGATTGCAACAAGGAGACAATGGACGCTTATGTACAGGAAGTGCGCAAGTTGGAAAGCAATTTCTCCGGCTTGGAGGTTCACCATGTATTACGGGAGCACAATGTTGGCGTGGATATCCTGTCCAAACTGGGGTCCACGCATGCTCAGGTTCCGCTGGGAGTCTTTGTCCAGGGGCTCAAGCAGCCATCCATCAAGTCTTCTCCACATGTAACCATCGACGCGGGTCCCCAACAACCCAATCGAGAGGTTATGGCGTTGGGGGAGGACTGGCGAGAGGCTTTTATCAACTTCATTCAAGATCAGCGGTGACCAGAAGGGATTGACACCAAGAGCGCGGAGGCGGCACGCGTCTTGCGAAGAAGCAAGGGCTTCGTCCTGGTCGATGGCAAGCTCTATCGGCGCGGCGTTCGGTCAGGAGTTCTCATGAAGTGCGTCACAAAGGAAGATGGTTACAACATACTGCGGGAGATCCACGAGGGCGTCTGCGGAAACCATGCGGCTTCAAGAACGCTGGTGGGGAAAGCATACAGGGCCGGTTTCTGGTGGCCTACTGCAGTGACCGACGCGGAAGATCTCGTGCGCAGGTGCCAAAATTGTCAATTCTTCGGCAAATAGACTCATGTTTCTGCTCATAGCCTCATCACTATACCACCATCTTGGCCCTTTGCTTGTTGGAGTCTCGACATGATCGGGCCCTTCACGACGGTGCCAGGCGGTTTTACCCATGTTCTGGTGGCTATCGACAAGTTTACTAAGTGGATCGAGTACAAGCCAATAGCCAAGCTCATGCCAGATCGGGTCGTCGACTTCATCTCAGACATTTTGCATCGTTTCGGCTTCCGCAACACCCTCATCACGGACTTGGGATCAAACTTCATGGCAAACCAGTTTTGGGAGTTCTGCGAGAACGCTTGCATCGAAGTTAAATATGTCTCGGTTGCACACCCAAGGGCCAATGGACAAGTCGAAAGGGCGAATGGCTTGATCATTGACGGCCTCAAGAAGAGACTTTATGATGAAAATAGCAAGAAAGGGGGCAAATGGGTGCATGAGCTGCCTCACGTCGTCTGGGGGCTTCGGACTCAGCTGTCCAAAGCCATAGGACAAACACCTTTCTTCCTTGTATATGGATCTGAAGCTATCTACCAGCCGATATCATGTGGAAGTCTCCAAGGGTCGAAATGTACAATGAAGGCGAGGCGGACGAGGCACGGCAGTTAGAGCTCGATTCTGTGGAAGAAGCTCGTTGCACCGCTCTTGTTCAATCAGCTCGGTACCTGCAGGGGATCCGGCGATATCATGATCGCAACGTCAGGGAGCGGTCATTCAATGTTGGCGAATTGGTCTTGCGTCGTATTCAGGACAAATCTGGCCTACACAAGCTCAACTCAAGGTGGGAGGGCCCGTTCGTCATCAAGCAGGTTACAAGGCCAGTGTCTTATCGACTACAATATCCTGAGGGTCAGGATGTCCCGAACTGCTGGAACGTTCAGAACCTACGCAAGTTCTACCCATAAGAAAATGCCCGGTGATATCCGAATCCCCGGAGGCTTGGATGATCTCTTTTCCTTGATACAATTTGGAGGCTATGTGCCACAATATTTGGGTTGTACATTTCTTCTCAGGCACGCGATAGCCACGGTCACGTGCAAACACTTGTGTAAATTGACTACTTGTCGTGAATGATACGAAGGTTATGGCCACATTCATAACTTATCGACTTCATTTTTCGACGGAACCCCCTGCTCCAATCAAATCCGCTCCATATTGGTTTTCGCCGTGACCTTAGCTGGTCGCACGCGATAGCAGTCGCATTTCCCCAACACAATCGATCCGTTCGACTGGTTCATACCCAGGTTGTTGGATAAACTCATATAAAGAGCAACCTCGACTACATCCTGTGTGGTCATACCAGAGTAGTCTCGGTTCTGCCAAGAGCACGGCACAACAGCGGCGATGCCCGCATTGGCTCCCAACAAGTCCGATCCGTCCGTCCGGATCCCACTTAACTTGCGGAGCACGCCCATATGAGGAGCGTCCCTAACTACATCCAGAGTCAATCCACTCGGCGTAGCTCTGCCTTAAGCATGGCAATTACGCGACGATGCTCGCATTTCTTCCTAACAAGTTTAGAACTGCTCGATCGAGCTATGGCTAATCTGTTAGACGAGTCCTAGCTACCTTTAGGGTCGTTGCACCCAGGGTAGCGTCTACTACTTACGCCTTGTGAGCCTGGATGCCAATTCAGCCCAGGCACATACACAAGTAGAGACATCAAAAGAAACCATATATATACAAGGAAGCGAATACTTGTTACCAGTACCCTAATCATGCATTACACCTTGAACTATGTGTTCTGATACAGGTTGGGCCTCTATGAGGTATCTGTCGAATTGCTCCTCGGTGCAGTCTGCCGCCATGCCTTGAGCAAATATCTCCAGCTTCGCGCTCGGCAGGAAGGACTTCACGATTGCAAGGGTGTTGTTGACACACGTGACAGGCGCCTGGGGCAGGAGCTTCATTACTTTCTCTGGAGCCTCACGGAGACGTTCTAGCAGGGTCCAGGGGTTTGCTTCGACTTCTTGTGGTGGATCCAACATGTCCACCAGCTCCCGGGCGGCCCCCCTGAGGTCTTCGAGTTCTTCGCCTAGCGTCTTGATTCGCTGAAGGTTGTCGACGAACTGTCGCTCAGTGTCGTCGATCACCTTCTGCAGCCTCTCGACGTCATCTGTACGACAATACAGCAGGTTCTTCATGTCAGTAAGTAGCTCTTCTTTACTCATTAAGGTTCTCCTAAGCTCTGTGGTGGAAAGCTTCTCAGAACCCAGGGTGAGTCATACAGTGCAAAATACCCGAGGGAAGCAACGGTTTACCTTGGTGCTCTTTCTTTTGCTCCCTGAGTTGCTCCTTATGTGCCTCGAGCTCCTTCTTCTGCTCCTCGAGTTGTTGCTGGAGCTTGGCGTTGACCTCCCTGAGGTGCACGTTCTCCGTCTCTTCATTGTCAAGGCGCCTCCTCAAGACAGCAAGTTCCTTGCGGTCACAGGCCATGGCCTTAAATTCCTCTGCCTATTTCCGGGAGTGAGCGATCATACTCTGCAAAAAGGGGAAGTCCAGATAAGCAATTCGATATATTCTCTGGCAGTACAGTTTTCAGGCCTCACCATGGCAAGGTCGTGCACACTCTTGAGGATCTCTATGTTGCCGTCTGACAACGGCTGGCCACCCGCCAGGTCGGCGGCGACGGCATCCTGACAGCCTGACTCAGCCAGCTACGGCTTATCGGGTCTCCCGGAGGTGCCCACGACTTCTTCAGTCGTCAGCTGCAGCGCACCTACAATCACAAAGGTTTTCAGCATACAGCATGTTGATCCCGGCAGCTAGTCGGGGCGGTCAGATGCTCACCTGCCACTCGCCGCTGGCCCCAGCCTCGACTTGTTGGAGCTCGGGAGGCAGCAGGTCGGGCAGCGTTGTGTCTGTCCCAGGGACTGACTTCGCGGGCCCTAATCCTTCGGGGGCCATTGCTTCGGGGGCCGACGCAGCGGCGACTGGCCCAGCACTTGATGATTCCTCCCAGGTCGAGGACCCAGGGGCTGGGGCAGTCGAAGTTGGCGTCAGCTGGAGGTCCGCGGCACTTGCAGCACTAATGAAGTCGAAGTTAGTCAACACACAAGTCGAAAGATCAAATCATTTGCAGGGCAACAAGAGGCAGACTTACAGTACAGATTTCTTCTTAATGGCCTTCTTCATTCGCACGGCCCGACGCGGCGTCCTTGTTACTGGCGGTGGGGTTTCACCAGCTTGTGGCGTGGTCCCCGCCACAACGATGGTGATGGTGGCGGCGGCCGGGGGGCTCGTCTCTTCTTCTTCAGGCCCGGCCCGGGCGGAGGACGCGGAAGGACTACAGGAAGATGTCATAAGTACAACTCAGAATTAACGTACCGCATTACAACAAACCAATAGACTCTTACCCGGTGGATTCGAGTTCCTGCGCCTTGCGCTTGCGCACCAGTCGATGGCCCTGCAGCACCGGCGGCAAAGCGCCGGTCAACTCCACACTCTGTTCGGAGGAGTTGTCCCGGCGCGTTTCTACTTCGGCTCCTTCTCCCGCCTGCGAGCCCATGCCTTCGGTGGATTCACTGCTGCGTTGAGCTGCAGCAAGGCGAGCCCTCTTGGCTGCAGCGGCAGCAGAGGGGAGAAGGTGATCTGGTCGGGGGACGTCAGGTCGCGGTGGGTTGCTGCGGTACAGCTCCATGTGTCCCTGCAGAAAGTTCTTCAGTTAAGTAACGGTGCAAAAGCGGTTATCTTCAGCAAAAAGAAGTCGAATACTTACTGGTTTGGGTGGATTTCGTGCGGAAAACAATGTGGGCACATACGGCACGGCGTCCACGTCTAGCAGCACCCGCTGAACTCGATGGAGCGCGACTTCATCTGGCAAATCCTCTGCGCACATGCGAGAAGGATCAGTGGTGCCTGTGTACTCGAATCCCAGGCGATGACACTGCTGGATGGGTTGGACGCGGCGTTTGTAAAATGCGAACATGACGGAGGCGCCGATCACTCCCTTCTTCTTCTGTGCCTCAATGACGTCCAGCAACTCTTTGACTTGGTCCATCTCCCCGCCGGAGGGTTCAAGGTTCCATTCTCCCCTCACTACAAGTGGTCTGTTCGACTTCATCGGAAGATTGGGAGCATGGTTTTCGATGTAAAACCAATGGTTTTTCCATCCAGGAAGGTTGGAGGGGAATTTGTATGCGAGATATTTGTCGCCGGCCCGCTAACGCAGTTGGATGCCGGCGCCCCCCACAACGGATAGGTTCTTGGAGGTGGGCTGTGGTTTGATACGGAAGAGGAAGCGGAAAAGATCCTAGTGGGGTTCGATTCCAAGGAAAGCTTCGCAGTAATAGATGAAAATTGAAATGTGGCAAATAGAATTTGGGTTGAGATGGTGAAGCTCAAGCCCATAGTAATACAGAAGGCCTCGGAAGAAGGAACAAGAGGGGAGGGCCAATCCCCGTTCGGCAAAATGGAGAAATGTGATGATTTCGTCAACACTTTCCATGGGAAAAGGTTCGCGGTAAGAGGGGCGCCAATTGGCAAGAGTCTTTTCTTGCAGCAACCCCTCGGAAACTAGGTTCTTAAGGTGGTTGAGGGAGCACTTACTATGTGACCACTCTGCGGTTGAGGGCTGCGCCTCCTTTTTCTTCTCTTCAATCTCTGCCTTCTTGGGCGCCATCTCCAATTCGCTGGCCACGGGATGCTCGGGGGCTGCGGGGAGAGTGGCGGGGAGGTTGGAGATGGGGGATGGCGGCGGCGCTTGGCTCAGATTGGGGATTTTGGTGGCTTTTGGCGGAATGCGGATTGAAAGCGCATTTTTTCCTACGGTTGTCGCGGGGTTACATAACCAGAGGGGTGGGGAAAAGTTACTGTTCCGAAGTTCAGGAGTCACTTCCGAGAATATTCCGAATCTGAGGGGTCATTTGGTGGATTGTTTGGATTAAATATTCGATTAACCATTTTTTCAGGGTTAGTTAGCCCGAAAAAAGGGGTTTCTCGAATTAATAATCTAATACCCATCATCTGTACCATCATTTTGGTAATTTCGCAAGTTGTCATTTTTAGCCTGCATGCCACGGTTGTTGGATCCTTATCTCCAAATTTTGTGGGATTTGGATTCAAGGCTCGGGGGCTGCGGGATACGTGGCGTCGACTACTTATTTTTCAAATTTTTTGAAGGATAAGCAGGATTGCAGATTAATGGGACCCTCAGCCTGATTCTCCGATTCAACCTAAGGCTCGGGGGCTACTCCATATGGAGTGCGATTTTTAAATCGCACACCATAACAAGAATTCGAGGCATGAGCACCTCATAGCTTCGATGCAGCCAAGCAGGTACTCGAAGAAGGACTTCAAGACGAAGCTCCAGAAGAAGTCGAAGACTACTTTGAAAGTACTCGATAAGCCTGCAGTACTCAGCTACGAAGAGCTTGGGGGCTTGTCAGACCCGGGGCCACCGGGCTGGGCACATAACGTAGTTTAAAGAGGTTTAAGAGATTAAGTCCGCCTTATCTCTTATTCATTTTGTTTATCTCTTGTTTATCCCGTTTAAATAGGAGATAGAGCTAACCAACACGGAGGGGATTTACTCGAGATATGTTCAGGTATGATCCCTCAGCGGAGGTTGGTTAGCATCTTTGTAACTCTGGCCTCTTGGATATATAAGGGAGGTCAGGGACGCCTCTCAAAATAGAAGATCATTAGGTCATTCTACACCAAAGGCAATACAAACCACCATACAGGACGTAGGGTGTTACGCATCGTGCGGCCCGAACTTGTCTAAGCTTTGTGTTCCTTGCACCTTCGAGTTCCTGATCTCGGCATCTCCTCACCCAAAACTTACCTCCTTGGGTATATCCCTCGGTGGGCAGCCGGTTAAACACCGACATGAAGTACGCAGGCTCTAAGCATATCTTCTAGAATTTGATTTATCCTTTCTGTTTGCCCGTCTGTCTGAAGATGATATGCAGAGCTTCAGATTAACCTAGTTCCAAGAGCATGTTGAAGTTGCTCCCAGAATCGAGCGATAAATTGTGCTCCATGATCAGAAATGATCATCTTAGGCACTCCATGGAGACGAATGATTTGATCTAGATAGATCTCAGCATACGTTTTGGCATTGTAAGTAGTATGCACGGGAAGGAAATGGGCGGTCTTGGTTAATCGATCAACGACTGCCCAAATAGAGTCATGCCTTTGGGAGGTGTTGGGTAAGCCAACGATGAAATCCATGCTGATATCCTCCCACTTCCAAGAGGGAATGGATAAAGGTTGAAGAATACCAGTAGTTTTTAGATGACTGGCCTTAATTCTTTGGCAGATATCACACTCCGAGACTTATCTTGCAATTTCTCGCTTCATGCGAGTCCACCAAAAGTTCTGTTTCAAATCCTGTGGTACTACCAGGGTGCATAGAGAATTTGGATAGATGGGCCTCGTCCAATATCTGCTTACAAAGCTTATGGTTCTTGGGTACAACGATACGCTCGTTGAACCATAGAACCCCTTTGTGATCTACTCAAAAGTACTTGTACTTTTCTTCTCCTTGTGCTAACTTCTGCTTGATGATTCTGACCCCTTTGTCATGCTGCTGTGCCATGACGATGTTATCCCTAAGTGTAGCTTCAACTGAGAGATGGTTCAAGCTACCTTGAGGAATGATCTCTAGATTGAGCTTCCTCATCTCCCAACAAAGAGTCTCATTGAAAGCCTCTACTGACAAGCAAGAGCAATGTGCCTTGCGGCTAAGTGCATCCGCAATGACGTTGGCCTTGCCTGGACCTTCCAAATCATAATCCTTAATAAGCTCTAGCCAGCGTCTTTGCCTCATATTTAGATCTTTTTGCGTGAAGATGTACTTGAGGCTTTTATGGTCGGTATAGATATGGCACTTTGTACCCATCAGATGATATCTCTAAATCTTAAGTGCATGGATAACAGCTGCAAGTTCAAGATCATGAGTAGGATAGTTCTGTTCATGAGTCCTGAGCACTCGCGATGCATAAGCAATCACTCGGTTGTCTTGCATAAGCACACAACCAAGTCCGATTCCCGAAGCATCACAATAGATGTTAAAAGGTTTGGAAACATCTGGTTGAGCTAAAACTGGGGCAGTAATGAGATGTGCCATGAGGGTATGGAATGCATCTTCACATTTATGATCCCAGGAGAATTTTACTCCTTTCTTTAGTAGTTCAGTCATAGGTTGGCTATTCTGGAAAATCAGGAATAAAACATTGATAATAGCCAGCTAGACCAAGAAAACTGCGGATCTGATAGACTGATGTAGGAGGCTTCCAGTCCAGCACTTCTTGAGCTTTACTGGGATCAACGGATATACCATCACTGGTGGACTTGTACCACCTGCTTCTTGCCCTTGCCCTTGTTGTTTGGGCTGGATATTTGCCCTTGAAAAGATTTTCTGGGTTGAGGACAATCCCTGTTGAAATGGGACGAGCTGCCACAGTTGAAACAACGATTGTTGTTGTTTCCCTGATTGGATGGCGGAAAGCTCGACCTCGGGCCTTGCTGTTGTTGCTGCTGGGGTTGGGGTGTCGGCAGCCGACTGAATCGAGCCTGCTAGGGAGGCCTGGCTAGCCATCTGCCTGGTAGATTGTTTCGGGGCAGGGCTCGGGTAGTGGTGTTCTTGACCAACCTTGGCGGTTGCGCATTTGAGGGTCCCGTGGGTGTCTTCCGTTTCTTTTTTCCCCGGTGGGCTGAGATGCAATCCTCTTGAGTAATGGCCATATTGACCAGTTCGTTGAAGTTGTCATCCCTTACCAGGTACTGCCGTTCCTTAAGCTTTGTGTTTAGGCCTCGACAGAAACGATCCCGTTTACGGGCGTCAGTGTCCGCATGATAACCCGCGTACTGGCACAGGTGATTGAAGGCCTGTGCATACTGCATGATAGTGCGGGTTCCATGGGTCAAAGTCAGGAATTCATTGAGCTTTTGCTCAATGAGTCCTTCTGGAATGTGGTGCGCTCTGAAAGCAGTCCGGAATTCGTCCCATGTGACAACATGACCAGCCGGTTGCATGGCGTAGTAATGGTCCCACCATATACGGGCGGTGCCGCGAAGTTGTTGAGCTGCGAAGAGTGCCTTGTTCGCGTCTGAGCAGGGTGCAGACAACAATGCGAACTTGGACTCTATAGTGCGGAGCCATGCATCAGCATCGAGGGGTTCATCTGCTTTATGGAATAATGGGAGCTGAGTGTTGAGAAAGTCTTGGTAACCAGCCGATGGATGTTCATCATGGCCTCGGGATGGGTGATGAAATTGGTTCATCTGGGCCTGTACTAGTTGGTTAAGGAGTTCCGTCTGTCATGCCATGACTTCCGCTAGATTTGGCGGTGTTGGTGGCGGTTGTTGGAAACCGCTAGCTTGGTCTGGCCGGAAACCTTCTGGAGTTCCACGTGTAGCTCCAACCATCTAAAACAAAGGAGACGTCCATTATTAACAACATACTCTTGCTCCCATTTTTAGAAGATATACCACCGCTAAACAGATATGTAATTCACATATTCTGTTTAACCAACTCATTCAAAGGGCAAGGATATCGATATGAACAATAGGTCTCAAAGCTTAAATTTAAGGCAGAAACTGGTTATCCTTAACATATTACATCAGTGTGGTCTGTTTGCTAACACTCTAGCCACACGTACACATGCCATATATATTACAGCAAATGGCCCTGGGTCTAGGTAGACTACTCACTACCTATGTCACAACATTTTACACTAGTTACATCTGAAAGATCAACGATTTGGGCAACTAGAAATCGTCGAGGTCGCCTACGGAGGACTGGCTGCCGGAAGAGGAGTGATCTGGCTGAGGGTTAGGCTCTGGGTTTCCATACTCGGAGTCGAGATCAGAAACTCCCTCGATTTCCTCTGGTTCTTCTTCTTCGCCTTCAGGTGCTTCCGGTACAACAGGAGGTGCTGGCTGCTGCTGAAGTTCGTTGATGTGAGCGAGGGCGTTGTCAACCTCAAGGATAAGGTCGTGGACTTGCTCCTGGAGGAACTTGATAATCATGTTACGTTGAGTGATTATTGCATCACTTTCATTGATTTGTTCCTCCCGGTGGACAATGGTATCATCTTGCTCTGCGATAATTTTCTCCTTTTCCATGACCAATGCTTGAAGCTCTTCTATCTGAGTAACCTGTCGATCAACATTTCTGTAGTGACCTTGAGCTATACCAGTCAACAGATTCATACCGCGGTGCAGCAAGATCTGATCGGTATGCTGGACAATCATGAACCTGATGGTACCACGGAGTGTCTCTTCGCCTAAATCTCCCAGCATGTGACCATAATGAGCTATCCGGAAATTCCACTCGAGATCACTAGAATCTATTGCAGGGAATAGGACGATAGGATGCCCGGCAACTTCTGCGGGATGCTGGTCGCAGAAAGTGTGGATGGCCTCAAGAGCTGCGGTCTCAATGGTATCGAAGAGACGATAGCCAACCACATCGACCTCGATGGGCTAGCACTGAGAGCGAAAAGGGTGCTGAGGAATGGTCATCTTAACTCTGCACCGAGGAACACCTTCCTCCCTATACTCCACTCCATCATACTATGGGGGCTCGGTGTAGAAGAATAACCTAAGTGACTCCCATAAGAGACGGGGAAAACCCTCCCAGTACAAGGCATTAGTATGGAGATGCCCTGCGTGATCCCAAAAGATGTTTGAAGGAGCCGCCATCTGAAGCAAGAATTCAAATGGTGAGATTTTGAAGGATGCCCGAAACTTAATTAAGGCTACCACAAGAATCCTATTGAAACCACCCTAGAGATAGACAACACTCTATATGTCCTTAAAAGAACTATACATTCAATGCACTCACTTTGTTTGATAATGGATTATGCATGCATGTACTATTCGACCTCACAACCAAAACAATTGCTGAATATCTTCGGACTTACGTGGTTAGTTTCGGTGGCATAACACATACTTCTCTCACTAATAACTAATCGATAAGTCCTATCCGTCTTAACCTCTTAATCGTGGTTAGTGTACCTGCAGAAGACCATATTTATATAACATGAACCTTTCATGGCAACACGACATGAAAGCGTCCCCAAACAATACTGTTCACTATAGAAACAGTATCCGTACAATTTCCGCTGTACGGATGACGTTAGCATACGTTACATTTGCATCGTATTCATGGGGTACCGTATAAAATGAGGGGTATGAATAGCGATCACCATACCCTGTGCTGAACCATATACTCCCAATATGATCAACTAATCGTTGATATATTGGCAGTATCTCAAGTAAGCCACTGCTTGAGAAACAGTGTTCGGTTTGCATCATCGATGGGAAGGCCAATCTTCCTCATGTGGCAGAACCAACCTGAATTACACCGGCTCAAGTACGCGAGTCCATTCTTGAGGGCCCCATCGTACTTCAAACGGTATAATCCCTTGGCCTGTCGGGTAACATCCCGATAAACCACCGAATGTAGGATCAAACAAGGTACCTCGCACGAAGGCGAGTCCAGAGATACAATTGCCATCACATTTTACATCACAGGCAGGTATATTACATGCGTGTTTAAAAGTAACATCAGTTCCCAACCGATGGAAATTATTACAAAACAGTCTAAGTTTCAAGTCATGGCAGCAGAGTTTAAAACGCGGATACTGTACACATCGTCAGTACAGATATCATGCTAGCCCTGGCATGATATCACTCGGAGGGAGCTGTGTTGGCCGAGGACGGGTCCCACTCCACGGACCAACCATCGGGAAACGGATAAGGCCATGGCATAGGCAGAGCAGAGTCGTCAGGGGGATTACCTGAACAAAAGTCACAAGGCAAGACTGAGTATTCTAATACTCAGCAAGGCTTACCCGTTCATGGTATATTTAGCCATGTAACTAGACTTATGAAGGCTTTACTGGTTATGGTAAAGTTTTCAGCTGAAAAGCAATAAAGAGTGGATCCTTAATTTCAAATTTTAGCTTTCAATTTCTACATGATTAATCATTCTAGATAAGCACCTATAAATATTCAAGCATGGTAGAGTTCTTTGGCCAAACATCATCTTTGATAATCACAAAGTTACTCTTGTTACTCTATGTGGTAAAGGGATCTAGCAGTCTCAATTTCCGCGAGAAACGGACGATTCCTGAATCGAATTTCAGCCTTGCAAGGGTAAACCTAACTCGCACGCTTGGAACATCCAACGATTGTTCCGAAGCAACCGTTTGCCTTTCATTCCGACTCATGGATCAGATCCACCACAAGCGACTGTAGGACCATACGCACATTCAATGTGCAGGACGTACGTCTGTAGAGCGACTACACAACCATACTCTTGGTTGCCCAGCAATACGTATTCCCAAACATCGAATCAAGTAACCGGAAAAACCAAATACGAGTGGTGGGAGGTATGTCCACTCCTCGGGCCGATTGGTTACTAGGCTTACCGCTTACCATATTTCACGGCATGTGGTAGTACTTTCAAACGCTTAACCACCGCTACCACACACTGTGACCTTATTAAATTTTCACTAACACAGATGGGGTTCTTACCCAGGTCATGAATCATAATCACAACCCCGTCCGTCATCCTTATAGTGATTACAGTAATGTAAACATTACAACTCCTATATCGCGGGAGTGACAGGAAATCACCCGACTTCTACTGGTCCTATTAGCAGAGCGGCTATTCGAACTCAAGTGCTAGTACTCAATACATTGGTCCCTAGGAAAATGTAACTAGGGTTTCTCATACAATTCCTAAGAACATAATGCATAGATAGGTATAAATAATATAGATTGCAGTGTATTTAAAGTAGGGGTTATGTCCGGAGCTTGCCTTCTTTTGTGGGGTTGGGGGCAGTAGTGTCAAAGTTTTCCGAACTTTGGTTCGGAGCTTCAATTAAATTCTCGACGATGTTCCCGGGGTCTTCAGCTGATTCCACTCCTTGTTCCGGGATTAGTTCGTAGTCACCGTCGGCGAGAGTAGTCGAGTCTACATGATATGCAAAGTTATAATTTAAGGGATGCATATACTTTTATTTTATTTCACGATAAAGTTGCAATCCAACGAAAATATAATTTACTTATTACACATATCATTTACTTCTCTACTGGGCAGTCATTTATTGGGTATTAATCATTTTATCTAGTTACATTAAGTAACAGGGTTGGTTACCCTAAATATTTAATTCATGGCATGAAGTAACAGGTTGAGTTGGTTTTAAACATTTAAACTAATTATTAATAACTTTATCTATTTGCTTTGCTAATTATTTATGCTAACCTTAGGTTGTTATTTAACCATGGACTTATTTTATTTAGATAAGAGTATAATATTATCATAGCATGTTTTATTTGTTCTGGTTGTTTTACACCTGATCCTAGGGTGAGAATTTAGGGACAGGTTACACCACTCAAGAACAATACCTCAAAATATTTTCATGATTTTTGAACATTTAAAACCACAGATATTAAATATACAAGGTTAAATAGGTATTATTCATAATTAAACTCACACATTATGAAAATATTACACAAACAGTAGGTTAATCATTTTTCCTAAGTCCTACATGTCAAAGAAAAACTAACACAATTGAGTTTACATTTTTACCATTTTTCTGCTATTTATTATGCATTTTCTTAACCTACAACCAATTAAACTTAGTATTTAAATTAGAACACAAACCACTCAGAAACTGAAAGTCAATCTATAAGGAAAGTTGTAGATCTTAAAATAACTAACCCAACAAAGTTTAGTTTGCATTTGTATGATTTTCCCTTGAATTGTTATAGAATTTCAAAGTCTGCAATAAAAATAACACAAGGGGGTCCTTAGGGCACTATTCCTCTGAGTTATAGGTGTTGCAGATAGCCCCCTGAGCTTTTGATTCTTCCCACCCGTGGTCCTTGGCCATGGTCACAGAGAGGGCAGGAGTTTGACCGGCCGGTTCCGGCGACGGTGATCGCCGGCGGCGAGGGTGGAGGGGTGGGGAAGCATCACTGAGTTCTCGCGCACCTGGGGGCAGTCAGGATCGGTTTGAGGTGGCTTGCAACGGCGGCGTGGCGAAGACAGTGCGGCCGGCGGCGGAGGTGAATGGCGGGGGTGGTGCTCCGGTGGTCGGGGGTGACGAGGAAGTGGTCGGGGAGCTTCAGGGCGATGTGGAGAAGCTCGAGATAGAGGCAGTTGGGGTCAAGGAGGGGCGGAGAGAGGTGCCCCACGGTGAACAAAAAGCGGCGGCGGGTGGAGGTCGCCGGCACACATCAGGGAGCCAGTGGGGTGCACTAGGGATTCAATTGGGAGGTCATAAAGCTTCACGGGGTCAAGAGGAGTCTATCTGAGGTGTTGCCGTGGTGCGGGGGTGGCTAAGGCGGTCTGCCCTTGGTGAGCAGGAGGCGGCGGCGGACGGTGATCGTCGGCAAGGGTGCTCCGGTCGAAATTGGAGGGCAGCTGGGGGCTGGGGAGCATGGCAGAGGTTAGGGAAACTTGCTAGGGGGTCAGTGAGAGCAATGGGCGCTCGGTGGTGGCTGTCCACGGCGACCCGTGGCTCACCGGAGAGAAGGAGCAGGCGGCGGAGGCGATTGGAGCCCGGGGTGTGCACGGCAAGGTGAAAAGAGGTGCAAACGGTGTCACTGCGATCTCCTGGTTCTGTTGGGCAGAAGAGAAGAGGAGAGGAAGTAGGCGTGAGCACAGAACATGGTGGCGATGATGTGGCGGCTGGCAGATGGCTCGGGATGTCGTGGCACGCACGGAGGAGGGCAGCAAGGAGGGGAACACAGCCGGGATAGGGGAGGGGCGACGCGTGGAAGTCGATCCAGTAGGAGGTGGAGCGGCGGCGGTGGCAGAGCGGCGGCCAGGGGTGAAGCACTGTGCCAGTGGCAGGGAAAACAGAGCAGGGCGGCACGTGCCCGAGGAAGAAGAAGAGAGGGGAGGGTCCGGGGGGGCCTATTTGGAAATCTCAGAAATCCCAGGGACCTCTCGGTAAACTAAAATTTCCCACTGATGTAGAGGTCTAATGAGGAAATGCCCAAAATAAAAGTTGTAGAGTTTTTCAAGCCCTACAATATTGCTTTAAGCCCTCCCATTTTACCCAATTAACACTAAAGAACCTATATTCTACAGAATTACAATTATACCCCTTTTCCTTTGTACTACACACATACACCATAGCAAGCATACACTTTTCACACTAAATCTAGTGTCTATATTTCTAATTACCTGAATGTCACAGCCTTCCCCCCTAAAAAGAATCTCGTCCCAAGATTCTGCAGTAGAATAGAATCGGACGATTAGATTTGGGAATTGGCTTGAAGGAAGTTTGGGAAATTTTGTTGGAGATAGGATTCTGTCTCCTAAGTTGCTTCTTTTTCGATGTGATGATCCCATAAGATCTTATACATCTTAATCTTTGTTCTTCTAGTGACTCGCTTTTTGGTATCCAGGATTTGAATAGGTTGTTCGGTGTAAGATAGATCAGGTTCAATCTCAATGGCACAGGTTTCAACAATCTCTGTAGGTACTTTGATACATTTCTTGAGTTGAGAGATTTGGAAGACATCGTGAATGGCAGCCAATTGAGATGGAAGGTGAATTCTGTAAGCCACTGGGCCACAGACTTTAAGGATTTCAAAGGGTCCGACATATCGGGGTGCTAACTTCCCTTTTATGCCGAAACGCTGAACACCTTTGGTGGGAGATACTCGGAGATAGACAAAATCTCCTACATGGAACTGCAGAGGTTTCCTTCTTCTATCGGCATGGCTTTTCTGTCTAGACTGAGCTGTTTTAAGGTTGGCTTGAATAACCTTGGCCTTATCTTCGGCTTCGACAACTAGGTCTGGTCCAAAGATTTTGCGTTCGCCGATCTCGGACCAACTCAAAAGAGTTCGACATCTTCGACTGTATAATGCTTCAAATGGAGCCATCTGAAGACTAGACTGATAGCTATTATTGTAACAAAACTCGGCCAAGGCAAGACACTTGTCCCAGTTTGTCTTCAAGCTATCATCGTGAATAATACAAGCTCGGAGCATGTCTTCAAGAGTTTGGTTGACTCGCTCAATTTGTCCATCAGTCCGGGGATGATATGCAGAGCTTCGAATTAGTTTGGTTCTAAGAGCAGACTGCAATTGTTCCCTGAAGCGTGTGATGAATTGGGCCCCTCGATCAGAAATGATGGTCTTAGGGACACCATGCAACCGAACAATTTGATCAAGATAGACTTGGGCATACTTCTTAGCAGAATAAGTGGTATGCACGGGAAGAAAATGAGCAGTTTTAGTAAGTCTATCAATGATTACCCATATGGAGTCATGTTTTTGGGACGTGTTAGGAAGACCGACAATGAAATCCATACTAATGTCTTCCCACTTCCATGACGGAATGGGTAGTGGTTGGAGTGTACCGGATGCTCTTAGATGACTGGCTTTGACTCTCTGGCACGTATCACACTCAGATACATATTTAGTAATTTCTCTCTTCATTCTGGTCCACCAAAAATTTTGTCGAAGATCTTGATACATTTTGGCACTACTAGGATGAATAGAGAATTTAGATAGATGTGCTTCATCAAGGATTTGTTTGCAAAGTTGATGATCTTTAGGTACAACAATACGATTGTTAAACCATAGAACTCCCTGATGATCAGTGTGGAAACACTTATATTTGGCTTCTCCCTGAGATAGTTTCAACTTGATAATTTTGATACCTTCATCATGTAATTGCGACATGATGATTCTATCTTGAAGAGTAGACTCGATAGACAATAGATTTAGACTACCTTGAGAGATGATCTCTAGATTGAGTTGTCTCATCTGATTGCAGAGAGTGTCATTGAAAGTTTCTATGGATAAGCAATGACAATGTGCCTTGCGGCTAAGTGCATCCGCAACCACATTGGCCTTGCCAGGATGGTAGTGTACCTCAAGATTATAGTCTTTGATCAATTCTAACCAACGCCTTTGCCTCATAATTAGGTCAGCTTGGGTAAAGATATATTTGAGGCTCCTATGGTCAGTGTAGATGTTACACTTAGCACCCATAAGATGATGTCTCCAGATCTTGCGAGCATGAATAACTGCTGCCAATTCAAGATCATGGGTTGGATAATTTTGCTCATGATTCTGGAGTGCTCGGGATGCATAAGCAATGACCCGGTTGTTTTGCATAAGAACACAACCAAGGCCAGTTCCAGAAGCATCACAATAGACATCAAAAGGCTGGGTATTATCTGGCTGAGCTAGCACTGGAGCGGTTGTTAGAAGTTTTCTCAAGGTGTGGAACGCTTCATCACATTTGTTGTCCCAACGGAACTTAACCTCTTTCTTAAGTAGCTCAGTCATGGGTTTAGCTATCTTGGAGAAGTCTAGAATGAATCGGCGATAGTATCCCGCCAATCCAAGGAAACTTCGGATTTGATGGACTGAAGTTGGAGGCTTTCAGTCCATAACCTCCTAGACTTTGGTTGGATCAACCGATATGCCTTCACTAGAGATAGTATGTCCCAAAAATTTCACACTATCCAGCCAGAATTCACATTTCGAGAATTTGGCATAAAGGCGATGATCACGTAGTCGTTGAAGAACGACACGTATATGGTTAGCATGGTCTTCTTTAGTCTTGGAATATATCAGAATATCATCGATGAAGACCATGACAAGTTTGTCGAGTTCCGGCATAAAGACTGAATTCATGAGATACATGAAATATGCTGGTGCGTTAGTAAGCCCAAAGGACATAACTAGATATTCATATAGTCCATATCTGGTCGAGAAAGCAGTTTTTGGAATGTCACAAGGCTTGATTTTGATCTGATGATAACCAGAGCATAAATCAATCTTAGAAAAGACCTTAGCTCCAGCTAGTTAATCGAATAAGATGTCAATGCGGGGAAGAGGGTACTTATTTTTAACAGTGACCGCATTGAGTGGACGATAATCGACACATAATCTTAGGCTATTGTCCTTCTTCTTTTCAAAGAGAGTAGGACAACCCCAAGGTGAAGCACTTGGGCGTATGAAACCTTTACCAAGAAGATCTTGGAGTTGGATTTTTAGCTCAGCCAATTCATTTGGAGGCATGCGATACGGCCTCTTTGAAATAGGAGCGGTGCCAGGTCGAAGTTTGATAATAAACTCAATGTCTCTATCGGGTGGCATTCCAGGCAAGTCATCTAGAAAGACATCGGGGTACTCACAGACTATAGGAATATCTTTTACTTTGATGTCTGTGATGGTATAAGTACAAGAGTGCAGATACTCCTGCTGTTTCTCTGTTGGACTTGTTGAGTATTTGGTTGTGGGCCCGATTGTTGTGGTTGTTGCGGAGGTACGGGAGGTCTATACCCTCCTTGTTGTTGAGGCGGCTTGAAGACTAGTCTGCCAAATGGAGCATTTCGCTGTGGCGCTCTAGGCGGTGCATTCTAAATGAATCGATACCACGAGGGTTGAACACCCGCGGGAAATCCTTCGCTTCTTTTCGGCACGGTGTGCCGTGATGCAATCCTCCTGGGTCAGGGCCATGTTATCTAGCTCGCTGAAGGTGTTTGCCTTTATAAGGTTTAGACGTTCTTTGAGCTTAGTGCTCAAGCCCAGACGGAAACGATCTTGCTTCTTGGCATCATTATCAGCATGATAACCCGCATACTGACACAGGTGGTTAAAAGCCTGTGCATATTGTAGTACGGTGCGGGTGCCTTGGGTAAGTGCCAAGAACTCATTCAGTTTCCGCTCCATCAGTCCTTCAGGTATATGATGTGCCTTGAAGGCATTTCGGAATTCTTCCCAGGAGATAACATGGCCATCAGCTTGCATGGCACAATAGTTATCCCACCAGATACGGGCAGCTCCGCGTAATTGTTGGGCAGCGAAGTGAGCCTTGCTAGAGTCCGCACATGGAATTGCAAGAAGAGCAAACTTGGATTCAATGGTGCGAAGCCAAGCATCGGCATCTAGGGGTTCCTCCACTTTACTGAATAGCGGGGGTTGGGTACTGAAGAAATCTTGGTAGTTTGCCACATGAGGTTCATCATGACCTACTCGTGATTGCTGGCGCTGTTGGTTCTGCTGTGCTTGCACCAGCTGATTGAGAAGTTCAGTTTGCCAAGCCATAACCTCGGCTAGATTTGGAGGTGGCGGTGGCGGTTGTTGCGAACCGCTAGCCTGATCTGCACGGAAGCCTTCCGGGGTTCTGCGCATGGCTCCAACCATCTAAAACGAAGGAGATATCCATTATTAACTACATAGCCTTACTCCAATTTTCAGAAGATACACCACTCAGATATGTAGTGCCCACATTCCATTCAACCAACTCACTTCAGAAAATAAAGATATTGGACAAGATGATAAAACACAAGGCTTATATTACAGCATAGATTCTGATTGTCCTCCACATAGCACATCCGAAGGATCCATATACAGGCCATCTATATTACAACAAATGGCACAAGGTCTAAGTAAGCTACTTACTACCTAAGTCCTTACACTTTACACGAGTTACATCTAGAGAGTCGACGATTTGACAAACTAAAAATCATCGAGATTACCTACAGAAGACTGACTGCCAGAAGAAGAGTAATCTGGCTGAGGATTGGGCTCCGGGTCTCCATGCTTTGAGTCGAGATCTGAGACTCCCTCAATCTGTTCCGGATCTTCTTCTTCACCTTCAGGTACTGCGGGTGCAACGGGAGGTACCGATTGCTGCTGCAGTTCTTTGATGTGAGACTGGGCATCGTCAGCTTCGAGGATCAGATCGTGAATTTGTTCCTGGAGGAACTAAATGATTGTATGGCGCTGAGTGATGATAGCATCACTTTCGTTGATCTGATCTTCTCGATGAAGAATAGTCTCATCTCGTGCTGCGATGATCTCATCCTTCTGAGTCACCAGGGCTTGAAGTTCCACTATCTGAGTGACTTGACGGTCAGCATTCCGATAGTGACTTTGAGCGACACTAGTCAACTGACCCATGCTACGAAGTAGCAAAATTTGATAATGGTGCTGAACATTCATGAACCTGGTGATACTACGGACCGTTTCTTCAGCCAGATCTCCCAACAAGTGACCAATATGGTCTATCCGAAAGTTCCATTCTGGATCACTGGAATCTATAGCAGGGAACAGACCAATGGGATACACGGCAACCTCCATTGGATGCTGGTTGCAGAAGATATTGATAGCCTCCAGAGCAGCAGTCTTGATGGTATCAACAAGACGATATCCCACCACATCAACCTCTATGGGATGCCACTGGGAGCGAAAAGGATGTTGAGGAATCGTCATCCTAACTCGGCATCAAGGAACTCCTTCTTCTCGATACTCCACCCCGTTGTATTGGGGAGGCTCAGTGTAATGGAATAAACTTAAGGATTCCCATAGAAGATGAGGAAAACCTTCCCAATGCAAGGCATTAGTGTGAAGATGCCCTGCAGAATCCCAAGAGACATTCAAAGGAGCGGCCATCTGCGACAAGAATGCAAATGGTAAGATATATTTACCCTGCCGAGGACTCACAAGGTAAATAGAACGAGACAATCGATTCTGATAACAGCGAGGACTGGAAGTCAGATGGATACTTAAGATACTCAACTAAAAAGATTCTATTGAAACCATACTAAGAATAACTAACATGTTACCTATCCTTAGAAAAACAACAAATTTAAGCACTCATTTTGTTGGTTAATGTATCATGTATGCACGTACCATTCGACCTCACAACCAAAACAATTGCCGAATATCTTCGGACTTACGTGGTTAGTTTCAGTGGCATAAGACATACATCTCTCACTAATAACTAGCCGATAAGTCCTATCCATCCTAATTTCATAATCGTGGTTAGTGTACTTGCAGAAAATCACAATATATATCCAATGAACCTTTCATGCCAGCATGTCATGAAAGCGTCCCTAATCATTACTGTTCACTATAGAAACAACATCTGTACCATTACCGCCGTACAGACAACGTTAACATACGTTATCGAGACAACGTATTCACGGGGGTACCGCAAAATGCGGGGGTATGAACAGCGATCGCCATACCCTGCGCCGAACCATCTACTCCCAATATAACCAACCTAAGTTGATATATTGGCAGCATCTCGAGTAAGCCACTGCTTGAGAAATAGCGTTCAGTTCACATCACCGACGGGAAGGCTAACTCCCCAGTTAGCTGAGGATCCTTACCTTCTTACCTCATCATTGAAGGTGTCGTTATAGAATATAAAGTTGAATTGTGCAACAATTTAAGTTTTTGATAGAAAAGTAATGCTGGGAGTTAGAGTTATATATATAGATACACTAGCCACCTCTAATTCCCTTAAGTATCACCCTATGGCTTTACGTACTAAGCACAATCCTTAACAAACCCAACGTAGTTTTGTAAAATATCTTGTTGGTCAAACTTTATACTTAAAGTATTTTGAAGGCATTACATATCTCCAGTGTACACTTGTTAGCTCTAATACCAGCTGTGGCAGAACCAACCTGAATTACACCGGCTCAAGTACGCGAGTCCATTCTTGAGGGCCCCATCGTACTTCAAATGGTATAATCCCTTGGCCTGTCGGGTAACGTCCCGATAAACCACTGAATGCAGGATCAAACAAGGTACCTCGCATGAAGGCGAGTCCAGAGATACAATTGCCATCACATTTTACATCACAGGCAGGTATATTACATGCGTGTTTAAAAGTAACATCAGTTCCCAACTGATGGAAATTATTACAAAACAGTCTAAGTTTCAAGTCATGGCAGCGGAGTTTAAAACGCGGATACTGTACACATCATCAGTACAGATATCATGCTAGCCGTGGCATGATATCACTCGGAGGGAGCTGTGTTGGCCGGGGACAGGTCCCACTCCATGGACCAACCATCGGGCAACGGGTAAGGCCATGGCATAGGCAGAGCAGAGTCGTCAGGAGGATTACCTGAACAAAAGTCACAAGGCAAGACTGAGTATTCTAATACTCAGCAAGGCTTACCCATTCATGGTATATTTAGCCATGTAACTAGACTTATGAAGGCTTTACTGGTTACGGTAAAGTTTTTAGCTGAAAAGCAACAAAGAATGGATCCTTAATTTTAAATTTTAGCTTTCAATTTCTATGTGATTAATCATTCTAGATAAGCACCTATAACTATTCAAGCATGGTAGAGTTCTTTGGCCAAACATCATCTTTGATAATCACAAAGTTACTCTTGTTAGTCTATGTGGTAAATGGATCAAGCAGTCTCAATTTCCGCGAGAAACGGACGATTCCCAAATCAAATTTCAGCCTTGTAAGGGTAAACCTAACTCACACGCTGGGAACATCCAACGATTGTTCCGAAGCAACCGTTTAACTTTCATTCCGACTCGTGGATCAGATCCACCACAAGCGACTGCAGGACCATACGCACATCCAATGTGCAGGACGTACGTCTGTAGAGCGACTACACAACCATACTCCTGGTTACCCAGCAACACGTATTCCCACGCGTCGAATCGAGTAATCGAAAAAACCAAATACGAGTGGTGGGAGGTATGTCCACTCCTCGGGCCGATTGGTTACTAGGCTTACCGCTTACCATATTTCACGCATGTGGCTAGTACTTTCAAACGCTTAACCACCGCTACCACACACTGCGACCTTATCAAATTTTCATTAACATAGACGGGGTTCTTACCCAGGTCATGAATCATAATCACAACCCTGTCTGTCATCCTTATAGTGATTACAGTAATGTAAACATTACAACTCTTATATCGTGGGAGTGATAGGAAATCACCCGACATCTACCAGTCCTATTAGCAGAGCGGCTATTCGAACTCAAGTGCTAGTACTCAATACATTGGTCCCTAGGAAAATATAACTAGGGTTTCTCATACAATTCCTAAGAACGTAATGCATAGATAGGTATAAATAATATAGATTGCAGTGTAAATAAAGTAGGGGTTATGTCCGGGGCTTGCCTTCTTGTGTGGGGTTGGGGGCAGTAGTGTCAAAATTTTTCGAACTTTGGTTCGGAGCTTCAGTTAAATTCTCGACGATGTTCCAGGGGTCTTCAGCTGATTCCACTCCTTGTTCCGGGATTAGTTCGTAGTCACCATCGGGGAGAGTAGTCGAGTCTACATGATATGCAAAGTTATAATTTAAGGGATGCATATACTTTTATTTTATTTCATGATAATGTTGCAATCCAACGAAAATATCATTTACTTATTACACATATCATTTACTTCTCTACTGGGCAGTCATTTATCGGGTATTAATCATTTTATCTAGTTACATTAAGTAACAGGGTTAGTTACCCTAAATATTTAATTCATGGCATGAGGTAACAGGTTGAGTTAGTTTTAAACATTTAAACTAATTATTAATAACTTTATCTATTTGCTTTGCTAATTATTTATGCTAACCTTAGGTTGTTATTTAACCATGGACTTATTTTATTTAGATAAGAGTATAATATTATCATAGCATATTTTATTTGTTCTGGTTGTTTTACACCTGATCCTAGGGTGAGAATTTAGGGACAGGTTACACCACTCAAGAACAATACCTCAAAATATTTTCATGATTTTTGAACATTTAAAACCACAGATATTAAATATACAATTTTAAATAGGTATTATTCATAATTAAACTCACACATTATGAAAATATTACACAAACAGTAGGTTAATCATTTTTTCTAAGTCCTACATGTCAAAGAAAAACTAACACAATTGAGTTTACATTTTTACCATTTTTCTGCTATTTATTATGCATTTTCTTAACCTACAACCAATTATACTTAGTATTTCAATTAGAACACAAACCACTCAGAAAATGAAAGTCAATCTATAAGGAAAGTTATAGATCTTAAAATAAGTAATCCAACAAATTTTATGTTGCATTTTTATGATTTTCCCTTGAATTGTTATAGAATTTCAAAGCCTGCAATAAAAATAACCCAAGGGGGTCCTTAGGGCACTATTCCTCTGAGTCATAGGTGTTGCAGATAGCCCCTGGGCTTTTGATTCTTCCCACCCGTGGTCCTTGGCCGTGGTCACAGAAAGGGCAGGAGTTTGACCGGCTGGTTCCGGCTACGGTGATCGCCGGCGGCGAGGGTGGAGGGGTGGGGAAGCATCACTGAGTTCTCGCTCACCTGGGGGCGGTCAGGACCGGTTTGAGGTGGCTTGCAACAGCGGCGCGGCGAAGACAGTGCGGCTGGCGGTGGAGGTGAATGGCGGGGGTGGTGATCCGGTGGTCGGGGGTGATGAGGAAGTGGTCGGGGAGCTTTAGGGCAATGTGGAGAAGCTCGAGGTAGAGGCAGTTGGGGTCAAGGAGGGTCGGAGAGAGGTGCCCTACGGTGAATAGAAAGCGGCGGCGGGTGGAGGTCGCCGGCACACGTCGGGGAGCTGGTGGGGTGCACTAGGGATTCAATTGGGAGGTCGTAAAGCTTCACGGGGTCAGGAGGAGTCTATCTGAGGTGTTGTCGTGGTGCGGGGGTGGCTAAGGCGGTCTGCCCACGGTGAGCAGGAGGCGGCGGCGGACAGTGATCGTCGGCAAGGGTGCTCCGGTCGAAATTGGAGGGTGGCTGGGGGCTGGGGAGCACGGGCAGAGGTCGGGGAAACTTGCTAGGGGGTCGGTGAGAGCAATGGGCACTCGGTGGTGGCTGTCCACGGCGACCCGTGGCTCACCGGAGAGAAGGAGCGGACGGCGGAGGCGATTGGAGCTCGGGGTGTGCACGACAAGGGGAAAAGAGGTGCAAATGGTGTCACTGCGATCTCCTAGTTCTGTTGGGCAGAAGAGAAGAGGAGAGGAATTAGGCGTGAGCACAGAACACGGCGGCGATGATGTGGCGGCCGGCAGACGGCTCGGGACGTTGTGGCACGCACGGAGGAGGGCAGCAAGGAGGGGAACAGAGCCGGGATAGGGGAGGGGCGACGCGTGGAAGTCGATCCAGCACGAGGTGTAGCGGCGGTGGTGATAGAGCAGTGGCCAGGGGTGAAGCACTGTGCTGGCGGCAGGGAAAATAGAGCAAGGCGGCACGTGCCCGAGGAAGAAGAAGAGAGGGGAGGGGTCCGGGGGGGCTATTTGGAAATCTTAGAAATCCCAGGAACTTCTCGGTAAATTAAAATTTCCTGCTGATGTATAGGTCTAATGAGGAAATGTCCAAAATAAAAGTTGTAGAGTTTTTCAAGCCCTACAATATTGCTTTAAGGTTGAATTTCAAAAACCCAATGCTTATAGCTTTACATGTTAAGTTTTGAACAAATGTAGAATTTGAATTACTTTTGTCCTTACCAAGATGGATTTGATGTAATTTTGGGTATGTTTACAAGTTTTCATGTGATGTCATGATGACTTGCATTCTTACATTTTAGCCCTAAGTAAATTTGAAAGTTACTTTTATATTTCAACTAATTTTGCATAAAAGGACCCATGATTTTTGTTTTAATCACATTTAGGTCCCTGTTTTCACACAAAAACCCATTTTTCATGGAATTCAACACATCTTTTGCGCTTTCTTCCCTATGGTGATATAAATTTAACACCTAATGTTATATGTTTCCTAGGTTTTGATGCTACCTCCCATTTTATCCAATTAACACTAAAGAACCTATATTTGATAGAATTACAATTATACCCCTATTCCTTTGTACTACACAGATACACCATAGCAAGCATACACTTTTCACACTAAATCTAGTGTCTATATTTCTAATTACCTGAATGTCACAGCCTTCCCCCCTAAAAAGAATCTCGTCCCGAGATTCTGAAGCAGAATAGAATCGGACGATTAGATTTGGGAATTGGCTTGAAGGAAGTTTGGGAAATTTTGTTGGAGATAGGATTCTGTCTCCCAAGTTGCTTCTTCTTCGGTGTGATGATCCCATATGATCTTATACATCTTAATCTTTGTCCTTCTAGTGACTCGTTTTTTGGTATCCAGGATTTGAATAGGTTGTTCAGTGTAAGATAGATCAGGTTCAATCTCAATGGCACAGGTTTCAACGATCTCTGTAGGTACTTTGATACATTTCTTGAGTTGAGAGATATGGAAGACATCGTGAATGGCAGCTGTCGGTACATACGGATAGGGTTACCTCCTGCTAGGGTGTCCAGGCCCTTAGCGTCTCACTATACGTGATCTCCCCCTCGCTTTCTCGGTGACGTGGTGTACGGCCCGGGCCTGATAGCTGGGATCATGGTCTCCGGACCCTCCCCGTGCTCTTAGAGGTCCGGGGCCTCCACGTGCCCATGAAGGCAGGGGGGCTCTCGGGTAGCCCCCGCGGACTCGGACTCCCCAGGGAGGTCCGGGACCACCACGTGTGATGATCAGACCATTACAGGCCAGTCCGCTCCAACCGGCCTCGGGGGCCCGGACCCCTTTCCCCCCGAGAAGGGGTCCAGTGCCGCCACCTGCCGCCCCCGCGGAGGGAGCGGGGCTGGCCCTGCCACGTGCCTGTGGCAGGAGGCCCTTCGCGGGTCTCCAACCCACCTACCAGCATTTAATGCAATAGTTGGGCCGGGCGTGCCCAAGTCAAAAAGTGTGGTCTGCCACTGACACACGGGGCAGGTAGGCTGACACCACGGTAAGCCCGCCTGTTTGCAAGGCGGCACGTCGTGTCACCGTATACTGTGCGCAAGCAGCATACAGTCCCGTCACAACGTGCGCGGGCGTGATGATGGTCTGTGACAGGAGAGCTGAGGCGTGCGCTGCCACACTGCATGCAGAGGCAACGGCGCGGCGGGTCAGCGCTGCTCCCTCGCCTGATAGATTCTGACCCAACAGTGGCAGCACGGCTCCATTGTTGGGTAACATTGACAGCGGTCACTGTGCCTGCAAGGCAGCACACAACCGTATCCAGGCTGTGGATACGCACATCATCTTCCCAACCGTGAAGACTACAGCGGGGAGCTGGAGATGGAGATCTCCATATCACATAGAGCAGGCTCCTGTTGGCTGGACCCACCTGTCGGGGCCTGCACAGTGTAAACACCTCCCTTGAACTATAAAAGGGAGAGTGCACTTGTTAGAAGATCAATTGTAGGCACACACGAACACAAGTTCGGGCTAAGTTCCATCCAGGCTTACACAATCAATACAACTCCCAAGTGGATGTAGGGTGTTACGCTCCGGGGGCCCGAACCACTCTAAAATCCTTGCGCCCTTCTTGTGTTCATCTGTACATCGATCAAGCGCTACTAAATCTCCTCCAAACCCATCCTTACCTAGGATTAGGCGGGTGCATTCTGCCACCCGGCTGGAGATTTCCTCTGACATTTGGTGCGCCAGGTAGGGGGCTAGGTTTGGTTAGCACTCAGTCAACCCTCAAGACCGCAATGGCGCAGGAAGATGGTCATCACGACCTCCAGTTGGGCAAGCAAGTGGCGTCCACGATGCCACACGTCTCACACCGCCCTACGTCCAGGGCGGCAGCGCGGGTAGCTCCGCAGCGTGCTGCGGCGCGGGCCTCAGCGGCCCAATCGGTGCCCACACCGAATGGGCCGCTCATGGTAGCCAGGGAGTTTCTTCGCAACCCTCCTGGTGAGGCGGCCTCACCCGACGCCCAGAGGCAATGGCGTGACGATGTCGACCACCTCCTCAACCTGGCGCAGGCTTCCCCATGTTCAGCGGGGGGGGGGGGGGGGGGGGGGGTCTGCCTCCAGGCAATGCTATCGTCAGCGCGGTGCATCCAGTTCTGTGCACTCACCATTAGTGAGGAGTGCACGGACCGAAGACCTCCGGGCGGAGCTCAACCACAGACGTACGGGAGAGGACGCCCGTGTCTCCATCGAGCGGGCGCGTGGTTGTCGGCTCAGTATCAAGGATCGCGACCTCGATGCCAAATTCGCTGCGGCGGCTCTGGTGCCGCAGGGACCTGTCCAGGCACCGGTGTCTGGGGTGGGCTATGCAGCGCTCGCAGACCACCTTCGCGCGGTCGCCTGGCCGTCCAAGTTTCGGCCGCACCTGCCGAAAAAGTATGACGGGTCCTCCAACCCGTCAGAATTCCTGCAGGTCTACATCACCGCCATCACGGCGGCTGGAGGCACCGACGCCGTTATGGCAAGTTACTTTCATGTAGCCTTGACCGGGCCAGCCCGGACCTGGCTCATGAACCTCACTCCGGGATCCATCCGATCCTGGGGGGAGCTGTGCGCACAGTTCACGGCAAACTTTGCCAGTGCGTATCAGCAGCACGGTGTAGAGGCCCACCTCCACGCTGTGAGGCGGCAACCCGGAGAAACCCTCCGGACCTTCATCTCCCGCTTCACCAAAGTGCGTGGAACTATTCCGCGTATCTTCGATGCATCTATTATCACGGCTTTCCGCCAGGGGGTCCGTGATGAGAAGATGCTGGAGAAGCTGGCGACCCACCAGGTGGAAACAATCACCACCTTGTTCGCCTTGGCAGACAAATGCGCTAGGGCAGCAGAAGGCCGAGCATGGCACTCTGCAACCCAGGCAGGTCCCGCTCAGATGAGTGGGCCCAGTGTCGCTGCCCCTGGCAGCGACAAGAAAAAGAACAAGAAGAGCCGTGGCTTCGACAAGTCACGGATTGGGGGTCCGGTCGTTGCAGCAGCAACGACCGGGGGCCAGAACCCCCGAGGCAAGCGCCCACGGCAACAGCGCACCGACCTCGGGTCGTGCCCTGTTCATCCTGGGGCTCGCCACAGCGCCATGAGTGCCGTGAGATCCAGAAGCTCATGGAGCGCCTCAACAAGAGGCGCGACCAAGCCTCAAGGGAAGGCTCCTCCCCTCTCCGGCGGTCCGGCAAGGAGAAGGCCTCCGATGCCGACGCGGCCGCGAGGAGTGGGAGTTGGGGTACCAAACACCCAACAAAGACCTCAAGGGTCTCTTCCACCGGTCCAACTCCGAGTCCGGTGGTGACGAGCGCCGCAAGAAGCTGTACGTCATGTACGGCGGCAGTTCAGAGCTCGTCTCCCGGCGGGATGTCAAGACCCTTCGCCGAGAGGTCCTCTCTTCGGCGTCGCCCCACCAGCGGTGGAAGAACACCACCATCTCCTTCAGGCCGTCGGACTGCCCGGAGAACATGCCGAGGGCTGGTGTGCTGCCGCTTGTCACGGCACCCACCATCGCCAATGTCCGCCTCCACGACGTGCTGATCGTTGGAGGTGCAGGCCTCAGCGTCATCAGCTATGCAGCGTTCAAACACCTGTAGATCCCGGAGTCCAAGCTGACTCCTTCGCGCCCATTCTCCGGAGTGGGCCTGGACCCAGTGTACCCGGTGGGGACCATCTCCCTACCGGTTACATGTGGGACGGAGGACAACTTCCGTACCGAGAACATGTAGTTCGAGGTCGCGGATGTTAACCTCCCCTTCAACGCCATCATCGGCAGACCGGCCCTGTACCGGTTCATGACCGTGGCCCATTACGGGTACCTGGTCCTGAAGATGCCTACTCCGGCAGGCGTCCTCACCGTCCAGAGCGACCGGGCCGCTGCCATCGCGGCGGTCGAGAAACTCCATGTGCTGGCAACAGGGCTCGCCCCCATAGCTGGCGCCCAGGGGTCCGACCCCTCCACCTCGCGTGCCAAGGCTATGGCCAAGGCCTCAAGGTTCGTCCATCCGATACGGACGATGTACCCTTGAAGACCGTCCAGGTCGGAGCGGAGACCTCCCAGACCACCCGCATCGGTGGGAATCTGGAAGAGAAATAGAAAAGCGCGCTCATCGCCTTCCTCCGGGCAAATGTTGATGTGTTCGCCTGGGAACCTTGACAGATGCCCGGGATCCCTAGGGAGGTGATTGAGCATCATCTGAAGATCCACCCGACGCCAGGCCGGTCCTGCAGAAGCCACGCAAGCAGTCCATCGAGCGGCAAAACTTCATCCGTGAAGAGGTCTGCAAGCTGCTACAGGCTGGCTTCATCGAGAAGGTCTTTCACCTAGTGTGGTTGGCCAACCCAGTCGTGGTCCCGAAGGCAAATGGGAAGCTTCGGATGTGCATCGACTACACCAATCTTAATAAGGCATGCCCAAAAGACCCTTATCCACTTCCGCGTATAGATCAAATTGTAGACTCCACCTCCGGGTGTGATTTGCTGTCCTTCATAGATGCCTATTCTGGTTTTCACCAAATCAAAATGGCTAGGGATGATAGGAAGCATACAACTTTTGTAACAGTGGATGGTCTTTATTGTTATATAGTAATGCCTTATGGATTGCTTAATGCTCTCCCCACCTTTGCTCGTGCAATGAACATCACTTTAGGTGATTTGGTTAGAGATATAGTTAAGGTGTATGTTGATGACATCGTTGTCAAGACTAGAGAGTCAAATTCCCTCTTAGAAAATTTAGCTCAAGTATTTAACAAGTTACGAGCGACCTCCACCAAGCTTAACCCCGAGAAATGTATCTTTGGCGTGTCGGTGTTTCCTGGTGTCCCACCGGGGGATCGAGGCCAACCCGGATAAGGTCCGGGCGATCGAGGCAATGAGACCCCCTGCGCGCCTCAAGGATGTACAGAGGTTGACGGGGTCCCTTGCAGCCCTCAGCCGCTTCATCTCGAGGCTGGCGGAGAGGGCACTTCCCTTCTTCAAACTGATGAGGGGGTTTAGTCCATTTACATGGACTGAAGAGGCAGAACGTGCCTTCCAAGAGATGAAGCAGTACCTCACCTCCTTACCGGTCCTGGTTGCACCAGATCCAGGTGAGACACTATTTCTTTATCTTGCAGCGACGGCCGAAGTGATCAGCATGGTGCTGGTCACTGAGAGGTCCGAGCATCTCTCGCAGGGAGCCCCCGCGGACCCTCCTGCTGGAGAAGGATGTCCAGCCTCCACCACTCCAACAACCGGCCCTACTTCGGAGGGTCCGGCTAGGTCCCAGCCTGAAGAAACACCAAGCGACCTGGGGTCCGGCGGGTCCCCAGCTCAAGCAGAAGGATCCAGTCCGGCTGGCAGAGTCAGGACCGTCCAGAAGCCGGTCTACTACGTCAGCGAGGTCCTTCATGAGGCAAAGGCCAGGTATCCTGAGATGCATAAACTTCTTTATACTATACTCATTGCTTCCAGGAAACTCCGCCACTACTTCCAGGCCCACAAGATTGTGGTGGTGACCTCCTACCCATTGAGGGCCATCCTCCACAATTCCAATGCCACGGGCAACATCGCCAAGTGGGCAGCTGAGCTCGCTGGATTCCAGCTCGACTTCTAGCCACGCCAAGCCGTCAAAAGTTAGGTTCTTGCTGACTTCGTTGCGGAGTGGACACCAGCGCCAAGCGTCCCTGGGGGTCCGGGAGATGGCTCGGACCCCCCTCGTCTGGAAGTCAGGGCTCCGGTATTCACCGGACCTCACTAGACACTCTTCTTGGACGGGTCCGCCCGCAGCAAGATGGCAGGGGCTGGCGTGGTCCTCATCGACCCACGTGGCGAGCAATTGAAGTACATGGTGTACCTCAACTTTGAGGCCACCAACAACATGGCGGAGTATGAGGCCCTAATCTTTGGACTCATGGCGGCTCTGTACCTAGGGGTCCAGGAGCTCCTGGTCAAAGGAGACTCCCAACTCGTCATCAGGCAAGTCCGGGGGGAATGTTGCTGTAACAATCCCCAGCTCGCAGCCTACCTCATTCATGTGAAGAGGCTGGAGAAGGACTTCGATGAGCTGGAACTGCAACATGTTCCACGCGAGGGCAACTCAGCAGCTGATGCACTCTCCGTGAGCGCATCGACTCAGGCACCCGTGCCCGAGGGCATCTTTCAGAGACGTTTGCTGAAGCCTTCAGCCCAGCCTGCCAACCTGGGCGAAGGGGGTCGGACTAGCACCTCGAAGCTAGCGGTCCCAGTGGCGCTCCATCCGTGGAGCCCGCCAAGGGTCATGTGCTCCCTCGAGGGCCCCGAAGACCTCAGGGATCCACGCCCAGTTTCTCGGGAAGGTCCCGATGCATGGATCTCTAAGGTCCGGAACTACCTGAAAGATAATTTCCTTCCTGAAGACCAAGCATCTGCTGAGCGCATAGTCCAGATGGCTAAGCGATACACGGTGGTAGAAAGGGATCTTTACCGCCGTGGCGCCAATGGCATCCTCATGCGGTGCATCACCCAGGAAGAGGGCCACGACTTGCTCGCGGAGATCCATGGAGGCGAGTGCAGAAGTCATTCTTCATCCCGCACGCTGGTCGGTAAAGCCTTCCGGTATGGCTTTTACTGGCCGATAGCGCTCCAGGATGCAGCTGAGTTGGTAAGGTCCTGCAAAGCGTGTCAGTTCCATGTAAAGCAGATACACACTCCAGTTCAGGCACTGCAGATGATTCCTCCCTCTTGGCCCTTTGCTGTATGGGAGTTGGATATCTTGGGACCTTTCCCTAGGGCCGTCGGCGGGTACCAGTACCTCTATGTCGCCATTGACAAATTCACCAAGTGGCCGGAAGCAACTCCAGTGGTCAACATGACCAAGGCGTCAGCAACCGCTTTCCTCAAGTCAATCGTGTGCCGGTTCGGGGTCCTGAACCGGGTCATCACTAACAATGGGACTCAGTTCACAAGCCAATACTTTCAAAAGTACTGCGAGGACATTGGCATCCAGCTCTGTTTCGCCTCAGTGGCGCATCCCAGGAGCAATGGCCAAGTCGAGCGGGCTAACACTGAGATCCTCAAAGGACTCAAGATCCAGACCTACTGTGACCTTGAGAAACATGGCACAAGATGGATTGATCAGCTTTCGAGCGTGTTATGGGGGAACCGGACCACACCCAGCTGGGCGACAGGGGAAACTCCTTTCTTCTTGGTCTACGGGGCCGAAGCGTGCCTTCCCCCGGAGATCACCATGGGCTCTCTACGAGTCCAGGCTTTTGATGAGGACTTGCAGGAACAGCAGTGTCGCCAAGACGTGGACCTCGTCGACGAGTGCAGATGGTGAGCAGCAGTCCGAAACGCACGGTACAACCAAGCACTCCGGCGCTATCACCAACGGTTCATGCATAGTAGGGAGCACGGGGTCAGGGATCTAGTCTTAAGGCGAATCCTAAACCGGGAGGGCCTGCACAAGCTCTCCCCCAGCTGGGAGGGGCCCTTCAAGGTGACAAAGGTGTGCCGACCCGGATCTGTTTGTTTGGCTATGGAGGAAGGCATGCAACTACCCAATCCATGGAACATTGAGCACCTCCATAAGTTCTACCCTTAGGACCTAGTTGAGAGGAAAATTTTCCTTTGTAATTGGTAGCATCAACGTGCGGACCAGGGTGGTGGAGGTCCGCCCTTGTAAACCCGGCCCTTGGCGTACATCGCACAACTCTTCTGTACCAATTCATTAAGGAAAAATCTGTTCTCAGTGTGTCCTTGAAGTCTATGCGATTCTATTTTTCTTCGCTTCTTGTTACGCTAACCCCCCACGTGGCCTTTCGCGTCTGTGTCGTGCCCAAGGCCTTTCTTAAGTTGCTACACTACGTCTCTGCCCCGGGACATCTGTCTCACAGGAGAAAAGGAACCGGGCACCCAGGAATTGGCTTCAGGGAGACGTGCTCGTTCTTTGCTGGGTGTCAGACCCGGGGCCACCGGGCTGGGCACATAACGTAGTTTAAAGAGGTTTAAGAGATTAAGTCCGCCTTATCTCTTATTCATTTTGTTTATCTCTTGTTTATCCCGTTTAAATAGGAGATAGAGCTAACCAACACGGAGGGGATCTACTCGAGATATGTTCTGGTATGATCCCTCAGCGGAGGTTGGTTAGCATCTTTGTAACTCTAGCCTCTCGGATATATAAGGGAGGTCAGGGACCCCT
Source organism: Panicum hallii (assembly GCF_002211085.1). NCBI lineage: Eukaryota > Viridiplantae > Streptophyta > Magnoliopsida > Poales > Poaceae > Panicum > Panicum hallii. The sequence continues at coordinate 43,900,273 of NC_038042.1, read as the reverse complement.
CTCAAAATAGAAGATCATTAGGTCATTCTACACCAAAGGCAATACAAACCACCATACAAGACGTAGGGTGTTACGCATCTTGCGGCCCGAACCTGTCGAAACTTTGTGTTCCTTGCACCTTCGAGTCCTGATCTCGGCGTCTCCTCACCCATAACTTACCACCTTGGGTATATCCCTCGGTGGGCAGCCGGTTAAACACCGACAGCTGGCGCGCCAGATAGGGGAGTGCGTCGAAGATCCACCAACGAGCTCGATGACATCTTTCAATTTCATCAGGTCAGTTCCCTCTCAGGGCACGACATTCGTTTTTGGCTCGTGGGTTTGCATCGCAGATGGTGCAGAAAACTTTCGGCGAGTCCTCGTCGACATGAGGCCAAAAACCGTCGCTATGGATCCTTGCAGTGACCTCGACAAGTTCGTCAACGAGCTCGACAACTTGCCGCTCCATACCTCCGCAGCACAGATCGAGATGGAGTCTGCTCCAGGCTCGACTTCTTCAGGCGTTGCGACAACTTTCCCCGGTTTGGAGTTGTTCCAATCTAGGGATCTGCATAACCGATCTCAGCTCGGCTCATGCAAACCGGATACTGATCTTCAGGAGGCCGGCGTCTCTAGGTCCCTCTCCGTGCTAGAGAAGGACCTGGACTTGTTGCTCCAGGACGGAAAGCCTGAAGCCACCGCGTGTCGGGGGGCTTCGGGTTGTTCTGGTCCCGGTAACCTGGTGATTACCTCTCTGCCAAAGGGCCGCTTTATGCATTGGAGGGGCATGATGCTCTCCGATCTACTCGAGGTAGAGGGTCGGCTTGTGGCTCACCTCGAGCCATTGCCCTTTCAAGAGGGCAGGCCATTGGCCACCGCGGCGGAGGAGTCGACTGAACTAGTCGACGAAAGCTCTCATGACCTTTCCTCCCGCCAGGTGCTGATGGCCGAAGAAGGCGAGGACGATGGGGATCTTCCCATCGTCAACTTTGAAACGATCTTCGAAGATGAGATCACGGCCAACGCTGGCGACGAGAACGACGCCGATCTTGAGGCGCGGAGGTCCAGGAACAGGGCCCGCACAATTCGGCGGAGGAGGGCCAACGAGCGTAGGCGATCTATGCATCACGAGCTTGACCCTGAGTTCGCCGCCGCAAGCGAACGGGGTTTCAGGACTCCGGTGGCCAACATCGCCAGGGTGACGGCCATCCTCGAGCACAGCCACGATCCGGAGGTACGTCAAGCACTTCTCTATGCACAGAGGGCTTGGATCCAGCTGGATCAACACAACCCGGCGTCCACCATCAGGGAGGAGCGCGTGGGCGAGAGTAGAAGTCAGGCTCACAGCCGAACGGCTGGTGGCCATCCTCGACACTAGATCAGCAATGACAACGCCCGTGGGAGCCAGGCCCCTGGCGGGATGCAACAGCCACCGCAAGAGGGTCATCCACGACAGGCCAATCGCCGACCTTCTCCGGAGGACCTGCGCCAGCACATCAATGAAGGTCGCGATGCGCGGACCATGATCTCCTCCAGGCGCAAGGTCCGCGAAGAAGTCGAAACTGAAGGTACTGACTGTAGCGATCGATTCCCTGCTTTTTCTGCTCGTTTCAGCAGCTACAAGTACCCAGAGGGCTTCAAGCCGATTGGCGTCACCAAGTACGACGGCAAGCAGGCTCCCTAGCAGTGGCTCCGTTGTTACTCCACGGCCATTGAGGTCGCAGGGGGCTCAAATATCACCAAAGTCATCTACTTCCCGATGGCTTTGGGCCCTGCACTGCTTACTTGGTTGGAAAGCCTCAGCAGCAACTCGATCGACTCCTGAGAGCGCCTCAAGAAGGTCTTCATCGACAACTTCCAGGGAGCGATTGCTCATGCAGGTACTCGTCACGATCTTGCTCAGTGTAAGCAGGAATGTAATGAGCTTCTGCGGTCCTACACATGTCGTTTTTTTGATGTTCGCGCCACCGTCGCCAACATCTCTGAGGACGACATCATCGATTGTTTCTACAATGGCATCACCGACCCGGGCATCTACAGGGATTTCGGGCGGAACAGGCTGAAGATTGTTGCGGGCCTTCATGATATGATGCACGATTGGTCCGAACAGGAGGAGAAGATGCGGGAGTGTTTTCCGCGGCGTCAAGATAGCAATCTGCGGTGCCCAAACGACAACCGCAACGACAAAGGCCCGCGGGACTTTTCGGGGCCACCCCGGAAGCGAAAGCCAGATGAAGTCATCACGGCCATCGATCGTCCTTCGCGGGGCAAGAAGTCGATGACGCAGGAGGAGTTCGAGAAGCTCCTGCAGAAGAAGTGCCCATGGCATCCAGGAGCCAACCACGCCGCTATCGACTGCTACCACCTTCGGAGGACGTTCAGCAACTCTGGTGGTGGAAAGAAGAACAAAAAGCCTACTAACAAAGAACCCGAGGATGATGATCAAGAAGATCATGGGCGCAACCCAAAGTTTCAAGATGCTTCTAAGGTTGTCAATGTCATCTTCAGGGGAGACGAAGATTTTGGTTCCAGGCGGGACCAGAAGCTGCTTCTCCGGGAGATTTTGTCCATCGAGCCGGCGGTACCACGACCACTCCGTTGGTCGGAGGTCCCCATCTCGTTCTCCCGCGATGACCAGTGGACGAGCTTTTCAGAGCCCAGTAAGTTCCCCTTGGTCCTGGATCCTACGGTGGCGGAGGTCAAACTCACCAAGGTCCTCATCGATGGCGGGAGTGGGCTCAATCTCATCTTCGTCAGCACTTTGAAGAAAATGGGCCTAAATTTCAAGGACATGCTGGTTCCCAGCAAGTCCCCCTTTTACGGCATCGTCCCAGGTAACGCGGCACACCCGCTGGGTACGGTGGTCCTCCCAGTCACCTTCGGCACGCGGGAGAACTATCGTACCGAGTTCATCAAATTCGAAGTGGCTAACTTCGAATCTTCTTATCATGCCATATTGGGTCGTCCGGCACTTGCCAAGTTCATGGCAGTGCCGCATTACGTCTATCTGCTTCTTAAGATGCCAGGACTCAGTGGAGTACTCACCCTCCGTGGCGACTTGAAGAAGTCATACGACTGCAATCAGGAGGCGATCCAATACGCTTCAACTACTCGCGTGCCAGATGCTTCGGGAGAAGTACTCGCGGCCGCGCAGCAGCTTTCCCAGTCCGGGCTAGAGATTCCTTCCAAGAAGGCCAGCAAGTCGAGCATCCAGTCGACTGATGATGTGGCCCTCAAGATGATCCAGCTTCAGGAGGGAGATTCATTTAAGACCGCTGGCATCGGTGCGGGCTTAGGTGACAAATAGGAACTCGCGCTCGTCATCTTCCTTCGGGCTAACTGAGACATATTCGCATGGAAACCAGTAGATATGCCAGGGGTGCCCAGGGAGTTGATCGAGCATGCTTTGTATGTACACCCGAAGGCGACGCCTAAAAAGTACGCCTGCGGAGGATTGCCCACGACAAGCGTGAGGCCATTAAACAGGAGATCGCTAAACTTCTCGTGGCTGGATTCATTAAAGAAGTAATCCATCCAGAGTGGGTAGCGAATCCCGTTCTTGTAAGGAAAAAGAACAATGAATGGAGAATGTGTGTTGACTACACTGATCTCAACAAGCACTGCCCAAAAGACCATTTTGGGCTGCCGCGCATTGACCAAGTTGTCGATTCGATGGCTGGTTGTGTTCTTCTTTGTTTTCTTGATTGTTACTCAGGTTATCATCAGATCGCGCTCAAGGAGGACCAAATCAAGACTGCTTTCATCACCCCGTACGGGGGCCAATGCTTCGGGGGCTGACGCAACGGCGACTGGCCCAGCACTTGATGATTCCTCCCGGGTCGAGGACCCGGGGGCTGGGGCAGTAGAAGTTGGCATCAGCTGGAGGTCCGCGGCACTTGCAGCACTAATGAAGTCGAAGTTAGTCAACACACAAGTCGAAAGATCAAATCATTTGCAGTGCAACAAGAGGCAGACTTACAGTACAGATTTCTTCTTAATGGCCTTCTTCATTCGCACGGCCCGACGCGGCATCCCTGTTACTGGTGGCGGGGTTTCACCAGCTTGTGGCGTGGTCCCCGCCACAGCGATGGTGATGGTGGTGGCGGCCGGGGGGCTCGTCTCTTCTTCTTCGGGCCCGGCCCAGGCGGAGGACGCGGAAGGACTACAGGAAGATGTCATAAGTACAACTCAGAATTAAGGTACCGCATTACAACAAACCGATAGACTCTTACCCGGTGGATTCGAGTTCCTGCGCCTTGCGCTTGCGCACCAGTCGATGGCCCTGCGGCACCGGCGGCACGGGAACCTTTGTCGTACCCCGATTTGTTGGGGTTGGCACGTACTGACCGACGGGCGCCGGTCAACTCCACGCTCAGTTCGGAGGAGTTGTCCCAGCGCGTTTCTCCTTCAGCTCCTTCTCCCGCCTGCGAGCCCACGCCTTTGGTGGATTCGCTGCTGCGTTGAGCTGCAGCAAGGCGAGCCCTCTTGGCTGCAGCGGCAGCAGAGGGGAGGAGGTGATCTGGTCGGGGGACGTCAGGTCACGGTGGGTAGCTGCGGTACAGCTCCATGTGTCCCTGCAGAAAGTTTTTCAGTTAAGTAACGGTGCAAAAGCGGTTATCTTCAGCAAAAAGAAGTTGAATACTTACTGGTTTGGGTGGATTTTGTGCGGAAAACAATGTGGGCACGTACGGCACGGCGTCCACGTCTAGCAGCACCCGTTGAACTCGATGGAGCGCGACTTCATCTGGCAAATCCTCTACGCACATGCGAGAAGGATCAGCGGGGCCTGTGTACTCGAATCCCAGGCGATGGCACTGCTGGATGGGTTGGTCGCGGCGTTTGTAAAATGTGAACATGACGGAGGCGCCGATCACTACCTTCTTCTTCTGTGCCTCAATGACGTCCAGCAACTCTTTGACTTGGTCCATCTCCCCGCCGGAGGATTCAAGGTTCCATTCTCCCCTCACTACAAGTGGTCTGTTCGACTTCGTCGGAAGATGGGGAGCATGGTTTTCGATGTAAAACCAATGGTTTTTCCATCCAGGAAGGTTGGAGGGGAATTTGTATGCGAGATATTTGTCGCCGGCCCGCTAACGCAGTTGGATGCCGGCGCCCCCCACAACGGATAGGTTCTTGGAGGTGGGCTGTGGTTTGATATGGAAGAGGAAGCGGAAAAGATCCTAGTGGGGTTCGATTCCAAGGAAAGCTTCGCAGTAATAGATGAAAATTGAAATGTGGCAAATAGAATTTGGGTTGAGATGGTGAAGCTCAAGCCCATAGTAATACAGAAGGCCTCAGAAGAAGGAACAAGAGGGGAGGGCCAATCCCCATTCGGCAAAATGGAGAAATGTGACGATTTTGTCAACACTTTCCATGGGAAAAGGTTCGCGGTAAGAGGGGCGCCAATTGGCAAGAGTCTTTTCTTGCAGCAACCCCTCGGAAACTAGGTTCTTAAGGTGGTTGAGGGAGCACTTACTGTGTGACCACTCTGCGGTTGAGGGCTGCGCCTCCTTTTTCTTCTCTTCAATCTCTGCCTTCTTGGGCGCCATCTCCGATTCGCTAGCCACGAGATGCTCGGGGGCTGCGGGGAGAGTGGCGGGGAGGTTGGAGATGGGGGATGGCGGCGGCGCTTGGCTCAGATTGGGGATTTTGGTGGCTTTTGGCGGAATGCGGATTGAAAGCGCGTTTTTTTCCTACGGTTGTTGCGGGGTTACATAACCAGAGGGGTGGGGAAAAGTTACTGTTCCGAAGTTCAGGAGTCACTTCCGAGAATATTCCGAATCTGAGGGGTCATTTGGTGGATTGTTTGGATTAAATATTCGATTAACCATTTTTTCAGGGTTAGTTAGCCCGAAAAAAGGGGTTTCTCGAATTAATAATCTAATACCCATCATCTGTACCATCATTTTGGTAATTTCGCAAGTTGTCATTTTTAGCATGCATGCCACGGTTGTTGGATCCTTATCTCCAAATTTTGTGGAATTTGGATTCAAGGCTCGGGGGCTACGGGATACGTGGCGTCGACTACTTATTTTTTAAATTTTTTGAAGGATAAGCAGGATTGCAGATTAATGGGACCCTCAGCCTGATTCTCCAATTCAACCTAAGGCTCGGGGGCTACTCCATATGGAGTGCGATTTTTAAATCGCACACCATAACAAAAATTCGGGGCATGAGCACCTCATAGCTTCGATGCAGCCAAGCAGGTACTCGAAGAAGGATTTCAAGATGAAGCTCCAGAAGAAGTCGAAAACTACTTCGAAAGTACTCGATAAGCCTGCAGTACTCAGCTACGAAGAGCTCGGGGGCTTGTCAGACCCAGGGCCACCGGGCTGGGCACATAACATAGTTTAAAGAGGTTTAAGAGATTAAGTTCGCCTTATCTCTTATTCATTTTGTTTATCTCTTGTTTATCCCATTTAAATAGGAGATAGAGCTAACCAACACGGAGGGGATCTACTCGAGATATGTTCTGGTATGATCCCTCAACGGAGGTTGGTTAGCATCTTTGTAACTCTGGCCTCTCGGATATATAAGGGAGGTCAGGGACCCCTCTCAAAACAGAAGATCATTAGGTCATTCTACACCAAAGGCAATACAAACCATCATACAGGACGTAGGGTGTTACGCATCTTGCGGCCCGAACCTGTCTAAGCTTTGTGTTCCTTGCACCTTCAAGTTCCTGATCTCGGCGTCTCCTCACCCAAAACTTACCACCTTGGGTATATCCCTCGGTGGGCAGCCGGTTAAGCACCGACACTGGGGTCCAGGGTCGTGTAGCCGCTTAGCCTGGTTCCGTGCCCTAAGCCTGCACGCCCTGCCCCGCTAGGGCGAGTACCGTCGTACCTCGAACCATGGACCCGGGAGCTAGGACCCCTTTAATCCCCAAACCTAGGCCTTGGTGCTCTGACTCGCTACGCAACTTAAGAGGCCTTCGCTTGCCAGTCCGGGACCTCGTGGGGACGTCTACTAAACGTCGATCCTAAGTCAAATGCAGGACCTTGGTTCTATGGCAGCTAGTCCCGACCTATCGCGACTACCTCCCAGGGGGCCACGGGACCTCGGTGTGCTTGGGAACACTTTACAGATCGACAATCAGGAAAAAAGCTAAGTTTTTTGCAAAAAAGTAGATGCACGAAACACTTAAATACATTACTAATAATGTACATGGAATTATATTACATCACATCACAAAGTTGCAATACAAAAACAATATAAAAAATGCTAATCCTATTGCCCTGGTGGTCCGGAGGTGTCGGGACGGCGTCGGACGCGGGACACCACCATGTCGGCCGCCTCCTGCACACCCTCCTTCGCGGTGGGCGCCGTCGCCCGGAGGGGACCAACTAGGACGAGAGTTAGTTGGATGGCGGGGTCGTGGCTCTAGAAATAGGTGAGGATGTACTCAGCTGTCCCCGGGCAACTACTCTCCCTTCTGTCTCCAGGAGGTCAAGCACGCCGGACTCCAGACCTTGAAGTCGCTCGGCGGCGGCGTCCAGCACCTGGAGGGCGACGCCAAGCGATAAAGGAGCCTCAGCCACCCAGATGGGGTTTGCATCGAGAGCTTCCAGGGAGGAGTTCACCTCACCAGCCCACCTAACGATGCGGCCGATGCTGGCGCTCCGTTCCGCCTGGAACTCCTCCACCTTCACCTCCCTCTCCTGGAGGGCCGCTTCGCACTCCCGGAGCCTCCAGGTCCCGGCCGCCAACTCCTTGTCCACGGCCGCCTCCCGCTCTTGGAGCTCCTGGAGCGCCGCCTCCAGCTCCGCCCTGGTGAATTCAGAGCCGGGCCCCCGCACGATCCTGCTGCAGTCGTTCAGTCCTGTGTACATGTAGGCCATCCGGGACCGCTGCCGTAGGGGAGCAATTCGCTGCTTCAAGAAGTCGCCCAGCACCATCATGGATGTCAGGCCACTCCGGTGGAGATTCTTGACCCGATTAAGTACCGGGCCGAGCTCCTTCGGTATCGTCGGTTTGGCCTTCCAGGTGCTCCAGTCGCTCTGGGGTCCGTCTGTTGGCAGCTCCAGGCAGTCATGGGGGTCAGCCTCCGCAATGACCTAGCCTTCACGCCAGTCCTCCCACTTGGAGCTGGGGAAGGCGATGATGTAGGAGCTCGCCATCTCGTGCTGGAGCTGGAAGTAGTACGCGCCGACCTCGCGCTTGCTCCTCCCAGTTCCGACCAAGGCATAGAAATGGCTGAAGATGGTGGTGCAGGGGCGCACCCCCACGAACATCTCCATGAAATGGGTGAAGACCACCACGAGAAGGATGGAGTGGGGGGTGAGATGATGAAGTTGGAGGCCGAACTCCTCCAGAAGCAGGAGGAAGAAGGAGGAGATCGGAGAAACCAACCCGCACATGACGTACGAGTTGAAGAGAACGAACTCCCCCGCGGCAAGGTCGCGGAGGGGAATTTTGCTGGCCCTAATCTTCCCGGCTTGCATTGGCGCAGACCATCCCAGAAGGCGGCGCACCGAGTCCAGCTGAGTCTGACTCTGGAAGCGACGCGGAAAAGGGATGGATCGCAAGGGAGCAGGAAGGGGAAGGAAGCCGAGCGCAAGGAAACTGAATGCGAGGAGTGTGCAGAGACGAAGGGGCGCTACGGTGTCTGTTGATGGCAAGAGTGAAAAGGTAGCCATTCCCTTCGGCGCCTACCTTTTATGCAAAAGCTGTTGCCCTCTTGCGCTCTGCTTCGACCGAGGAGAAGCCGAACGGTTGCCTACACCAGGCCCCCTCCTCTCACACCCAATGACCGGTGGGCCCGGGCCCGCCAGTCAAAGATGTGACTGCTGGAGGAAAGGGGGAAGGCGGAATCCGAACCGCCCCAGCCGTGGGACAGGCTCGAATAAGACAAGAATCTGAACCGTCTGATGTGCACGGAGCGGGCGAAGGGCGGGCCCCTCGAGGATAACGCTATGGGGGAAAGGACATCCATGCCCTTCCCCGGCGGGAACAAGCTGTACACCCGGCACAATGCTGGGATCTGGCCCCACCTGCGGGTTCATCCCTCACCTGAGGTGGGCTCGGGGGCCTCTGTCGGTACATACGGACAGGGGTACCTCCTGCTAGGGTGTCCAGGCCCTTAGCATCTCACCATACGTGATCTCCCCCTCGCCTTCTGGGTGACGTGGTGTACGGCCCGGGCCTGACAGCTGGGATCATGGTCTCCGGACCCTCCCCGTGCTCTTAGAGGTCCGGGGCCTCCACGTGCCCTTGAAGGCAGGGGGCTCTCGGGTAGCCCCCGCGGACCCGGACGCCCCAGGGAGGTCCGGGGCCGCCACGTGTGATGATCAGACCATCACAGGCCAGTCCGCTCCAACCGGCCTCGGGGGCCCGAACCCCTTTCCCCCCGGGAAGGGGTCCCGTGCCGCCACCTGCCGCCCCCGCGGAGGGAGCGGGGCTGGCCCTGCCACGTGCCTGTGGCAGGAGGCCCTTCGCGGGTCTCCAACCCACCTACTAGCATTTAATGCGGTAGTTGGGCCGGGCGTGCCCAAGTCAAAAAGTGTGGCCTGCCACTGACACACGGTAAGCCCACTTGTTTCCAAGGCGGCGCGTCGTGTCACCATATATTGTGCGCAGGTGGCGTACAGTCCCATCACAGCGCCGCGCGCGGGCATGATGATGGTCTGTGACAGGAGAGCTGAGGCGTGCGCTGCCATAGTGCACGCAGAGGCAACGGCGCGGCGGGTCAGTGCTGCTCCCTCGCCTGACAGATTCTAACCCAACAGTGGCAGCACGGCTCCACTCTTGGGTAACACTGACAGCGGTCACTGTGCCTGCAAGGCAGCACATGACCGTATCCAGGCTGTGGATACACACATCATCTTCCCAACCGTGAAGACTACAGCGGGGAGCTGGAGATGGAGATCTCCATATCACATAGAGCAGGCTCCTGTTGGCTGGACCCACCTGTCAGGGCCCCGTACAGTGTAAGCACCTCCCTTGAACTATAAAAGGGAGAGTGCACTCGTTAGAAGATCAATAGCAGGCACACACGAACACAAGTTCAGGCTAAGTTCCATCCAGGCTTACACAATCAATACAACTCCCAAGTGGACGTAGGGTGTTACGCTCCGGCGGCCCGAACCACTCTAAAATCCTTGCGCCCTTCCTGTGTTCATCCGCACATCGATCAAGCACTCCTAAGTCTCCTCTAAACCCATCCTTAACTAGGATTAGGCGGGTGCATTCTGCCACCCGGCTAGAGATTTCCTCCGACAGCTGCCAATTGAGATGGAAGGTGAATTCTGTAAGCCACTGGGCCACAGACTTTAAGGATTTCAAAGGGTCCGACATATCAGGGTGCTAACTTCCCTTTTATGCTGAAACACTGAACACCTTTGGTGAGAGATACTCGGAGATAGACAAAATCTCTTACTTGGAACTGCAGAGGTTTCCTTCTTCTATCGGCATAGCTTTTCTGTCTGGACTGAGCTGTTTTAAGGTTGGCTTGAATAACCTTGACCTTATCTTCGGCTTTGACAACTAGGTCTGGTCCAAAGATTTTGCGTTCGCCGGTCTCGGACCAACTCAAAAGAGTTCGACATCTTCGACCATATAATGCTTCAAACGGAGCCATCTGAAGACTAGACTGATAGCTATTATTGTAAGAAAACTCGGCCAAGGCAAGACACTTGTCCCAGTTTGTCTTCAAGCTATCATCGTGAATAATACAAGCTCGGAGCATGTCTTCAAGAATTTGGTTGACTCGCACAGTTTGTCCATCAGTCTGGGGATGATATGCAGAGCTTTGAATTAGTTTGGTTCCAAGAGCAGACTGCAATTATTCCCAGAAGCGTGCGATGAATTGGGCCCCTCAGTTAGAAATGATGGTCTTAGGGACACCATACAACCGAACAATTTGATTAAGATAGACTTCGGCATACTTCTTAGCAGAATAACCAAACTCATACCCTAAACAAAAAGCATTTGGTTTCAAACCAGACTCTAATAACAAAAGTTGTAGAGCCAAACTTCTAGAATACAACAAAACTGGTTTCACAATTTTTGATTTTTTCTACAATTTCCTATGCATTTTTAAAGTTGGTGATTTGAAATGGGGGGGTTCTGATTTTCCATGGAAAGGCCCCTGGAAAGATTTGAATCCTTACAATTGGGTCCTTGGCTGGGTTTTACAGAGAAGCCGATCGACGGCGACCAAATTCTAGCGAGGGGGCTCACCGGCAGCGAGGGGAAAATGGGGGAAAAGGTTCTGGAGCTCACGGCGGTCATGGGGATGGCCGGTGTTGGGGAAGAGAGGGGCTGAAATGGTGAGTCGACAGCGAACAGGGGTGGGCGGCGGGGCTCGGAGGGGCGGCGATGGTGTTCTGGTGGTTGGAGGGTAGGAGAGCGACGGGGAAGTGGCTAGAAAGCTTCCACGTGATGATGTGGTGCTGGTGGTGTGCTTGGCAGGGGCTGAAAGGGGGTGGAGCATCGGGACGATGGCGAGACCGAGCAGCGGCGGAGCTTGAGCTCACCGGCGCGGTGGTCCGGCTGCTGTAGTGCGGGAGAGTGAAATTGGGCGGGTCTGTGAGCATCAGTGGGTGGCAGCAGTGCTACTGGAGCACTGGATAGCGGATGGGAGGCTGCAGAGGCGGCTGACGACGGCGAGCAGGAGCTGCGGCGGAGCTCCAGCGAGGCGTGGCACTCGGAAAGAAGGAAGAGAAGTAGAATGGGCGTGCGTGAGTGCAAGAGTGAGTCCGTGGGGAGCTCAGGGATGTGCTTCAAGTCGAGGAGGAGGCACAGCGAGCGTGAGCTGCTGCTGGCAAGCTCGGCGGCGCGCGTGGCGGTTCGGGCGGCGGCGGCGTGACGTGGAGGGGCAGGGAGAGGGCCAGCGCGGGTGGTGATCGGCGGGCGCGGTGCTGGAGGGGCACGTGGCGCGGAGAAGAGCAGCACGGGGCAGTTGGAGCTCGGAAACACGACCGGTGAAGGTGGCGGGGTTGGGCACAGAGAGAAATAGAGAGAGGAGGGGCTGGAGGTAGACGATGAGGACTGATCTACGAGTTTCCAAAAATGCATGGACTCCACTGTAAAGCTAAAACAACTTTCAAACCATAGCTCAAATGAAAATATGCCCAAAAGCAAAATTGTAGAGCTTAGCAACAGCTACAACTTTGCTTTAAGGTTTAGTTTCAAAAGAGTTAAGGATTTGATTCTAATTTAAAACTTGGCAAAAGTTTAAACTTCAGAGATAACCTATTTAAATTCTACACTCGACTTGAATCCTTAGGGTAGTTTCACTTCCCATAGAGGTTTAAAAGTAAGTACTTGCTTCTTGCAAAACAATCCTTTACATAATTTGATTTTACCTCCCGTTCTCACCCATTTTGCACCAAAGGATCTAAATTTTCCAGAATTATAAAAAGACCCTTTTGCCCTTGCATTAAGGTTTTTAACAAACATACAAAAGATCAAACACACAAACTTCATTCTAGAATCTAGTGTGTTTTAATCCTAATTACCTGAATGTCACACTTTCCATCCCTGCAAAGGGACGGGGTGCAACAACATCATGACAGGCGGACATGCCTCCATCATGACGGAGTGACAAGGCATGGTGCCAGGGATGGGGCGTGATTGCCGTGCCGTACCTATCAGCACGGGCTTGGCCCCTGACTGACGGAGCATGACGTGCAGGGACAAGATAAGACACTTGCCCCACAACGCAGGACTTGGACTGTGGTCTCCAAAAGACTCCGACTGACGGGATGGGATGACCCGACTGACGAAGCTGATGACTCCAACCAGTGGGTTGGGAGTCGTTTCTTTCTATCCTCTGTCACACCCTAAAATATTTAATTTTAGGATGCGACTATCTTTTACAATGTGTTCATCTATCAATAGGATTTTTCCGAGAATTTTAAAGATTTTTCTGGCAATTATTCTATTTATCCTAGAGCTAGAACCATCTATTTTATTATTTGGAAAGCTCTAAAATTCTTTTTCATGAAGTCCAAATATTTTATTTGGATTCCTCGTGTCCTAAAATTACCTCCTGAGTTTTTCTCGAAATTTTTGGGGAATTCTTCTGGATATATTTTTTGTGGTTTAAAAATTTATCTGGAGTTTTTTAGATTTATTTTAAACTTGAAAATATGTTGTCGAAAATATTTATATTTTGATTTTCATCGTAGTCGGACCGAGCTGTATCTTGTTGTACATCCTTTTAATCTTGTCTCTTTGAATCTTTAAGAGGTTCCATCTAGTTCCTGATCCAATAACCATTCTCCTCGATCAGGTCATGCTTGAAAACGACGCACGTGGCTGGTCTTCAGTGTTTTTCCGATGATGTTCGATCACCGTCAGCCCCAACGACTCGGCCTGATCCTTTTCTTCTCTTTTTCGCGCTCCTGAATAAATGGTTCACGTTCAATCAGCTCTGTCAGCTTGTTTTCGTGTTCAGCCCTCACCCGATCCTGTTTCGGCCCATAACCGAATCCCTCAACCTCGCATCAGTCCCCTGCTCATTAAATTGTGGGACCCGCTGGTCAGCCCAATCTCGTCTCCTGTGGGCAATCCGGACTCAAGAACGAGTCCCAGTCCAATGTGCCGCCGCGTCCTTATCCTCGTTCGAGTTGGAGCCCAGCACGGTATCTCCAGGCCTATTTAAATGCGTCTTGCACCTCCTGTTCCCCGGTGGCCGGCCCTAATTTTCTCCCCTGCGTCGGCTCCTACGTGCCCTATAAATTCTTGCGTAACCCTAGCCTCTGCATCGTGTCCCTTCTGCCCACGTAGACGGCCCTAGCTTTTCCTCGCGCCCCTGCTCTCCCTCCTCCTGTACATCCACGAACAGATGCCGTCACCGTCGCTCCTGACTCCTGCTGCTCGTGTCCCTGCTGCTGCAGCCGCCCTCTCCTGTCGCCGGCCACCAGGATGCCGTGCCCCTACCTCTGCATCGCCCCCTGATGCCCAAGTCCTGCAGCCGCAGCCCCCCCTATGGACCGGCCTTGCCCAGCCCCCAGGCGCCCAACCCCTGTGTGCCTCCCTCCTGTTTCACCGCCGAGCGTTGCCCCCTCCCTCTCCTGTGTGCTCCTATGCCCGTGCGCGTCACTTGAGCGCCCTGCCTTCCCTTGTGCGCCTCCCTTGCCCCACCCCCTGATGCCCAGGTGACACAACGAGCAGGATCAAAAACCGCACAGAACAGCCGCCCATGAACAGAGCAGCCAGTGCCATCTTTCTCCGCGAAATTCGATCTCTACAATGTATCTCCGCTGCGGGTAAGGCATGGAATCGAACCCCCTCCCTCTCCTCTTTCATTTCCCCCACTTCCTGTGCTCTCCCAAGGTCTAAATCACTGCAATTTTGGCCGGCAACAAGCTCCCATGCGGCAGCAATGGAGGAACTCAAGATTTTGCAGTCCAGTCCCTGGAGAAAGATGTAATTTTCCTGTTCTTTCGTGTGTCTTGCAGATTTCGCAGAAAACCCTTTGGATCTATTGCATCTTTTCAATCCAGCCCCACCCGTGGTATTTTTTAGATCTAACCCTAAACATTTATGTATTACAAGCACTATTTTCTGAGTCTAGTATTTCTTTTCTGCTAACCCCTGAAAGCTATAGTTAATTGCGTATAGGTCCCTGCAGCGCTGTTTTATGCGTAGTTTCCGCGTTTTATATCCGTTTTGATCCGTTCTTTTTGCGTTAGTCTTCTAAAACCCTAAGCTATCATTTAATAGCGCTGTTGTACCATAATTCCTGTTTTTAAAATTAGATCTCAATTTAATTTGATTAATGTCCTCTTATCTAGTGTTTCCAATTAAAATCTAATTAAGTCTTTTCTCCGGTTTTCATAAGTAATGTTAACTCAATTAATATGAACTTAAATGTGTTTGTAATTTAATTTGTTTAGTTCAACTCGAATCATAAAGTTATGCGTTTAGATATTCTCATAAGTTTTCTTTTCTAATTAATTATTTAGTTAGTGTAATTTGTACATAGAGAATTGTATATAAAATTTGACTAAGTTCTATTTCATCTTTATAAATGCAAATATAATATGAGTTAACTATATTTAGGGATATTCTCTTTTGAATGTCTTTTACATTAGTTTTCTGGATTAAAATAAATGAAAGCCTATAGTTTCTTTTATTTCTTTCATAATATAAATCTCCCGGTAGCTGTATCTTTTCAACCCTAGTTCCGTTTTCCGTGTTTCTTTCTTTCTCGTGACCGTAGCACCGAGCCTTATCCTTAGTTCGCTCTTTTAAAGCTTTTCTTTTGTTTGCTGTATCTGTTCTTAGTTGTTCTTGTTTGTTTGCTTGCTTGTATGTTTTGGGCCCGTTGCTTGTGTGACGTTAGAAGGAGCGTGATCCAAGAGCTTTGAAGATCTAGAGTTTCAAGAACAAGAGTTGAAGATTCTGAGCAGCTATTCTTTAAAAGAAAGGCAAGTGTTTCCTTGATCATGCTTTTGTCCTAATAATCACAATAAATACAACATTTCCTTTATATGCATGCATGCGTCCTAATATTGATGGATCCTAATTAAGGATATGCCTAGTCTTTATGATCATTCCTTGTCAACCTGGGTTTTATCTTTATTGTTGGGTAGCTATTGCTTAGTTGCTTCAACTGGTTCTGGTTTGGGAATAATTTATACCCATGATGATGATAATGATGATGCTACATCTGTTTTATCCATGTTCATGCTCTTTGTGTTGTTAATCACAAGATTATATGTTTAATTGGAACATGGAGAACCACCCAGGAAAATAGTGCAACCACAATACTATATGGCTCTGGTCTTGGCTAATTAATTAGAGACTCTAGCTTATGATAATCTTTCCGAAAGGGCAAGAGGGGTTGCATCATCGGGGTATAGCTCGGTCCTCTTGAGGGTATGATATGGTCCTGGGTAAGGCGTCTACCTCATTAGGGAGAGTTATGACCGCTTTGGCTTGAAACCTCAGCGGACTGTCATAAGTTAGGGAATCTTTGTAAAGGCCTCGTAGTGAATCCCTTGCCACTCACCTCAGAAGTGTTTAAGAGGCTAGCTACCTCGGGCAAATCGGGAGACACGAATTGTGGGTAAAGTGTACAACCTCTGCAGAGTGAAAACTGATATATTAGTCGTGCTCACGGTTAAGAGCGGCTTGGACCCTCACATGATAATTGAACGCGAAGATGAATTAAATCGTGGACCATGGTTATGGTTATGGTTATTGTGGATCATGTTTATGGTTGTGGTTATGCTTATGCTGTATCTCTTCTCTCTCTTTTAATGTGGGTTTTGGTATGAACTTATACTATAGTAATCAAGCGCTAATAAAACTTGACCAACTAAAATTGCTTATCGCAGTGAGCCAATCAGCCTTTTCTTGATTTTGGCCTTCATGTCATATAATTCCCAACACTTGCTGAGTACCAACCATAAGCGTACTCACGCTTGTTATAATTGCTGCTCAGAGGAGAAAGTGATGTGAAGTCTTTTGAAGATGCTGCTGAGTCCTAGGCCTGCGCAACCCCCGGTTGATTGCTTGTGAAGTTTGGAGTCTTCGTTTCTAGGATAAGCTGTATAACTCTGATAATCTTTATAGTCTTTTAAATCTCTTTTCGTGATACTGTTGCTGATTATTCACTGATGAAGTCACTATATGTATGGAACTTGATCCTGGCATACATATAGTTATGCATTCGGTTTTGTTCTTAAAACCGGGTGTGACAGAGGTGGTATCAGAGCTGTGTCGACCGTAGGATGCCAGCCTAGATAGCAATGGTCATTTTCTAAGATCCATTTTGACATAAAAGTCATATTTTACCATATCCTTGACCCTCTTGTTGTTTATTCCTCATCCTTCTTTAATTATCTCACCCTTGATGTTGCTTTTATCTAACTCTATATTCTTTTCTTTTATTCCCTCATTTTGATTGCTTTTACATCTCGCAATTTCCTTGTCTACGTGTACCCTCAATGGCATTGGTTACCTTGTACCCGTTGTTCCAATTTACCTTCTCCTTGATTTTCAAGTTGGTCCACTATGGAAATCCCCTTGTATTCTATTCCAAGTGGATTTATTTTATCCTTTTCTCTTGTTACAAATGCTAGATTGTCTGACCTGGTACACGAAGAATGGAAGTAGCAGTCTACCACAAGAAGTCAAGCCAGAGCAACTAAAGACTACATTGGACTCACAGACATTATACCCAAGAAGTCAATGTTCTGCCAGACAAGCTGAGAGAGATGCCTAACTCAAGAATGCTGAAGCTTTAGGATATGACCCATGCTTAGGAGGTTTCCCTTTTTAGTTGTAAAACGTTAGTTTCGGTTGTTTGATAATTGGTTTTGGTGTGCTTGTAATGCTTGTTGTTCTGTTCTTGTTTGCCTAGAGTCCTTGTTGTTGCTTGTTGATGTGTTGTGGGACTTGTGCCTGCAATGACATCATTTCTCCTTTTGTTTTCTCAACCACGATATCCTCAGGTTCCAAAACATAAGCCAGCAGAAAAGACCCAAACCCAAATTCCATCCTTTTGTCTTGATACCCATCTTGTCATAGCATTTTTCTTATCAGAAGCTCTTTTGCCTGATCTCTCCTTTCTATCTCTAGACTTTACGAATCTCTCGTGTACACCGTCTTCTTGCTCCTTAGTGAAAGTTAGCACAGAAGACCCAAATCCATTTTCTCACTTTCATGATACTCATCTTGTTACCTTGTCGCCTCCTTTGAACCACAAGATTTAGTAAATCTCTCGTCAACCCCATCTGCTTGGAAGCATGTGAAGAAAACGCAATCACCTTCCCTTCTTTTCTTGTTACCCATCTTGCCATCTTGCCTTACCCCTTATAAAAAAAAACTCTGTGTTCAATCTCCCCTTCCAATCACCAGCCCTTGTGAATCTCTCGCAACGCCTTCTGCTCAATCCAAATGAAAGCAAGTGAAGATTCAAATCCAAACTCTCTCATTTTCTCGATACCCATCTTATTATCTTGCGCCTCCTTGATGCAATCTTTTGCCCTAACTCTCATCTTTGTCACCAACCCTTGCGAATCTCGGGACGAGATTCTGTTTAAGGGGGGTAGTTCTGTCACACCCTAAAATATTTAATTTTAGGATGCGACTATCTTTTACAATGTGTTCATCTATCAATAGGATTTTTTCGAGAATTTTAAAGATTTTTCTAGCAATTATTCTATTTATCCTAGAGCTAGAACCATTTATTTTATTATTTGGAAAGCTCTAAAATTCTTTTTCATGAAGTCCAAATATTTTATTTGGATTCCTCGTGTCCTAAAATTACCTCTCGAGTTTTTCTTGGAATTTTTGGGGAATTCTTCTGGATATATTTTTTGTGGTTTAAAAATTTATCTGGAGTTTTCTAGATTTATTTTAAACTTGAAAATATGTTCTTGAAAATATTTATATTTTGATTTTCATCGTAGTCGGACCGAGCTGTATCTTGTTGTACATCCTTTTAATCTTGTCTCTTCGAATCTTTAAGAGGTTCCATCTAGTTCCTGATCCAATAACCATTCTCCTCGATCAGGTCATGCTTGAAAATGACGCGCGTGGCTGGTCTTCAGTGTTTTTCCGATGATGTTCGATCACCGTCAGCCCCAACGACTCGGCCTGATCCTTTTCTTCTCTTTTCGCGCTCCTGAATAAATGGTTCACGTTCAATTAGCTCTGTCAGCTTGTTTTCGTGTTCAACCCTCACCCGATCCTGTTTCGGCCCATAACCGAATCCCTCGACCTCGCATCGGTCCCCTGCTCGTTAAATTGTGGGACCCGCTGGTCAGCCCAATCTCGTCTCCTGTGGGCAATCCGGACTCAAGAACGAGTCCCAGTCCGATGCGGCACCGCGTCCTTATCCTCGTTCGAGTTGGAGCCCAGCACGGTATCTCCAGGCCTATTTAAATGCGTCTTGCACCTCGTGTTCCCCGGTGGCCAGCCCTAATTTTCTCCCCTGCGTCGGCTCCTGCGTGCCCTATAAATTCTTGCGTAACCCTAGCCTCTGCATCGCGTCCCTTCTGCCCACGTAGCCGGCCCTAGATTTTCCTCGCGCCCCTGCTCTCCCTTCTCCTGCACATCCACGAACAGATGCCGTCACCGCCACTCCTGACTCCTGCTGCTCGTGTCCCTGCTGCTGCAGCCGCCCTCTCCTGTCGCCGGCCACCAGGACGCCGTGCCCCTGCCTCTGCATCGCCCCCTGATGCCCAAGTCCTGCAGCCGCAGCCCCCCCTACGGACCGGCCTTGCCCAGCCCCCAGGCTCCCAACCCCTGTGCGCCTCCCTCCTGTTTCACCGCCCAGCGCTGCCCCCTCCCTCTCCTGCGTGCTCCTGTGCCCGTGCGCGTCACTTGAGCGCCCTGCCTTCCCTTGTGCGCCTCCCTTGCCCCACCCCCTGATGCCCAGGTGACACAATGAGCAGGATCAGAAACCGCACAGAACAGCCGCCCATGAACAGAGCCGCCAGTGCCATCTTTCTCCGCGAAATTCGATCTCTACAATGCATCTCCATTGCGGGTAAGGCATGGAATCGAACCCCCTCCCTCTCCTCTTTCATTTCCCCCACTTCCCGTGCTCTCCCATGGTCTAAATCACTGCAATTTTGGCCGGCAGCAAGCTCCCATGCGGCAGCAATGGAGGAACTCGAGATTTTGCAGTCCAGTCCCTGGAGAAAGATGTAATTTTCCTGTTCTTTCCTGTGTCTTGCAGATTTCGCAGAAAACCCTTTGGATCTATTGCATCTTTTCAATCCAGCCCCACCCGTGGTATTTTTCAGATCTAACCCTAAACTTTTCTGTATTACAAGCACTATTTTCTGAGTCTAGTATTTCTTTTCTGCTAACCCCTGAAAGCTATAGTTAATTGCGTATAGGTCCCTCCAGCACTGTTTTATGCGTAGTTTCCGCGTTTTATTTCCGTTTCGATCCGTTCTTTTTGCGTTAGTCTTCTAAAACCCTAAGCTATCGTTTAGTAGTGCTGTTGTACCATAATTCCTATTTTTAAAATTAGATCTCAATTTAATTTGATTAATGTCCTCTTATCTAGTGTTTCCAATTAAAATCTAATTAAGTCTTTTCTCCGGTTTTCATAAGTAATGTTAACTCAATTAATATGAACTTAAATATGTTTGTAATTTAATTTGTTTAGTTCAACTCGAATCATAAAGTTATACGTTTAGATGTTCTCACAAGTTTTCTTTTCTAATTAATTATTTAATTAGTGTAATTTGTACATATTGAATTGTATATAAAATTTGACTAAGTTCTATTTCGTCTTTATAAATGCAAATATAATATGAGTTAATTATATTTAGGGATATTCTCTTTTGAATATCTTTTACATTAGTTTTCTGGATTAAAATAAATGAAAGCCTATAGTTTCTTTTATTTCTTTCATAATATAAATCTCCCGATAGCTGTATCTTTTCAACACTAGTTCCGTTTTCCGTGTTTCTTTCTTTCTCGTGACCGCAGCATCGAGCCTTATACTTAGTTCGCTCTTTTAAAGCTTTTCTTTTGTTTGCTGTATCTGTTCTTAGTCGTTCTTGTTTGTTTGCTTGCTTGTATGTTTTGGGCCTGTTGCTTGTGTGACGTTAGAAGGAGCGTGATCCAAGAGCTTTGAAGATCTAGAGTTTCAAGAACAAGAGTTGAAGATTCTGAGCAACTATTCTTTAAAAGAAAGGCAAGTGTTTCCTTGATCATGCTTTTGTCCTAATAATCACAATAAATACAACATTTCCTTTATATGCATGCATGTGTCCTAATATTGATGGATCCTAATTAAGGATATGCCTAGTATTTATGATCATTCCTGGTCAACCTGGGTTTTATCTTTATTGTTGGGTAGCTATTGCTTAGTTGCTTCAACTGGTTCTGGTTTGGGAATAATTTATACCCATGATGATGATAATGATGATGCTACATCTGTTTTATCCATGTTCATGCTCTTTGTGTTGTTAATCACAAGATTATATGTTTAATCGAAACATGGAGAACCACCCACGAAAACAGTGCAACCACAATACTATATGGCCCTGGTCTTAGCTAATTAATTAGACACTCTAGCTTATGATAATCTTTCCGAAAGGGCAAGAGGGGTTGCATCGTCGGGGTATAGCTCGGTCCTCTTGAGGGTATGATATGGTCCTGGGTAAGGCGTCTACCTTATTAGGGAGAGTTATGACCGCTTTGGCTTGAAACCTCAGCGGACTGTCATAAGTTAGGGAATCTTTGTAAAGGCCTCGTAGTGAATCCCTTGCCACTCACCTCAGAAGTGTTTAAGAGGCTAGCAACCTCGGGCAAATCGGGAGACACGAATTGTGGGTAAAGTGTACAACCTCTGCAGAGTGAAAACTGATATATCAGCCGTGCTCACGGTTAAGAGCGGCTTGGACCCTCACTTGATAATTGAACTCGAAGATGAATTAAATCATGGACCATGGTTATGGTTATGGTTATTGTGGATCATGTTTATGGTTGTGGTTATGCTTATGCTGTATCTCTTCTCTCTCTTTTAATGTGGGTTTTGGTATGAACTTATACTATAGTAATCAGGTGCTAATAAAACTTGACCAACTAAAATTGCTTATCGCAGTGAGCCAGTCAGCCTTTTCTTGATTTTGGCCTTCATGTCATATAATTCCCAACACTTGCTGAGTACCAACCATAAGTGTACTCACGCTTGTTATAATTGCTGCTCAGAGGAGAAAGTGATGTGAAGTCTTTTGAAGATGCTGCTGAGTCCTAGGCCTGCGCAACCCCCGGTTGATTGCCTGTGAAGTTTGGAGTCTTCGTTTCCATGATAAGCTTTATAACTCTGATAATCTTTATAGTCTTTTAAATCTCTTTTCGTGATACTGTTGCTGATTATTCACTGATGAAGTCACTATATGTATGGAACTTGATCCTGGCATACATATAGTTATGCATTCGGTTTTGTTCTTAAAACCGGGTGTGACGTCCTCACACCCTTATCTCCCCCGTAATGGAGTCTTCGTTGGACTATAAAAGGGGGAGGGGGTCTTCCACCTAGAAAAGAAGAGACAAAGAGAGACAACTCATCACTTCCTCCACTCGAAAGCTTGTAACTCCCAAACTCCCCCGAGCACCTGGGCTCAAGCAATACAACCGACTGAACCCCGACTAGACGTAGGGCATTTTGCCTAAACTAGTATAAATCTTGAGTTATTGTGTGCTGGGCCACATTCGATCATGATGTGCCATACACACTTCGAGTAGGTTTAGCGGCCGGCCATTTCTGGAACTGACAGTTTGGCGCCGTCTGTGGGGAGGACATCGTGTGTCCACCGTCTCGACGATCGGATGGCCTCCATCTCCGGCACCTCCAACCTTGCGAGCCTGGGTAGTACAATCCGCTTTGGCTCGCTGGAGTTTCCCGCAGTGCCGCGCTCTGGGCCCTTTCGAGGGAGTGTCTCCCTCAAGTGATGTTAGAGGAGTGTGCTCCTCGCAGAGACAAAGCGTGCTGAGATGATCGGCAATAAAGTGCAGGCTTCCGAAGCGAAAGGCCTGGAAGGTCACGAAGACGGCAAGGACCTATGCCAGCAGCGGGAGCACCGCTCGCCGCCCGCGTTGATGCACTCCGAACGCAACTCCGAGCCTAATGCTCGTGACCTTGCAGGCAGCGCGCGGGCCCGTGCCCGTCAAGTCTAGTAGGCCATCGTCGCGGACGCCAACAGCCCCCCGTAGTTTGCACGGGCCGGGCGGAACATCGCCATCATGGCGATGCTCCTATGCAACCTGCCCAAGCCTACAGACTCTCAACAGCAGGAGCTCCACCGCAACATTCGGACGTTGGTGGAGCGTGCCGCGGTACAGCATGCGAAAAGCTCCGTGTTACGGTATCGGCACGCGATCTCTTGCCCAGCCGGAGGGGTAGGCTCACAGCAGTCTAACCCCTCAGTCCATCAGCGGCAAGGGCTTCCACCCCGGGCGGGTCGCGACGTCGCGGCTGCACCACATCTCGAAGTGGCGCCCGCCGCATAGTGCCCCTCAGTGCGCAGCCAGCTCGGGCCCAACTATGACGCACGCAGCATCATCCACTCGTGGCAACTGGCCCGCCGCGGCGCCGATCTTGATCAGGCCGCCGTGGATGCTATCGAGGCTCACTAGCCCAAGGGGGAGCACGAGGAGGCGCCGCCCAGGTGAGGTGGCTGACCGTGCGACCGGGACAGCAACCGGAGCCCCAGTCTGGACGGCCTAGGCCCACGGGCCTTCGGACGCCACATCCAAAAGCACCAATCCCGCCGCGCTTCTGACGACCCACCAACATCACCAAGTACACCGGGGAAACGAACCCCTCTGTATGGTTGTAGGATTTTTGACTCGCCTGCCGAGCTAGAGGGGCGGATGATGACTACTTTATCATCCAGTACCTCCCCATATATGTCGGGGAGCATGTTCGAGCATGGCTCGAATTCCTGCCGCCCAACAGCATTCATAGTTAGGCGGAGCTCAAGCAGGTCTTTGTCGGGAACTTCCAGGGGACGTACGTGCACCCTAGAAACTCCTGGGACCTCAAGAGCTGCAAGCAGGAGCCTGGTGGGTCCCTGCGGGATTACATCCACAGGTTCTCCAAGCAGTGCAATTCTCTACCTGACGTCGTCGACGCAGACGTCATCGGTGCGTTCCTCACTGGAACCACTTGCAAGTCCCTCATTCACAAGCTCAGCTGTCAAATGCCGCGCACCACCCATGAGCTCCTGGACATCGCCACGAACCAAGCCTCCGGCAAGGAGGTGGTCGGGGCGGTTTTCACCGTTGGCCGGACCATGGGAAAGGCCAAGCGGGCGGAGCAGGATGAGGGTCCCTCCACAATACAGGAGAAGAAGAGGAAGAGGGACCGACATCGCCTCAACCCCAATACGGTCGCAGCGGCCGACTAAGCGGGCAAGCGACAAGGCAACAATGAACTTTTCGAGCAGCTCCTGGAGAAGCCGTGCACCAACCACGGCTACTTGATCAAGCACAAGCTCAAGGATTGTGAGCTCCTCAAGCGGATGCTGGGTCAGCCCAGCAAGTGCAAGGGCGGGGATTGCGACAAGGAGGCGCCCAAGGAACAGGGAGAGCCGCCCAAGGATGAAACACCTTCCCTGACCCAGACAGCTACCTCATGATCTTTGGAGGTCCCGAGGATGACTGCACGAAGCCCCAACACAAGGTCCGCCTCTGGTAGGTATGCGCCGCCAAGAGCTCTGTTCCCAAGTTCCTTCGCTGGTCGAGCACTCCGATCACCTTCAACCGGGGTGACCACCCTCCCAACGTTTCCTGACCGGGGAGCTACCCTTTCCTTGTTGACCCCATCGTGAGCAACAAGCGCCTGACCAAAGTGCTGATGGATGGGGGTAGCAGCCTCAACATCCTCTATGTTGAGACCTTTGATGCCATGGGCGTCTCGCGGTCCAAGCTCCGCACTTCTATCTTCCCCCTACCTGGGGATTGTCCCAGGCATGAAAGCGTACCCTTTGGGGAACATAGAGCTGCCAGTCACGTTCAGCGACCGCAACAACTTCTACACCGAGACCCTGATCTTCAAGGTAGTGGATTTTGTGGGATCATACCACGCCATCCTCGGGCCTCCGTGCTACGCGAAATTCATGGCGGTCCCCAACTACACCTGCCTCAAGCTGAAGATGCCAGGGCCGAACAACATCATCACGGTCAGCGGCTCTTTCGAGCAGGCTTACGCCTGCAATCGCAAGCACTTCAAGCTCGCCACCGCCATCGCGAACTCCATTGAGCTCCAGAAGCTTCGTCGGATGGTGGCGGAGTGCCCCCGACTCCAACGAGCCGACTTCATCCAGCGCCTTCCGCCCGACCGAGGACACCAAGGCGATCAGTGTTGACCCCAAATGACCCGACCAAGACCATGCGGATCGGTGCCTAGCTTCTAGCCAAATAGGAAAGCACGCTCATCAATTTCCTACATGCCAATCATGATGGGTTCGCATGGAAGCCCTCTGACATGCCAGGCATTCCAAGGGAGGTCGCCGAGCACGAGCTTCGCATCAAGCCGGGTTTCAAACCCGTGCACCAATGCCTGCGCCTCTTCGATGACGAGAGGCACCGGGCCATAGGCGAGGAGATCGCCAAGCTCCTGGCAGCCGGTTTCGTCAAGGAAGTGTACCACTCCGACTGGCTTGCCAATCCCATCCTTGTAGAAAAAGAATGGAAAATGGAGAATGTGTGTTGACTATACTGGCCTTGACAAGGCATGTCCCAAGGATCCCTTTCCTTTGCCGCGTATAGACCAAATAGTTGAT
Organism: Panicum hallii; assembly: GCF_002211085.1. Taxonomy (NCBI): domain Eukaryota; kingdom Viridiplantae; phylum Streptophyta; class Magnoliopsida; order Poales; family Poaceae; genus Panicum; species Panicum hallii. The sequence continues at coordinate 43,875,080 of NC_038042.1, read as the reverse complement.
TCCACATCAGGATGTGAAATACTCTCTTTTCTGGATGCCTATTCGGGCTATCACCAGCTCGTGACCTCTTTCATTACCCCATTCGGCACGTATTGCTACCTCACCATGCCTTTCAGCCTGAAAAACACCGGCACCACCTACCAACATTGCATGCAGAAGTGTTTTGCCGATCAGATCGACCCGCCCCAGCAGCCCGACCATCTCGAGCCACCGAAGCCCACAGTCGCCGTCTATGTGGACGACATAGTGGTGAAAGCACCTCGCACGGGAGATCTGATCGCCACCCTAGATGCCACGTTATCTAACCCTCCAGAGATTCAGCATCAAATTGAATCCCAAAAAATGCACTTTCAGGGTTCCAAAGTGGAAGCTACTCGGGTACATCGTGTCCGAGCGCGACATCGAGGCCAACCCCGAAAAGATCATGGGCATCACCTGGATGGGCCCCATCCGCAATGTGAAAGGCGTGCAGTGGCTCACCCGCTATTTGGCCACCCTGAGTTGGTTCATCTCTGTGACATCCAGGTACTTAGAAAATAGGGACCCTAGGTTTTGGTACTGTATATGTATGCTTAATTGCATGTTTGCTGTGGAGTATGTGGGTAGTATAAAAGGCCAGGGGTATATCTGTAATTTCAATAAAATAGAGGCTCTTAAGTGTTACTTGAGTTGCATAGAAGGTAGCACTAGAACCTAGGAGAAAAATCATGCTAAGTGTTTATGTTTATCTTGGTAGTAGGAAAAGTGAAAAAGGGAGGTTAAATCCTAAGAACAATGGGTTTATGGTAGAAAGGTAGGGATCTATGCGTAAATAGAATAAAACTATAGGGTTTTTATGTAAAGTAAATACTAAGTAAAAGTAACTTGTGTGTTTACTTGAGGACTAATGTGTAAGAATGCAAGTCATCATGACATCCTTGAAATTTTGCAAATATGTTCAAAATTTGATCAAATTCACCTTGGTAAGGACCAAGGTAATTCAAATTTTACCTTTATACAAAACCTATCTTGTAAAGCTGCAAACTTTGAGCTTTTGAACTTGAGCCCTAAAGCATTTTTGTAGAGTTTGAAAAACTCTACAACTTTGGTTTTGGGCACTTTTTCATTTGAGCTTTGGATCAACGGAGACTTTTGCTTTACAGTGAGGCCCCTAGATCTTTTGAGTTTTACATATAAACCCTTAAACGTTTCTTCCCTCTCTTCTTCCTCCCCGAGCACCTGCTCTGCTCTATTTTTCCTACCCCCCCTCTGCTCCGCCGCCGGTACAGCTCCCCCGGCCGCCGCTCTGCGCCCCGATCCACGCGTCGCTCCATCCCTTTCCCCACCGCCCGTGCTAGCCTTGCTGTCCCCTCCTCCCTTTGCCACGCAAGCCCACCGGAGCTGAGCGTCCACCACGAGACCGAGGAGGTTCGCCGGCGCTGCTCACCATCTTGCATCCAAACCCGTGGCCAATTCCTTTCTTCCTTCCTTCCTTGAAGTACTGCACTGCCATGAGGCTACCTTAAACCCCTCCCCTTGGCCTATTCCCTCCTCTCTTCTTCCTTGCATCACCGAAATCCGCCCGCACTCCTCGCCGGCATCCTCTGCAATCCCTTCACCCCGCCCAAATTTCGCTGGCCCAGAGCTTCCTCACCTCCTCCTCTAGCTCCTCCGCCTGGTCCGGTCCAGTCCTGAGACGTCTCCCGCCGGAATTGCGCCCACCCCGAGCCACCCCTCGCCGGAGCCGCCCGAGCTCGACCTCACCGTCGATAGCTCCCTCCACTTGATCTCCGGCTCATCCAGGTGCTCAGCACGACTCCCCACCTCCCACTGATGCTCATACGCGTGTTAGACCCCCTTGTTCGCCGGCCCTTCACCGGGAACGGTAACGCGCCACCACGGCCGCCGCACTTCTCTGTCGCCGGCCATGTTCCACAGTTGCCCGTCGAGCATCAACCCTCCCGATGTGTTCCCTAAGTTCCATAGATCAGGCCTGACCAGCCCTTCCCCGCCGGCGAGAACGCGTCGGGGCCGGTTGGCCGGCCGTCGTCGGGGCCGGGCAGGGGTTCTTGTGCAAATAGAAGACTTATTCCAAGGGCCCCAATGCAAATATACCGAGACTCCCCCCTGTGTGTATCTGTTATTTCATGTGTGTGTGTTTTCTGTCTTGCAAAATTCGTAGAAAATCACAGAAAAATCCAAAAATTGCAAAACTAATTTTGTTGGAAACTAGATTTCAAACCGTACAACTTTTGTTTATGAAGTGTGATATGAAACTAAATATTTTTGCATCTATTTTAAATCTAAGGTTAGAGGGTAATTGGTGCATAACTTCTACATCCTTTTGTTTTGTTGCTTATGAATTTCAACATGTAACTTCTATAAGCTTTGTGTAACCTTGTATTAAAATTTCAAACCTAGTTTTGTTTGATAGCTTGACCTCTTTTGAATTGGGCATTTCAAATTTGAAATGTTAGCTAAGCGAGTTCTGTAAACCTAGTTAGTTAAAATCTTTTGTCATTCTTCAAGTTGTTAATGTTTAGTGTATACTTAAATTTCCAAAACTTTATGATCCTTTTAACTTGAAGTTCTGAATTTAAATTTGGAATTCAAATTCAAATGTTCTAGTTCCTATTTGCAATAGATTCAGTGACATCCTCATGACCCCTTTATAAATAGTGATTCAAACCTAAACCCTTTTTATGCCATGAACTCTTGTGTGTTGACTTGATTGAATTATAACTTTCGTAACATAAGGTTCTAAATTCAAATTCCGTCTTACTTAAATTATTGCATCTCATATAGAATCAACGACGCTCGACAACGGAGATTACGAGTTGGTCTTAGGACAAGACCAAGGATTTTCGGAAGACCCAATGCAAATCGTCGAGGAACTAACTGAAGCCCCGAACCAAGGTTCAGAAGCCTCTGACACTCCTGCCCCAACCCCACTCAAGAAGGCAAGCCCTGGACATATCCCACTACTTTATTTACACTGCAATCTATGTCTACTTATCTATACCTATGCATTAAGTCTAGGAGTTGTAATGAAACCCTAGATGCATGAATACTAGGAATCCAATGTAATGCTCCTGAGTCCTTACCGGATAGATGCTCCGCTAATAAGGCCGGTAGAAGTCGGGTGATTTCCTATCACTCGCGCGATATAGGAGTTGCTTGTTTACAATTCTGCAACCACTATAAGGATGACGGACAGGGTCATGTGCTGTGTCATGACCTGGAAGTTTACCCTGTCTGTTTCGTTAAAGTGGATAAGGTCGATATGTGTGGTAGTGGTGGCTAAGCGTTTGAAAGTACTAGCCACATGCCGCGAAATATGGTAAGCAGTAAGCCTAGTACCTGAATGGCCCGGCAAATGGACATGTCTCCACCACTCGACTTTTATGTTATGTTTACACGCACCGACGTGTGGGAGTACGTTCTGCATGGCAGACAGGAATACGGGTTTTGTAGTCGCGCTACAGACGTATGTCCTGTACACATTGGGTGTACGTACGGTCCTGCAGTCGCTTGTGGTGGCCCTGATCCATAACCCGGAATATGAGGGAAACGGTTGCTTCGGAACGCCCTATTGGTATTCCAAGCGTGTGTGTTAGGTTTACCTTGCAAGGTTGAATTCGATTCAGAATCGTCCGCTTCTCACGAGGATTGAGACTGCTTATCCCTTCTGCCACATGGAGTAAGAAGTGTAACTAAGGTTGAGATAATATTGATGAATGATAATCACTACCTTGTTTGATTAATGTAGGTGCTAATCTAGATTGGATAATCAATTAGAATATGGAAGCTAAAATTTAAAAATAGATTATACTCTTTGTTGCTTTTCCGCTGAAAATGAACCCAGAGCCTCTACAATGCCGTCATTTGTCTAGTTACGGGCTAAAAGTATACCCAACCCCGGTTAAGCCTTGCTGAGTATTAGAATACTCAGTCTTGCTAGTATCATTTGCAGGTATAACCTTCGAGAATCCCACGGACAACCCTGTGTGGCCAACGTCTGTTCCTTTTGGCTGGTCCATGGAGTGGGACCTGTCCCCGGCCGGCAGTGACCCTCCGGAGTGACACCAGGCCCTGGGCTAAGCATGGTGTCCGCCTTTGCGACGTGTGTAGTCGCGAAAACTTTTCTTTTCGCTGTAAACATGGACAAGCTGTCTAGCTTGTCAGTTTGAACACCGTTTGTATAAATTTTGTTTGCAGTTGAACCAGGCTTGTAATAATGTTTATGTATCTGTAAATTAAAAGTAATGAGTTGTGCTGTGATTGTAAACTCGCCTTCGTGTGAGGTAAACCTGCATCGATCCTGTTGAATCATGGTTGTATCGGGCGGAGACCCGACAGACCAATGGGTTACACCGTTTGAAGTACGTTGGAGCCCTTGAGAGAGGACTTGAGTATTTGAGCCGGTGTAATTCAGGCGGTTTTGCCACAATCTCCCGACTGGGCGAGCGGGGAATGCCCCTGTACAAACTCCTCAAGAAGTCAGACATGTTCGTCAGGATGGAAGTGGCCTAGCAAGCTTTGGACATCCTCAGGACCTTACTAACCTCAGCTCCAGTCCTCGTCGCTCCTGAGCGACGAGAGCCCCTCCTACTCTACCTTGCATCGACCACTCACGTGGTCAGCGCCGCTCTTGTGCTCAAAAGGGAGGCGCCCGGCCATGTGCTAAAGGTCCAACGACCGGTGTACTTCATCAGCGAAGTACTCACCAAGACCAAAGCCTACTACATGCAATTGCAGAAGCTCTTATACGCCATGCTCATGGCAACTAAGAAGCTGCAGCACTATTTCACCGATCACGAGGTCACTGTCGTCATTTTGTTCCCTCTCGGGGAGGTCGTCCATAGGTACGACGTTACGGGACGCGTCTCCAAATGAGAGCTTGAGTTCATGGGCTACGATATCAAGTACACCTCCCGCACCACCATCAAGTCATAGGCCCTTGCAGACTTCGTCGTCGAGTGGACCGAAGTCCAAACCCTGACTCCGAACATCACCCACAAGTATTGGACCCTGTACTTCGACGGGTCACTCATGGGACCCGGCGCGGGGGCCGGGGTGGTGCTGATCTCGCCCGAGGGGAACAAGCTCTGCTATGCCATCTGCCTCCACTTTCTAGCTTCAAACAACGTCACCGAATATGAGGGCCTCATCAATGGCCTCCGCATTGCTATCGAGCTCGGGGCCACTCGGCTCTACGTCTACGGCGACTCTAGGCTGGTAGTGAACTAAGTCATGAAAAAGTCCAACTGCGAAAGCTACCTCATGAACGCGTACTACACGGAGGTGCGCAAACTGGAGGACAAGTTCCGAGGAATCGAGTTGCATCATGTCCCATGGAGGGACAACAATTATGCTGATGCACTCGCTAAGATGGCAGCCCAGTGGGGTCTTCGTCAATGACATCCATGCACCTTCGATCCGCATTAAGCCAGATGCGCCTCCAGGTCCGTCCAATCTGGTACCCGGGCTCCCAGCTGTCAAACCCAGGCACACGGGACTGTCCACGTGGCATATTTCTCCTAGGATACGGGATGGGGCATGGCCCACACCCTACATCTATTGTAACTACTCGTAATGCAGTAGGATTACTCATACAGTAGTGAAACTAGTTGGACACGGTAGTAAATTACCCTAGAAGTACTCGAGTAAGACTCCTGGGCTTGTACCTGACTAGGACTTCCATGTAGACCTGTCCCCCCAGACTATATAAGGGTGGATAGGAACTACCCCGGGGACAATCATCATCAAAGGCAATACAAACCAAACAGGATGTAGGGTATTATGCTCTCAGTAGCCTGAACCTGTCTAAACCTTATGTTCCTTTACACCTTCAAGTTTCTGATCTCAGCGACAACCTACCTACAAACTCACCACCTTGGGGGTATCCCTCGGTGGGCGTGGTGGTAAAATACCGATAGCTAGCGCGCCAGGTAGGGGAGTTCGTCGAGCATCCACCGGAGAATTCGATGGCATCTTTCAACTTCAATAGCGCTGTGCTCGAGGAGGGCACAACTTTCATCTTCGGCTCCTGGATCTGCGTCACCAATGGTTTGGGTGGCTTCAACAGCCACCTCGCCAACAACAAGGAGCCGGAGGCCTCTTCATCAACTCCAAGAAGCAATTTTGACGAGTTCATCGACAACCTCGACCATCTGTTGCTTCCCGATCTGGCCCAGCAGATCGAAATGATGTCCATTTTTTACGTGACTTCCACTCGTGACGCACCAGATCTAGTCGGGTCGGATTCAAACTGATCTAAAAAGACCACACGATCTAAGTCCCTCTCCGACTTGGAGAAGGATTTGGATCTGCTGCTCAAGATCAAGGATGTGGGAGCCACTGCTTGCCGGGGAGTGTCAAAACTGGGCACATGGGACTGCCCACGTGGCACACTTCTCCTAGGATATGGGATGGGATATGGCCCACGCCCTACATCTATTGTAACTACTCATAATGCAGTAGGATTACTCGTACAGTAGTTAGACTAGTCGGACTCGGTAGAAAACTACCCGAGAAGTACTCGGGTAGGACTTCTAGGCTTGTATCCGACTAGGACTTCCATGTAAACCTATCCCCCCAGACTATATAAGGGCAGACAGGGACCCCCTCGGGGACAATCATCATCAAAGGCAATACAAACCACACAGGACGTAGGGTATTACGCTCTCGGCGGCCCGAACCTGTCTAAAACCTCGTGTTCCTTTGCACCTTCGAGTTCCTGATCTGGGCAACTCCCTACGTACAAACTCACCACCTCGGGGGTATCCCTTGGTGGGCGTAGCGGTAAAACACCGACAGCTGGCGTGCTAGGTAGGGGGGTTCATCGAAGATCCACCGGAGAACTCGATGGCGTCGTTCAACTTCACCAGCGCTGTGATCAATGAGGGCATGACTTTCATCTTCGACTCCTGGATCTGCGTCGCTGACTGTTTGGTTGGCTTCAACAGCCACCTAGCCAACTCCAAGGAGCCGGAGGGTTCTCCATCAACTTCAAGCAGCGATCTAGACGACTTCATCGACAACCTCGACGACATGCTGCTTCCCGATCTGGCCCAGCAGATCAAAAAGATGTTCGTTTTCAACGCGACTTCAACTTATGATGCACCAGATTTACTCGGGTCGGATTCCAATCGATCTAAAAAGACCTCATGATCTAAGTCCCTCTCCGACTTGGAGGAGGATTTGGATCTGCTGCTCAAGATCAAGGATGTGGGTGCCACCGCTTGCCTGGAGGCCCTCGTTTCCGAGTCCTACTCGGATCCCGACGAAGAGTACTCTCCATGCAGTACTACAACTTCAAGCCAGACCCAAAAAGGACTCGGAGATGAGAGAGCCACTGTTTGTCGGGCAGCCCCCACCCTTGAAAACCACTTGCAACCCGACGGCCACACCAAATCTTTTTTGGGTAGTTTTCTGGGTTTAACCATCACTTCAACACCGCAAGGATGTTTCGTGTACTGGAAGGGCTTTGAGCCCTCCGAACTACTCGACTACGAGTCCCGCCTTGTGGCCTTCACGCAGGAACTACCCTTCCAAGAGGGTAGACCTCTTTCTCCTATCGTGGAAGAAGGAGAAAATAGCACAGAGCTACTCGAGTACAGCCTTAAGGCTAACCACTCGCCGGATCATCAATTCTGCATGGCCTCCCTTCGCAACACGGAGGAAGACGAGCTGGGCACCCAGTACGACAACGAATAACTCATGGACATCTCAGCCGACGAGCCCACAACTAACGCTCCCCAAGATGAAGACGAGGAGCATCATCAGATCCGGCGGGCAAAGAATGCCAAGCATGCTCAACGTAGGCGCAATGCACAGAATTGCGCCCTCGAACCAAGGGATCTCTACAATGCTTTTGCAGCAGTCACGGATCGTGAGTACCATACGCCAATTGGTGCCATAGCAGAAGGAGCACTACTAGCTCAACAACTCCCATCTAATTCCCAGATACAAAGGATCTAGTACTTGACCTAGAGCGCACTCGTGCAACTCGATGGGCAACATCCAGTGTCCTCCAGTCGGAATCAGATCTCGAGATCTGAGCACCATGGTGATACCACACTGGTCAGTCGCACCCTTGAAGGAGGCCACAGTAGTCGGAGGAATGACAACCGCCAGTGCAATGAGGGCCACCCGTTCGCGCGTGGCAACAATGAACAAGAAGTACAACAACCCCCTTGCAACCAGCACGGGGCAAAGCACCAGGGCCAAGATCCAGTCGAGGCCAACCTCCATGATGCTCCCACGGTCGACCTGAGGCAGAAAATCAATGAGGGCTGCGACGTGCAGCTTGTTATTGAAGCAAGGTGAAGGGACCATCCTGGCAGGTACCACGACGATGACGATAGCGACCGATTCCTCGCCTTCACCACCATCATCACCGACAAGTCCTACCTCAAGGACTTCAAACCAGTCAGAATCCCCAAGTATGATGGTAAGCAGGACCCACGCTAGTGGCTTTGTTGCTACTCTGTCGCCATTGAAGTTTCAGGAGGATCCAACTCTACAAAAGCTCTCTACTTCCCAGTGGCTCTGGAGCCCGCACCTCTCATGTGGCTTGAAAGCCTCAAGCCAAACTCCATCGACTAGTGGGAGGACCTCAAGTGGGCCTTCATCGACAACTTCCAAGGATCCATGATCAGGGCAGGCACTCGCCATGACTTGTCCCAGGTGAAGCAGGAGATGAACGAGACCCTGAGGTCTTGCACACGGTATTTCTTTGAGACGCACGCCACCATCGCCAACATCACCGATGAGGATGTTATTTGTTGCTTCCAACATGGCCTCTTCTCGAAGAAGATGTACCACGACTTCGGGTGCAACCGCTTGATTACTACCGTGGAGCTGCGTGACATGATGGCAAGGTGGGCTGATTAGGAGGATGAGGAAAATGATCGCTTCCCCAAGCGCAACCACGACAAGCAAGGCAATGGCAATGGCCACTACGACAAAAGCCAGCGGAACCACTCGGGAAACACCCGAAAGTGCAAGCCAGACCATGAAGTCGCGGCTGTCGAGCGCAATCCGCATGGCAAGAAGTTGGGGAACAACCACTCGGACTACGAGCAAGTCATGCATAAACTATGCCTGATACACTCGAAGTTGCGGCACACGCTCTTCGAGTGCATCACCATCCGAAAATAACTCAATGCACTACCCCTCCCCCAAGAAGGAAAGCGAAAGGAAATGGAGGATGACAAAGAAGGGGGTGACAAGTCGGGGGCTCAAGACTTCCAGGATCCAAAAAATGTCATCAACATCATCTTCGGTGGAGACAGCGGATTCCCTTCCAAGCGCGCAGAAGCTAACCCTGTGCGAATTCTCTCCGTGGAGCCTGCCACGACAAGACCTCTGAGATACAGCGAGGTCCCAATCTCCTTTTCCAGGTATGATTAATGGACCAGCTTCTCCAAGCTGGGAAAATTCCTGTTCATTCTAGACCCTATCATGGCGGGCTCACAACTCACCCGAGTACTCATCGACGATGGGAGCGGCCTCAATCTGCTTTTCATGAGTACTCTCAAGAAGATGGGACTGGATATCTCCAAGATGCTCACTCCCAGCAAAGCTCCTTTCTACAACATCGTCCAGGGTAATGCGGCTACACCACTCGGGTCAGTGGTCCTGCCAGGCACCTTCGGGACAAAAGACAGCTACTGCACCGAGTACATCAAGTTCGAGGTGGCAGATTTTGACTCGTCATACCATGCCATCCTTGGCAGACCAGCATTCACCAAATTCAAGGCCGTGCCCCACTACATCTACCTACTACTCAAGATTCCAGGCAAGATAGGCGTACTCACACTCCGTGGCCACCTGAAGAAGTTGTACGACTGCGACCAGGAGGCGATTGAGTACGTCACGACTTCACGCGTGCCAGAGCCGTCTGCAGAAGTACTCACGGCCGCGCTAAAGCTGACCAACATGGAGATGGAGATCTCAAACCAGTGGCTAAGCCAGTCGAGGGTTAAACCTAACCCCAGCGATGTTGGCATCAAGACTATCTAGCTGCAAGAAGGCGACCCATCCAAGACCGCTTTGATCGGGGGCGGCTTAGGTGACAAATAGGAAAGCGCTCTCATCAACTTCCTTAGGTTTAACTGAGACATATTCGCATGGAAACCAGCGGATATGCCAGGGGTGCTCAAGGAGTTGATTGAGCATTGCCTAAAAGTTGACCCTAGAGCCACTCTGAAAAAGCAACGACTACGACGCTTCGCCCCCGACAAGAGGGAGGCCATCAAGAAAGAGCTAGCAAAACTACTCGCGGCTGGTTTTATCAAAGAAGTTTACCACCCCGTGTGGTTAGCTAACCCTGTACTTGTACTGAAAAGAAATAATAATGAACGAAGGATGTGCGGGGATTATACTGATCTCAATAAACACTGCCCGAAGGACCCCTTCGCGCTCCCACGCATCGACCAAGTCATCGACTCCAAGGCTGTCTGCGTCTTGCTCTCCTTCCTCGACTGCTACTCAGGCTATCATCAGAAAGCTCTCAAGGAGGAGGACCAGATCAAAACTGCATTCATCACACCCTTTGGAGCATATGCTTATACTACAATGTCTTTCGGGTTGAAGAATGCAGGAGCCACCTATCAACGGGCCATCCAACTGTGCCTTGCGGACCAACTACACCGCAACATTGAAGCTTACGTGGATGATGTGGTCATCAAGACCAGATCCCACGACGAGTTCATCGCTGATCTCAAGGAGAATTTCAACAGCCTACGACGGTTTCAATGGAAGCTCAAACCGACAAAGTGTGTCTTTGGCATTCCTCAAGGCAAACTACTCGGGTTCATTGTCAGCCATCGTGGGATAGATGCAAATCCAGAGAAGACCAACACCGTCACAGCCATGGAAGCTGCAAAGACGATCAAGGACGGTCCAGAAGCTCACTGGCTGCATGGCAGCTTTGAACCGATTCATCTCCCAACTTGGAGAAAGGGGACTACCCTTCTTCAATTTGCTCAAGCACAATGACAAGTTCAAGTGGACCGAGGAGGCAAACCAGGTGCTACAAGATCTCAAACACCACCTGCAATCACCACCCATCCTGATGGGTCCCCAACCAGGCGAGACCTTGCTACTTTACATCACCGCGACTACTCACGTCATTAGCACGGCAATCATAGTGAAACGACAATAACAAGGCCACGCCTTCGGGGTGCAGCGACCGGTTTACTTCATCAGTGAAGTCCTCTCTGAATCTAAGGTTCGTTACCTGATGAGTTAGAAAATACTTTACGGCATACTCATCACTTCTAGGAAGATTCGCCACTACTTCGATGCATACAATATCCTGGTGGTCTCCGACTTCCCATTGGCGGATATCCTCCACAATTGGGATGCTACCGGGTGCATCTCCAAGAGGGTAGTGGAGCTGGGAGCCCTTACACTTGACTTCAAGCCCCGGACAGCCATCAAGTCATAGGCACTTGTTGATTTCATGGCGGAGTGGCGAGAAAACAAAGTGGAAGCCCCAACCAACCAACCGGAGCATTAGGTCATGTACTTTGACAGTTCACTCAAGCTCGGTGGTGGTGGTGTGGGAGTACTTTTCATCAGCCCGAGAGGAGAATAGCTCAAGTATGTGTTTCAAATACTGTTCGAGGTCTCCAACAATGAGGTTGAGTACGAGGCATTGTTGCACAGGTCTATGCCTGGCAATCTCCCTGTGCATCAAGCGACTACTTGTCTATGGCGACTCCTTACTGGTGGATCAACAAGTCAACAAGGAGTGGGACATCAATAAGGACACCATGGATGCCTACGTCATGAAATATGCAAGCTCGAGAAAAGTTCTTGGGGTTGGAAATTCACCATGTGATTCGTGACAAGAATGTGGGCGCGGACGTGCTCTCAAAACTTGGTTCTGATTGAGTTAATGTCCCACCGGGAGTTTTCATTCATGAGCTGCATCACCCTTCCATTAGGGCACCAGACTCAAGTTCCAACGCTCAGGGTCCCAAGGAACTCGATCGAGAGGTCTAGACGATCGAGGTCGACTGGAGGGTGGCCTTCATCGACAACATCCAGGAGCACAAACTACCCTCCGGCGTCGACCCAAAAAGTGCTGAAGCCACTCGCATTCTACAGTGCAATAAAGGGTATGTTCTAGTCGGGGGCAATCTGTACAAGTGTGGATCGGCATTAGGCATACTCATGAAGTGTGTTAGCATGGAGGAGGGCAAAGAAATACTCCAAGAGATTCATGAAGGCGTGTGCGGGAACCAAGCTGCTTCTCGCACACTAGTCGGCAAGGCATTTCGCTCTGGTTTCTTGTAACACCCTAATGTAAATTTCCTACTTTATACGAAATTTAATTGGCTTTAATAAAGTTTCTAAGGTTTTTCTTTATTTAGCTTGCATTTAATTATAATTTAATTCACAAAGAATTAAAAATTATTTCAGCTTCAACATGTTTGTGCATTCATGCTGGTGCATATGTTTTATTTGAGTGAGTGTAGAGGGTTTGAATTCAAAAATTCATTTCAGTTCAAATAGATTTGAGTTTCAAAAGAACCAAAAAAAGAAAAAGGAAAAGAAATACCCTCTCTCCCCCTTGGGCAGGTTCCTTTCCCCACGGCCCATTCCCCTTTCCCTCTCCGCGCTCGGCCCAGCTCGCACGGCCTGCTCCTTCTTTTCCCCGCGCTCGGCCCGCCTCCCCAGCTCTCCCCTCGCCCCGTGGCCCATTCCAGCCGGCCCAGCAGCGCCCGCACTCTCTCTCTCTCTCTCTCTCTCTCTCTCTCTCTCTCTCTCTCTCTCCCCCTCTGACCGCTCGGCCCCAGACCTCCCTGACCCCAGTAGCACCTCCGCAGGAACACCCCGAGTCAAGCCGTGGGATCCAAAAGCTTGGAGGCGCCCTGCATCGACCCCCGCCACGAGTTCTGACCCATCCCCGCTGCTCGACATTGCCGGCGGCCACGCTGTACCACCTTGTCCGCCACTCCGAGCCCTTGGTGAGCATCAGCACGTTCCCCTCCTCCTTTTGTTCTAGCTATCAGGGACCATAGGCCGCACCCGAGGCCGGAACGCCATCGCCGGCATTCCGCCGTGGCCGCTCCGCCGTGGCCGCACCTCTGCAGCGCAGCACAACCCCACCCGATCCCCGTCCTACCTTGCCTGTGCACTGCGCACGCACACACGGCCGTTTACCACTGCTCATGTGCCCAGTACCGCGCGAGCACGCGCACGCCAGCGAGCACCGCCGCGCAGACCCACCTCCGCCGCCGCGCGCGCAACCCCGAGCACCCCCGAGGCCCACAAGTGCCCCTGGTGGATCACGCGTGTCACGTTAATCATGACAGACCCAAGCCCCACTCGATTTGACCCCCAGAGCACCGTTTACGATGAAGTCCGGCGAGCCCGAGCTGTGCGCCGCCGCGGAAACCGGTCTCCAATGACCGGCGCCGCCACCCCGCGCTCCCAACTGACCCTAGCCGCCCGATCCGAGATCAACACGTGAGATTAGATCCCGCGTACCGCTTCACCCAAAGCCGCCAGATCAGAAGCCAATGCCCGAGATTAGATCCAGGTTAAGATGGGGTCCGGAGCGTCAGATCAAGATCCGATGGCTGAGATGCATATTTACTGGTTCGTGGATTGGATTAGATCCGAGCCGTTAGATTTAGATCCAGGGGCCCAGATTAGAAGATACCGCTTCGGCCTGGCAGTTTTTCTAAATAGGCCCTGGTTTTGTTAGAAACCAACCCGTAGTCTACATTAGTTCAAAAGTAATTCCATTTAAGTCCCGTTTTTAGCGTTCAGGCCCCTGAGCTTCTTAGATATAGGACCCGCCGTCCAGCCCCTATGTTTTTGTGTGTTAGACCCTAGATCTAACCTTTAATTATGTTTAGACTCCTAGTTTTCTATGCAGAACCCCCTGGAACTTTAGTTTTCTCGCAATTAAGCCCCTAGACCTTGTTTTAGCCCTAGTTTTCGTGTCTTAGCTCTGTTTTAGTTGGTTTTCACGCTCACGCGATCGTTGTAATGTGTAGAATAGCTTTAGCTCAGTTTTGTGTGCTGTTTTATTGTATTGTTGTACTGTTTCTTATCTTTTGCCGTTGTTTGCATGTATGTGCATGTGTTGGACCATGTTTTGGCGTTGCGATCGTGAGTCGACGTTGAGCCACTGGAGGAGTACCAGGAGCCACCTTCTTCAGACGCGTTTGAGCAGCAGTCGGGAGAGTTTGAGGAAGGCAAGTACAACATGAACATCCTATCACTTTTAAATACAATTTCATACTGCATTTTAATTCTGTATGCCTATAAGGATTTCCTAGCCACTTTTATCCTTTATATAAATACCTTGGGTTGCATTTTGGTTAAGTTGTGCTAGGTGCTGCGCTCTCACACATTATGGTCCTTTTTAATTAAATTTGATTAACGGTATGTGCAACTTAATTCTGAGAGTGGCTCTCTGTGCTGTGTGCTTGAGTGGCTCACGTCTCGTTAAAATATATTTTATAGAAATATGGTTTAGGGGGCCAGCACGGTGCTTAGTGCTTGGTTGGCCGCTCTCCAAAAGGACCGGTTCATAGAGCGACAACCTGGGACAACCGCGCAACCACAAGACTGGAATGGGATGGTCTTGGCTTACTAATTGGGTCATTTTGGTTTTGGGAGTAACTTACCTGCGGGGTAAGAGGGGTGGTAAGCTTCTATGGCCCTCGCGCTACGAGGCTTGGTCTGTGCTATGTGCTTGTACCCCCTCGAGGCTTGCTCCATAGTTGCTGATCCAGAATCCTTAGCGGTTACACCTTAGCAATGTGTCCTTTGTAACGGCCTCGTAGTGTGCTTACTAGTCATCTCACCTAAGGAAGTGTGGTGAACAACTAGCATAGCTAACGACTTGTGGGTAAAGATGTGCAACCTCTCGATAGTGTGAAACTGGTATACTAGCCGTGCTCACGGTCATGAGAGGCCTAGATCCTCCGTCTGATTAGTGGGGTTTATCTTTGGTGGTTTGGCTTGGATTTCTGTAGACTCATGGGCAATTTTAATTAATCATTCTGTAACTTGGGTTCATGGTAATTCATCCACTTGTAGTAAATAGTTTTAATAAAATTGCCAAGATTAAAAGCTAATGCCGTTGAGTCAGCTAACCGTAGAGCCTCATAATTCGTGTTATACTTGTTGAGTACAAGTTGTGTACTCACACTTGCCTTCTCTACTCTTCTGTTCTTTTTGGGATATCTTCGACTGATGCTCAGTACCAGGCGACGTGGAGGACTATATCAGCGGACTCAACGACTTCTAGGTGTCTGTCTCCCAGCCGACGTCCCTGTGGCGCCCTGTTCTTCATGTAGTCATTTTACACTTCCGCACTCCTTGAACCGATTCTTGATTCGGTTGTAATAAAGAATTCATTTACAATTTATACGCTTTTATTTCATGATGTGCGTTGTGATATCTTGATAATTCTGTTGTATATATGCGTGACTTGATCCTAGCGCATATATGATGGCTCGATTTATGTCTTTGTAAACCGGGTGTGACAGAATTGGTATCAGAGCCATGTCGACTGTAAGACAAAGTCTTGATAGAAATGGTCGAGTCTAAGGACTTCTTTTCTCTTGCTTTGCTTTCGCAAAACTCAAAAATTCATTTCTGCTTCTATTCCTTGAGTCCTAAACTTCGATTTGCTAGCTCTCTCTTGTCCTTTCCGAGAATTAGTCTAATCTCTTTCGTAGACGTTGGCCTGCAATTTTCTGTCTGTCCTCATAAGCCTAGGATGCCTTTGCAAAAATTTGCTAGAGCGTCTGTTTGTTTTAGTCGAGTGGTGTGGTAAACTCGGCTAAGGTTTGAATATTGAGTGTTTGTGATTGTGCAAAATGTTTGATTTGGATTTTTGGTTGATTGCATAGTTTAGAAGTTAAACTTGCTCATGCAAATCGACTTTAACGCAAGCTTGAATTAAGTAATAAAACTGAGATAGATCGTTGGGGGTAAAACCGTACACTCTTACTCTCTACTTTATCCTGCCAGAGTTTTCTTTCCAGAATTGTACTATATCAGTCTCTTATAAATTTCGTTCTGCTGCAAACAGATTGTGAACACCAGGAGCACCGGCACCAGTTATGGCCAGCAGGGGCAGAACAACCAGAGTACCGGCCAGCCGATGCTGATGCCTCCACCCCTGACTCCGGAGCAGTTCTTCCAGCCCCAGATGCAGATGATGGCTACCCTGAACAACACTGTTCAGACTCTGTAGCAGATCCATACTCAGCCGCCGCCTCCTCCACCGCAGCAGCTGTGACAATCAGGTAATTAGAAAGCTAGACACTAGATTTAGTGTAAAGAGTGTGTGCTTGTTATGGTATGTATGTATGTATAGTACAAAGGATTAAGGGTATATTTGTAATTTCTATGAGATGTAGGTCCTTGAATGTAAATAGGGTGAAGTGGAAGATAGCAATAGCATCTAGGGGTGTATTTGTAAATTTTCATGTAATATAGGTCTTTCGGTGCAAGGTGTGTGTTTTGGAAGGTAGCTTTGAAATCTAGGGGAAATATAATATTAAGTGTTAAATCGATGTGATCATAAGCCCTTAAGTAAGGATAAGGACCTATTTGTAAATAAACCTAAGCAATGGGGTCTTTTATGTAAATAAATAGGGGATAAAAGTAACCTCCATATTCATCTGAGGGCCTAGATGTAAAAGTACTTGTCATCATGACATCCCATGAATATTTGCAAATATGCCAAAAATTTGATTAAAATCTCGCTTGGTAAGGACAAGGGTGATTTAAATTTTACCCTGTTCAAAATTCAACGAGTAATGCTGCCAACTTTGAGTTTTTGAATTTGAGCCCTAAAGCACTTTTGTAAAGCTTGAAGAACTGTACAACTTTTATTTTGGGCACTTTTTCATTTGAGCTTTGAATCAGCGGAGAATTTTACTTTACAGATAGGACCTTGGATCTTTTTAATTTTGCGTATGAGTCCTTGGCTGTTCCCCCTCTCATCTTCTTCCTCTGAGCCCCTTCTGCTCCCCTGCTCTGCTCTACCGTCGCCGCAGTTCATTCCCCCGGCCGCCGTCGTGCAGTGCGCCGCCTCCACCTCCTGCTCACCCTCTCCACGCGTCGCTCGGCCCTCCCTCCGGGTGCCGCTTTCCCCTCGCTGGCCCTCCCTTGTTTCTCCACGTCGGCAGACAACCCCCGCATGACCGCCACGCACCTCCGGCGAGCTCCCGTCGCCGCCCTTCAATTTCTCTTCAATTGCTTGTGCCCCGAGCCGTGTGACGCCATCCACTACCCATCCCTTCACTCCTCAAGCCACCCTCGCTTCTATCCTCGCCGGATTTTGGCTCTTCTCTTCGGCTCCGAGCGCCGCCGTCCATCGGTTCCGGTGGGCCGCCTCTTCCCGACTCCTAGGGTCTGTTTTGGGTGGTTTGGGGGGACAAGGGAAGGTGATAGTTTGTAGCAAAGGAAGAATTGCGCCTGCTCCAAGGTCTGGACGGCCGGAACGCGCTCTCCCACCATGGCCGAGCCGCGGCCATGGGGCGCCGCCGTCGAGCCGCGGGCTCCAGCCGTCTCCAAGCATAGCTACGGTTGGGGCTTGTTCAGGGGGTGTTGGTGATGCTCCCTGGCCGCCCAATTAGGAGCCCCGTGGTCCTTGCATCCCCGGCCACCGTGGCCGAGCCGGGCCTCACCGCCGGCCATGGTGTTCCGCGTTTACAGGAGGATTAGAGAAGAAGGAGAGGAATGGGGATACTCTGTGCAGGTCTGTGCGTGAGGGACATCGTGCAACTGGGGTCGCTCGGGCACAGGATCGCCGGTGGGAGCAGGACGCCGCGCTGCCCCGGCGCTCGGCCTGTGGCCGTGAGCAGAGGAAGGGAGGGGAAAAGAAGAAGAAGCAAGAGGCCCCACCTGTAAGAGAGAGAGAAAGAGAGAGAACCGCGTGGGAGGGTGGCTCTGTTAAGGAGAAATGTTGCCAAGGGGTTTTCTGCAAAAGACTTTAGTTTGATTCCTTTTCTTAGCTGAAACATGTTTAATTCCGTAAAAATTGTGGAAAAATGCAAAAATTGCAAAACTAGTTTCGATAGAAACTAGATTTTCAGCCCTACAACCTTTGTTAGTAAAGTTTAGTGTGAAACTAGATGCTTTTATGTCTTTTTCAAGTCTAAAGCTAAAGGGTATTCTTGTGTGTAACTAATACACCTTAACCTTGTTGCATATGATTTTTGGGATGCAATTGCTTGAAGTCTTATGTGATCTTATGCTAAGGTTTTACACTTAACTTTGTCTGATAATATAAGTTCTTTTAAGTTTAGACAATTCAAATTTGAAATGTTTTAAGGTTAGCTAAGCATACTCTTTAAATCTAATTGGTTAAAATCTTTTTACCATACTCTAATGTGTTGATGATTAGTGTACAATAGAGTTCCAAAACTTTATGATCCTGCTTACCTAAGTTTTGAATTTAGAACTTGGGATTTAAAATTCAAATACGAATGTTCTAGTTTCTGTTTGCTATAAATTCAGTGCTATAGTTATGACTCAATTAGGAGTGATAGTTCAAATCCAAACCCCTTGTTAGTTCATGAGTTTATGTGTGTTAACTGTTTGGATTGCAACTTTATCGTGAATTAAGATGGCTTTATGTGCACCTTTTTGAATGTGATACTGCATTGCATGTAGATACGACTACTTCCGCGTACGATACCTACGAGATCTCCCAGAAGTCTATAAAGGATATTTCTGAAGACCAAGTGAACGTCACCAAGGGATTATCTGAAGCCCCGAACTAAAGTTCGGAAGATAATAATACTAACATCTCTGATTCCAGCCCCACCAGTAAAGGCAAGCCCCGGACATAACCTACTATTTTTATTACACTGCAATTTATATCTATTTACGTATTCTATGCATTAAATTCTTAGGAATTGCTTGAAACCCTAGTTGCATTTCCCTAGGAACCAATGTATTGAATATTAGCACTTAAGTCCGACTAGCTGCTATGCTAATAGGACCGGTAGAAGTCGGGTGATTTCCTGTCACTCGCGCGATATAGGAATTGTAATATTCCTGTTATCACTATAAGGATGCCGGACGGGAGTTTTGTGCGGTATCATGGTTGAGGTGATACCCCGTCTGTGTTGTTGAATTTTGATAAGGTCGCGGTGTGTGCCGATCGGGGTTAAGCATTTGAAAGTACTAACCACATGCCGCGAAATATGGTAAGCGGTAAGCCTAGTAACCAATCGGCCTGAGGAGTGGACATACCTCCCACCACTCGTCTTGCTTCTTCTGGTTACTTATGTTCGACTGAGGAAATACGTGTTGCAAGGGCAACCAGGAATACGGGTTTTGTAGTCGCACTACAGACGTATGTCCTGCACGAGTGAAGTGCGTATGGTCCTGCAGTCGCTTGTGGTGGCTCTGATCCATGAGTCGGAATGAAAGGTAAACGGTTGCTTCGGAATGACCCTTTGGTGTTCCAAGCGTGTGAGTTAGGTTTACCTTGCAAGGTTAAATTCGATTTAGAATCGTCCGCCTCTCACGATGATTGAGACTACTTAATCCCTTTATCACACAGAGTAACAAGAGCAACTATATGATGAATAATACTGATGGTTGAGATAAAGAGCTCTACCTTGCTTGCTTAGTTGTAAGTGCTTATCTAGAATGGTTAATCACATAGAACTTGAAAGCTAAAAGTTGAAAATAAGGATCTACTCTTAGTTGCTTTTCAGCTGAAACTTAACCCAGAACTATTATAAGCCTTCATAAGTCTAGTTATGGGCTAAGTATACCCAATCCCGGGTAAGCCTTGCTGAGTATTAGTATACTCAGCCTTGCTAGTTATATGTTTTGCAGGTAATGTCTTGAAGACCCTACTCTTCCCTTGCCTTGGCCCTGTGCTCTTACATAAGGTTGGTCCGTGGAATGGAATCCGTCCCCGGCCAGCACTGGTGATATCGAGTGGTGTCATGCCCGGGCTTAGCATGACATCCGTCTTAACGACGTGTTGTAATCATCGCGTATGTTTTCCGCTGCTAAAAAAACATAGTTTTAACAGTTTGTAATCTTTTCTCTGAATTTGAAACTTCGTACCTCTTTTGGAAACCCTTGTAATGTAATTTTCTCTGTGATGTAAAATGTGATGGTGATTGTATCTCTGGACTCACCTTCGTGTGAGGTAACCTTATTTGATCCTGTGTATCGGTGGTATATCGGGACGTTACTCGACAGGCCAAGGGATTATACCGTTTGAAGCACGTCGAAGCCCTCTGGAGTGGACTCGCGTACTTGAGCCGGTATAATTCAGGTTGGTTCTGCCACAGCTGGTATCAGAGCTATAAGGTTACCCTGGAGATATATTTTACCTTAAAAATGCTTTCAGTATAAAAGTTTGACCACCAAAATGTTTGGCAAAACTACGTTGGTTTCGTTAAGAATCGTGCTTAGTACGTAAAGCCCTAGGGTAATATTTATGAGGAAAATAGAGGTGGCTATATATATATGACCCTAACTACCAGCATTACTTTTCTGTCAAAACTTAAATTCATGCACAACTCCAACTTTATATTCTGTAACGACACCTTCGATCGTGAGGTAAGAAGGTAAGGATCCTCAGCCAACTGAGGGAGCTTGGCCTTCCTGTCGGTGATGCGAACTGAACGCTGTTTCTCAAGCAGTGGCCTACTTGAGATGCTGCCAATATACCAACTTCGGTTGACTACATTGGGAGTATATGGTTCGGCGCAGGGTATGGCGATCGCTGTTCATACCCCCGCATTTTGCGGTACCCCCGTGAATACGTTATCTCGATAACGTATGTTAACGTTGTCTGTACGGCAGTAATTGTACAGATGCTGTTTCTATAATGAACAATAATGAATGGGAACGCTTTCATGACGTGCTGGCATGAAAGGTTCATTGGATATATATTGTGGTTTTCTGCAGGTACACTAATCACGAATACGAAACTAGGACGGATAGGGTTTATCGACTAGTTAATAGTGGGAGACGTATGTATAATGCCACCGAAACTAACCACGTAAGTCCGAAGATATTCGGCAGTTGTTTTTGGTTTGTGAGGACGAGTAGAACGTGCATGCATAACTCATCATTAAATACATCATACAATGTGTGTTTTGGTTCTTCTAAGGATGTATGGTAGGATGTTGATCTTTGGTGTGGTTAATGGGATTCTTGTGATAGTGTTGGACAAGCCTTTTAAATATCCTTCTGCTTTCCAACCCTTGCTATGTCAGAATTAGTTGTCTTGTCCTATTTACCTTGTAAGTCTTCAGCAGGGTAAATAAATTTTATCATCTGAATTCTTGTTTCAGATGGTTGGAGCCAGACGTAGAACCCCGGAAGGTTTCCAGGCAGAACAGGCCAGCGGTTCACAACCACCGCTATCATCACCTCTGAATCTAGCCGAAGTTTTGGCTCGGCAAACCGAACTTCTCAACTTATTGGTACAAGCACAGCAGAATCAACAATACCAGCAGTCACGAGGTCGTGATGAACCTCTGATAGCAACCTATCAAGATTTCCTCAGTACCCAGCCCCTGCTATTCAGTAAAGCAGAGGAACCCCTTGATGCTGATGCCTGGCTTCGCACCATTGAATCCAAGTTTACTCTTCTTACGATTCCTTGTGCGGATTCTAGTAAGGCTCACTTTGCTGCACAACAATTATGCAGAGCTGCCCGCATTTGGTGGGATAGTTATTGTGCTATGCAAACTGATGGCCATGTTATCTCCTGGGAAGAATTCCGTAATGCCTTCAGGGCACATCATATACCTGAAGGGCTGATAGAACGGAAACTGAATGAGTTCTTGGCACTTACTCAAGGCACCCGGATTGTACTGCAGTATGCACAGGCTTTTAATCACCTGTGTCAGTATGCGGGCTACCATGCTGATAATGATGCCAAGAAGCAAGATCGTTTTCGTCGAGGTTTGAATACTAAGCTCAAAGAACATCTGAATCTTGTCAAGGCGAATACTTTCAGTGAGCTGGTCAACATGGCACTAACTCAAGAGGATTGTATTATGGCACACCGTGCCGAAAAGAAGTGAAGGATCTCCGCTGGACCTGCAAGCATTCAACCCCCGCAATATCAGTTGATTCCGAATGTAGCGCCTAGAGCGCCACAGCAAAATATCCTGATCGGCAAACTGGTTTTCAGGCTGCCTCAACAATAAGGAGAGTATCAACCTCCTGTACCTCTACAACAACCACAACAAATTGGCCCACGGCCAAATGTTCAACAAGTTCAACAGAAAAGCAACACTTATTGCTGTTTAAAGTGCGGAAGTGCGGACCATCTCCTTAGAAGTTGTCCGCAACTCAAGAAACCTAATCAAGGGCAGAGTTCCAGTCAGAATAACCAGAATAAGGGCAAAAGACCAATGATGCAAGTCCGCCAAGGGCAAATTAATTTCACCACCCTTGCGAAACTTCCGGATGGAGCCCCTATCATGTCGGGTACATTCTTGATATGTCACAAACCAGTTGTTACATTATTCGATTCAGGAGCAACTCATAGTTTCATCAGTAACAACTGCAGTACCCGAATAGGACTTGATCCTTGTCCCACCCAGGGTTCATATATGATTTCTACCCCGGGAGGCGAGATCGCTTCTAATCAAATGATTAGGAGTGTACCAATTCAGTTAGGCAGTAAAGTAATTAAAACTGATTTGGTCTTGTTAAACTTAGAGGGTATTGATGTCATACTTGGGACAAATTGGATGACAGAACATAGAGTACTGCTAGACATCTCTTCCCGAGTTATCGAGATTGACTCACCACATCAAGGAACAACTACCCTCTACCTGCCCCAGCAAGAGTATTTGTACTCTTGCACTTATGCCATCACAGACGTCAAAGTAAAAGATATCCTAGTAGTCTGTGAATATCCCGATGTCTTTCCAGACGACTTGCCTGGAATGCCACCAGACAGGGACATCGAGTTCATTATTGAACTTCAACCTGGCACCGCTCCTATTTCCAAGAGGCCGTATCGCATGCCTCCAAATGAATTGGCCGAGTTGAAAATCCAACTCCAAGATCTCCTTGATAAAGGTTTCATACGCCCAAGTGCTTCACCCTGGGGTTGTTCTGCTCTCTTCGTAAAGAAGAAAGACAATAGCCTAAGGCTATGTGTCGATTATCGTCCACTCAATGCGGTTACTATAAAAAATAAGTACCCTCTTCCCCGCATTGACATCTTGTTCGATCAGCTAGCTGGAGCTAAAGTCTTTTCCAAGATTGACTTACGCTCTGGTTATCATCAAATCAAAATTAGGCCTTGTGACATTCCAAAAACGGCCTTCTCAACCAGATATGGACTTTATGAATATCTGGTTATGTCATTTGGTCTTACCAACGCACCGGCATATTTCATGTATCTCATGAATTCGGTCTTTATGCCGGAACTTGACAAATTCGTCGTGGTCTTCATTGATGATATTCTGATATATTCTAAGACTAAAGAAGATCATGCCAATCATTTACGAGTCGTGCTTCAACGACTACGTGATCATCGCCTTTATGCCAAATTCTCGAAATGTGAATTTTGGCTAGATAGTGTGAAATTTTTGGGACACACTATCTCCAGTGAAGGCATATCGGTTGATCCAACTAAAGTTCAGAAAGTTATGGATTGGAAGCCCCCAACTTCAGTCCATCAAATTCGAAGTTTCCTTGGATTGGCAGGATATTATCGCCGATTCATTCCAGACTTCTCCAAGATAGCCAAACCTATGACTGAGCTACTTAAGAAAGAAGTTAAGTTTCGCTGGGATGATAAATGCGATGAAGCATTCCACACTTTGAGAAGACTTCTAACAACTGCCCCAGTGCTGGCTCAACCAGATAATACTCAGCCTTTCGATGTCTACTGTGATGCTTCGGGAACTGGCCTTGGTTGTGTTCTTATGCAAAACAACCGAGTCATTGCTTATGCATCCCGAGCACTTCGGAATCATGAACGAAATTATCCAACTCATGATCTTGAATTGGCAGCTGTTATTCATGCTCTCAAGATCTGGAGACATCATCTTATGGGTGCTAGGTGCAACATCTACACTGACCATAAGAGCCTCAAGTATATCTTTACCCAAGCTGATCTAAATATGAGGCAAAGGCGTTGGTTAGAACTGATTAAAGACTACGACCTTGAGGTACATTACCATCCTGGCAAGGCCAATGTGGTTGCGGATGCCCTTAGCCGCAAGGCACATTGTCACTGTTTATCCATAGCAACCCTTAATGACACTCTCTGCAATCAGATGAGGGAGATCAATTTAGAAATCATTCCTCAAGGCAGTCTGGATCTTTTATCGATCGAGTCTACCCTTCGAGATAAAATCATCATGTCTCAATTACATAATGAGGGTATCAAAATTATCAAATTAAAGTTATCTCTGGGAGAAGCTAAATATAAGTGTTTTCACATTGATCATCAAGGAACTTTATGGTTCAACAATCGAATTGTTGTACCTAAAGATCATCAGCTTCGCAAGCAAATCCTTGATGAGGCACATCTATCCAAGTTCTCTATTCATCCTGGTAGTACCAAAATGTATCAAGATCTTCGATAGAATTTTTGGTGGACCAGAATGAAAAGAGAAATTGCTAAATATGTATCTGAGTGCGATACGTGCCAGAGAGTTAAAGCCAGTCATCTCAAGGCATCTGGTACACTCCAACCGTTGCCCATTCCGTCATGGAAATGGGAAGACATTAGTATGGATTTTATTGTTGGTCTTCCTAACACCTCCCAAAAGCATGACTCCATATGGGTAATCATTGATAGACTCACAAAAATGGCTCATTTTATTCCCGTACATACTACTTACTCCGCCAAGAAATATGCTGAAGTCTATCTGGATCAAATTGTTCGGTTACATGGTGTCCCTAAGACTATTATTTCTGATCGGGGGGCACAATTTGTTGCACGCTTCTGGGAACAACTACAGTCTGCTCTTGGATCCAAACTAATTCGAAGCTCTGCATATCATCCCCAGACGGATGGACAGACTGAGCGAGTCAACCAAATTCTTGAAGACATGCTCCGAGCTTGTATTATTCACTATGGTACAAGCTGGGACAAATGTCTTGCTTTGGCTGAATTCTCTTACAACAATAGTTATCAATCTAGCCTTCAGATGGCTCCTTTCGAAGCGTTATACGGTCGCAGATGTCGAACTCCTTTGAGTTGGTCCGAGACTGGTGAACGCAAAATCTTTGGACCAAATCTAGTTGTCGAAGCCGAAGATAAAGTCAAGATTATTCAAGCCAACCTTAAAATAGCTCAGTCCAGACAGAAAAGCTATGCAGATAAAAGAAGGAAACCTCTGCAATTCCAAGCAGGAGATTTTGTCTATCTCCGAGTATCTCCTACCAAGGGTGTTCAACGTTTCGGCATAAAAGGGAAATTAGCACCACGGTATGTTGGACCCTTTGAGATTCTTAAGGTCTGTGGCCCAGTGGCTTACAAAATTCGCCTTCCATCTCAATTGGCTGCCATTCATGATGTCTTCCATATCTCCCAACTCAAAAAGTGCATTAAAGTACCTACGGAGATTGTTGAAACCACTGCCATTGAGATTGAACCTGAGCTATCTTACACCGAGCAACCTATTCAAATCTTGGATACCAAGAAAAGAGTCACCAGAAGGAGGACGGTTAAGATGTATAAGATCTTATGGGATCATCACACCGAAGAAGAAGCAACTTGGGAAACAGAATCCTATCTTCAGCAAAATTTCCCAGACTTCCTTCAAACCAATCCCCAAATCTAATCGTCCAATCATTTTCCGCTACCGAATCTCGGGATGAGATTCTTTTTAGGGGGGAAGGCTGTGACAATCAGGTAATTAGAAAGCTAGACACTAGATTTAGTGTAAAGAGTGTGTGCTTGTTATGGTATGTATGTATGTATAGTACAAAGGATTAAGGGTATATTTGTAATTTCTATGAGATGTAGGTCCTTGAATGTAAATAGGGTGAAGTGGAAGATAGCAATAGCATCTAGGGGTGTATTTGTAAATTTTCATGTAATATAGGTCTTTCGGTGCAAGGTGTGTGTTTTGGAAGGTAGCTTTGAAATCTAGGGGAAATATAATATTAAGTGTTAAATCGATGTGATCATAAGCCCTTAAGTAAGGATAAGGACCTATTTGTAAATAAACCTAAGCAATGGGGTCTTTTATGTAAATAAATAGGGGATAAAAGTAACCTCCATATTCATCTGAGGGCCTAGATGTAAAAGTACTTGTCATCATGACATCCCATGAATATTTGCAAATATGCCAAAAATTTGATTAAAATCTCGCTTGGTAAGGACAAGGGTGATTTAAATTTTACCCTGTTCAAAATTCAACGAGTAATGCTGCCAACTTTGAGTTTTTGAATTTGAGCCCTAAAGCACTTTTGTAAAGCTTGAAGAACTGTACAACTTTTATTTTGGGCACTTTTTCATTTGAGCTTTGAATCAGCGGAGAATTTTACTTTACAGATAGGACCTTGGATCTTTTTAATTTTGCGTATGAGTCCTTGGCTGTTCCCCCTCTCATCTTCTTCCTCTGAGCCCCTTCTGCTCCCCTGCTCTGCTCTACCGTCGCCGCAGTTCATTCCCCCGGCCGCCGTCGTGCAGTGCGCCGCCTCCACCTCCTGCTCACCCTCTCCACGCGTCGCTCGGCCCTCCCTCCGGGTGCCGCTTTCCCCTCGCTGGCCCTCCCTTGTTTCTCCACGTCGGCAGACAACCCCCGCATGACCGCCACGCACCTCCGGCGAGCTCCCGTCGCCGCCCTTCAATTTCTCTTCAATTGCTTGTGCCCCGAGCCGTGTGACGCCATCCACTACCCATCCCTTCACTCCTCAAGCCACCCTCGCTTCTATCCTCGCCGGATTTTGGCTCTTCTCTTCGGCTCCGAGCGCCGCCGTCCATCGGTTCCGGTGGGCCGCCTCTTCCCGACTCCTAGGGTCTGTTTTGGGTGGTTTGGGGGGACAAGGGAAGGTGATAGTTTGTAGCAAAGGAAGAATTGCGCCTGCTCCAAGGTCTGGACGGCCGGAACGCGCTCTCCCACCATGGCCGAGCCGCGGCCATGGGGCGCCGCCGTCGAGCCGCGGGCTCCAGCCGTCTCCAAGCATAGCTACGGTTGGGGCTTGTTCAGGGGGTGTTGGTGATGCTCCCTGGCCGCCCAATTAGGAGCCCCGTGGTCCTTGCATCCCCGGCCACCGTGGCCGAGCCGGGCCTCACCGCCGGCCATGGTGTTCCGCGTTTACAGGAGGATTAGAGAAGAAGGAGAGGAATGGGGATACTCTGTGCAGGTCTGTGCGTGAGGGACATCGTGCAACTGGGGTCGCTCGGGCACAGGATCGCCGGTGGGAGCAGGACGCCGCGCTGCCCCGGCGCTCGGCCTGTGGCCGTGAGCAGAGGAAGGGAGGGGAAAAGAAGAAGAAGCAAGAGGCCCCACCTGTAAGAGAGAGAGAAAGAGAGAGAACCGCGTGGGAGGGTGGCTCTGTTAAGGAGAAATGTTGCCAAGGGGTTTTCTGCAAAAGACTTTAGTTTGATTCCTTTTCTTAGCTGAAACATGTTTAATTCCGTAAAAATTGTGGAAAAATGCAAAAATTGCAAAACTAGTTTCGATAGAAACTAGATTTTCAGCCCTACAACCTTTGTTAGTAAAGTTTAGTGTGAAACTAGATGCTTTTATGTCTTTTTCAAGTCTAAAGCTAAAGGGTATTCTTGTGTGTAACTAATACACCTTAACCTTGTTGCATATGATTTTTGGGATGCAATTGCTTGAAGTCTTATGTGATCTTATGCTAAGGTTTTACACTTAACTTTGTCTGATAATATAAGTTCTTTTAAGTTTAGACAATTCAAATTTGAAATGTTTTAAGGTTAGCTAAGCATACTCTTTAAATCTAATTGGTTAAAATCTTTTTACCATACTCTAATGTGTTGATGATTAGTGTACAATAGAGTTCCAAAACTTTATGATCCTGCTTACCTAAGTTTTGAATTTAGAACTTGGGATTTAAAATTCAAATACGAATGTTCTAGTTTCTGTTTGCTATAAATTCAGTGCTATAGTTATGACTCAATTAGGAGTGATAGTTCAAATCCAAACCCCTTGTTAGTTCATGAGTTTATGTGTGTTAACTGTTTGGATTGCAACTTTATCGTGAATTAAGATGGCTTTATGTGCACCTTTTTGAATGTGATACTGCATTGCATGTAGATACGACTACTTCCGCGTACGATACCTACGAGATCTCCCAGAAGTCTATAAAGGATATTTCTGAAGACCAAGTGAACGTCACCAAGGGATTATCTGAAGCCCCGAACTAAAGTTCGGAAGATAATAATACTAACATCTCTGATTCCAGCCCCACCAGTAAAGGCAAGCCCCGGACATAACCTACTATTTTTATTACACTGCAATTTATATCTATTTACGTATTCTATGCATTAAATTCTTAGGAATTGCTTGAAACCCTAGTTGCATTTCCCTAGGAACCAATGTATTGAATATTAGCACTTAAGTCCGACTAGCTGCTATGCTAATAGGACCGGTAGAAGTCGGGTGATTTCCTGTCACTCGCGCGATATAGGAATTGTAATATTCCTGTTATCACTATAAGGATGCCGGACGGGAGTTTTGTGCGGTATCATGGTTGAGGTGATACCCCGTCTGTGTTGTTGAATTTTGATAAGGTCGCGGTGTGTGCCGATCGGGGTTAAGCATTTGAAAGTACTAACCACATGCCGCGAAATATGGTAAGCGGTAAGCCTAGTAACCAATCGGCCCGAGAAGTGGACATACCTCCCACCACTCGTCTTGCTTCTTCTGGTTACTTATGTTCGACTGAGGAAATACGTGTTGCAAGGGCAACCAGGAATACGGGTTTTGTAGTCGCACTACAGATGTATGTCCTGCACGAGTGAAGTGCGTATGGTCCTGCAGTCGCTTGTGGTGGCTCTGATCCATGAGTCGGAATGAAAGGTAAACGGTTGCTTCGGAATGACCCTTTGGTGTTCCAAGCGTGTGAGTTAGGTTTACCTTGCAAGGTTAAATTCGATTTAGAATCGTCCGCCTCTCACGATGATTGAGACTACTTAATCCCTTTATCACACAGAGTAACAAGAGCAACTATATGATGAATAATACTGATGGTTGAGATAAAGAGCTCTACCTTGCTTGCTTAGTTGTAAGTGCTTATCTAGAATGGTTAATCACATAGAACTTGAAAGCTAAAAGTTGAAAATAAGGATCTACTCTTAGTTGCTTTTCAGCTGAAACTTAACCCAGAACTATTATAAGCCTTCATAAGTCTAGTTATGGGCTAAGTATACCCAATCCCGGGTAAGCCTTGCTGAGTATTAGTATACTCAGCCTTGCTAGTTATATGTTTTGCAGGTAATGTCTTGAAGACCCTACTCTTCCCTTGCCTTGGCCCTGTGCTCTTACATAAGGTTGGTCCGTGGAATGGAATCCGTCCCCGGCCAGCACTGGTGATATCGAGTGGTGTCATGCCCGGGCTTAGCATGACATCCGTCTTAACGACGTGTTGTAATCATCGCGTATGTTTTCCGCTGCTAAAAAAAACATAGTTTTAACAGTTTGTAATCTTTTCTCTGAATTTGAAACTTCGTACCTCTTTTGGAAACCCTTGTAATGTAATTTTCTCTGTGATGTAAAATGTGATGGTGATTGTATCTCTGGACTCACCTTCGTGTGAGGTAACCTTATTTGATCCTGTGTATCGGTGGTATATCGGGACGTTACTCGACAGGCCAAGGGATTATACCGTTTGAAGCACGTCGAAGCCCTCTGGAGTGGACTCGCGTACTTGAGCCGGTATAATTCAGGTTGGTTCTGCCACAGCTGGTATCAGAGCTATAAGGTTACCCTGGAGATATATTTTACCTTAAAAATGCTTTCAGTATAAAAGTTTGACCACCAAAATGTTTGGCAAAACTACGTTGGTTTCGTTAAGAATCGTGCTTAGTACGTAAAGCCCTAGGGTAATATTTATGAGGAAAATAGAGGTGGCTATATATATATGACCCTAACTACCAGCATTACTTTTCTGTCAAAACTTAAATTCATGCACAACTCCAACTTTATATTCTGTAACGACACCTTCGATCGTGAGGTAAGAAGGTAAGGATCCTCAGCCAACTGAGGGAGCTTGGCCTTCCTGTCGGTGATGCGAACTGAACGCTGTTTCTCAAGCAGTGGCCTACTTGAGATGCTGCCAATATACCAACTTCGGTTGACTACATTGGGAGTATATGGTTCGGCGCAGGGTATGGCGATCGCTGTTCATACCCCCGCATTTTGCGGTACCCCCGTGAATACGTTATCTCGATAACGTATGTTAACGTTGTCTGTACGGCAGTAATTGTACAGATGCTGTTTCTATAATGAACAATAATGAATGGGAACGCTTTCATGACGTGCTGGCATGAAAGGTTCATTGGATATATATTGTGGTTTTCTGCAGGTACACTAATCACGAATACGAAACTAGGACGGATAGGGTTTATCGACTAGTTAATAGTGGGAGACGTATGTATAATGCCACCGAAACTAACCACGTAAGTCCGAAGATATTCGGCAGTTGTTTTTGGTTTGTGAGGACGAGTAGAACGTGCATGCATAACTCATCATTAAATACATCATACAATGTGTGTTTTGGTTCTTCTAAGGATGTATGGTAGGATGTTGATCTTTGGTGTGGTTAATGGGATTCTTGTGATAGTGTTGGACAAGCCTTTTAAATATCCTTCTGCTTTCCAACCCTTGCTATGTCAGAATTAGTTGTCTTGTCCTATTTACCTTGTAAGTCTTCAGCAGGGTAAATAAATTTTATCATCTGAATTCTTGTTTCAGATGGTTGGAGCCAGACGTAGAACCCCGGAAGGTTTCCAGGCAGAACAGGCCAGCGGTTCACAACCACCGCTATCATCACCTCTGAATCTAGCCGAAGTTTTGGCTCGGCAAACCGAACTTCTCAACTTATTGGTACAAGCACAGCAGAATCAACAATACCAGCAGTCACGAGGTCGTGATGAACCTCTGATAGCAACCTATCAAGATTTCCTCAGTACCCAGCCCCTGCTATTCAGTAAAGCAGAGGAACCCCTTGATGCTGATGCCTGGCTTCGCACCATTGAATCCAAGTTTACTCTTCTTACGATTCCTTGTGCGGATTCTAGTAAGGCTCACTTTGCTGCACAACAATTATGCAGAGCTGCCCGCATTTGGTGGGATAGTTATTGTGCTATGCAAACTGATGGCCATGTTATCTCCTGGGAAGAATTCCGTAATGCCTTCAGGGCACATCATATACCTGAAGGGCTGATAGAACGGAAACTGAATGAGTTCTTGGCACTTACTCAAGGCACCCGGATTGTACTGCAGTATGCACAGGCTTTTAATCACCTGTGTCAGTATGCGGGCTACCATGCTGATAATGATGCCAAGAAGCAAGATCGTTTTCGTCGAGGTTTGAATACTAAGCTCAAAGAACATCTGAATCTTGTCAAGGCGAATACTTTCAGTGAGCTGGTCAACATGGCACTAACTCAAGAGGATTGTATTATGGCACACCGTGCCGAAAAGAAGTGAAGGATCTCCGCTGGACCTGCAAGCATTCAACCCCCGCAATATCAGTTGATTCCGAATGTAGCGCCTAGAGCGCCACAGCAAAATATCCTGATCGGCAAACTGGTTTTCAGGCTGCCTCAACAATAAGGAGAGTATCAACCTCCTGTACCTCTACAACAACCACAACAAATTGGCCCACGGCCAAATGTTCAACAAGTTCAACAGAAAAGCAACACTTATTGCTGTTTAAAGTGCGGAAGTGCGGACCATCTCCTTAGAAGTTGTCCGCAACTCAAGAAACCTAATCAAGGGCAGAGTTCCAGTCAGAATAACCAGAATAAGGGCAAAAGACCAATGATGCAAGTCCGCCAAGGGCAAATTAATTTCACCACCCTTGCGAAACTTCCGGATGGAGCCCCTATCATGTCGGGTACATTCTTGATATGTCACAAACCAGTTGTTACATTATTCGATTCAGGAGCAACTCATAGTTTCATCAGTAACAACTGCAGTACCCGAATAGGACTTGATCCTTGTCCCACCCAGGGTTCATATATGATTTCTACCCCGGGAGGCGAGATCGCTTCTAATCAAATGATTAGGAGTGTACCAATTCAGTTAGGCAGTAAAGTAATTAAAACTGATTTGGTCTTGTTAAACTTAGAGGGTATTGATGTCATACTTGGGACAAATTGGATGACAGAACATAGAGTACTGCTAGACATCTCTTCCCGAGTTATCGAGATTGACTCACCACATCAAGGAACAACTACCCTCTACCTGCCCCAGCAAGAGTATTTGTACTCTTGCACTTATGCCATCACAGACGTCAAAGTAAAAGATATCCTAGTAGTCTGTGAATATCCCGATGTCTTTCCAGACGACTTGCCTGGAATGCCACCAGACAGGGACATCGAGTTCATTATTGAACTTCAACCTGGCACCGCTCCTATTTCCAAGAGGCCGTATCGCATGCCTCCAAATGAATTGGCCGAGTTGAAAATCCAACTCCAAGATCTCCTTGATAAAGGTTTCATACGCCCAAGTGCTTCACCCTGGGGTTGTTCTGCTCTCTTCGTAAAGAAGAAAGACAATAGCCTAAGGCTATGTGTCGATTATCGTCCACTCAATGCGGTTACTATAAAAAATAAGTACCCTCTTCCCCGCATTGACATCTTGTTCGATCAGCTAGCTGGAGCTAAAGTCTTTTCCAAGATTGACTTACGCTCTGGTTATCATCAAATCAAAATTAGGCCTTGTGACATTCCAAAAACGGCCTTCTCAACCAGATATGGACTTTATGAATATCTGGTTATGTCATTTGGTCTTACCAACGCACCGGCATATTTCATGTATCTCATGAATTCGGTCTTTATGCCGGAACTTGACAAATTCGTCGTGGTCTTCATTGATGATATTCTGATATATTCTAAGACTAAAGAAGATCATGCCAATCATTTACGAGTCGTGCTTCAACGACTACGTGATCATCGCCTTTATGCCAAATTCTCGAAATGTGAATTTTGGCTAGATAGTGTGAAATTTTTGGGACACACTATCTCCAGTGAAGGCATATCGGTTGATCCAACTAAAGTTCAGAAAGTTATGGATTGGAAGCCCCCAACTTCAGTCCATCAAATTCGAAGTTTCCTTGGATTGGCAGGATATTATCGCCGATTCATTCCAGACTTCTCCAAGATAGCCAAACCTATGACTGAGCTACTTAAGAAAGAAGTTAAGTTTCGCTGGGATGATAAATGCGATGAAGCATTCCACACTTTGAGAAGACTTCTAACAACTGCCCCAGTGCTGGCTCAACCAGATAATACTCAGCCTTTCGATGTCTACTGTGATGCTTCGGGAACTGGCCTTGGTTGTGTTCTTATGCAAAACAACCGAGTCATTGCTTATGCATCCCGAGCACTTCGGAATCATGAACGAAATTATCCAACTCATGATCTTGAATTGGCAGCTGTTATTCATGCTCTCAAGATCTGGAGACATCATCTTATGGGTGCTAGGTGCAACATCTACACTGACCATAAGAGCCTCAAGTATATCTTTACCCAAGCTGATCTAAATATGAGGCAAAGGCGTTGGTTAGAACTGATTAAAGACTACGACCTTGAGGTACATTACCATCCTGGCAAGGCCAATGTGGTTGCGGATGCCCTTAGCCGCAAGGCACATTGTCACTGTTTATCCATAGCAACCCTTAATGACACTCTCTGCAATCAGATGAGGGAGATCAATTTAGAAATCATTCCTCAAGGCAGTCTGGATCTTTTATCGATCGAGTCTACCCTTCGAGATAAAATCATCATGTCTCAATTACATAATGAGGGTATCAAAATTATCAAATTAAAGTTATCTCTGGGAGAAGCTAAATATAAGTGTTTTCACATTGATCATCAAGGAACTTTATGGTTCAACAATCGAATTGTTGTACCTAAAGATCATCAGCTTCGCAAGCAAATCCTTGATGAGGCACATCTATCCAAGTTCTCTATTCATCCTGGTAGTACCAAAATGTATCAAGATCTTCGATAGAATTTTTGGTGGACCAGAATGAAAAGAGAAATTGCTAAATATGTATCTGAGTGCGATACGTGCCAGAGAGTTAAAGCCAGTCATCTCAAGGCATCTGGTACACTCCAACCGTTGCCCATTCCGTCATGGAAATGGGAAGACATTAGTATGGATTTTATTGTTGGTCTTCCTAACACCTCCCAAAAGCATGACTCCATATGGGTAATCATTGATAGACTCACAAAAATGGCTCATTTTATTCCCGTACATACTACTTACTCCGCCAAGAAATATGCTGAAGTCTATCTGGATCAAATTGTTCGGTTACATGGTGTCCCTAAGACTATTATTTCTGATCGGGGGGCACAATTTGTTGCACGCTTCTGGGAACAACTACAGTCTGCTCTTGGATCCAAACTAATTCGAAGCTCTGCATATCATCCCCAGACGGATGGACAGACTGAGCGAGTCAACCAAATTCTTGAAGACATGCTCCGAGCTTGTATTATTCACTATGGTACAAGCTGGGACAAATGTCTTGCTTTGGCTGAATTCTCTTACAACAATAGTTATCAATCTAGCCTTCAGATGGCTCCTTTCGAAGCGTTATACGGTCGCAGATGTCGAACTCCTTTGAGTTGGTCCGAGACTGGTGGACGCAAAATCTTTGGACCAAATCTAGTTGTCGAAGCCGAAGATAAAGTCAAGATTATTCAAGCCAACCTTAAAATAGCTCAGTCCAGACAGAAAAGCTATGCAGATAAAAGAAGGAAACCTCTGCAATTCCAAGCAGGAGATTTTGTCTATCTCCGAGTATCTCCTACCAAGGGTGTTCAACGTTTCGGCATAAAAGGGAAATTAGCACCACGGTATGTTGGACCCTTTGAGATTCTTAAGGTCTGTGGCCCAGTGGCTTACAAAATTCGCCTTCCATCTCAATTGGCTGCCATTCATGATGTCTTCCATATCTCCCAACTCAAAAAGTGCATTAAAGTACCTACGGAGATTGTTGAAACCACTGCCATTGAGATTGAACCTGAGCTATCTTACACCGAGCAACCTATTCAAATCTTGGATACCAAGAAAAGAGTCACCAGAAGGAGGACGGTTAAGATGTATAAGATCTTATGGGATCATCACACCGAAGAAGAAGCAACTTGGGAAACAGAATCCTATCTTCAGCAAAATTTCCCAGACTTCCTTCAAACCAATCCCCAAATCTAATCGTCCAATCATTTTCCGCTACCGAATCTCGGGATGAGATTCTTTTTAGGGGGGAAGGCTGTGACAATCAGGTAATTAGAAAGCTAGACACTAGATTTAGTGTAAAGAGTGTGTGCTTGTTATGGTATGTATGTATGTATAGTACAAAGGATTAAGGGTATATTTGTAATTTCTATGAGATGTAGGTCCTTGAATGTAAATAGGGTGAAGTGGAAGATAGCAATAGCATCTAGGGGTGTATTTGTAAATTTTCATGTAATATAGGTCTTTCGGTGCAAGGTGTGTGTTTTGGAAGGTAGCTTTGAAATCTAGGGGAAATATAATATTAAGTGTTAAATCGATGTGATCATAAGCCCTTAAGTAAGGATAAGGACCTATTTGTAAATAAACCTAAGCAATGGGGTCTTTTATGTAAATAAATAGGGGATAAAAGTAACCTCCATATTCATCTGAGGGCCTAGATGTAAAAGTACTTGTCATCATGACATCCCATGAATATTTGCAAATATGCCAAAAATTTGATTAAAATCTCGCTTGGTAAGGACAAGGGTGATTTAAATTTTACCCTGTTCAAAATTCAACGAGTAATGCTGCCAACTTTGAGTTTTTGAATTTGAGCCCTAAAGCACTTTTGTAAAGCTTGAAGAACTGTACAACTTTTATTTTGGGCACTTTTTCATTTGAGCTTTGAATCAGCGGAGAATTTTACTTTACAGATAGGACCTTGGATCTTTTTAATTTTGCGTATGAGTCCTTGGCTGTTCCCCCTCTCATCTTCTTCCTCTGAGCCCCTTCTGCTCCCCTGCTCTGCTCTACCGTCGCCGCAGTTCATTCCCCCGGCCGCCGTCGTGCAGTGCGCCGCCTCCACCTCCTGCTCACCCTCTCCACGCGTCGCTCGGCCCTCCCTCCGGGTGCCGCTTTCCCCTCGCTGGCCCTCCCTTGTTTCTCCACGTCGGCAGACAACCCCCGCATGACCGCCACGCACCTCCGGCGAGCTCCCGTCGCCGCCCTTCAATTTCTCTTCAATTGCTTGTGCCCCGAGCCGTGTGACGCCATCCACTACCCATCCCTTCACTCCTCAAGCCACCCTCGCTTCTATCCTCGCCGGATTTTGGCTCTTCTCTTCGGCTCCGAGCGCCGCCGTCCATCGGTTCCGGTGGGCCGCCTCTTCCCGACTCCTAGGGTCTGTTTTGGGTGGTTTGGGGGGACAAGGGAAGGTGATAGTTTGTAGCAAAGGAAGAATTGCGCCTGCTCCAAGGTCTGGACGGCCGGAACGCGCTCTCCCACCATGGCCGAGCCGCGGCCATGGGGCGCCGCCGTCGAGCCGCGGGCTCCAGCCGTCTCCAAGCATAGCTACGGTTGGGGCTTGTTCAGGGGGTGTTGGTGATGCTCCCTGGCCGCCCAATTAGGAGCCCCGTGGTCCTTGCATCCCCGGCCACCGTGGCCGAGCCGGGCCTCACCGCCGGCCATGGTGTTCCGCGTTTACAGGAGGATTAGAGAAGAAGGAGAGGAATGGGGATACTCTGTGCAGGTCTGTGCGTGAGGGACATCGTGCAACTGGGGTCGCTCGGGCACAGGATCGCCGGTGGGAGCAGGACGCCGCGCTGCCCCGGCGCTCGGCCTGTGGCCGTGAGCAGAGGAAGGGAGGGGAAAAGAAGAAGAAGCAAGAGGCCCCACCTGTAAGAGAGAGAGAAAGAGAGAGAACCGCGTGGGAGGGTGGCTCTGTTAAGGAGAAATGTTGCCAAGGGGTTTTCTGCAAAAGACTTTAGTTTGATTCCTTTTCTTAGCTGAAACATGTTTAATTCCGTAAAAATTGTGGAAAAATGCAAAAATTGCAAAACTAGTTTCGATAGAAACTAGATTTTCAGCCCTACAACCTTTGTTAGTAAAGTTTAGTGTGAAACTAGATGCTTTTATGTCTTTTTCAAGTCTAAAGCTAAAGGGTATTCTTGTGTGTAACTAATACACCTTAACCTTGTTGCATATGATTTTTGGGATGCAATTGCTTGAAGTCTTATGTGATCTTATGCTAAGGTTTTACACTTAACTTTGTCTGATAATATAAGTTCTTTT
Organism: Panicum hallii; assembly: GCF_002211085.1. Taxonomy (NCBI): domain Eukaryota; kingdom Viridiplantae; phylum Streptophyta; class Magnoliopsida; order Poales; family Poaceae; genus Panicum; species Panicum hallii. Next base: position 43,837,656 of record NC_038042.1, on the reverse strand, counting down.
AAGTTTAGACAATTCAAATTTGAAATGTTTTAAGGTTAGCTAAGCATACTCTTTAAATCTAATTGGTTAAAATCTTTTTACCATACTCTAATGTGTTGATGATTAGTGTACAATAGAGTTCCAAAACTTTATGATCCTGCTTACCTAAGTTTTGAATTTAGAACTTGGGATTTAAAATTCAAATACGAATGTTCTAGTTTCTGTTTGCTATAAATTCAGTGCTATAGTTATGACTCAATTAGGAGTGATAGTTCAAATCCAAACCCCTTGTTAGTTCATGAGTTTATGTGTGTTAACTGTTTGGATTGCAACTTTATCGTGAATTAAGATGGCTTTATGTGCACCTTTTTGAATGTGATACTGCATTGCATGTAGATACGACTACTTCCGCGTACGATACCTACGAGATCTCCCAGAAGTCTATAAAGGATATTTCTGAAGACCAAGTGAACGTCACCAAGGGATTATCTGAAGCCCCGAACTAAAGTTCGGAAGATAATAATACTAACATCTCTGATTCCAGCCCCACCAGTAAAGGCAAGCCCCGGACATAACCTACTATTTTTATTACACTGCAATTTATATCTATTTACGTATTCTATGCATTAAATTCTTAGGAATTGCTTGAAACCCTAGTTGCATTTCCCTAGGAACCAATGTATTGAATATTAGCACTTAAGTCCGACTAGCTGCTATGCTAATAGGACCGGTAGAAGTCGGGTGATTTCCTGTCACTCGCGCGATATAGGAATTGTAATATTCCTGTTATCACTATAAGGATGCCGGACGGGAGTTTTGTGCGGTATCATGGTTGAGGTGATACCCCGTCTGTGTTGTTGAATTTTGATAAGGTCGCGGTGTGTGCCGATCGGGGTTAAGCATTTGAAAGTACTAACCACATGCCGCGAAATATGGTAAGCGGTAAGCCTAGTAACCAATCGGCCCGAGGAGTGGACATACCTCCCACCACTCGTCTTGCTTCTTCTGGTTACTTATGTTCGACTGAGGAAATACGTGTTGCAAGGGCAACCAGGAATACGGGTTTTGTAGTCGCGCTACAGACGTATGTCCTGCACGAGTGAAGTGCGTATGGTCCTGCAGTCGCTTGTGGTGGCTCTGATCCACGAGTCGGAATGAAAGGTAAACGGTTGCTTCGGAATGACCCTTTGGTGTTCCAAGCGTGTGAGTTAGGTTTACCTTGCAAGGTTAAATTCGATTCAGAATCGTCCGCCTCTCACGATGATTGAGACTACTTAATCCCTTTATCACACAGAGTAACAAGAGCAACTATATGATGAATAATACTGATGGTTGAGATAAAGAGCTCTACCTTGCTTGCTTAGTTGTAAGTGCTTATCTAGAATGGTTAATCACATAGAACTTGAAAGCTAAAAGTTGAAAATAAGGATCTACTCTTAGTTGCTTTTCAGCTGAAACTTAACCCAGAACTATTATAAGCCTTCATAAGTCTAGTTATGGGCTAAGTATACCCAATCCCGGGTAAGCCTTGCTGAGTATTAGTATACTCAGCCTTGCTAGTTATATGTTTTGCAGGTAATGTCTTGAAGACCCTACTCTTCCCTTGCCTTGGCCCTGTGCTCTTACATAAGGTTGGTCCGTGGAATGGAATCCGTCCCCGGCCAGCACTGGTGATATCGAGTGGTGTCATGCCCGGGCTTAGCATGACATCCGTCTTAACGACGTGTTGTAATCATCGCGTATGTTTTCCGCTGCTAAAAAAAAACATAGTTTTAACAGTTTTAATCTTTTCTCTGAATTTGAAACTTCGTACCTCTTTTGGAAACCCTTGTAATGTAATTTTCTCTGTGATGTAAAATGTGATGGTGATTGTATCTCTGGACTCACCTTCGTGTGAGGTAACCTTATTTGATCCTGTGTATCGGTGGTATATCGGGACGTTACCCGACAGGCCAAGGGATTATACCGTTTGAAGCACGTCGAAGCCCTCTGGAGTGGACTCGCGTACTTGAGCCGGTATAATTCAGGTTGGTTCTGCCACAGCAGCCCAGCGACAGGCGTGCGGACTTCCTGAGGGGTCACCCGCCGACGTTCTCCCATGGGGCTGATCCACTCCAGGTAGACGACTGGCTTTGTTCGATGGAGCGTTAGTTGGATGTCGCTCAGTGCGATGACCGGGAGCGAGTTCTATACGTGGCATGGCAGCTGCAAGGCTCAGCTCTTGATTGGTGGGAGTCTTACCCAGCTCGGGACCGCGACGCCCTCACTTGGGTCCAGTTTTGGGAGCGTTTCAGGAGCCACCACATACCCGCTGGAGTGATGAAGATGAAGCACAAGGAGTTCCTTGCGCTTAAGCAGGTAAATTAGAGTAAAATCTTCCCGCAATTCCTTTTTTAGCTCAAGCCCACCCTTGTTTACCCTCGTGAAATAGGAAATGCTGAGTAATTTCCATCTTCTTTTTCCGGTACTTATCATTTCAGGGAGCTATGACGGTGATCGAGTACCGTGACCATTTCCTCCAGCTCGCTTGCTATGCCCCCGCTGAGGTCGGCAATGATGGCGATAAGCAGGAGCGCTTCAGGGAGGGGCTGGACGATCATATCAAGTATGCACTCCTGAACCTCCGCTTCGACAACTTCAACCATCTGGTTGACTCCGGCCTCAACACCGTGCGCAAGCGCCGAGAGATTGAGGACAAGAAGAGGAAGATGACTCTTGCTGCGTCTGGCAGCAACACTCGGCCTCGATTCCAGCACCCACAGCAGCAGCAGCAGAGGTCACTTCAGCCGTACCAGCTGCGACAGTAGCAGTACCCACCTCGTCCCCAATAGCAGCAGCAGGCGGGATAGGGCCAGAGGTTCCCAGTACCTCCGGCACGCTCAGCTCCACCAGCTCCACCCGCTTCGTGGCAAGGGGTGCCTACTCCTCCTACCAGACAGCAGGCTCCAGCACTCCCACGGGCGTACTATCACTGTGGTGAGCCAGGACACTACGCCAACACTTGTCCCCGGAAGGCGAAGTCTGGACCGCAGGGGCGCCCAGCTCAACCCAGGGCGCCATCACAGGGCAGGGTGAACCACGTGACGGCCGAGTCGGCGGCCGAGGCTCCTAACGTGGTTATTGGTACGTTCATGGTTAATACCCACCCTACTACAGTTCTTTTCGATACTGGTGCCACGCATTCGTTTATTACCCAGTCATTTGCTGAGAAACATCGTATACCGGTATCCTGCAAGAGGACTCCTCTGGAAGTTACTACGCCTGGAGGCAAGATCCATACCTGCTCTATCTGCTCCAGGATTAGTGTGATCATAAGGGGGGTAGAGTTCCGCACCGGGCTTATCGTCATTGACTCGGTGGGTATCGATGTGATCTTGGGAATGGAGACCCTTGCTAGATGGGGTGTCAGGATTGATTGTGCTTAGAGGACTGTCCACATGTCAGCACCGGATGGACAGGAAGTCACAGTCAGTGCTTCGGAACCTTCTGGATTTCTTTGTCAGATGGAGGCTAGACCCACGGATGGTATTCGCGTGGTGTCTGAATTCTCGGATGTTTTTCCGGATGATTTGCCAGGTATGCCGCCTGATCGCGATATTGAGTTTTCTATTAACCTCTTGCCTGGCACAGCTCCTATTGCTAAGCGGCCCTATCGTATGGCACCCGTTGAGCATGAGGAAGTTAAGAAGACCATCGACGAGTTGCTAGCCAAGGGCTATATCCGCCGCAGCTTCTCTCCTTGGGCTTTTCCGGTATTGCTTGTGGAGAAGAAGGATGGCGTGAAGAGAATGTGTGTCGATTATCGGGATCTGAATGTAGTCACCATCAAGAACAAGCACCCATTACCCCATATTGAGGATCTCTTTGATCAGCTTCAAGGTGCTTGCATATTCTCGAAATTGATCTGCGTTCGGGTTATCACCAGCTGAAGATTCATCCCGAGGATATCCCGAAGATGGCATTCACCTACAAGTATGGTCTATACGAGTACACGGTCATGTCCTTCGGCTTGACCAATGCTCCGGCTTTCTTCATGCATCTGATGAACAAGGTTTTCATGGATTATCTGGACATGTTTGTGGTGATATTCATTGATGATATCCTGGTATATTCCAAGTCAGAGGCAGAGAATGAGAAGCATTTGAAGCTCGTGTTGCAGAGGCTGAGAGAGCACAAGCTGTATGCCAAGCTCAGCAAGTGCGAATTCTGGATTGACGAGGTTCCATTCCTCGGTCATGTCATCTCCAAGGGAGGTATTGCGGTGGACCCCGGCAAGGTGAAGGATGTGCTTGACTGGAAGGTGCCGCATACAGTGAAGGAAGTCCGCTCCTTTCTGGGCTTAGCAGGATATTATCGGAGGTTCATTGAGAATTTCTCCAAGACTGCGAAGCCTTTGACTTCCTTGCTAGAGAAGGGTGTGGATTTCTTCTGGACTGATGAGCATCAGAGGGCCTTCGATGAGCTGAAGAAGAGGTTAACTACGGCGCTAGTCCTTACTCTGCCAGACCAGAGCAAGAGGTTCATAGTGTATTGTGATGCTTTGAAGGATGGTCTCGATTGCATTCTGATGCAGGAAGGCAGAGTTATAGCTTATGCTTCACGACAGTTGCGCCGGCACGAGCTGAATTATCCCACTCATGATTTGGAGTTAGCCGCAGTTGTGCATGCTCTGAATATATGGAGGCATTACTTGTTTGTGCAGAGGTGTGACATTTATACCGATCACAAGAGCCTCAAGTACATTTTCACTCAGAGTGAGCTGAACATGTGGCAGAGAAGATGGCTATAGCTAGTCAAGGATTATGACATGGAGATTCACTATCATCCGGGTAAGGCCAATGTTGTAGCAAATGCTTTGAGCAGGAGGAGTTATGCCAACATGGCCGTGGCTTTTCAGATGCCTCAGGAGTTATGCGAGGAGTTTGAGCAGTTGAGTCTGGATTTCTTGCATCACACTTCAAGTGCATCATTCGAGGCAGAACCCACTCTAGAGGCAGAGATCAGGCAGCATCAGAAAGAAGATAAGAAGCTCAAGATTGGCAAAGCACCTCATTTCAGAGAGGATGATCAGGGTTCCTTGTGGTACAAGGGCCGGATATGTGTGCCAGATGTAAAGGATCTCAGTAAGCTGATTTTGAGTGAGGCTCATGATACAGCATATTCCATTCATCCGGGCAGCACGAAGATGTATTATGACCTCAAGGAATAATTCTGGTGGTATGGGATGAAGCGTTCCGTTGTAGAGTACGTGGCTATCTGTGACACCTGTCAGCGTATCAAGGCAGAGCATCAGAGGCCAGCAGGTCTATTGCAGCCGTTGAAGATTCCAGAGTGGAAATGGGAAGAGATCACTATGGACTTCATTGTTGGATTGCCTCGTACTCAAAAAGGGTACAACTCTATATGGGTAGTAGTGGATCAGTTGATGAAGGTTGCCCGCTTCATTCCGGTGAAAACTACTTACTCCCGTGCTAGACTCACAGAATTGTACATCTCCAGGATCGTCTGTCTGCATGGTGTTCCGAAGAAGATCATATCTGACCGAGGATCTCAGTTCACTTCACGGTTCTGGGAGTAGTTGCATGATTCGTTGGATACGAAGCTACGCTTCAGTACCGCCTATCATCCTCAGACAGATGGGCAGACAGAGAGAACAAACCAAGTGTTGGAGGATATGCTTCGAGCCTGCGCAATTCAGTACGGTACCAGCTGGGATAAATGTCTACCGTTCGCAGAGTTTTCATATAACAATAGTTATCAGGCCAGTCTGAAGAAGTTCCCCTTCGAGGACTTGTATGGGCGGAAGTGCAGAACTCCGCTGTATTGGGATCAGATTGGCGAGAGGCAGGTGTTCGGTCCGGATATTATTAAGGATGCAGAACAGCTGGTACAGCAAGCACGAGAGAATCTGAGGGTTGCACAGACTCGTCAGAAGAACTATGCGGATGTCCGTCGTCGGGATCTGACCTTTGCGGTGGATGATCATGTATATCTGAAGGTCTCGCCGATGCAAGGAATCCGCAGGTTTAATGTGAAGGGGAAGTGAGCCCCTAGATACATCAGTCCGTTCAAGGTGCTGGAACGGAAGGGTGAGGTAGCATACCATTTGGAGTTACCTCCCAATCTCTCAGGAGTGCATGATGTTTTCCATGTATCTCAGCTGAAGAAGTGCTTGAGAGTGCCAGCAGAGCAAGCACCGTTGGAAGGGTTGGAAGTGCAGAAGGATCTGACCTACACCGAGCATCTGGTGAAGATTCTGGAGACGTCTGAGAGAGTTACCAGGAACAAGAAGATCAAGATGTGCCGTGTTCAGTGGAGTCATCACACAAAGGATGAGGCTACTTGGGAGCAAGAAGATGAGCTGAGGAAGACATACCCCGATCTCTTTGCTAGCTAGCCTATCTGAATCTCGGGACGAGATTCCTGTAAGGGGGGTAGGTTTGTAACACCCTAATATAAATTTCCTACTTTATACTAAATTTAATTGGCTTTAATAAAGTTTCTAAGGTTTTTCTTTGTTTAGCTTGTATTTAATTATAATTTAATTCATAAAGAATTAAAATTTATTTTAGGTTCAACATGTTTGTGCATTCATGCTGGTGCATATATTTTATTTGAGTGAGTGTAGAGGGTTTGAATTCAAAAATTCATTTGAGTTCAAATAGATTTGAGTTTCAAAAGAACCAGAAAAAGAAAAAAGAAAAGAAATACCCTCTCTCCCCCTTGGGCCTGTTCCTTTCCCCGCGGCCCATTCCCCTTTCCCTCCCCGCACTCAGCCCGCCTCCCCCGCTCTCCCTCTCGCCCCGCGGCCCATTCCAGCCGGCCCAGCAGCGCCCGCTCTCTCTCTCTCGCCCCCCCCTCTGACCGCTCGGCCCGACTCGTCAGGCTTCTTCCTCCTCCTTTCCTTCTTCCCCGACGCGCCCAAGTCCTCTAAAATCTCCGGCAAGCCCTCGCGCCGGGCCCGCACACCGAGGATGCCCTACCGCCCTACAAATAGGATCCCCACCCCCCTAGGGCAGGGAAAGATGCGATCGTCATCGCAAACGACCATCTAAGGTCATGGTGAGAAGTCGATAGAGTATTGATGTGGCCGTAGCCTCCGTCAAACTCGTGACAAGAAGTCAATAAAGCGTGGACGTGGCCGCAGCCTCCGTCAAACTCATGACGAGAAGTCGATGTGTCATGATCGTGGCCGTAGCCTCCGTAAAACTCATGACAAGAAGTCGATTTATATAAAACATGCACGTGGCCGTAGCCTCCATGTGTTCACAGAGAAATTTACAACCCGAATCTTGTGACACATAGCCTTCAAATTGATTCGGAAGAAAAAGACCACCTGAGCGCCCGGAGATCAGCTATCTCCGAACATTTTCTCATGGGTAGAACTTGCGCAGGTTCTGAATGTTCCAAGAGTTCGGAACATCTTGGCCCTCGGGATATTGTAGTCGATACGACCCCGATCTTATAACCTGCTTGACGATGAACGGACCTTCCCACCTTGAGTTGTGCTTGTGGAGGCCGGACTCATCTTGGATGCAACGTAGGACCAAGTCGCCTATGCTGAATGACCGTTCCCTCACGTTGCGATCGTGGTATCACCGAATCCCCTGCAGGCATCAAGCTGACTGAACAAGAGCGGTGCAGTGAGCCTCTTTGACAGAATTGAGCTCTAACTGCCTCACTTCGTCCGCCTCGCCTTCATTGTACATTTCAACCCGTGGGGATTTCCACATGATGTCAGCTGGCGAGATAGCTTCAGAGCCGTAGACGAGGAAGAACGGAGTTTGTCCTATGACTTTGGACGGTTGAGTCCGGATCCCCCAGACGACATGTGGCAACTCATGTATCCACTTTCCTCCTTTCTTGCTATTTTCATCATAAAGTCTTTTCTTGAGGCCCTCAATTATCATGCCGTTCACCCTTTCGACTTGACCATTGGCCCTTGGGTGTGCAACAGAGACATATTTGACCTCGATGCACGCATTTTCACAGAACTCCCAGAACTGGTTAGCTGTGAAGTTTGATCCCAGGTCTGTGATGATGGTATTGGGGAAGCCGAAGCGATGCAAGATATCAAAGATGAAATCAACAACCTGATCTGGTGTGAGCTTGGCTATCGGCTTGTACTCGATCCACTTGGTAAACTTGTCGATAGCCACCAATACATGGGTGAAACCGCCTGGCGCCATTGTGAAGGGCCCAATCATATCTAGGATCCAGCAGGCAAACAGCCAAGATGGCGATATGGTGATGAGACTGTGAGCCGGGACATGAGATTGCTTTCCAAAGAATTGGCAGTTTTGGCATCTGCGCACGAGGTCTTCAGCATCGGACACTGCAGTGGGCCACCAGAAACCAGCTCTGTATGATTTTTCCACCAGCGTTCTTGAAGCTGCGTGGTTGCTGCAAACGCCCTCATGTATCTGCCGCAATATGTCGTAGCCGTCTTCTTTCGTGACGCACTTCATGAGCACCCCAGATCGTGCACCGCGCCGATAGAGCTTGCTGTCAACCAGGACGAAACCCTTGCTTCTGCGCATGACACGAGCTGCCTCTGTGCTTCTTGTGTCTACCCCTGCTGGAAGTTTTTGATCCCAGATGAAGTCGATATAAGCCTCTCTCCAGTCCTCCTCAAGCAGCATAACCTCCCGATCAGGCTGTTGAAGGCCATCATCAGTGGTTATCTGAGTTGAGGACTTAATGGATGGCTGTTTCAGCTCCTGGACGAAAACTCCCGCTGGAACCTGTGCACGGGTGGATCCTAGCTTGGACAGTATATCAGCACCAACGTTATGCTACCGTACCACATGATGAATTTCCCGGCCGAAAAATTTATTCTCCAGCTTGCATACTTCCTATACATAGGCGTCCATCATCTCCTTGTTGCAGTCCCACTCTTTGTTGACTTGCTGAACGACAAGAAGAGAATCGCCATATACAAGTAGTCGCTTGATCACTAGTGATATCGACAAACGTAACCCGTGAAGCAAGGCTTCATACTCGGCTTCATTGTTGGATACCTCCCAAAGGATCTGAAGGACATATTTCAACTGTTTGCCCCGTGGAGAAATAAATAGAACTCCAGCGCCGCCGCCGTCGAGCTTGAGAGATCCATCGAAATACATGGTCCAATGCTCTGGCTTGTCGACTGGAGTTGGAATTTGATTCTCTCTCCACTCAGCCATAAAATCGACTAGAGCTTGAGACTTGATTGCAGTGCGTGACTTGAAGTCGATTGACAAAGCCCCCAGTTCCACTGCCCACTTTGATATACGCCCCGTGGCATCTTGATTATGAAGAATATCCACCAACGGAAAATCCGTAATCACAGTGATCTTGTACTCGTTGAAATAATGGCGCAGCTTTCTTGATGCAATTAGAATTGCATATAAAAGTTTCTGAACTGCCGGGTATCGTACCTTGGATTCAGAGAGTACCTTGCTGACGAAATATACAGGCCGTTGCACTCCAAATTCATGGCCTTCCTCGCCTCGCTTGACTACAATAGCACTGTTGATAACATGAGTTGTTGCCGCGATGTAGAGTAGTAGATCTTCCCCCAGCAATGGTGCTGTAAGGATCAGAGGAGACTGAAGGTGATGTTTCAGGTCTTGCAGGGCCCGCTCATCCTCCTCCGTCCATTGGAACTTATCTTGGCATTTCAAGAGCTTGAAGAAGGGTAGTCCTCTCTCACCGAGTCGGGAGATGAACCTGTTCAGGGCTGCCATACATCCTGTTAGCTTTTGCACATCTTTAATTGTGGTCGGAGCCTCCATATCAGTGATGGCCATCATCTTCACAGGATTGGCCTCAATTCCCCAGTTGCTGACGATGAACCCGAGCAATTTCCTTGATGGCACTCCGAAAACGCATTTGGTTGGGTTGAGCTTCCACCAAAATCTGCGCAGGCTGCTGAATGTTTCTTCCAAATCTACAATCAAATCATCGGAATTCCTGGTCTTGATGACCACATCATCCACATAGGCTTCAACGTTCCGATGCAGCTGATCAGAAAAGCACATCTGGATCGCGCGCTGATAGGTAGCCCCTGCGTTTTTCAACCCGAAGGACATAGTTTTGTAAGCATATGTCACATACGGGGTAATGAACGTGGTCTTGATTTGATCCTCCTCCTTGAGCGCAATCTGGTGATATCCTGAATAACAATCAAGAAAACAAAGAAGGACACAACCCGCCGTCGAGTCGACGACTTGATCAATGCGCGGTAGCCCAAAGTGATCTTTCAGGCAATGCTTGTTGAGATCAGTGTAGTCAACGCACTTGTGACACCCTAGGTATCAAAATGGTAAAACACTAGGAAAAGAATGTGTAATAGGTGTGATGTGTGTATTGAATTGTATGCAATTGTGTGAATGTGTGAAAATAAGGACTCATGTGTAATTGTTCAAAAATAGGAGTCCTTTTATGCAAAATATTTGAATTACACATGTAACTTCCAATTTTGACTAGGGGTCAAAGTGTAAAGGTATTAGTCATCATTACATTACCTGAACTTGTAATTAAGTCCAAAGTTATACGAAATTTACCTAACTAAGGATAAAAACTTTGAAAAGTTCAATTAAAGTCCAAAGTTTTTAAATAAAGCCCTATCCTTTGAGCTTTTGCATATGAACCCTAAATAAAAGAGGTAGGGTTTGAAAAGTTCTACAACTTTTATTTTGACCATTTTCTCATTTGAGCTTTAGAACAATGGAAAACTTTGGTTTACAGTAAGGTCCCTGGAGTTTTAAAGTTCACCATTTAGCCCCTGGCGCCCCTCCCCTTCTTCTTCCTGTGCCCCCCCCTCCTCTGCCCCGCGGCAGCGCCGCCGCAGGCTGTTGTGCTGCGCTACCCGAGGTCTCCCCTGCCTCTCCTAGCCTCCACGCGTCGCCCCCGAGCTCACTCGCCGCCTTAGCCCCTCTCTGCTGGTTTTCCTCGAGCACTCCACGTTGTTCTGCCATCCGCCCGAGCTGCTGCCCCTCTGCCGCCCAGCCTCTGCCTGAGCTCCGCCAGGCCGCCATGACGTGCCGCCGGCCGCCAGCCGCAGCTACCGCTCATCGTACCTCGCCTTAGTCCCACAGCATGACCAGGAGCTCCGCTTCGACTACTTATATCTACTCGCGTGGCCGTCATTTGCTTTTCTTGACTTCTTTTCCACTGGATCACCGCCGCGCTCACATTCTGCCGTCGACCACCGCGCCGTTGTTAGCTCGCTCCATTCCTTCTTAAGCCATCCTGTCACCTCCAGTAGCTTCGTCGTGATCCCGTGAAGCTCACCAGCCCCTCCATCGCCACCCGTGAGCACTGCATCTACCTCGCCAACGAGCTCCTCCCCTCGCCGTCGTTCCGGGTCGCCGTGGGAACACGTCCTTCCGGCCATCCTAGCTTTCGCCAAGGTGATCAACCGAACCGCCTCACTCCCCTAGAGCTTTTCCCCTACCTTCGATCCACCGCCGATGAGCCGCCACGCCGGAACACCACCGCCGTAGTTGAGCTCTACAGCCACCGTCTCGGTTCACCGCCGTTCTACCCCCTCCGGTCAACCCTGACCATCACATCACCCCCGACTGGACCTGCACTCACCCCCTGATCCTCCCTAGCTAGTATCCCCTCGCCACCGGCAGCCGCCGTCGCCGAAATTTGGCCGGCGAACTCCGGCTCCTCTATCCCAATGAACCAAGGACCCAATTGCTTTGATTTAAATCTTCCCGAGGGCCTGGCTGCAAGATTCTAGTCCCTCCCCTCAATTCAAAATCAGTGATCTTTAGAAATTTGTAGAAATTTCAGAAAAATGTCAAACTAGTTTTGTTGGAATCCTTGAACAAAATTCTACAACTTTTATTACTAGAGTTTAGTTTGAAACTAAATTTTTTTGCAGTTATATTAAAGTTTAGTAAAAAGGTAGCTTATGTGTACTTTTGCATGGTAGCTCTATTATTTGTGATTTTTGGTATGCAACCTGTTTATGGTATGAGTCAGCTTGTGTGCAAATTTCACTTATAGTACTGAACCCTAGCTTAAACTAATTTAAGCTTATACAAATCAAGCTTGAAATGGTTTAAATTTGTTCAAGCATGTTACTAAGGTTGTCATGCTTAGATCTTTTTACCATAGGATGTTCTATAATTGAGTAGTCCATGGTAAATCTTTCAAGAAATTATGGCACTGTTTTGCCTAAGATTTAAATTTAAACTTGAAATTTGAATCTAATTCAAATGCTTTAGTTTCTATTTTCAGAAAATTATGAAAAATTAATAATAAGCTTATCTGCTAGAAGTAAGCTTACTCCCAAAAATTTAAGGCCATAGCCTTTGTAAATTTCAAATTAAAAATAAAACTTGTTATGATATATTTAATTTACAAGAAGTAGGTTAGAATCCTTAAATTTCTAATCCTTGTTTTGTGATGCTTTGATTATTGAATTATTGGATTGCAACTTTATCATGAAATGAAATAAAAATATATGCATTTCTATAACTATAATATTTGCATATCACATAGATTCGACAACTCTCGCTGACGGAGACTACCAACTGATCCCGGAACCAGAAGGGGATACTTCTAAAGACCCCGGGAACATCGTCGGAGATATAACTGAAGCCCCGAACCCCGGTTCGGAAAATTTTAGTATTGACATCTCTGACCCCAGCCACACCAGCGAAGGCAAGCCCCGGACATAAACCGCTATTTTTATTACACTGCAATTTATATATTTATATATATATATCTACTTGTGCATTTAAGTTTCTAGGACTTGTATTGAAACCTTAGTTGCATATTCCTAGGAACCTATGTATTGAATACTAGAACTAGAGTTCGACTAGTTGCTAAGCTAGTAGGACCGGTAGAAGTCGAGTGATTTCCTGTCACTCGCGAGCTTTATAGGAGTTGCATTGTTTACATTCCTGCAACCACTATAAGGATGACAGACGAGGTTGTGATCATGATTCAGGACCTTAATAAAAACCCCATCTGTGTTGATGAAAAATTGATAAGGTCGCAGTGTGTGGTAGCGGTGGTTAAGTGTTTGAAAGTACTAGCCACATGCCGCGAAATATGGTGCGCGGAAAGCCTAGAAACCGATCGGCCCTAGGAGTGGACATACCCCCCCACCACTCGTAATTTGGTTTTTCGCACACGCACCGACGTGCGAGAATACGTTCTGCAGCGGATGAGAGTACATCCTACAGTCACGCACACTGTAGGAGTACGTTTCGCACAAGCGGACAGGAGTATGGTCATGTAGTCGCGCTATAGACATACGTCCTGCACATTGGATTTGCGTATGGTCCTACAGTCACTTGTGGTGGCCCTGATCAACGAGTCGAAATGAAAGGCAAACGGTTGCTTCAGAACAATCATTGGATGTTCCAAGCGTATGAGTTAGGTTTACCCTTGCAAGGTTTTGAAATTTGATTCTGAATTGTCCGTTTCTCGCGAAGATTGAGACTGCTTGATCCTTATGCCACATAGAGTAATAAGAGCAACTTGATGATACTCAAAGATGATGTTTGCTTTAAAGGTTCTACCATGCTTGAGTAGCTATAGTTGCTTATTTAGAATGGATAACCAACTAGAACTTGAAAACTAAAAGTTGGAATTAAGGATCTACTCTTTGTTGCTTTTCAGCTGAAATTAAACCCGTAACCATTACAAGCCTTCATAAGTCTAGCTACATGGCTTAGTATACCATGAAACGGGTAAGACTTGCTGAGTATTAGAATACTCAACCTTGCAATATGACTTTTATTCTAGGTAATCCCCCTGAGGACTCTACTCTGCCTATGCCATGGCCCTATGCTCTTCCCGATGGTTGGTCCGTGGAGTGGGATCCGTCCCCGGCTAACACAGGTCCCTCCGGAGTGATGTTGAGCATGGGCTTAGCTCAAACATCCGTTGTGCGACATCTGTAATGTCGCGTTTGTTTTCCGCTGCAGATACTATAAGTTTGAACAGTCTTGTATAAATTCGAACTAGTTAGGTTTTTATACTATGTTACATACATGTAATATTATATCTGTGATGTAAAAATGAGTAGCATTTGTATCTCTGGACTCGCCTTCGTGCGAGGTACCTTGTTTGATCCTGAGTTAGGAGGTTTTATCGGGACTTTACCCGACAGACCACGGGGTTATACCATTTGAAGTGCGGTTGAGCCTTTAACGTCTTCCGAGAAAGGATCAGCGCACTTGAGCCCATGTAATTCAGGTTGGTTCTGCCACAGCTGGTATCAGAGCTAACAAGTGTACACTAGAGATATAAATTGCCTTAAAAATGCTTTTAGTATAAAATTGAACCAACAGAGTATTTTGCAAAACTACGTTGGTTTCGTTAGGATTGTGCTTAGTACGTAAAGCTCTAGGGTGATGTTTATTAAGGGAATTAGAGGTGGCTATAGTACATATATGAACTCTAACTTCCAACATTACTTTTCTATCAAAACTTAAATTTATGCACAACTCAACTTTACATTCTATAATGACACCTTCGACGATGAGGTAAGAAGGTAAGGATCCTTAGCTAACTAGGGAGTTAGCCTTCCCGTCGAACGCTGTTTCTCAAGCAGTGGCCTAGTTGAGATGTTGCCAATATATCAACTTAGGTTGATTATATTGGGAGTATATGGTTAGGCGCAGGGTATGGCGATCGCTGTTCATACCCCCGCATTTTGCAGTACCCCCGTGAATATGTTGTTTCGATAACGTATGTTAATGTTGTCTGTATGGAGGTAATTGTACAGATGCTGTTTCTATAGTAAACAGTAATGATTGGGAACACTTTCATGACATGCTGATATGAAAGGTTCATTGGATATATATTATGGTTTTCTGCAGGTACGCTAACCACGAATCGATAGGTTCTGAATGGTTAGGGTTTATCAACTAGATATTATAGGGAGAGACGTACCTATATGATGCCACCATAACTAACCAGGTAAGTCGAAAGATATTTGGCAGTTATTCTGGTTTGTGAGGATGTTAGCACGTGCATGCATCTTTGAATGGTTGTAAATTAAAATTCGTGTTTATGTTGTGATGGGGATACTTAGAGTGTGGTATCCATAAGTGTAGTCTAGAAATAATTACACAGCCATAGGGTTTAGTATCTCGGTATCTTTGTTTCGTCCCCCAAATCTACCGTAATTATCTGGTCTCCAGTCCTTGCTATGATCAGAATCTAATATCTTATTCCATTTACCTTGTGAGTTCTTAGTTGAATGTCTATCTTGATGCATTCTAGCATTTCCATAAGTTTGATTCACATCTTTCCACAATCTTTATCAAACTTTAGGAAAATAACATTTGAATCCTTTTGATTCAGATGGCAGATGTTCCGAGGATTTATTGGGATGCTGAGGGGTATGCTCACACTGCTTGCCTGCATTGGGAGGGGTTTTCAAAAATCTTGTGGGATACACTTCGTATATTTCACTATTGGTACCCACCCCAATATAAGGGTCGTGAGTTTACTAAGGTCGGAGTCCCTCGATGTCGTGCTACTGTTACTGTTCCCCAACATCCTATCCTTGGGTGGCAATCTCTTGAGATGGAGGTTGTCGGATATCGTCTCGTGGACACCTTTGAAGCAGCAGCCCTCAAGGCTATCACTACCTTTTGTGAACAATATCCGGAGGAAGTAGCAGTGTATCCCATTGGACTGTTTCCGGCAGTTTTTGCACATGATGCTGAGTGGAACTATACAACAAACCATTTTGGGCATTTAGTTGGAAGTTTCACCGGAGAGACCCTCAGGACAGTGATTAGGTATATGAACACTCCGTATCGTTTCCAGTCACTTAAGCAACAATGTATGGACGATATGGTGAATGTGGCCCAGGATTTTCATAGGAGTCTTACCCTGAAAGATGACCAGATTCATTCACTTGGTCAGGGAATTGCTGGAAGGGATACTACTATTGGACATTTGGAGGTGCAGATCTTGGAGGGTGATGCTCAAATTCTCCAGCGCAACACCGTAATTGACTTTTTGCAGGAAAAAGTCCATGACTTGAACCAAGAGTTAGGTGATGCCCTTGGACATATTGAGATGCTCCAGGAACAACAAATGCCTCCTCTTGTGCCAAATGAGTTCGAGGAGAAGAAGATTCAGAAGAAAAACCTAAGGAAATTGAAGGTGTATCTGAGATAGATTCGGAACACGGAGATCCAGAACCTAATCCTCAGCTCAATCATTCTTCATCCAGCAGCCATTCTTCATCTGGCAGCCAGTCTTTTGTGGGCAATCTTGACAACTTCTAGTTCATCCTTGTCGTTGATATCCTAGATGTGTTTAGTGTACCATGGTGTGATATAGGGAGTGTGTAGTCTAGCTTGACCTAAGGGCCACTTGTTGTATTGTATGTGGCAAGAATGAGTAGGGTGAATGGTAATGGGTAGATTACCAAGATGTAATATATAGACCACCAGTTATGATCTATAACTTTGAGTTTCTATTCAGTCATCTATCGAGCTGTCAATATGTTGTGCTATCCTTATATGTTTTCTTTTCGTGCGGTATATTCTGAAAATGGAAGCAAGGATAACCTCACGTAATGGACATCTTCCATGTTTTTCATATGGTTGGCGCTATGCGTGGAACTCCTGAAGGATTCAGGCTAGACCAGGCTAGTGGTTCCCAACAACCGCCACCACCACCCCCAAATCTAGCTAAGGTTATGGCTCGGCAGACCGAGCTTCTCAATCTGCTAGTGCAAGCACAACAGAACCAATATCGCCAGCAATCGCGAGGAGTTCGTGATGACCCCAATCCCCAAGTGGCCAGCTATCAGGATTTCTTCAGCACCCAGCCTCCATTTTTCAGTAAAGCGGAAGAACCTCTGGATGCCGATGCCTGGCTTCATACCATCGAATTGAAGTTCACCCTTCTTACTGTACCTTGTGCAGACTTGAGTAAAGGTTACTCCGCCGCCCAGCAACTTCGTGGTGCTGCCCGCATATGGTGGGATAATTTTTGCACCATGCAGCCCGCTGGACATATTATTTCTTGGGAGGAATTTCGGACTGCCTTCAGGGCATATTATATTCC
This sequence comes from Panicum hallii, assembly GCF_002211085.1. NCBI lineage: Eukaryota > Viridiplantae > Streptophyta > Magnoliopsida > Poales > Poaceae > Panicum > Panicum hallii. Next base: position 43,820,631 of record NC_038042.1, on the reverse strand, counting down.
TGAAGGACTGATGGAGCGGAAGTTGAATGAATTCCTGGCCCTCACCCAAGGCACCCGTACGGTACTGCAGTATGCACAGACTTTTAATCATCTGTGCCAATATGCAGGTTATCATGCGGACAATGATGCCAAGAAATAGGATCATTTCCGTCGTGGTCTCAATATCAAGCTCAAGGAATGCCTGAATCTTGTCAAGGCTAATACCTTCAGTGAGCTGGTTAATATAGCCCTAACCCAGGAGGACTGTATCATGGCACATCATGCCGAGAAGAAACGAAAGACCCCTGCTAGACCCTCAAGTGCTTAGTAATCGAGGTATCGGGTTGTTCCCAATGCACAGATCAGAGCGCCGCAGCGGAATTCCCCACTTGGCAGATTTGTTTTCCGCCCGCCTCAATAGCAAGGAGGGTATAGACCTCCAGTGCCTCCGCAACAACCGTAACAGTTTGGCACAAAGCCAAATGTTCAACAATTTCAGCAGAGAAGCAGCACTTATCGTTGTTTCAACTACGGGAGTGCAGATCACTTCATCAGAGATTGTCCTCGGCCCAAGAAGCCTCTTCAAGGGTAGAATTCTAATCAGGACAATCAGGGCAAGGGAAGGAAGCGAGTAATGCAAGTCTGGCAAGGGCGAGTCAACTTCACCACCCTTGCAGAACTTCCAGAAGGAGCCCCCATAATGACGGGTACATTTTTTATCGACTATAAACCCGTTATTATCTTATTTGATTCCGGTGCAACTCATAGCTTCATTAGTGACAAATGTGTTGCCCGAGTGGGACTTGATTATTGTCAAACCTAGGGTTCGTACATGATCTCTACCCCTGGGGAAAAGATTGGTTCTAATCAACTGATTAGACATGTGCCAATACAGTTGGGTAGTAGGGAAATAAAAACTGATCTGGTTTTGCTCCCTTTAGAGGGTATGGATATTATACTTGGGATGGATTGGATGACAAAACATAAGGTGTTGTTAGATATCTCTTCCCGAGTTATTGAGATTGAATCACCATATAATGGAGCCACTACCCTCTATCTGCCTCAACAAGAGTACTTTTACTCTTGTGTTTATGCAACCATAGACATCAAATTAGAAGACATTCCTATAGTCTGTGAGTATCCCGATGTCTTTCCAGATGATCTGCCTGGAATGCCACCAGACTGGGATATCGAGTTCATTATTGAACTTTAACCTGGCACAGCTCCTATTTCCAAAAGGCCATATCGAATGCCGCCCAATGAATTGGCCGAGCTAAAAATCCAACTTCAAGATCTTCTTGCTAAGGGTTTCATACGCCTAAGTGCTTCACCTTGGGGATGCCCTGCTCTCTTTGTAAAGAAAAAGGATAATAGCTTAAGGCTATGTGTCGATTATCGTCCACTCAATGCGGTCACTATAAAAATAAGTACCCTCTTCCCCGCATTGATATCTTATTTGACCAATTAGCTGGAGCTAAAATCTTCTCTAAGATTGATCTACGCTCTGGTTATCATCAGATCAAAATCAAGCCTAATGATATTCCAAAAATGGCTTTCTCGACCAGATATGAACTCTATGAATATCTGGTTATGTCTTTGGACTCACTAATGCACCGGCATACTTTATGTATCTTATGAATTCAGTCTTCATGCTGGAGCTTGATAAATTCGTTGTGGTTTTCATCGATGATATTCTGATATACTCTAAGACTGAAGAAGACCACGCTGATCATTTACATATCATTCTTCAACGATTACGTGATCATCGCCTTTATGCCAAATTCTCTAAATGTGAATTATGGCTTGATAGTGTGAGATTTTTGGGACATACTATCTCCAATGAAGGCATATCCGTTGATCCAACCAAAATTTAGGAAGTTATGGATTGGAAGCCTCCAATTTCAGTCCATCAAATCCGTAGTTTCCTTAGATTGGCAGGATATTATCGCCGATTCATTCCAGACTTCTCCAAAATAGCCAAACCTATAACTGAACTACTCAAAAAGGAAGATAAATTCCATTGGGATGAAAAGTGTGAAGAAGCATTTCACGCACTGAGAAAACTTCTAACCACTTGTTGTCCGTCAAAACCCACCGGCGAGCAGTGACAGGCAACACGAGGAGCCGGGAGGCTTCCGGGACTGCTGGTGGGCCCCGGTCCCTTGGTCAACGGCCCAGAAGTCCGGCACACGCCCTGGCTTGGTGAAGTGCTAGGCGTGCCACCTGACGTATAACTGATCAGGAAGGTGTAGAAACCGTTCGTTAGCTATTTCCCTGCGTACACAGCCAAATTAAACATTAGTCCGAGCCGTGATCGGCTCTGACAACGACTCTCAGATTAGCCAAAGAAGCTGATGGAATCATTGTATTAGATCAGTCCTTCGGGTACCTTCCAGAATTGGCTGGAAGAAGCCGATTGCTACATTTAATAGATCGGATCTACTAAACATATGAACACTTTATATGAATCCGATAGGAGAATAAAAGCATGTTCTGTCATTGCCAAGCCGATCCAATCTACGACGGTAAGAGCTTTCACCGTATGACCGGAACATTCTATGCGTGGTTAAGCCTAACGTACATGAAAGATAACAACATACTAACCCAAAAAGAGGCCTAAAAACCAACTTAACAAGTTGATTCCCGGAACAATCCCTCGTCAGGTTACCATAAGGCACCAAACATGCAGCCGGAACATTCAACCCGTTTGAAAGGGCCTAATCATACAGATATTAAACCAATTCCTTGTAACACAAAGAACTACCATAACAGATTAGATCTACTAAGCGATAACAGAACAAGGCGCTGCCCTTGCACCCGAGATCGCGTTCGAGAGCAGCTAAACGGTTACGAGCAGCAAGGACAACATGGATTTACTATTCAAAACCAATGCAGCATCATAATCGTTTAAGATAACTAGTGTTGCTCGCCATCAAAAATGCTTCAGCACTAGAAACACAATGATAAACAGATAAAAGCAACGCTGCTCCGACCATGTAAAACATGATCAGAGCAGCGTGATGATTACCTGGAAAAAGCCCTTGGGAAGGGGTGGCGATGCGCCGAGAGTTCGTTGTGAATGATTGATTGTATTGATTGAATCTCACGATTACATATTTATAGTCCGGAGACTTAATCTTTTCTAACTAATCCTAGCTGATTATGGTACAATCTCTAACTTACCATATTTAAACTATCCTTAGATACACGGCCATCCTGGCCCTTGACACGTTCGCTCAGAAGCCGATTTGCAGACTATTACGATGACTTCCTTCAGCCCATGTTGCTCTCGGCCCATCCTTTGGCCCAGTCAAATTATGGCGATAACACATGCCCCCCTGGTTTTGGCAATGATAATTCCGAAACCATTGCCTCCTCGACTTCTTGGACTTGTGTACGCCCATACTACTTCCATGCCATTAGATGCGGCCCTTCGACTTCCAAGGCCTGTACGCGCACGCTGCCTTCCAATGCCGTCGGACGCGACCTTTCGACTTCCTCCTCGGGAATCGTGATAACGCCACTTCGCCTTCCATCTCTGCCTTTATAAACTGTTATCGGCAGATCTGTTTCTACCCATCTTCTCCCCCCGTACATTAGTCGCATCAGCACACTCTGCATCCCTTGACAATGGCTTCTCTTTCCTCCGTTTCCTCCAATTCACCTTCGTCTTCTTCTCTAATCTCCATCACTTCCCATGACTCCAACAACTCCAGAGAAGCGACGCTGGAGTTCGATCCAATAGCTTCGTATGAAGCTCACGCTCCTCTGCATTGGGACGTAGAGGAGTAGGACTACAATACTTGGTCAGAGGACGATGAGCCCCTGACTGACAAAGATGACGATGAAGATTCTTGGGATGACGACTTCCTCTCTTTCTCAGAAGAAGATGCCAAGGAGACTTCCACCGACGACGACTCAGTAGCAAGAGGATTCTTGCGTGGCGGATCATCGACTTCAGAAGGCGACGGGGACACCAGCGACGACACCAGCGATGATGGCTGCGACAGCAGCAGCACCGGCGGCGGTGGTGGCAGCAGCGATGACGACACCAGCGCGTGCCCTCCGTACAAGCGCCGCAAGACCTTAGGAACTTACTGGTGGTAGTTCATAGGATCTTCCGCCAGTAATCGCAGAGCCAGTAGATTGGCTTCTTTTGTAATCACCTTTTGTAAATAAATCCTTTTATTTCAACAAGCCAACCTCTAACATTTAATCTTAAAGTCCGATGGCATCGCATCGGCCCTTTCCCTCAAATTATCTGATCCAATCTCACGCTTTTCTTTTATTCCGTGTTGAAAAATCCCAAGAACTCGAGTACCTTTCAAATGATCTTGCCAATAACAAGAGTACTCTGCAGTCGACTTCTTTGCTTGTTGTTGGATCTCATTCCTCAATCGGGTCAAACAATATGAGTACCAGGAAAACCCCGCGAAGAAGTCAAACCTATTCTTTTTAAGATCAAGGGACTCCTGCAACCATCCTCTCTGCTTTCATCAGGACCCAGAATTGGCAAGGCCCAATTACTGCTTCTAAAGTCGATGGTTCAACATCGGCTGTTCAACCTTCAATTCTGTGTATGGACCGGCGCTGCTTTTTCTCTACATATCAGGTTTGCTCATCTCATTCCACCTTGCAGCCTGATGCATTGCACCGGCTTCCAAAGTACCCGATAGATGCTGTCCTGCAGCCTTGATTATACTAGTCCGTAGCCTGATGCGTTACATCGGCTTCATCACTCATCTTCCCACATGCTCGGGAAATATTTTTTGAGATGTTGACCATTGACAGCCACCGAAAATTTAACACCATCTAATTCTTCAAGCATGTATGCATTCCCTGGCAAAACTTGATCAACTCTATAAGGCCCATGCCAATTTGGAGACCAGTTACCATATGCCGCATCCTTAGTCCCCAATGGTAACACCGCTTCCCATACTAAATCCCCAACTTGGAATTCCTTCGGTTTAACCTTTTTGTTGTACGCACGGGCTACCTTGGCCTTATTTTCTTTGATCTTTTCCAGCGACCAAAGCCTGAGTTCTGTAATGTCTTCTACATTGTCGCTCATTAGTGCTGCATATTCTTCAGCAGTTAACTCATTCTGAAACTCTATCCGTCTTGAACTGGCCGTAATTTCCCATGGCAATACGGCCTCCTGCCCGTATACTAAATGATATGGTGAAGTTTTTGTTGCACCATGGCATGAAATGCGATAAGCCCATCACGCCTCCGACAATACTTCATGCCAACGCCGTGGATATTCATCAATCTTCCTTTTGATCAGCTTGATCAAGCTCTGATTGGACACTTCGGCTTGTCCATTTGCTTGGGCATAGTATGGAGACGACCTGATCAATTTAATCCCCATGTCGGCAGCGAACTTTTTGAATTCATCAGATATAAACACCGACCCTCCATCTATTGTAATTGTCTGAGGAATCCCAAACCTATGAATAACATGTTCTTTGACGAAATTGATGACATCCCTCGACGTTACTGACTTCATAGGAATAGCCTCTACCCATTTGGTAAAATAATCTGTGATGGCCAAAATAAATTGATGGCCCTTACTCGATCGAGGATTAATCTTACCGATCATGTCCATGCCCCAGCCCCTGAATGGCCAAGGTTTGATGATAGGGTTAATTACTGATGCTGGTACTATTTGTATTTTTCCAAACCTCTGACAGGCTTGGCATCCTTTATAATACTTGAAACAATCTTCCAGCATATCAGGCCAATAATATCCTGAGCGCCTGATCAACCACTTCATCTTGTGGGCTGATTGATGAGTACCACACATTCCTTCATGGACTTCATGTAGAAGCCGATTGGACTCAGTCGGCCCTAAACACTTAAGTAGTAATCCTTCTAGAGTTCTGTAGAACAAGTCATCCCCTATCAGGATGTACTTCATGGCTCTGTAGCGTATCTTCTTAGGTGCCCCCCGAGCCGGATCCTTCAAATAATTGAAGATATCGGCTCTCCAATCCCCCTGATCCAGCAGGTTTATTGGAAAATCAGCTCCATCCGCCGTGTCCTTGTAACCGGAAACCATCTGGGCAAGATCATTGGCCTCAGAATTTTGTGCCCTTGGTATCCAGTAGAAGTTTATATATCTGAACTGGGCCATTAGCTCTTGGCATTGTCTCCACAAGGGGAACAACAACTCGCTCTCACATCGGTATGTCTTCGTGAGCTGAGAGATTACAGCTTTGAATCCCCAAAAACTTCTACTGCTTCTGTTCCAGCTTCGAGAAGTAACTCCATACCTTTGTGCACTGCTTCATACTCGGATAGATTATTGGTACAAGGTGTTGGCAATCTGATTGAAAAGGAATATGTTGCCCCCCGAGGCGAGACGAGCAAAATACCTATGCCAGAACCATCTCCACAGACCGACCCATCAAAAAACATTGCCCATGCACGAATGGAAAGCACCGCTATGTCTGAGCTAGTCCTTTTCGCAATGAGGTCAGCCAGTGCCTACCCTTTGACTGCTTTCGCAGGCTGGTACCGTATATCAAATTCTGACAGAGCGAACATCCACTTACCGAGTCGGCCTTTCAACACCGAGGCCGACAGCATATGCTTGATAACATCTGATTTGCAGATGACAATTGTCTCAGCAGAAAGCAGGATATGATGGAGCTTCGTACATGTAAAAAATAGACAAAGGCATAGCTTCTCAATTTCAGGGTACCTTGTCTTTGCATCTAGCATCCTCCTGCTGAGATAAAAAAACAACTCTCTCCTTGCCATCCTGCACTTGTACGATGACCGAAGCAATGGAAGTAGCACCCACTGACAGATAAACATAAAATGGCTTACCCTACTAGGGTGGGACTAACACAGGCGGCTTGGATAAATATTCTTTGATTTCTTCAAATGCCTGTTGTTGCTCTGCCCCCCAGCGGAACTCGTCACTGGCTTTAACTTTCACCAACTCCATGAATGGCTCAATTCTTCCTGACAGATTGGAGATGAATCTTCTAACAAAATTGATCTTGCCAATGAGTTGTTGGAGCTCCTTCTTTGTACTAGGTGGCACCACTGTTCTTACAGCTTCTTGACTTTTTAGGCTGATCTCAATTCCCTTTCATGAACCAAAAAACCCAGGAACTGACCGGCCGATACACCAAAGGCACACTTCTTAGGATTCATTCTAAGCCCGAACTTCCTAGTTCGTTCCAAAATTCACCGTAGATCTCCTAAATGTCCTTCAGCTGATGCAGATTTCACCACCACATCATCAATATAGATTTCCACCAGCTTGCCGATTAAATCATGAAACATGTAGTTCATGGCCCGTTGACATGTAGCACCGGCATTTTTGAGCCCAAAAGTCATGACCACGTACTCGAATAACCCCACTGCACCTGGTACTCTAAATGCAGTCTTGTGAATGTCTTCTGGAGCCATGAAAATCTGGTTATAACCAGCGTTGCCATCCATGAAACTCAACATCTTATGACCAGCAGCTGCATTGATCAACGTTTTTGCAACTGGCATCGGATACTCATCTTTTGGCGTGGCTCTGTTAAGATCTCTGAAGTCTACATAGACTCTCCATCGGCTGTCCTTCTTCTGTACAGGCACAATGCTAGAAATCCATTCGGCATACCTGCATGGCCTGATGAAGCCTGCTGTTATCATCTTCTCGACTTCTTTCTTGACTTCTTCTAGGACTTCAGCCTTCATTTGTCGTGCTCATTGCTGGAACGGCAGAAATCCTAGCTTAAGAGGGAGTCGATGTTCAACAATACTTCTATCCAACCCGGGCATCTCTGTGTAATCCTAGGCAAAACAATCCGTATGTTCTCTCAGTAGTATTATCATCGCCTCTCGCAACTCCGGATTTAACTTCTTGCTGATAAATGTTGGCCATGGCTTATCCCCAGGACCAATATCGACTTCTTCTAGCTTGTCAACAGATGTAAACCCGTATCCTAGCTTCCCTTCATCCATCAAGTCGATACTGCAAATAAACAAAGAATACGAAGCAGAAGGATTTGGCCGATCGCAGGGATCGACCGACTTGTTTTTTGCATTAACTTGTGCTTCTTTACAATCAACATATGGCCGGTTACTTGAACGGGCCTCTTTGTAAACTATATAATGTAACATAAATGATAAAAACAACTCGAGTTCTATTATTTGGGGCCGATCACGGGGATCGGCCTCTCCTGTTCCTCTGATGCAAACTAACTTCGGCACCCCATCTAATCTGTAAGGCCAGTGGATAAGACCAGCCTCACCCCGTTTTTTGTAGCCTCCACACGGTCATAGCCCTCCAAGCTGATCCCTGAGATTGGTTCCTGGTCTTCTGCGTCCTAGACACTCATGGCAGCATGTGAAACTTTGGCAGAATCGTCCGCATGGACTACTTCTACTTCATCTCCATCCCATTGAATTAGACATTGGTGCATTGTAGAAGGAATATAGCAATTAGCATGAATCCAATCTCTCCCAAGCAGAATGGTGTACGAGCCCTTGCTGTTGACCTCAAAAAATGACGTAGGGACAATTTTACCTCCCACCGTCAAATCCATGCTGAGGACTCCTTGCGCCTCTGATGTTTGTCCGTTGAAATCACTTAGCGTGATGTTGGTTTTGATTAAGTCCCCAACAGAATGCCCCAACTTGCGCAGCACTGAATACAGCATTATATTGACTGCTGCTCCTGTATCAACTAGCATCCTGCTGACAGGTTGGCCATTGATGTACCCTTTTAGATATAAAGCTTTCAGGTGCCTGTAATTCTTTTCTCGGGGCTTCTCGAATATAACTGGTCATGGCCCCAAGTCAAGCTGAGCTACTGGTACTTCTTCACGGCCTGGTGCATGAAACTCTAAAGGAAGAACAAACACCATGTGTGCATCAGCCGATGTCTTCACATCGGCTTTCGACTTCTTGGGCCGCCATACCTTCTTGGAAGAACTCTCTACATTTTGAGGATTGTGAACCTTTTCTGCCAGATCTGGCCACGCCTTCCTTAATGTTTCCAAGTACTGGGCCTCGGCTTCTTCCAGGCTGCGCAGCCACTGCACCCTCCGCTTCTGAGACTGGTTGAGCTCATCAGGGCACCAGCGTGGTCGGTGACACCTATCTTCTTCATCTTCTGGATCTCCCCCTGCGCGTGATGTCTCAACTTGTTCATGATGAGGCTGCTCTGGTCCCAAACGCTGAAAAACTGAGGTGCTTCTCATATCTTGCTTCTGAGAATTACATTCTGGGCAATCTTCAAGGGTAGGTAGTCTTTTCATACCAGAATCCCAGCAATATATGAAGAACGGGCAATGCCAATGATCCCGTGTATCCTCTCGCCTTCTAAGGCATTTCCCAGTGTGTCGCTCATATTCTTCTTCTTCAGTTTCGTGTTGGAGACACTGCTGATACTGATACTGGTACTTCTTCAGAAGATGAGAAGAAACTGGTCGCTGGTTCCTGACATGCGGGAATCGGCCTCTTGCCTCCTTGAATGTTGACGTGATGTATGTCCTGCCATGTTAATACCAAGCATGAAATCAAGCTGCCGACGCATTGATCGGTCGTACCCTTCCACCATATTTACGTTCGGGAATGTCTGAGTATCAACCTTCATAGCATACTGCCCCAAAATTAATCGGCCTTGCTCAATGGCCGATTGTATCTGTCGCCGGAGCTCCTTGGAGTCGTCGGTACCATGGGTGAAGGAATTATGCCACTTGCAGTATAATCTTCCCTGAAGCTCCTGGGCTGTTGGGATCTTGAAACCTTCGGGGAACTTCAATTGCTTCTCTTTCAGGAGTAAGTCGAATATTTGTTCGACTTTGCTTACATCAAAATCAAATCCTTTCAAAGGACCCTGTTGTTTTACCCACTTGCAGGACACAGGCTTTGCCCCCCATGCCCACTCCACGACTGCAATCTCTGGGTCATCCTCAGAGTCTTCAGAGTCTTCAGCGTCAACCATTACCTCTTGACGCTTGAACTTATCTTGGTACAACTCTGGATGGCGTTGCTCGTACACTATCATCTTTTGTACCAGATGTGCTAGAGAGTTGAACTCCAGCTAGAAAACCAAAATCCCTGATGGGTTTTACCAATCCCAAGATTGCTAATTCAACAGCTTCTTTCTCTGAAATTCGAATCGAGTAGCATCGATTCTTGACTTCTCTGAAACGCTGAATATACTCCGCCACTATTTCTATTCATTTCTGAAGGACCTGTGCCAAATCAGCAATCCTAGCTTCTGTGGCTTCTAAATGATATTGCACATGGAATTGTTCTTCTAGCTGCTTCCAAGTGCGGATAGAATCAGGGCCCAATGACGTGTACCATCCAAAAGCCGGCCCTGTGAGAGACTGCGAGAAGAACCTTACTCGCAATGGATCTGACACCGATATCATCCCCAACTGTGCTAGATATCGGCTTACGTGTTCTATGGAGCTAGATCCGTCTGCTCCGCTGAATTTGGTGAACTTAGGTAGCCGATACTTGGGCGGCAGGGGAATCAAATCATATTCACTTGGATATGGCTTGGTGTAGCCGATCGCTCGCCTTCTTGGGAGAATGCCAAATTGATCCCTCAAAATAGCACTAATCTGATCCACAGAATGAATTCCTAGGGCCGAGTGCGTACCTTCATGACTCGGCCTCGTTGCATAAGTAGCCAGCCATGCCTGTTTATCGGCATCGACTACAGATGTCCCTCCAGTAACTCTTTGCGCAGGCTGCGCCAGGTGACCACCATCTGGTATATACGCACAAACATATCCGTGCGGCACCTCCTTAGGGGGTTCGCTGAAGAATTGGTGATCAGCAGGGTCACCTCCCACCTTGTATATGACATATGCTGGAGAATTCTGTTGCTCTGGGGCAGCAAATGCATAGGGCACTGGTGGCCTGGTTTGAGAAGGCAACTCCCCTCTGTGACTCCCTAAAGCAGGTCCTGTTGGAGAGTACTGGTGTCTCATGATTTCCTGCACCACGCGCAGCGCAACGCGCTCAAGGGTGTTCAACAGACTCTCAGAATGTCGATGCAATGAGTGAGCCACCATGTAGTTGACTTCCTGGCGAAGAGCTCGCGTACGTTCTTCCGTAGGAGTAGATAGATCCACTTCATCTAATGCTCCCTCAGATGAAAATCCCTTCCATCTGATGCCGTGGTGTTGAGTTCTTTGAAACGAGCCGATGAGATCAGCTTCAAAAGCAGCTTTTATTTCATCATACCTCTGCTTATGCTCTTCAGATAACTCTTCATAAGTAATCGGGTTCTTGCTCGGCATCTGGACAATGGAAGTCGATGAAGCCAAAGAAGATGATGTAGCCGATTGCAGTTGACATAGTCGAAGTAATCACTGAAGTAGTCGATATAGTCGATGTAGTAGTCGATGTAATCGGTGAAGTCGATGAAGTAGTTGATGTGGTCCCACTGGGCGTGCCAGAATGTGTTGTCAGTCAAAACCCACCGGCGAGCAGCGACAGGCAACACGAGGAGCCGAGAGGCTTCCGGGACTGCTGGTGGGCTCCGGTCCCTCGGTCAACGGCCCAGAAGTCCGGCACACGCCCTGGCTTGGTAAAGTGTTAGGCGTGCCACCTGACCTATACCTGATCAGGAAGATGTAGAAACTATTCATCAGCTATTTTCCTGCGTACACAGCCAAATTAAACATTAGTCCGAGCTGTGATCGGCTCTGACAACGACTCTCGGATTAGCCAAAGAAGCCAATGTAATCATTGTATTAGATCAGTCCTTCGGGTACCTTCCAGAATCGGCTGAAAGAAGCCGATTGCTACATTTAATAGATCGGATCTACTAAACATATGAACACTTTATATGAATCCCATAGGAGAATAAAAGCATGTTCTGTCATTGCCAAGCCAATCCAATCTGCGACGGTAAGAGCTTTCACCGTATGACCGGAATATCCTACGCGTGGTTAAGCCTAACGTACATGAAAGATAACAACATGCTAACCCGAAAAGGGGCCTAAAAACCAACTTAACAAGTCAATTCCTAGAACAATCCCTCGTCAGGTTACCATAAGGCACCAAACATGCAGCCGAAACATTCAACCCGTTTGAAAGGGCCTAATCATACAGATATTAAACCTATTCCTTGTAACACAAAGAACTACCATAACAGATTAGATCTACTAAGCGATAACAGAACAAGGTGCTACCCTTGCACCCGAGATCGCATCCGAGAGCAGCTAAACGGTTACGAGCAGCAAGCACAACATGGATTTACTATTCAAAACCAATGCAGCATCATAATCGTTTAAGATAACTAGTGTTGCTCACCATCAAAAATGCTTCAGCACGAGAAACACAATGATAAACAGATAAAAGCAACGCTGCTCCGACCATGCGGAACATGATCGGAGCAGCATGATGACTACCTGGAAAAAGCCCTTGGGAAGGGGTGGCGATGCGCCGAGAGTTCGTTGTGAATGATTGATTGTATTGATTGAATCTCACGATTACATATTTATAGTCCGCAGACTTAATCTTTTCTAACTAATCCTAGCTGATTACGGTACAATCTCTAACTTACCATATTTAAACTATCCTTAGATACACGGCCATCCTGGCCCTTGACACGTTCGCTCAGAAGCCGATTTGCAGACTATTACGATGACTTCCTTCAGCCCATGTTGCTCTCGGCCCATCCTTTGGCCCAGTCAAATTATGGCGAAAGCACCACTGCTCTAGTGTTAGCTTAACCAGACAGTAACCAGCCTTTCGATGTCTATTGTGATGCTTCCGGAACCGGACTTGGTTGTGTACTTATGCAAAACAACCGAGTTATTGCTTATGCCTCCAGAGCACTCCGGAATCATGAACAGAATTATCCAACCCATGATCTTGAGTTAGTAGTAGTTATTCATGCACTCAAGATTTGGAGACATCATCTCATAGGCGCCAAGTGTAATATTTACACTGACCATAAGAGTCTCAAATATATCTTTACCCAAGCTGACCTAAATATGAGGCAAAGGCGTTGGTTAGAACTGATCAAAGACTATGATCTTGAGGTACACTACCATCATGGCTAGGCCAATGTGGTTGCGGATGTGCTAAGCTGCAAGGCACATTGTTATTGCTTATCCATAGAAGTCTTCAGTGAAACTCTCTGTTATCAGATGAGAAATCTCAATCTGGAAATTGTTCCTCAAGGTAGTCTAAATCTCATATCTATCGAATCTACTCTTCAAGATAGAATCATCATGTTGCAATTCCATGATGAAGGTATCAAAATTATCAAGCAGAAACTATCCCAGCGAGAAGCCAAATATAAATGTTTCCACACTAATCATCAAGGAGTTCTATGGTTCAACAATCATATTGTTGTACCTAAGAATCATCAACTTTGTAAAAAAATCCTTAATGAAGCACATCTATCCAAGTTTTCTATTCATCCTGGTAGTACTAAAATGTATCAAGATCTTAGGTGAAATTTTTGGTGGATCAGGATGAAAAGAGAAATTGCTAAGTATGTGTCTGAATGTGATACCTACCAGAGAGTCAAAACCAGTCACCTAAAGGTATCTGGTACACTCCAACCATTACCCATTCCATCGTGGAAATGGGAAGACATCAGCATGGATTTCATCGTTGGTCTTCCTAACGCATCTCAGAAATATGACTCCATCTGGGTAATCATTTATAGACTCACCAAAACTGCTCACTTTCTTCCTGTGCATACAACTTATACTGCTAAGAAGTATGTCGAGGTTTATCTTGATCAGATTATTCGCTTGCATGGTGTCCCTAAGACCATCATTTCTGATCGAGGGGCAGAATTCATTGCATGCTTCTGGGAGCAATTGCAGTCTTCTCTCGGAACCAAACTTATTCGAAGCTCTGCATATCACCCACAAACTGATGGATAGACTGAGCGAATTAATCAGATTCTGGAAGACATGCTCTGAGCTTGTATCATTCACTATGGTACGAACTAGGACAAATGTCTAGCGTTGGCCGAATTTTCTTACAACAACAGCTATCAGTTCAGTCTTCAAATGGCCCCCTTTGAGGCGTTGTACGATCGAAGATGTCGAACTCCTTTGAGTTGTTCTGAGATCGGTGAACACCAAATCTTCGGACCAGACTTAGTTACCAAAGCCAAAGATAAAGTCAAACGTATCCAAACCAATCTTAAGGCCGCCCTATCTAGACAAAAAAGATATGCAGACCAAAGAAGAAAACCATTACAATTCCAAGTAGGAGATTATGTCTATCTTCGAGTATCTCCTACTAAGGGTGTTCAACGTTTCAGCATAAAGGGAAAGTTAGCACCCCGATATGTTGGACCTTTTGAACTCATCGAAACCTATGGCCCAGTGGCTTACAGACTTCGTCTTCCTTCTCAGTTGGCCGCCATTCATGATGTATTCCATGTATCACAACTCAAGAAGTGCATCAAAATGCCTACTGAGATCATTGAACCATACTGCAGAAGAAGCCACCTGAGAGACTGAAGATTATCTTCAGAAAAACTTTCCTGAATTCCTTAAGTATCCTTAGGTAACTACCTTCCACATCTACCATTCCTATAATCTCAGGACGAGATTCCTTTTTGGGGGGAAGGTTGTGACACCCTAGGTGTCAAAATGGTAAAACACTAGGAAAATAATGTGTAATAGGTGTGATGTATGTATTGAATTGTATGCAATTGTGTGATTGTGTGAAAATAAGGACTCATGTGTAATTGTTCAAAAATAGGAGTCCTTTTATGCAAAATATTTGAATTACACATGTAACTTCCAATTTTGACTAGGGGCCAAAGTGTAAAAGTATTATTCATCATTACATTACCTGAACTTGTAATTAAGTCCAAAGTTATATGAAATTTACCTAACTAAGGACAAAAACTTTGAAAAGTTTGATTAAAGTACAAAGTTTTTAAATAAAGCCCTATCCTTTGAGCTTTTGCATATGAACCATAAATAAAAGAGGTAGGGTTTAAAAAGTTCTACAACTTTTATTTCGACCATTTTCTCATTTGAGCTTTAGAACAATGGGAAATTTTGGTTTACAGTAAGGTCCCTGGAGTTTTAAAATTCACCATTTAGCCCCTGGCGCCCCTCCCCTTCTTCTTCCTCTGCCCCCCTCCAGTGCCCCGCGGCAGCGCCGCCGCAGGCCATCATGTCGCGCCGCTCGAGGTCTCCCCCTGCCTCTCCTAGCATCCACGCATCGCCCCCGAGCTCGCCCGCCGCCTTAGCCCCTCTCTGCTGGTTTTCCCCGAGCACTCCACGTCGCTCTGCCATCCGCCCGAGCCACTGCCCCTCTGCCGCCGCAGGGCACCGCCACTGCCGCTCTGCCGGTGCCATTATCTACTCTAGTAGCACCTACGCATCATCTCCAAGCTAGCCACCGCCCTAGCTTCCCTCTGCTGGCTTCCTTCCGCCCGCGCCACACCGCCCAGCCTCTGCCCGAGCTCCGCACGGCCGCCACGATGCGCCACCGGCCGCCAGCAGCAGCTACCACTCGCCGTGCCTTGCCTTAGTCCCACAGTATGACTAGGAGCTCCCCTTCAACAACTTATATCTACTCGCATGGCCGTCATTTGCTTTTCTCGACTTCTTCTCCACTGGATCACCGCCGCGCTCACCTTCTGCCATCGACCACCGCGCCATCGTCAGCTCGCTCCGTCCCTTCTCAAGCCACCCCGTCACCTCCAGTAGCTTTGCCGTGATCCTGTGAAGCTCACTAGCCCCTCCATCGCCACCCATGAGCACTGCATCTACCTCGCCGACGAGCTCCTCCCCTCGCCGTCGTTCCGGGTCGCTGTGGGAACACGTCCTTCTGGCCATCCTAGCTTTCACCAAGGTGATCAATCGAACCGCCTCACTCCCCTGGAGCTTTTCCCCTACTTCTGATCCACCGCCGGTGAGCCGCCACGCCGGAACACCGCCGCCGTAGTTGAGCTCAATTGCCGCCGCCTTGATTCACCGCCGTTCTACCCCCTTCGGTCAGCCCCGACCATCACATCACCCCTAGCTGGACGCGCACTCACCCCCTGATCCTCCCTGGAACTGCCCCTCGCCGCCGGCAGCCGCCGTCGCCGAAATTTGACCGGCGAACTCCAGCTCCTCTGTCCCGATGAACCAAGGACCCAATTGCTTTGATTTAAATCTTCCCGAGGGCCTGGCTGCAAGATTCCAGTCCCTCCCCTCAATTCAAAATTAGTGATCTTTAGAAATTTGTAGAAAATTCAGAAAAATGTCAAACCTATTTTGTTGGAATCCTTGAACAAAATTCTACAACTTTTGTTACTAGAGTTTAGTTTGAAACTAAATGTTTTTGTAGTTATATTAAAGATTAGTAAAAAGGTAGCTTATGTGTAACTTTTGCATGCTAGCTCTATTATTTGTGATTTTTGGTATGCAACCTGTTTATTGTATGAGTGAGCTTGTGTGCAAATTTCACTTATAGTACTGAACCCTAGCTTAAACTAATTTAAGCTTATACAAATCAAGCTTGAAATGGTTTAAATTTGTTCAAGCATGTTACTAAGGTTGTCATGCTTAGATCTTTTTACCATAGGATGTTCTGTAATTGAGTAGTCCATGGTAAATCTTTCAAGAAATTATGGCACTGTTTTGCCTAAGATTTAAATTTAAACTTTAAATTTGAATCTAATTCAAATGCTTTAGTTTCTATTTTCAGAAAATTATGAAAAATTTATAATAAGCTTATCTGCTAGAAGTAAGCTTACCCCCAAAAATTTAAGGCCATAGCCTTTGTAGATTTGAAATTAAAAATAAAACTTGTTATCATAGATTTAATTTACGAGAAGTAGGTTAGAATCCTTAAATTTCTAATCCTTGTTTTGTGATGCTTTGATTATTGAATTATTGGATTGCAACTTTATCGTGAAATGAAATAAAATTGTATGCATTCCTATAACTATAATATTTGCATATTATATAGATTCGACAACTCTCGCTGACGGAGACTACCAACTGATCCCGAAACTAGAAGGGGATACTTCTAAAGACCCCGGGAACATCATCGGAGATATAACTGAAGCCCCGAACCCCGGTTCGGAAAATTTTAATATTGACATCTCTGACCCCAGCCCCACCAGCGAAGGCAAGCCCCGGACATGAATCGCTATTTTTATTACACTGCAATTTATATATTCATATATATATATATATATATCTAATTGTGCATTTATGTTTCTAGGACTTGTATTGAAACCTTAGTTGCATATTCCTAGGAACCTATGTATTGAATACTAGAACCAGAGTCCAACTAGTTGCTAAGCTAGTAGGACCGGTAGAAGTCAAGTGATTTCCTGTCACTCACGAGTTTTATAGGAGTTGCATTGTTTACATTCCTGCAACCACTATAAGGATGACGGACGGGGTTGTGATTATGATTCAGGACCTTAATAAAAACCCCATCTGTATTGATGAAAAATATATAAGGTCGCATTGTGTGGTAGCGGTGGTTAAGCGTTCGAAAGTACTAGCCACATACCCCCACCACTCGTAATTTGGTTTTTCGCATACACACCGACGTGCGGGAATACGTTCCGCAGTGGATGAGAGTACATCCTACAATCACGCACACTGTAGGAGTACGTTTTGCACAGGCGGACAGGAGTATGGTCATGTAGTCGCGCTACAGACATACGTCCTACACATTGGATGTGCGTATGGTCCTACAGTCACTTGTGGTGGCCCTGATCCATGAGTCAGAATGAAAGGCAAACGGTTGCTTGGGAACAATCATTGGATGTTCCAAGCGTGTGAGTTAAGTTTACTCTTGCAAGGTTTTGAAATTCGATTCAGAATCGTCCGTTTCTCGCGGAGATTGAGACTGCTTGATCCCTTTGCCACATAGAGTAATAAGAGCAACTTGATGATACTCAAAGATGATGTTTGCTTTAAAGGTTCTACCATGCTTGAGTAGCTATAGTTGCTTATTTAGAATGGATAATCAACTAGAACTTGAAAGCTAAAAGTTGGAATTAAGGATCTACTCTTTGTTGCTTTTCAGCTGAAATTAAACCCGTAACCATTACAAGCCTTCATAAGTCTAGCTACATGGCTAAGTATACCATGAAACGGGTAAGACTTGCTGAGTATTAGAATACTCAGCCTTGCAATGTGACTTTTATTCCAGGTAATCCCCCTGAGGACTCTACTCTGCCTATGCCATGGCCCTATGCTCTTCCCGATGGTTGGTCCGTCAAGTGGGATCCGTCCCCGGCCAACACAGGTCCCTCCGAGTGATGTTGAGCATGGGCTTAGCTCAAACATCCATTGTGTGACATCTGTAATGTCACGTTTGTTTTCTACTACAGATACTAACTAAGCATGAAATTCTTACACTAGCTCATACATGACCTAAAGAAGCTACATACCAAAAATCACAAGAAACTAAGCTAGTATGTAGAAGTTATGCATACTATACCCTTTTAACTTAGGTTTAAGATAGATTCAAAATTGTTTAGTTTCAAGCTAAACTTTATTAATAAAAGTTGTAGAGTTTGAAATCTAGTTTCTAACAAATCTGGTTTGGCAATTTTTGCATTTTTCTGCAATTTTCTACAAATTTTACAATCCAGCAACCTTGCTCACATGAAATAACAAAACCGTTTAGTGGGGGTCCTTAGTTTCTTGCATATGGGTCCCTAGGACAGGAAAACTTTTTGCACATGTGCCCTTGTCAGCTCCCGACGGTGGCCGGCCGATCTGCTCCGGCCTGTTCCCACTGGCGGCTAGGTCACCGGCGGGGATGGACTGGCTCGACACGACCTACGGGACCTGGGGTGTTGTTTCGGAGGGGATGTGCTTGATGGGCAGGGGCAGAACACGGCCGGCGGTGAGGAGGGGCGGCGGCCGCAACGGCGTGCTGGCGTTCCCGGTGAGGGGCCGGCGAACACGGGCAATCAAGGCACGCTAGAGCACCAGGGAGAGGTAATGGGGCGATTCCCGTACCCAAATTGGCCGAAGATGTGGCGAACGAGGCTTGTCGACGGTGAGGCCGTCCTCGGACATCTCCGGCGAGGGGCGGCATGGGGTCGGGACAATTCCGGCTAGGGAAGGCCGGAAGCTCGACCAGAGCAGGTCGGGGAGCTAGCGGAGGAGGTGAGGGAGCGCTGGAGGGCTGGAATTTAGGTGGGGTGGATCAGCCGTGGAGGAATCCGGCGAGGAGCGCAGCGGTTGGCTCGGTGGTCGCGAGGGGGAAGAAGAGGAAACAAGTGAGGAAAAGTGGTTCGGGTCAAGCTCTATAGGAGTGCACTGCTTCGTAGTAGAGAGGGAGAGGGAGAGCAGTCACAGGGCCGGGCTCAAGTCGGCGGGCGGTGCCGGCGTGCCCTTCGGGTGCATGGCGGTCGCTCGGCACCGGCGGCCCGACGTGGCAGGACGAAGGGAGGACAGCGGAGGCGGCGCGAACGGTGGGAGAGGCAGCAAGGCGACACGTGGGGCGAGAGGAGGGTGGCGCAGATCTGCAACAGGCTTGGGAAGAGGCCGGCGGTGGTGGATCACGCGCACGCGGCAGAGACAGAGGAGCTCGAGGACCAGAGGAAGAAGATGAGGACCAGTTTGCAAAAACTCAAAAGTGCAGGGACCCCACTATAATGCTCTGATAACTTTCAAAACAGTGCTCAATTGGAGATGGGCCCAAAAGCAAAAATGCAGGGTTTTTCAAAATGTACCACTTTTCTTTAAGGTGCATTCACAGAAGAGCTAAGGATTTGAAGTTAATATAAAACTTAGCAAAGTTTCTAAACTTTACATAAATCCTATTTAAAAATTGCACTACATTTACCTTCCATGTGTAGTTTCACCTACATTTGTGATTTAAACACAAGTTCTTGACTTTTACAAAACAACCCTCATACATTTAAATTCTACCTCCCACTCTCATCCTTTTAACACTTAAGGACCTTTATTAATTTATAACTATTTAAACAACCCTTTTTCCTTAGCATTTAAATTTTTAAGCACACTTTTACCACATTTTGCACACAACTTCGTACTAAAATCTAGGGTGTGACAATACTAATTACCTGAATGTCACAGCCTTTCCCCCTAAAAAGAATCTCGTCTCGAGATTCCAGAACCAGATGGAATTGGATGATCAAGTTTGGAGATTGGCTTGAAGGAAATATGTGAAATTACGCTGGAGATAAGATTCGGTTTCCCAGGTTACTTCTTGTTCTGTGTGATGGTTCTACTGAATCTTGAATATCCTGATGGTTTCTCTCCTAGTGCTTCTCTCTTTGGTATCTAGCACTTTAATTGGATGCTCTGTATAGGTTAGATCAGCTTCGATTTCGATGATTTGAGAATCGATGATCTCGGTAGGAACCTTGACACATTTCCTAAGTTGAGATACATGGAAGATGTTATGGATGGCCGCTAATTGAGGAGGAAGTTGAAGACGGTAAGCTACGGGTACACAGATTTCAAGGATTTCAAAGGGTCCGACATAACGAGGGGCAAGTTTCCCTTTTACGCCGAACCTTTGGACACCTCGGGTAGGAGATACTTGAAGGTATACGAAGTCTCCGACTTGGAACTGTAATGGTCTTCTTCATATATCAGCGTAGCTTTTCTGTCGAGATTGGGCTGCCTTTAAATTGCTCTGAATAGTCTTCACTTTTTCCTCCGCTTCAGTGACAAGATCCGGTCCAAAGATTTTACGCTCGCCGATTTGTGACCAACTCAAAGGAGTTCGGCATCGGCGACCGTATAATGCTTCGAACGGGGCCATCTTGAGACTGGTCTGATAGCTGTTGTTGTAAGAAAATTCTGCCAGTGACAAGCATTTGTCCCAATTCTTGTCATGCTGAAATACACAGGCTCTAAACATATCCTCCAAAATCTGATTTACTCTTTCAGTTTGTCCATCTGTTTGAGGATGATACGCGGAGCTTCGAATTAACTTAGTTCCAAGAGCATCTTGCAGTTGCTCCCAGAACCGGGTGATGAATTGTGCTCCACGATCAGAAATAATTGTCTTCGGTACCCCATGAAGATGAACAATTTGATCTAGATAGATCTTGGCATACTTTTGGACATTATATGTAGTATGCACGGGAAGAAAATGTGCAGTCTTGGTTAATCGATCAACGATTACCCAAATAGAGTCATGCCTCAGAGAAGTATTGGGTAAGCCAACAATAAAGTCCATACTGATATCCTCCCACTTCCAAGAGGGAATAGGTAAAGGTTGAAGAATACCAGCAGTTTTCAAATGACTGGCTTTGACTCTTTGGCAGATATCACATTCAGAGATGTATTTGGCAATCTCTCATTTCATATGAGTCTACCAGAAATTCTGTTTCAGATCTTGGTTCATTTTTGTACTGCCAGGGTGCATAGAGAATTTGGATAGATGAGCTTCATCCAATAGCTGTTTACGGAGTTTATGGTCTTTAGGTACAACGATACATTTGTTGAACCATAAAACTCCTCCTTGATCTACTCGGAAGCACTTATACTTTCCTTCTCCTTGCGCTATCTTCTGCTTAATGATTCCGACTCCTTTATTGCGCTGTTGTGCCAGAACAATATTATCCCATAGTGTAGCATCAATTGAGATATGATTTAGTCTGCCTTGCGGAATGATCTCAAGATTGAGTTTTCTCATTTCCCAACAAAGTGTCTCAGTGAAAGGTTCTACAGATAAACAAGAGCAATGTGCCTTGCGACTAAGTGCATCTGCATAAACATTGGCCTTGCCTGGATGATAATGTACTTCCAAGTCATAGTCTTTGTTAAGTTCTAGCCAGCGTCTTTGTCTCATATTCAAATCTGCTTGCGTGAAGATGTATTTGATGCTTTTGTGGTCAGTGTAAATATGACACTTCGTACCCATCAGATGATGTCTCCAGATCTTGAGTGCATGGATAACAGCTGCGAGTTCAAGATCATGGGTAGGGTAGTTCTGTTCATGAACCCTAAGTGCTCGTGATGCGTATGCAATTACTCGGTTGTCCTGCATAAGCACACAACCAAGTCCGGTTCCTGAAGCATCACAATAGATGTCGAAAGGTTTCGATACATCAGGTTGAGCTAGAACTGGAGCAGTAGTGAGATGTGCTCTGAGAGTGTGGAATGCATCTTTGCATTTCTGATCCTAAGAGAATTTGACACCTTTCTTTAGTAGTTCGGTCATGGGTTTGGCTATTTTGGAGAATTCAGAGATAAAAACGACGATAATAGCCAGCTAGACCAAGAAAGCTACGGATCTAATGGACTGATGTTGGAGGTTTCTAATCCATCACTTCTTGTACTTTACTGGGGTCAACTGATATACCGTTACCAGAGATAGTATGACCCAGAAACTTCACAGTATCTGACCAGAACTCGCACTTAGAAAGTTTGGCATATAAACGGTGATCCCTCAATCATTGAAGAATAACATGAAGATGTTTGGCATTATCTTCTTGAGTTTTGGAATAGATCAGAATGTCATCAATGAAGACCACAACAAATTTGTCGAGTTCTTGCATGAAGACGGAATTCATAAGATACATGAAATAGGCTGGAGCATTGGTAAGACCAAACGACATGACTAGATATTCATATAGACCATATCGGGTGGAAAAGGCAGTTTTTGGAATGTCACTCGGTCTGATTTTGATTTGATGATAACCGGAACGAAGATCAATTTTGGAGAATACCTTAGCTCCGGCTAACTGATCGAAGAGAATGTCAATGCGGGGTAGAGGATACTTGTTTTTTATGGTTACCG
The DNA here is from genome assembly GCF_002211085.1 of Panicum hallii. Taxonomy (NCBI): domain Eukaryota; kingdom Viridiplantae; phylum Streptophyta; class Magnoliopsida; order Poales; family Poaceae; genus Panicum; species Panicum hallii. The sequence goes on along the minus strand of NC_038042.1, from coordinate 43,797,939 downwards.
CATTGAGGGGGCGATAGTCTACACATAGCCTTAAGCTATTATCTTTCTTTTTCACGAATAAGGATGGACAACCCCATGGTGATGCACTCGGACGAATGAAACCCTTATCAAGGAGATCTTGAAGTTGGATTTTTAACTCGGCAAGCTCATTGGGTGGCATACGATAGGGTCTCTTAGAGATAGGGGCTGTGCCGGGCTGCAGTTCTATGATAAACTCGACATCCCGGTCCGGGGGCATTCCAGGCAAATCGTCTGGAAAGACGTCTGGGTATTCACAAACAATAGGGATATCCTTTAACTTAATCCCTGTTGCAGCATAGGTACAAGAATTTATGTACTCCCGTTGTGGAAGATAGAGAATGGTAGGTTCATGCTCAGGTGAATCTATCTCCATGGTTCGGGAAGAGATATCTAATGACACGTGGTGTTGGGTCATCCAATTCATACCTAAAAGAACATCCATTCCTTCTAGGTCTAGTAATAGTAAATCTGTTCTCACCAGATTTCTACCCATCTGAATAGGCACACTCCTGCAAACTTGGCTTGAGGAAATTTTACCGCCAGGAGTTGTTATCATATAGGTCCCACTAGTAGGATAAACTTCCAAGACTACTTTAGTCCCACATTTTGCACTGATAAAACTATGGGTGGCACCAGAATCAAAAAGCACAATCACGGGTTGATGGTTGATAGAAAAAGTACCCGTCATTATTGGTGTCCCCTCGGGGAGTTCGGAGAGAGTGGTGAGTTTCACCCTTCCCTGGCGGACCTGAACCACTTGTTTCTTGCCCTTGCCCTTGCTGATTGGATTGGATGTTTGCCCTTGAAAAGATCTTCTAGGTTGAGGGCAATCCTTGATAAAGTGGGACGGGCTTCCGCAGTTGAAACAACGATAGTTGTTGTTTCCTTGGTTGGCTGGCGGAAAACTCGGCCACGGACCCTGTTGCTGTTGCTGCTGAGGTTGTGGTGTCGGTGGTCGATTGAATCGTGCTTGCTGGAGTGGTCTGGCTACCCATCTGCCAGGCAAGTTATATCAAGGTGGTGCTCTGGTAGTTGCATTTTGAACCAACCGATACCTTGACGGTTGTGGAGCTGAAGGACCTGTAGGTGTCTTCCTTTTCTTCTCTGCCCTGTGGGCTGAGATACAGTCTTCCTGAGTGATGGCCATGTTGACCAGCTCATTGAAATTGTCGGCCTTCACCAAATTCAGTCATTCTTTAAGTTTGGTGTTCAGGCCTCGACGGAAATGATCATGTTTGCGGGCATCAGTGTCCGCATGATATCCCGCATAATGGCACAAGTGGTTGAAGACTTGTGCGTATTGTATGATGGTGCGGGTTCCATGGGTTAGGTTCAGAAATTCGTTGAGCTTTCACTCAATGAGTCCTTTAGGAATGTGATGTGCTCGAAAAGCAGTCTGAAATTTGTCCCAGGTGACGACATGACCGGGAGGCTGCATGGCATGATAATGATCCCACCAGATGCGGGCAGTGGCACGGAGTTGTTGGGCTGCAAAGAGTGCCTTGTTCTCATCTGAACATAGGGCAGACAATAAGCCAAACTTGGACTCGATGGTGCGGAGCCAAGCGCCAGCGTCGAGGGGTTCGTCTGCCTTGTAGAACAGCGGAGGCTGGGTACCGAGGAAGTCTTGATAACTGGCTAATGGAAGTTCATCCCGGCCTCGGGACTGATGGCGGAAATGGCCCATTTGAGCCTGTACGAGTTGGTTGAGGAGTTCCGTTTGTCAGGCCATGACCTCGGCCAGATTCGGCGGAGCTGGTGGCGGTTGCTGGGAACCACTGGCTTGATCGGGCCGAAATCCTTCCGAAGTTCCGCGAGTAGCTCCCACCATCTGAAACCAAGGAGATATCCATTATCAATCATCTCCTTACTCCTAATTTCAAATGATATACAATTACCAAATACAAATGTAATTCATATGCTCCATTCAATCAACTCATTTCAGATGCAAGGATATTAAGCAAAATGGTGAAACATGAGATTTAGATTACTGCTCACACACTGATGGTCCTTACATCTTACATCAGGGAGCTTTGACTACTACAAGCCATTCCATAAGTACACATGCCACATATAGTACACAAGTGGCTCTAGATCTAGTTGGGCTACTCACTACCTATGTCACATGTTTCTACACTAGTTACAACTAAGATGTCACCCACTCAAACCAACTAAAAGTCATCGAAGTTGCCCACTGATGACTGACTGCCTGAAGAGGAATGGTGGGGACTAATAACAGGATCTCCATGTTCCGAATCGATCCTGGAGACTCCTTCGATTTCTTCAGGATCTTCTTCTTCTGCTTCGGGTGCTGGTACCACAGGAGGTTCTAGCTGCTGTTGGAGTTCGTTGATTTGGGCATGGGCATCATCCACCTCAAGAATGAGGTCATGGATCTGTTCCTGGAGAAACTCAATGATTGTGTTACGTTGGATGATCATTGCGTCACTCTCGTTGATTTGATCTTCCCGGTGATGAATAGTCTCCTCTCGGGCGGCGATGATTTCCTCTTTCTCTGTCACCAATGCTTGAAGCTGCTCAATCTGGGTGACTTGTCGATCAGTATTCCTGAAGTGACCTTGCGTGATACTGATCAATTAACCCATACCACGACGTAGCAGAAGTTGATAATGATTCTGAATGTTCATAAACCGAACAGTGCCCCGAAGCGCTTCTTCCGTTGAGCCTTCCAACCTATGACCTTCAAGGACTACCCTGAGATTCCATTCTGGATCATCGGGATCTGTTGTAGGAAATAGACCAATAGGCTGTCCTGCGAGTTCCCTTGGATGCTGGTTGCAGAATGAATAGATGGCTTCTAGAGCTGCTCCCTCAATAGTATCAACTATACGATAACCTACCACATCAACTTCGATAGGCTGCCATTGGGAGCGGAAGGGATGTTGAGGAATAGTCATTCTAACTCGGCATCAATGAACACCTTCTTCCTGATATTCCACTGCATCATACTGTGGGGGCTCGGTATAATGGAACGAACTTAGGGATTCCCAGAGAAGACAAGGAAAACCCTCCCAATGCAAGGCATTAGTGTGGAAATGCCCTGCAGGATCCCAAAAGACATTGGAAGGGGCTGCCATCTGCAACAAGAATGCAAATGGTGAGATATATTTACCCTGGTGAGAGCTCATAAGGTAAATGAAATGAGATAAATGAATCTGACAACAACAAAACTAGAAATCAAATGGATGCGTAAGGTACTCAACCAATGCTACCACAAAAATCCTATCAACCCATACTAACGAGTAACAACACTTTACCTATCCTTAAGGAGCAATACATTTAAGCATTCATTTATTTGATGGTAATTATGCATGCACGTACTATTCGACCTCACAACCAAAAACAACTTCCGAATACCTTCGGGCTTAAGCGGTTAATTTCGGTGGCATAATACATACGGCTCTCACTATTAACTAGTCGATAAGTCGTATCCATTCTAACCTCTTAATCGTGGTTAGTGTACTTGCAAAAGATCACATTTATATTGCATGAACCTTTCATGGTAGCATAGCATGAAAGCGTTCCGAAATAGTACTGTTCACTATAGAAACTGCATCTGTACAATTACTGCTGTACAGACAACGTTAATATACGTCATCGAAACAACGTATTCACGGGTGTACCGCAAAATGCGGGGGTATGAACAGCGATCGCCATACCCTGCGCCGAACCATATACTCCCAATATAACCAACCTAAGTTGATATATTGACAGCATATCAAGTAGGCCACTGCTTGAGAAACAGCGTTCGGTTCGCATCACCGACGGGAAGGCTAACTCCCCAGTTAGCTGAGGATCCTGACCTTCTTACCTTACCAACGAAGGTGTCGATACAGAAAGTAAAGTTGGATTATGCAGGAATTTAAGTTTTGACAGAAAGTAGTGCTGCAAGTTAGAGCTATCTATGTATATACATATATTAGCAGCCACCTGATATTTCCCATATATATCCCTAGGGCTTTGCGCTCTAAACACCAACCTTAACGAATCCAACATACTTTGCAAACTCTTTTGTTAAACAAGTTTTATCCCGAAAATGTTTTTAAGAGCAGCTGAAACTGTAAAACTAAACCTACAGCTCTGATACCAGCTGTGGCAGAACCGCTTGAATTATTCCGGTTCAAATGCTTTAGTCATCGCGATTCAGCCGATACTAACTCAACGCACTTCAAACGGAACAACTCTTTGGTCTGTCGGGTCTCCGCCCGATACAACCACGGTTCAACAGGATCGAAGCAGGTTTACCTCGCACGAAGGTGAGTTTACAATCATAGCACAGCTCACCAACTTTTAATTTATGAAAGCTTAAACATTATTACAAACTGTTTCAGACTTAAGCAAACTTATACACACAATGTTTCAAGTGACAAGCCAAACAGCTTTCCAGGTTCACAGCAGAAGAGAATTAACATGTGATTACATGCCGCGAGGATAACACCGTACTCAGCCCAAAGCTTGGTGTGTAACACTCTAATGTAATTTTCCCAAATTTTAATGAATTTATTTTGGCTCAAATAAAAATTTCCAGGGCTTTCTCTAATTTATCTTGCATTTAAAGTAATTTTATAACACAAGAAAATAAAATTTATTATAGGATCAACTTGTTTGTGCATTCATGCTGGAGCATTGTTTTATTTGTGTTGAGTGTATAGGGTTTGGATTCAAATTTATTTGAATTCAAATAGAATTGTTTGAATAGTTTGAGTGTGGAAAAGAGAAAGAAAAGAAGAGGAAGAGAAGGCAGCCCAACCAGTTCCCTTTCCTCCCCTTGGGCTGGCCCTTTCTTCCCGCAGCCCATCTCCCTCTTCCCTATTCCTCCTTCTCCCCGCATGGGCCACGCCGGCCCACTCTCCTTTTCTCCCTCGGGCTTCCTCTCCTCTCTCCTTTTTCTCCCGCGGCCCAGCCCGAGCACTCTCTCGTCTTTCCTCCCTCTGCCAGGCCGGTCTCGCACGTCAGCGCCTCCCCTTACCTCTCCTCTCCTTCCTCCTCCCCGCGCACCGGCCACCTGAAATCTTTGGCCGCCGTGATCCAGCTCGGGCCCGCACGCCAAGACCCCAGCTCTCCCTTTAAAGGTGAACCCTAAACCCTCTGCGCCCTAGAACCCTAACCCTAGCCGCAACATCCACCGGAGAACCTCAGCGCCGCCGCCCCCTTTCATCCGCTGCGCCAGCCTCCTCGGCCTTGCCGTGGTTAGGCCGCTCCGCCACGCCCCAGACTACCACGACCCCCACAAACGCCCCGCCTCGACCCCTGGAAGCTTCTCGAGCCCGGCATTGGAGCCCTAGACCCCGGCATCACCGGAATTCCATCACGACCGTCATCGCGAGTGAGGAGCTCCGCCTCGGTAATTCCTCACCGCCGGCGATTTTTGCACCCTCTTGACCCCTCAGTCATCTTTGCAGGAGCCCCCTGAGGCGATCTAGGGTGACCCGAACCCCGGAGCTCGTCTGCAGCCGCCGGTCCGCGAGAACCCGATCTCCTTCGCCGCCGGCCGTCGTCGACCTTAGCCTACACTGCAGCTCCGGCCTCCGCAAGCCCCTGGTGAGCATCGCATCAACCCCCCGAAGCTTATGCGCTAGATGTTGTAGCCAAGGACCCGCCCTAGCCTCTGGAACGCCGCTCGCCGGCGATGTCCACCGCCCCGAGCCGCCCTTAGCCGTGGATCGCGAAGCCCGAGCCCCTCTAGGCCCAGCTGTAGCCCTAGGTCGATCCCCTGAGCCACGGTGATGCTCCCTAGCTTGAAGTCGTGAAGGTTGGACCACCGGAGCGACGGGAACGTCGAGCTCCGGCGAGCCCCGAGCCGCGCCGCCGCGGAATCTGTCACCGGCGTCGCAGCACCGCCAGCCGTGTCCCCCAATCTCCACGGGCCGTCCGATCATGATCCAACGTTCCTAATTAGAATGTACCGCTTCAGCCTAGCTTTCTTGTTAAAGAGTCCCTGCCCTTTTGAGAAAACAACCCGCAGTCCACCCGTAGTTCAAAAGTATTTGCAGATAGGTCCTGTTTTTAGCTTTTAGGCCCCTGAGCTTCCTGGAATTAGTGCCCGCCATCCTAGCCGTGAGTTTTAGCAAGTTAGACCCTAGATCTAGCCTTTAATTATGTTTAGGTCCTTGGCTTTTGCCTAGAACCCCCTGGTTTTCCTGTTTTCTTACAGAAAGGCCCCTGGACCCTGTTTTAGCTCTAGTTTTCGCGTCTTAGCTCCGTTTTATTTGGTTTCCGCGCTCACGCGATCGTTATAATGCGTAGAACAGTTCTATCATAGTTTTGTGTGCTATTTTTATGTAATGTTGTACTGTTTCTTATCCTTTGTCTTTGTTTGCATGTATGTGTATGTGTTGGACCATGTTTTGGCGTTGCGATCATGAGTAGACGCTGAGCCTTTGGACGAGTACCAGGGGCCCCTCTCTGTAGAATAGTTTGAGCAGTAGCAGGAGAACTTTGAGAAAGGAAAGTATAACATGAGTATCCCATCATCTTTAAATACAATTTCATACTGCATTTTAATTCTGTATGCCTATAAGGACTTCCTAGCCACCTTATCTTTTTTATATATATACCTTAGGTTGCATTTTAGTTAGTTGTGCTAGGTGCTGTGCTCTCACACACCTCGGTCCTTTTTAATTAATTTGATTAATGGTTATATGCAACTTCATTCTGAGAGTGGCCCTCTGTGCTGTGTGCTTGAGCGGCTCACGTCTTCTTAAAAGATGTTTTTGTTAGAAACATGGTTTAGGGGGCCAGCACGGTGCTTAGTGCTTGGTTGGCCACTCTCCATAAGGACCGGTTTATAGAGCGACAACCTAGGACAACCGCGCAACCACAAGACTAGAATGGGACGGTCTTGACCTACCAATTAGGTCATTTTGGTTTGGGAGTAACTTACCTGCGTGGGCAAGAGGGGTGGTAAGCTTCAATGGTCCCTGCTCCTCCGGCTTGGTCTGTGCTGTGTTCTTGTACCCCCGGAGGTGGGCCCCATCGTTGCTGATCCAGAAATCTTAGCGGTTACACCTTACCAATGTGATCTTTTGTAACAGTCTCGTAGTGTGCTTGCTACCCATCTCACCTAAGGAAGTGTGATGAACAACTAGCATAGCTCACGACTTGTGGGTAAAGTTGTGCAACCTCTCAAGAGTGTAAAACTGATATATCAGCTGTGCTCACAGTCATGAGCGGCCCAGATCCTCCGTCTGATTAGTGGGTTGTACCTTTGGTGGTTTGGCTTGGTTTCTCAGTAGTCTTATGTTTAATCTTGATTAATTATTATGTAACTTGGGTTATGGTAATTCATCCACTTGTAGTAAATAGCTTTAGTTAAAATTTGCCAAGATTAAAAGCTAATGCAGTTGAGTCAGCTAACCTTAGAACCTCATAATTCATGTTATACTTGTTGAGTACAAGTTGTGTACTCACACTTGCCTTATTTGCTCTTTTGTTCTCTCTGGGGTACCTTCGACTGCTGCTCAGTACCAGGCGATGTGGAGGACTACATCAGCGGACTCGACAATTTCTAGGCGTTGTCTCCTAGCCGACGCCCCTGTGGCGCTCTGCTTTTCATGTATTTATTTTACGCTTCCGCATTCCTTGAACTGATTCTTGATTCAGTTGTAATAAAGATATTCATTTATAATTTATATGCTTTTATTTCGAGATACGTGTTGTGATATCTTGATGATTCTGTTGTATATATGCGTGACTTAATCCTGGCGCATATATGATTGCTCGATTTATATTCTTATAAATCGGGTGTGACAGAATTGGTATCAGAGCCGTGTCGACTGTAGGACGAAGCCTAGATAGAAATGGTCGAGTTTAGGGATTTCCTTTCGCTTGCCTTGCTTCCGCAAAACTCAAACATTTGTTCCTACCTCTATCCCTTGAGCTCCAAACCTCGAGTTTGCTAATCCTCTCTGCATTTTCCAAGAATTAGTCTGATAGTTTCAGTAGATGTAGCCTGCAATTTTCTAACTGTCCTCATAAGTCTAGGATGCCTTTGCAAAAATACACTAGAGCGCCTGTTTGTTTTAGTCGAGTGGAGTGATAAACTCGCCTGACATGTGAATATTGGATGTTTGTGATTGTGCAAAATGTTTGATTTGGATTTTTGGTTGATTGCATAGTTTAGAAGCTAAACTTGTTCATGCAAAACGATTTTAATACAAACCTAAATTAAGTAATCAAAATGGAGTTAGAACGTTGGGGGTAAAACCGTACATTCCTTTCTCTCTATTTTTATCCTGTCAGAGCTTTCTTTCCGGAAGTTGTACCATATCTATCTCTTATAAATTTCATTCTGCTGCAAACAGATGGTTAACACCGGGAGCACCGGAACCGGTTCTGGCCAGCAAGGGCAGAACAACCAGAGTACCGACCAGCCGCTGCCGATGCCTCCACCTCTGACTCTGGAGCAGTTCTTCCAGCTCCAGATGCAGATGATGGCCACTCTGAACAACACTGTTCAGACATTGCAGCAGATCCACGCTCAGCCACCACCTCCTCCACCGCAGCAGCCCCGCGACAGCCGTGCGGACTTTCTGAGGGGTCACCCGCCGACGTTCTCTCATGCAGCTTATCCACTCCAGGCTGACGACTGGCTTTGTTCGGTGGAGCGCCAGTTGGATGTCGCTCAGTGCGATGACAGGGAGCGAGTCCTGTACGCAGTAAGGCAGCTGCGAGGCTCAGCTCTCGATTGGTGGGAGTCCTACCCAGCTCGGGACCGCGACACCCTCACTTGGGTCCAGTTCCAGGAGCGTTTCAGGCACCATCACATTCCTGCTGGGGTGATGAAGATGAAGCACAAGGAGCTCCTTGCGCTCAAGCAGGTAAATTCGAGTAAAATCTTTCCGCAATTTCTTTTGAGCTCAAACCCACCCTTGTTATAAGAAATGCTAAGTAAATTCCATCCTTCTTTTTCTGGTGATTATCATTTCAGGGAGCTATGACGGTGACCGAGTACCGTGACCGTTTCCTCCAGCTCGCTCGCTACGCCCCCGCTGAGGTCGCCCATGATGGCGATAAGCAGGAGCGCTTCAGGGAGGGACTCGATGATCACCTGGAGTACGCGCTCATGAACCACCGCTTCGACAACTTCAACCAGCTGGTTGACGCTGCCCTCAACACCGAGCGCAAGCGCCGGGAGATTGAGGACAAGAAGAGGAAGATGGCTCCTGCTGGGTCTGGCAGCAACACCCGGCCTCGGTACCAGTACCTGCAGCAGCAGCAGCAGCAGCAGCACCAGAGGTAGGTCCAGCAGTACCAGCAGCAGTACCCGCCTCGTCCTTAGCAGCAGCAGCAGGCGGGATAGGGCCAGAGGCTTCTAGCGCCTCCGGCACGCTCTGCTCCACCGGCTCCACCAGCTCCGCGGCAAGGAGTGCCTACTCCTCCTGCCGGGTAGTAGGCTCCAGCACTCCCACGAGTGTGCTTCCACTGTGGCGAGCCGGGGCACTATGCCAACGCCTGTCCCCGGAAGGCACAGTCCGGACAGCAGGGACACCTAGCTCAGCCCAAGGCGCCAGCCTAGGGCATGGTGAACCACGTGATGGCCGAGTCAGTGGCCGATGCTCCCAACGTGGTTATTGGTACGTTCATGGTCAATACTCACCCTGCTACAGTGCTTTTCGATACTAGTGCTACGCATTCCTTCATTACTCAGTCTTTCGTTAAGCATCATGCCATTCATACTAGCACATTAAAGAGGGGCATGTTAGTATCTTCACCGGGAGGGCAGTTGAGGTCTCATATCTTCTGTCCCAGAGTTAGTGTTGTCATAAGAGGGTAGAGTTCAGTGCTAATCTAATGGTGCTAGACACCAAGGGTATCGATGTGATCTTGGGAATGGAGACCCTTGTTAGATGGGGTGTCAAGATTGATTGTGCTCAGAGGACTGTCCACTTGTCAGCACCGGATGGATAGGAGGTCACAGTTAGTTCTTCGGAGCCTTCTGGAATTCTTTGTCAGATGGAGGCTAGACCCACGGATGGTATTCGCGTGGTGTCTGAATTCTCGGATGTCTTTCCGGATGATTTGCCAGGTATGCCGCCTGATCGCGACATTGAGTTTTCTATTGATCTCTTGCCTAGCAAGCTCCTATTGCTAAGTGGCCCTATCGTATGGCACCCATTGAGCATGAGGAAGTTAAGAAGACTGTCGACGAGTTTCTAGCCAAGGGTTATATTCGTCGCAGCTTCTCTCCTTGGGCTTTTCCTATATTGCTTGTAGAGAAGAAGGATGGTGCGAAGAGGATGTGCGTCGATTATCGGGATCTGAATGCAGTCACCATCAAGAACAAGCATCCATTGCCTCGCATCGAGGATCTCTTTGATTAGCTTCAGGGTGCTTGTGTATTCTCTAAGATTGATGTGCGTTCGGGTTATCACCAGCTGAAGATTCGTCCTGAGGATATCCCGAAGATGGCATTCACCTGCAAGTATGGGCTATACGAGTATACGGTCATATCCTTTGGCTTGACCAATGCTCCGGCTTTCTTCATGCATCTGATGAACAAGGTTTTCATGGATTATCTGGACACCTTTGTGGTGATATTCATTGATGATATCCTGATATATTCCAAGTCAGAAGCAGAGCATGAGAAGCATCTGAGGCTCGTGTTGCAGAGACTCAGAGAGCACAAGCTGTATGCCAAGCTCAGCAAGTGCGAATTCTGGATTGACGAGGTTCCATTCCTCGGTCATGTGATCTCCAAGGGAGGTATTGCTGTGGACCCTGGCAAGGTGAAGGATGTGCTTGACTGGGTGGTACCGCAGACAGTGAAGGAAGTACGTTCTTTTCTGGGCTTAGCAGGATATTATCGGAGGTTCATTGAGAATTTCTCCAAGATTGCGAAGCCTTTGACTTCCTTCCTAGAGAAGGGTGTGGATTTCTCTTGGACTGATGAGCGTCAGAAGGCCTTCGAGGAGCTAAAGAAGACGTTAACTACGGCGCCAATCCTCACTCTGCCAGACCAGAGCAAGAGGTTCACAGTGTATTGTGATGCTTCGAGGGATGGTCTTGGGTGCATCCTGATGCAGGAAGGCAGAGTGATAGCTTATGCTTCACGGCAATTGCGCCGGCATGAGCTGAATTATCCCACTCATGATCTGGAGTTAGCCGCAGTTGTGCATGCTCTGAAGATATGGAGGCATTACTTGTTTGGGCAGAGGTGTGATATTTACACGGATCACAAGAGCCTAAGTATATTTTCACGCAGAATGAGCTGAACATGCGGCAGAGAAGATGGTTAGAGCTAGTCAGTATTATGACCTAGAGATTCATTATCATCCGGGCAAGGCCAATGTTGTAGCAGATGCTCTGAGCAGGAAGAGCTATGTTAACATGGCCGTGGCTTTTCAGATGCCTCAGGAGTTATGCGAGAAGTTTGAGCAGTTGAGTCTGGATTTCTTGCATCACACCTCGGGTACATCATTCGAGGCAGAACCCACTCTAGAGGTAGAGATCAGGCAGCATCAGAAAGAAGATAAGAAGTTGTAGGAGATCCGTGAACTGCTCAAGATTGGCAAGGCACCTCATTTCAGAGAGGATGATCAGGGTATCTTGTGGTACAAGGGTCGGATATGCGTGCCAGATGTAGGAGATCTCAGGAAGCTGATCTTGAGTGAGGCTCATGATACGGCATATTCCATTCATCTGGGCAGCACGAAGATGTATTATGATCTCAAGGAACGATTCTGGTGGTATGGAATGAAGCATTCTGTTGTGGAGTACGTGGCTATCTGTGACACTTGTCAGCGTGTCAAGGCAGAGCATCAGAGACCAGCAGGTCTATTGCAGCCATTGAAGATTCCAGAGTGGAAATGGGAGGAGATCACTATGGACTTTATCGTTGGATTGCCTCGTACTCAGAAAGGGTACAACTCCATATGGGTAGTAGTGGATCGGTTGACGAAGGTTGCCCACTTCATTCCGGTGAACACTACTTACTCCGGTGCTAGACTCGCAGAGTTGTACATCTCCAGGATCGTTTGTCTGCATGGTGTTCCAAAGAAGATCATATCTGACCGAGGATCTCAGTTCACTTCACAGTTCTGGGAGCAGTTGCATGATTCGTTGGATACGAAGCTGCGTTTCACACTGCTTATCATTCTCAGACAGATGGGCAGATAGAGAGAACCAACCAAGTGTTGGAGGATATGCTTCGAGCCTGTGCTATTCAGTATGGTACCAGCTGGGATAAATGCCTGTCATATGCAGAGTTTTCCTACAACAACAGCTATCAGGCCAGTCTGAAGAAATCTCCTTTCGAGGCCCTGTATGGTCAGAAGTGCAGGACTCCACTGTATTGGGATCAGATTGGCGAGAGGCAGGTGTTTGGTCCGGATATCGTTGAAGAGGCAGAACAGCTGGTACAGCAGGTGCGAGAGAACCTGAGGGTCGCACAGACTCGTCAGAAGAGTTACACGGATGTTTGTCGTCGAGATCTGACCTTTGCAGTGGGTGATCATGTGTACCTGAAGGTCTCGCCGATGAGAGGAATCCGCAGGTTTAATGTGAGAGGGAAGTTAGCCCCTCGATATATTGGTCCGTTCAAGGTGCTGGAACGGAAGGGTGAGGTGGCATATCGTTTGGCATTACCTCCCAACCTCTTGGGGGTGCATGATGTGTTCCACGTGTCTCAGCTGAAGAAGTGCTTGAGGGTGCCAAAAGAGCAAGCACCAATAGAAGGGTTAGATGTGCACGAGGATCTGATCTACACCGAGCATCCGGTGAAGATTCTGGAGACATCTGAGAGAGTTACTAGAAACAAGAAGATCAAGATGTGCCGTGTGCAGTGGAACCATCACACGGAGCATGAGGCTACTTGGGAGCGAGAAGATGAGCTAAGAAAGACATATCCCGATCTCTTTGCTAGCTAGCCTATTCGAATCTCGGGACGAGATTCCTGTAAGGGGGGTAGGTTTGAAACACTCTAATGTAATTTTCCCAAATTTTAATGAATTTATTTTGGCTCAAATAAAAATTTCCAAGGCTTTCTCTAATTTATCTTGCATTTAAAGTAATTTTATAACACAAGAAAATAAAATTTATTATAGGATCAACTTGTTTGCGCATTCATGCTGGAGCATTGTTTTATTTGTGTTGAGTGTATAGGGTTTGGATTCAAATTTATTTGAATTCAAATAGAATTGTTTGAATAGTTTGAGTGTGGAAAAGAAAAAGAAAAGAAGAGGAAGAGAAGGCATCCCAACCGGTTCTCTTTCCTCCCCTTGGGCTGGCCCTTTCTTCCCGCGGCCCATCTCCCTCTTCCCTATTCCTCCTCCCCGCATGGGCCACGCCGGCCCACTCTCCTTTTCTCCCTCGGGCTTCCTCTCCTCTCTCCTTTTTCTCCCGCGGCCCAGCCCGAGCACTCTCTCATCTTTCCTCCCTCTGCCAGGCCGGTCCCGCACGTCAGCGCCTCCCCTTACCTCTCCTCTCCTTCCTCCTCCCAGCGCACCGGCCGCCGTGATCCAGCTCGGGCCCGCACACCAAGACCCTAGCTCTCCCTTTAAAGGTGAACCCTAAACCTTCTGCGCCCTAGAACCCTATCCCTAGCTGCAGCATCCACCAGAGAACCTCAGCACTGCCGCCCCCTTTCATCCACCGCGCCAGCCTCCTTGGCCTTGCCGTGGTTAGGCCACTCCGCCGCGCCCTAGACTACCACGACCCCCACAAACGGCCCGCCTCGACCCCTGGAAGCTTCTCGAGCCCGGCATTGGAGCCCTAGACCTTGGCATCACCGGAATTCCGTCACGACCATCGTCGCGAGTGAGGAGCTCCGCCTCAGTAATTCCTCGCCGCCGGCGATGTTTGCACTCTCTTGACCCCTCAGTCATCTTCACAGGAGCCCCCTGAGGCGATCTAGGGTGACCCGAACCCCGGAGCTCGTCTGCAGCCGCCGGTCCGCGAGAGCCCAATCTCCTTCGCTGCCGGCCAGCTCCGGCCTCTGCAAGCCCTTGGTGAGCATCGCATCAACCCCCCGAAGCTTATGCGCTAGATGTTGTAGCCCAGGACCCGCCCTAGCCCCTGGAACGCCGCTCGCCGGCGATGTCCACCGTCCCGAGCCGTGGATCACGAAGCCCGAGCCCCTCTAGGCCCAGCTGTAGCCCTAGGTCGATCCCCTGAGCCGCGGTGATGCTCCCTGGCTTGAAGTCGTGTAGGTTGGACCACCGGAGTGATGGGAACGTCGAGCTCCAGCGAGCCCCGAGCCGCGCCGCCGCGGAATCTGTCGCCGGCGTCGCAGCGCCGCCAGCCGCGTCCCCCAATCTCCACGGGCTGTCCGATCGTGATCCAATGTTCCTAATTAGAACGTACCGCTTCAGCCTGGCTTTCTTGTTAAAGAGTCCCTGCCCTTTTGTGAAAACAACCCGCAGTCCACCCGTAGTTCAAAAGTATTTGCAGATAGGTCCTGTTTTTAGCTTTTAGGCCCCTGAGCATCCTGGAATTCATGCCCGCCATCCTAGCCATGAGTTTTAGCAAGTTAGACCCCAGATCTAGCCTTTAATTATGTTTAGGTCCCTAGCTTTTGCCCAGAACACCCTGGTTTTCCTGTTTTCTTATAGAAAGGCCCCTGGACCCTGTTTTAGCTCTAGTTTTCGCGTCTTAGCTCCGTTTTAGTTGGTTTTCGCACTCACGCGATCGTTGTAACGCGTAGAACAGTTCTATCATAGTTTTGTGTGCTATTTTTATGTAATGTTGTACTATTTCTTATCCTTTGTCTTTGTTTGCATGTATGTGTATGTGTTGGACCATGTTTTGGCATTGCAATCATGAGTAGACGCTGAGCCTTTGGACGAGTACCAGGAACCTCTCTCTGCAGAACAGTTTGAGCAGCAGCAGGAGAACTTTGAGGAAGCAAGTATAACATGAGTATCCCATCATCTTTAAATACAATTTCATACTGCATTTTAATTCTGTATGCCTATAAGGACTTCCTAGCCACCTTATCTTTTATATATATACCTTGGGTCGCATTTTGGTTAGTTGTGCTAGGTGCTGCGCTCTCACACATCTCAGTCCTTTTTAATTAATTTGATTAATGGTTATATGCAACTTCACTCTGAGAGTGGCCCTCTGTGCTGTGTGCTTGAGCGGCTCACGTCTTCTTAAAAGATGTTTTTGTTAGAAACATGGTTTAGGGGGCCAGCACGGTGCTTAGTGCTTGGTTGGCCACTCTCCATAAGGACCGGTTCATAGAGCGACAACCCGGGACAACCGCGCAACCACAAGACTGGAATGGGACGGTCTTGACCTACCAATTAGGTCATTTTAGTTTAGGAGTAACTTACCTGCGTGGGCAAGAGGGGTGGTAAGCTTCAATAGTCCCTGCTCCTCCGGCTTGGTCTGTGCTGTGTGCTTGTACCCCCGGAGGTGGGCCCCATCGTTGCTGATCCAGAAACCTTAGCGGTTACACCTTACCAATGTGATCCTTTCTAACGGTCTCGTAGTGTGCTTGCTAGCCATCTCACCTAAGGAAGTGTGATGAACAACTAGCATAGCTCACGACTTGTGGGTAAAGTTGTGTAACCTCTCGAGAGTGTAAAACTGATATATCAGCTGTGCTCACAGTCATGAGCGGCCCAGATCCTCCATCTGATTAGTGGGTTGTACCTTTGGTGGTTTGGCTTGGTTTCTCAGTAGTCTTATGTTTAATCTTGATTAATTATTATGTAACTTGGGTTATGGTAATTCATCCACTTGTAGTAAATAGCTTTAGTTAAAATTTGCCAAGATTAAAAGCTAATGCAGTTGAGTCAGCTAACCTTAGAACCTCATAATTCGTGTTATACTTGTTGAGTACAAGTTGTGTACTCACACTTGCCTTATTTACTCTTTTGTTCTCTCTGGGGTACCTTCGACTGCTGCTCAGTACCAGGCGATGTGGAGGACTACATCAGCGGACTCGACAATTTCTAGGCGTTGTCTCCCAGCCGACGCCCCTGTGGCGCTCTGCTTTTCATGTATTTATTTTACGCTTCCGCATTCCTTGAACTGATTCTTGATTCAGTTGTAATAAAGATATTCATTTATAATTTATATGCTTTTATTTTGAGATACGTGTTGTGATATCTTGATGATTTTGTTGTATATATGCGTGACTTGATCCTAGCGCATATATGATTGCTCGATTTATATTCTTATAAATCGGGTGTGACAGTGTCACTCAGGGGGGTCACTGCCAGCCGGGGACGGATCCCATTCCACGGACCAGCCAAACGGAACAGAAGTTGGCCATGTAGAACTATCCATGGGTTCTCGAAGGTTATACCAGAAAGATGGACTGGCAAGATTGAGTATACTAATACTCAGCAGGACTTAACCGGGATTAGGGTATATTTTCGCCCATAGCTAAACTCATGAAGGCTTGACAAAGTTCTGGGTTTATTTTCAGCTGAAAAGCAACAAAGAGTATGATCTACTTTTAAATTTTAGCTTCCAGATTCTACTTGATTAGCCATTCTAGGTAAGCACCTACACTAGATAAGCAAGGTAGAGGTTAACATTCATCAAGATTATGCCATCAATAGTTACACTTCTTACTCTATGTGGCAGAAGGAATAAGCAGTCTCAATCTCCGCGAGAACGGACGATTCTGAATCGAATTTCACCCTTGCAAGGTAAACCTAACACACACGCTTGGAACATCCACAGATCGCTCCGAAGCAACCATTTCCCTCATATTCCGGGTTATGGATCAGGGCCACCACAAGCGACTGCAGGACCGTCAATTGTGCAGGACATACGTTTGTAGCGTGTCGGTGCATGTAAACATAAAATAAAAGTCGAGTGGTGGAGACATGTCCATTTGCCGGGCCAATCAGGTACTAGGCTTACCGCTTTACCATATTTTACGGTATGTGGCTAGTACTTTCAAAGGCTTAGCCACCACTACCACACACTGCGACCTTATCAACTTTTATCAACACAGACGGGGTAAACTTCCAGGTCATGTTACTACACATGACCCCATCCATGATCCTTATAGTGATTGCAGAATGATAAACATTCAACTCCTATATCGCGCGAGTGACAGGAAATCACCTGACTTCTACCTGTGGCAGAACCAACCTGAATTACACCGGCTCAAGTACGCGAGTCCTCTCTTGAGGGCTACCTCATGCTTCAAACGGTATAATCCTATTGGCCTGTCGGGTAACGTCCCGATAAACCACCGAACGCAGGATCTAACAAGGTACCTCACACGAAGGTGAGTCCAGAGATATAAATGCCAACACATTTTACATCACAGGCAGATATATTACAAAAATATACAAAGCATCATTAGCTCCCACTGAAGAGAGATTATCACAAAACAGGTTTAAGTTTTAATTCAAAGCAGCGGAGTTTGAAAAGCGTAAACATTGTACACGTCGTTATTACAGATATCATGCTAGCCCTGGCATGATATCACTCGGCGAAATCTGTGTTGGCCGGGGACGGATCCCACTCCACGGACCAACCATCAGGGAAGGGGTAGGGCCATGGTGTAATGAATGCTGGCTCATCAGGGGGATTACCTGAAGTAGATCAACAAAAGCAAGGCTGAGTATACTAATACTCAGCAAGACTTACCCGCTCATGGTATACTTAGCCATATATCTAGACTTATGCAGGCTTTTCAGGTTTTGGGTAGGGTTTTCAGCTGAAAAGCAACAAAGAGTAGGTCCTTAATTTCAAGTTTTAGCTTTCAAGTTCTAGTTCATTATCCATTCTAGGTAAGCATCTATAACTACTCAAACATGGTAGAATCTTTAATCAAACATCATCTTTGATAATCACATAGTTGCTCTTGTTACTCTATGTGGCAAAGGGATTAAGCAGTCTCAATCTCCGCGAGAAACGGACGATTTCTAAATCGAATTTGAAAACCTTGCAAGGGTAAACCTAACACACACGCTTGGAACACCAAAGGGTTGTTCCGAAGCAACCGTTAGTCTTTCATTCTGACTCGTGGATCAGAGCCACCACAAGCGACTGCAGGACCATACGCACTTCCAAAGTGCAGGACATACGTCTGTAGCGCGACTACAAAACCCGTACTCCTGGTTGCCCAGCAACACGTATTCCTACACGTCGAACCAAGTAACCAAAAGAAGCAAATACATATGGTGGGGGGTATGTCCACTCCTCGGGCCGATTGGTTACTAGGCTTACCGCTTACCATATTTCACGGCATGTGGCTAGTACTTTCAAACGCTTAACCACCGCTACCACACACTGCGGCCTTATCCAGTTCAACAACACAGACGGGGTATCATCTCAAATATGATACTCCACATAATTCCCGTCCGTCATCCTTATAATGATTGCGGAATGTAAACATTACAATTCCTATATCGCGCGAGTGACAGGAAATCACTCGACTTCTACCGGTCCTATTAGCATAGCAGCTACTCGGACTCAAGTGCTATTATTCAATACATTGGTTCCTAGGATTCATGCATCTAGGGTTTCAAGCAATTCCTATGAACTTAATGCATAGAATACATAAATAAATATAGAGTGCAGTGTAATAAAAATAGTAGGTTATGTCCGGGGCTTGCCTTCGCTGGTGGGGTTGGGGTCAGTCAAGTTAATATCTTCCGAACCTTGGTTCGGGGCTTAAGAGAATTCCGCAACGAAGTTCCCGGAGTCTTCAGAACAACCTCCTTCCGGTTCCGGGATTAGCTGGTAATCGCCGTCGGCGAGAGCGGTCGAATCTACATGAGATGCACAGTTATAAGTTATGGAATGCATATATTTGTATTTTAAATTCCCGATAAAGTTGCAATCCAATTAAAGAACATTATATTTTAACAAACAACCTAACTACCCTGCACTGGGCAGTCATTTATCGAGTATTAATTAAACTAACTAGTCACGTTATGCAACAGGGTGGGTTACCCTAAACATCCTACTAACTACATTAGCTAGCATATCTGGTTACCATAAGCAACAACTAAACACACTTAGCAATCTCCATTTATTTTATTAACTAAACATTATAATTAACCTTAGGTTATTATTTAATTATGGCTAACTTTGGATTAATTAAGCAAATCTTAAATTTGGAAAAATAAATTAATATTTATGAAAATTATCCTAAGTGGGTTTAATTGAAATAACATTACTTTAAATATTTTATGCAATAGATAAATTAGAACAATTCACTTAATTAAACAATATGTTTAACTTGAAATAATTTTTACAGAGCAAGATATTTCAAACAGGAGCTACAAAAATTACTGAACATAGATTGGTATTAGATCTAATTACTGTAGTTTTGTTGGAATTTTATTCTACAAGGAACTAAGCCACAAAATTAAACAAGATCAAAATTGAAATTTCAAGATGTAATTATAACTGGAGTTTTACACTAAAACTAGGGTTCCAAATTTAAGGACATCATAAACTATTCAAGACTAGTATTCCAGAAAAGCTTCATAATTTTTCATGCATAATAATTATTATTTATGAATTACCTTTGAATTTAAGCTTGAAACTTATAACTCAAGTTATATTAGGTTTTTGATTCTCAAATTTTTACGATGGATCATACTTATACAGATCAAGTTATGGTAAAAATTTCATCCATAAATATACACAGATGCTTTTGAAATTAACTTATAAAGGTTTCATTAACATATAACAAAGGTAATAAAATATTCTTGCTAGAGGGCTGATCTAAGCCTCAAAGATTTACACAAGGCTACTCAAACCCTATGCAACACATGCTCCAAAAATCAACAGCAGCAAGGCTATGGATCACAAGATTCAATTAAAGCATCCCTTTACTTGTATTTAAAATATAGAACCAACTATGCATTTTCATAGCATGATTATGAAATAAAAGTTGTAGAATTCATCACAAGGATCCTAACCCAATTGATTTGACATTTTTCTGATTTTTCTACTATTTTCTATGTATTTTTAAAGTTCACAGCAGGAAATAAGGAAAACTTAAACAAGCTTTACAGAATAGCCCCTAGATTTAGCACAAAACCCCCTGAAATTTCCTTGTCTTCTCCAATAGAGCCCCTGGCCGTGGTCAGAGAGGAGAGGCGGAATTTGATCGGCCAAATCCGGTGCGCTCGGGTCACGGTGGCGAGGGAAAAGAGGGGGATTAGCTAGAAGAGATCGGGGGCTACCTTGGGAGGTGCTTGATTGGGCTTCTAGGGTTTTGTAGCGACCTGCCCGCGTGGAACAGACGGCCGGCGGCGGGAATGGCCTCAGCGGCGGCACTCCGGACAAGCTGGGCGGCGATGGCCGGGTCTAGCAGCTTCAGGGAACTAGGGGAAAGCTTCTAGTAGGGTTGGCTTAGGCGGAGAAGGGCTGCAGGGGTGGGTCCACGGCGGCGTCGAGCTCGCCGGGGTTGCGGGGAAAATGGCGACGGTGTTCCAGGGTCTAGGGGCGAGGAAATGGCGAGCTAACGGAAGGAATGAGTCGAGGGAATTCTTGGGGTACTGATGCGCCCACAAGATAGAGCTCGGGGGCTCCGGTACTTCCTCCACGCGGCGGGGCGGCAAATAGAGAGAGGCCGGCATTCAGGCGGCGCTGGCAGTGCCAGAACATCGTGGCATTCGGCAGGAAGGCCAGCACAGGGGATTAAGAACGGCAACAGGACTGTGGGGCGACGCGTGGAAGAAAAACCCAGCAGGAGGTGGCGCTCGGGGTATTGCGCCGGCGGTGAGCGGCGGGGGCAGAAGCAGAGTAGAGGGGAAGCGAGGGTGACAGAGGAAGAAGAAGCAGGCAGGAGTCAGAAGGACCTGTTTGCAATTTGAGAAATTTTCAAGGACTCCT
This sequence comes from Panicum hallii, assembly GCF_002211085.1. Classification (NCBI taxonomy): domain Eukaryota; kingdom Viridiplantae; phylum Streptophyta; class Magnoliopsida; order Poales; family Poaceae; genus Panicum; species Panicum hallii. Next base: position 43,777,131 of record NC_038042.1, on the reverse strand, counting down.
CTGTAAAGAAAGATTTCCCATTGATACAAAATCCTAGTGAGAAAAATGTCTAAAGCAAAGTTGTGAAGAATTTCAAACCCTACAATAATGCTTTAGGGTTCAAGTTCAAAATCTCAAAGGATACAGTTTTATTTTAAATTTTTGAACCCAACTCAATTTATAAAGCTTTTGTTATAATTAAGCAAAATGCTTTAATGTTTAGGGTCTTTTTGCCAGATTGAATGCAGTGTAATCATGACTAAACTTTTTACACTTTAGCCCTTAAGTAAATCTGAGTTTTACTTTTATCTTTCAACCATTTCACATGTAAACCCTTATACCTTTGTGTTAATTACACATAGGTCCTTAATTTCAAACAAAAGTCTATTTTTCTTAGGTTTTATTTAACTTTTGCATTTTTCTTCTCTATAATCATTTAGATTTACCACTTAAGAGTACTTTTACCCAATTACACTCAAGTACTTATATAATTCATAAATTACAAATATACCCCTAGCTCTCTTTACAACTATATACATCATGGCATGCATACATATAAGACATCCAAACTTTAGTGTTTAGGTTACTAACTACCTGGATGTTAAAGCCTTCCCCCCTAAAAAGAATCTCGTCCTGAGATTCTGAAGCTGAATAGAATCAGAAAATTATACTTGAGGATTGGCTTGAAGGAAATTCGAAAAATTTCGTTGAAGATAAGATTCTGTCTCCCAAGTTGCTTCTTCCTCGGTGTGATGATCCCACAAGATCTTATACATCTTAACTATTCTTCTTCTGGTGAGCCTTTCCTTGGTATCTAAAATTCGAACAGGTCGCTCGACGTAAGATAGATCTGGTTCAATCTCAATGGCATAGGTCTCCATGATTTCTGTGTGTACTTTGACACATTTCTTAAGCTGAGAGATATGGAAGACATCGTGGATGGCAGCCAATTGAGATGGAAGGCGAATTTTGTAAGCCACTGGGCCACAAATATTGAGGATTTCAAAGGGTCCGACATATCGGGGTGCTAACTTCCCTTTTATGCCGAAACGTTGGACACCTTTGGTAGGAGATACTCGGAGATAGACAAAATCTCCTACATGGAATTGTAGAGGTTTCCTCCTCTTATCCACGTAGCTTTTCTGTCTAGACTGAGCGGTTTTGAGATTTGCTTGAATAACCTTGACCTTATCTTCGGCTTTAACGACTAAGTCTGGTCCGAAGATTTTGCGTTCCCCAGTTTCAGACCAACTCAAAGGAGTTCGACATCTTCGACCGTATAACGCTTCAAAAGGAGCCATTTGAAGACTAGCTTGGTAACTGTTGTTATAAGAGAATTCAGCTAGAGCAAGGCACTTGTCCCAGCTTGTACCATAGTGAATAATACAAGCTCGGAGCATGTCTTCAAGAATTTGATTGACTCGCTCAGTCTGCCCATCAGTCTGGGGATGATATGCGGAGCTTCAAATCAATTTGGTTCATAGAGCTGATTGCAATTGCTCCCAAAATCGTGCAATAAATTGGGGCCCTCGATCAGAGATGATGGTTTTTGGAACCCCATGCAATCGAACAATTTGATCCAAATAGACTTCGGCATACTTCTTAGCAGAGTAAGTGGTATGCACAGGGAGAAAATGAGCTATTTTAGTAAGTCTATCGATAATTACCCATATGGAGTCATGTTTTTGGGAGGTGTTAGGAAGACCAACAATGAAATCCATACTAATGTCTTTCCATTTCCATGACGGAATGGGTAGTGGTTGAAGTGTACCAGAAGCTTTTAAGTGGCTAGCTTTGACTCTCTGGCAAGTGTCACACTCAGATACATAGTTGGCAATTTCTCTTTTCATTCTGGTCCACCAAAAATGTTGTCGTGGATCGTGATACATTTTGGTGCTACCAGGATGAATAGAGAATTTGGATAAATGGGCTTCATCAAGGATTTGTCTACGTAATGGATAATCTTTAGGTACAACAATGCGATTGTTGAACCATAGAACTCCTTGATGATCGGTGTGAAAACACTTATATTTGGCTTCTCCCAGAGATAGGTTGGATTTGATAATTTTGATACCCTCATCATGTAGTTGCGACATGATGATTCTGTCTTGCAGAGTAGATTCAATGGATAGCAGATTCAGACTACCTTGAGGAATGATCTCTAGATTGAGTTTTCTCATCTGATGGCAGAGAGTGTCACTGAAGGTTGAGATGGATAAGCAGTGACAATGTGCCTTACGGCTAAGTGCAACTGCAACCACATTAGCTTTGCCCGGATGATAGTGTACCTCAAGGTCATAGTCTTTGATTAATTCCAACCAACGCCTTTGCCTCATATTTAGGTCAGCTTGAGTAAAAATATACTTGAGGCTCTTATGGTCAGTGTAGATATTACACTTTGCACCCATAAGATGATGTCTCCAGATCTTGAGAGCATGAATAACAGCTGCCAATTCAAGATCATGAGTTGGATAATTCTGTTCATGGCTCTGAAGTGCTCGGGATGCATAAGCGATGACTCGGTTGCTTTGCATAAGGACACAACCAAGGCCAATTCCGGAAGCATCACAATAGACATCAAAAGGCTGAGTGTTATCTGGCTGAGCTAGCACTGGAGCAGTGGTTAGGAGTTTTCTTAAGGTATGGAACGCTTTATCACATTGATCGTCCCAGCAGAATTTAACTCCTTTCTTTAATAGCTCAGTCATGGGTTTTGCTATCTTGGAAAAATCGGGAATGAATCGGCGATAGTATCCCGCCAATCCAAGAAAACTGCGAATTTGGTGGACTGAAGTTGGAGGTTTCCAGTCCATAACCTCCTGGACTTTGGTTGGATCAACCGATATGCCTTCACTGGAAATAGTATGTCCTAAAAATTTCACACTATCCAGCCAGAATTCACACTGCAAGAATTTGGCATAAAGGCAATGATCACGTAGTCGTTGAAGAACGACACGTAAATGTTTAGCATGGTCTTCTTTGGTTTTGGAGTATATCAGAATGTCATCAATGAAGACCAAGACGAATTTGTCAAGTTCCGGCATAAATACGGAATTCATGAGATACATGAAATATGCCGGTGCATTAGTAAGTCCAAATGACATAACCAGATATTCATAAAGTCCATATCTGGTTGAGAAGGCCGTTTTTGGAATGTCACTAGGCCTGATTTTAATCTGATGATAACCAGAGCGCAAATCAATCTTAGAGAAGACCTTCGCTCTAGCTAGCTGATCGAACAAAATGTCAATGCGGGGAAGAGGGTACTTATTTTTGATAGTAACCGCATTGAGTGGACGGTAATCGACACATAGCCTTAGGCTATTGTCTTTCTTCTTGACAAAGAGAGCAGAACAACCCCAAGGTGAAGCACTTGGACGTATATAACCCTTATCAAGAAGATCTTGGAGCTGGATTTTCAGTTCCGCTAATTCACTTGGAGGCATGCGATACGGCCTCTTTGAAATAGGAGCAGTGCCCGGTTGAAGTTCAATGATAAACTCGATGTCTCTATCTGGTGGCATTCCAGGCAAGTCATCTGGAAAGACATCAGGGTATTCACATACAATAGGAATATCCTTGACTTGGATATTTGTGATGGCATAAGTGCAAGGATGCAGACATTCTTGCCGAGGCAGATATAGGGTGGTGATCCCATAGTGTGGTGAATCAATTTCGACAACTCGGGAGGAAATATCTAGCCGGACTCGATGTTTAGTCATCCAGTCTATCCCAAGTATAACATCAATACCCTCCAAACTTAGTAAAACCAAATCAGTTTTAATTTCTTTACTTCCTAACTGAATTGACACACCTCTAATCATTTGGTTGGAAGTGATATTTCCTCCAGGGGTAGAGATCATATATGACCCTTGAGTAAAACAAGGATCAAGTCCTATCCGGGTACCACAGTTGTTACTAATGAAACTATGTGTTGCTCCTGAATCAAATAATGTAACAACTGGTTTGTGGTGAATAGAAAATGTACCCGACATGACGGAAGCTCCATCCGAAAGCTCTGCAAGAGTAGTGAAGTTAATCCGTCCTTGCCGGACTTGCATCATCGGTTTCTTGCCCTTGTTCTGGTTACCCTGAGTAGAACTTTGCCCTGGGTTAGGTTTCTTGGGCCGCGGACAATCTCTGATAAAATGATCCGCACTTCCGCAATTGAAACAGCGATAGTTACTGTTTCTCTGTTGCACTTGTTGAACATTTGGCCGTGGGCCAGATTGTTATGGTTGTTGCGGAGGAACGGGAGGTCTATACCTTCCTTGCTGTTGGGGCGGCCTGAAAACCAGTCTACCAGTTGGGGCATTCCGTTGCGGCGCTCTGGGCGGTGTGTTGGGAACAACCCGATACCTCGGTGGTTGAGCACTCGAGGGTCCAGTAGGGTTCTTTCTCTTTTTCTCAGCATAATGCGCCACGATGCAATCTTCTTGAGTTAAGGCCATATTAACCAGCTCGCTGAAAGTATTAGCCCTCACAAGATTCAGGCGTTCCTTGAGCTTGGTATTAAGACCCCGACGGAAATGATCTTGTTTCTTGGCATCGTTATCCGCATGATATCCCGCATATTGACACAGATGATTAAAATTCTGTGCGTACTGCAGGACTGTACTGGTGCCTTGAGTAAGTGCCAGGAATTCATTCAGCTTCCGCTCCAGCAATCCTTCTGGAATATAGTGGGCTCTGAAGGCTGCCCGAAACTCATCCCAGGTGATAACATGCCCCGCAGGCTGCATGGCGTAGAAATGATCCCACCATATCCGAGCAGCACCACGGAGTTGTTGGGCGGCAAAGGAAGCTTTGCTGGAATCCGCACAAGGTATTGTCAAGAGAGCGAACTTCGATTCAATTATATGGAGCCAAGCATCGGCATCCAATGGTTCTTCAGCTTTACTAAAAAAGGGAGGCTGGGTACTGATGAAATCCTGGTAACTGGCCATGGGAGGATTGCGGTCATCACGGCCTCCTCGGAACTATTGATGTTGCTGGTTCTGCTGTGCTTGTACCAGCAAGTTGAGCAGCTCAGTTTGCTGAGCCATAACCTCGGCAAGGTTAGGAGGTGGTGGTGGCAGTTGTTGAGAACCGCTAGCCTGATCTGCTCGGAAACTCTCCGGGGTTCCGCGTGTAGCTCCAACCATCTGAAACAAAGGAGATGTCCATCATTAACCATATAGCCTTACTCCCAATTTCAGAAGATATAACACTTAGATAAACCATGCGTACATTCCATTCAATCATCTCATTTCAAAACTTAAGGATAGGAAATAAGATGATAAAACAGGAAATTATATTACAACACTTATTCTGATGATTGTCCACATCACACATCCGAAAGTTCACTACGCAGGCCATCTAGGTTACAACAAATGGTACGAGGTCTAACTACTTAAGTTATTACATTCCCATGGACTACATCTCGAAAGTCGACGATTTATTAAACTAAAAATCGTCGAAGTTGCCTACAGAAGACTGACTGCCAGAGGGAGAGTGATAGGGACTAAGAACAGGATCCCCATGCTCAGAGTCAATCTCTGAAACACCCTCAATCTCTTCTGGATCTTCTTCTTCTTCTTCAGGCATTATGGGTACAGCGGGAAGTATCGGTTGCTACTGCAGTTCCTCAAGGTGAGCCTGAGCATCATCAGCCTCAAGTATCAGATCATGGATCTGTGCCTGTAGGAACTCAATAACAGTGTAGCGCTGAGTGATTATATGATCACTCTCGTTGATCTGATCTTCTCGATGAAGAATTGTCTCATCCCTTGCTGCAATGATTTCATCCTTCTGACTTACCAAAGCTTGTAATTCCACTATTTGGGTCACTTGATGGTCAGCATTTCGATAGTGGCTTTGAGCCACACCAGTTAACTGACTCATACCATGATGCAGTAGAATCTGGTAATGATGTTGCACATCCATGAACCTGGTAATGATACGGATGGTTTCTTCAGCCAGATCTCCTAGCATATGACCAAGATGGTCTGTTCGAAAATCCCATTCCAAATTACCAGGGTCTATGGTAGGAAATAACCCAATAGGATATGCGGCAACTTCTATCGGATGCTGATTGCAGAAAAAGTTTGATAGCTTCCAAGGCAGCAGTTTCAAGGGTATCAACCAGACGATATCCAACCACTTCCACTTCTGTGGGATGCCATGAGGAGCGGAAAGGGTGTTGAGGAATTATCATCTTAACCCGACATCGAGGAACTCCCTCTTCGCGATATTCCACCCCATCGTATTGAGGAGGCTCTGTATAATGAAACAAACTTAAGGATTCCCACAAGAGATGAGGAAATCCTTCCCAGTGTAGGGCATTAGTGTGGAAGTGCCCCTCCTGATCCCAAAAGGCATTGGTAGGAGCAGCCATCTGCGACAATAATGCAAATGGTAAGATATATTTACCCTATTAAGAACCTACAAGGTAAATAGATTAAGGTAGCTGATTCTGATAACAGCAAAGGCTGGAATCAGATGGATACTTAAGATACCTGTCTAAAGATCTTTACTTACCCAAACTAAAGAAAAAACCAACATGTACCTATTTTACAGATACAAAATAATTATGCACCAATTTGGTTGATTAATGTATTATGCATGCACGTACTAATCGATCTCACAACCAAAAATAACTGCCGAATATCTTCGGACTTATGTGGTTAGATTCGGTGGCATAACACATACGTCTCTCCTTAATAACTAGTCGATAAGCCCTATCCGTCCTAGTTTCATAATCGTGGTTAGTGTACCTGCAGAAAATCACAATGCATATATATATATATATATCCAATGAACCTTTCATGCCAGCATGTCATGAAAGCGTCCCCATTCATTACTGCTCACTATAGAAACAACATCTGTACAATTACCGTCGTACAGACAACGTTAACATACGTTATCGAAACAACGTATTCACGGGGGGGTACCGCAAAATGCGGGGGTATGAACAGCGATCGCCATACCCTGCGCCGAACCATATACTCCCAATGTAGTCAACTGAAGTTGGTACATTGGCAGCATCTTAAGTAAGCCACTACTTGAGAAACAGCATTCGGTTCACATCACCGACAGGAAGGCCAAGCTCCCTCAGTTGGCTGAGGATCCTTACCTTCTTACCTCGCGATCGAAGGTGTCGTTACAGAAACTAAAGTCGAGTTGTACATGAATTTAAGTTTCAACAGAAAGTAATGCTGAAAGTTAGAGTTATATATATATTACAGCCACCTCTAATTCCCTTCTTAATATCACCCTAGGGCTTTACGTACTATACATAAGCCTTAACGAACCCAATGTAGTTCGCAAATACTTGATTAACCAATTTTTATACTATAAACTATTTTTAAGGCTAAATATATCTCCAGGGTACACTTGTTAGCTCTGATACCAGCTGTGGCAGAACCAACCTGAATTACACCGGCTCAAGTACGCGAGTCCTCTCTTGAGGGCTACCTCGTGCTTCAAACGGTATAATCCTATTGGCCTGTCGTGTAACGTCCCGATAAACCACCGAACGCAGGATCTAACAAGGTACCTCACACGAAGGTGAGTCCAGAGATATAAATGCCAACACATTTTACATCACAGGCAGATATATATTACAAAAATATACAAAGCATCATTAGCTCCCACTGAAGAGAGATTATCACAAAACAGGTTTAAGTTTTAATTCAAAGCAGCGGAGTTTGAAAAGCGTAAACATTGTACACGTTGTTATTACAGATATCATGCTAGCCCTGGCATGATATCACTCGGCGGAATCTGTGTTGGCCGGGGACGGATCCCACTCCACGGACCAACCATCAGGCAAGGGGTAGGGCCACAGTGTAATGAATGCTGGCTCATCAGGGGGATTACCTGAAGTAGATCAACAAAAGCAAGGCTGAGTATACTAATACTCAGCAAGACTTACCCGCTCATGGTATACTTAGCCATATACCTAGACTTATGCAGGCTTTTCAGGTTTTGGGTAGGGTTTTCAGCTGAAAAGCAACAAAGAGTAGGTCCTTAATTTCAAGTTTTAGCTTTCAAGTTCTAGTTCATTATCCATTCTAGGTAAGCATCTATAACTACTCAAACATGGTAGAATCTTTAATCAAACATCATCTTTGATAATCACATAGTTGCTCTTGTTACTCTATGTGGCAAAGGGATTAAGCAGTCTCAATCTCCGCGAGAAACGGACGATTTCTGAATCGAATTTCAAAACCTTGCAAGGGTAAACCTAACACACACGCTTGGAACACCAAAGGGTTGTTCCGAAGCAACCGTTAGCCTTTCATTCCGACTCATGGATCAGAACCACCACAAGCGACTACAGGACCATACGCACTTTCAAAGTGCAGGACGTACGTCTGTAGCGCGACTACAAAACCTGTACTCCTGGTTGCCCAGCAACACGTATTCCTACACGTCGAACCAAGTAACCAAAAGAAGCAAATACATGTGGTGGGGGGTATGTCCACTCCTCGGGCCGATTGGTTACTAGGCGTACCGCTTACCATATTTCACGGCATGTGGCTAGTACTTTCAAACACTTAACCACCGCTACCACACACTGCGGCCTTATCCAGTTCAACAACACAGACGGGGTATCATCTCAAATATGATACTCCACATAATTCCCGTCCGTCATCCTTATAATGATTGCGGAATGTAAACATTACAATTCCTATATCGCGCGAGTGACAGGAAATCACTCGACTTCTACCGGTCCTATTAGCATAGCAGCTACTCGGACTCAAGTGCTATTATTCAATACATTGGTTCCTAGGATTCATGCATCTAGGGTTTCAAGCAATTCCTATGAACTTAATGCATAGAATACATAAATAAATATAGAGTGCAGTGTAATAAAAATAGTAGGTTATGTCCGGGGCTTGCCTTCGCTGGTGGGGTTGGGGTCAGTCAAGTTAATATCTTCCGAACCTTGGTTCGGGGCTTCAGAGAATTCCACAACAAAGTTCCCGGAGTCTTCAGAACAACCTCCTCCTTCTGGTTCCGGGATTAGCTGGTAATCGCCGTCGGCGAGAGCGGTCGAATCTACATGAGATGCATAGTTATAAGTTATGGAATGCATATATTTGTATTTTAAATTCCCGATAAAGTTGCAATCCAATTAAAGAACATTATATTTTAACAAACAACCTAACTACCCTACACTGGGCAGTCATTTATCGAGTATTAATTAAACTAACTAGTAACGTTAAGCAACAGGGTGGGTTACCCTAAACATCCTACTAACTACATTAGGTAGCATATGTGGTTACCATAAGCAACAACTAAACACACTTAGCAATCTCCATTTATTTTATTAACTAAACATTGTAATTAACCTTAGGTTATTATTTAATTATGGCTAACTTTGGATTAATTAAGCAAATCTTAAATTTGGAAAAATAAATTAATATTTATGAAAATTATCCTAAGTGGGTTTAATTGAAATAACATTACTCTAAATATTTTATGCATTAGATAAATTAGAACAATTCACTTAAGTAAACAATATGTTTAACTTGAAATAATTTTTACAGAGCAAGATATTTCAAACAGGAGCTACAAAAATTACTGAACATAGATTGGTATTAGATCTAATTACTGTAGTTTTATTGCAATTTTATTCTAAAAGGAACTAAGCCACAAAATTAAACAAGATCAAAATTGAAATTTCAAGATGTAATTATAACTGGAGTTTTACACTAAAACTAGGGTTCCAAATTTAAGGACATCATAAACTATTCAAGACTAGTATTCCAGAAAAGTTTCATAATTTTTCATGCATAATAATTATTATTTATGAATTACCTTTGAATTTAAGCTTGAAACATATAACTCAAGTTATATTAGGTTTCTGATTCTCAAATTTTTACGATGGATCATACTTATATAGATCAAGTTATGGTAAAAATTTCATCCATAAATATACACAGATGCTTTTGAAATTAACTTATAAATGTTTCATTAACATATAAAAAGGTAACAAAATATTCTAGCTAGAGGGCTAATCTAAGCCTCAAAAATTTGCACAAGGCTACTCAAACCCTATGCAACACATGCTCCAAAAATCAACAGCAGCAAGGCTATGGATCACAAGATTCAATTAAAGCATCCCTTTACTTGTATTTAAAATACAGAACCAACTATGCATTTTCATAGCATAATTATGAAATAAAAGTTGTAAAATTCATCACAAGGATCCTAACCCAATTGATTTGACATTTTTGTGATTTTTCTACTATTTTCTATGCATTTTTAAATTTCACAGCAGGAAATAAGGAAAACTTAAACAAGCTTTACAGAATAGCCCCTAGATTTAGCACAAAACCCCCTGAAATTTCCTTGTCTTCTCCAATAGAGCCCCTGGCCATGGTCAGAGAGGAGAGGCGGAATTTGACCGGCCAAATCCGGTGAGCTCGGGTCACGGTGGCGAGGGAAGAGAGGGGGATTAGCTAGAGGAGATCGGGGGCTACCTTGGGAGGTGCTTGATTGGGCTTCTAGGGTTTTGTAGCAACCTGCCTGCATGGAACAGACGGCCGGCGGCGGGAATGGCCTCGGCGGCGGCACTCCGGACAAGCTGGGCGGCGATGGCCGGGTCTAGCAGCTTCAAGGAACTAGGGGAAAGCTTCTAGTAGGGTTGGCTTAGGCGGAGAAGGGCTGCAGGGGTGGGTCCACGGCGGCGTCGAGCTCGCCGGGGTTGCGGGGAAAATGGCTACGGCGTTCCAAGGTCTAGGAATTGGCGAGCTAACTGAAGGAATGAGTCGAGGGAATTGTTGGGGTACTGATGCGCCCACAAGATAGAGCTCGGGGGCTCCGGTACTTTCTCCACGCGGCGGGGCGGCGAATAGAGAGAGGCCGACGTTCAGGCGGCGCTGGCAGTGCCAGAACATCGTGGCATTCGGCAGGAAGGCCAGCACAGGGGATTAAGAACGGCAACAGGACTGTGGGGCGACGCGTGGAAGAAAAACCCAGCAGGAGGTGACGCTCGGGGTATTGCGCCGGCGGTGAGCGGCGGGGGCGGAAGCAGAGCAGAGGGGAAGCGAGGGTGACAGAGGAAGAAGAAGCAGGCAGGAGTCAGAAGGACCTGTTTGCAATTTGAGAAATTTCCGGAGACTCCTGTGTAAAGAAAGATTTCCCATTGATACAAAATCCTAGTGAGAAAAATCTCTAAAGCAAAGTTGTAAAGAATTTCAAAACCTACAATAATGCTTTAGGGTTCAAGTTCAAAATCTCAAAGGATACAGTTTTATTTTAAATTTTTGAACCCAACTCAATTTATAAAGCTTTTGTTATAATTAAGCAAAATGCTTTAATGTTTAGGGTCTTTTTGCCAGATTGCATGCAGTGTAATCATGACTAACCTTTTTACACTTTAGCCCTTAAGTAAATCTGAGTTTTACTTTTATCTTTCAACCATTTCACATGTAAACCCTTATACCTTTGTGTTAATTACACATAGGTCCTTAATTTCAAACAAAAGTCTATTTTTCTTAGGTTTTATTTAACTTTTGCATTTTTCTTCTCTATAATCATTTAGATTTAACACTTAAGAGTACTTTTACCCAATTACACTCAAGTACTTATATAATTCATAAATTACAAATATACCCCTAGCTCTCTTTACAACTATATACATCATGGCATGCATACATATAAGACATCCAAACTTTAGTGTTTAGCTTACTAACTACCTGGATGTTAAACTACCGGTCCAATAGGAGAGCATCTATGCAATAAGGACTCAGGTACAATACATTGGTTCCTAGGATTTATGCATCTAGGGTTCCATTTCAACTCTTAGACTTAATGCAAGATATAATATATAAGTATAGAATTGCATAATGTAGTAATTTGAAATACTGGGTTATGCACCGGGGCTTGCCTTCTTGAGTGGGGTTGGGGGCAAGAGTGTCAAAGATCTCCAAACTTTGGTTCGGGGCTTCAGTTAGATCCTCGGCGACGTTTGTCGGGTCTTCAGAAAACCCTTGGTCTTGTTCCAAGACTAGCTCGTAGTCTCCATCGTCGAGTGTTGCTGACTCTACATGATATGCAAAGATTTAAGTGAAATGGTTCTTGATTTAAAGATTTTCTTCACAATAAAGTTGCAATCCAACAAACAAACAATCATACACTTATGTAACAAGGAGGGGGTTCCGAATTATCATCTATATCTAGGTCATGTCATTCAAAGGAATTACTTTGAAGTAATTCGATAAGATTGATTTTTATTTTTAAAATTATCAAGAGTCTAACCTTGAATTTTTGTGGACAAGTTTATTTCCAATAAATAAGCTTATGGTGAATTTTTCATAATTTTCTAAGAATAGGAACTAAAACATTTGAATTTGAATTCAAACTTCAAGTTTAAATTCTAATCCTGAGTAAACAGAGCTTTAAATTATTGAAAACTTAATTATGAACTAGTTATCTATATATTACATTATGGTTAAAATATTTAAACAAACAAGCCTTAGGAACATGCTTAAATAAATTCAAACATTTTAAATTTGATTTGTACAAATTCAACAGAACTTAAATTACAAAATAGTAATAAGCATGAAATTTTTACACTAGCTCAAACATGACCTAAAGAAGCTACATACCAAAAATCACAAGAAACTAAGCTAGTATGTAGAAGTTATGCATACTATACCCTTTTACCTTAGGTTTAAAATAGATTCAAATGTATTTAGTTTCAAGCTAAACTTTATTAATGAAAGTTGTAGAGTTTGAAATTTAGTTTCTAACAAAACTGGTTTGGCAATTTTTACAAGCCGGCAGCCTTGCTCACATGAAATAACAAAACCGTTTAGGGGGGGGTCCTTAGTTTCTTGCATATGGGTCCCTAGGACAGGAAAACTATTTGCACATGTGCCCTTGTCAGCTCCCGATGGCGGCCGGTCAATCTGCTCCGGCACGTTCCCACTGGCGGCGAGGTCACCAGTGGGGATGGACTGGCTCGGCACGACATACGGGACCTGGGGTGTTGTTTGGGAGGGGATGTGCTCGATGGGCAGGAGCGCAACACGGCCGGCGATGAGGAGGGGCAGTGGCCGCGACGGCGTGCTGACGCTCCCGGTGAGGGGCCGGCGAACACAGGCAATCAAGGTGCGCAAGAGCACCAGTGAGAGGTAATGGGGCGATTCCCGTACCCAAATTGGCCGACAATGTGGCGTAAGAGGCTTGTCGACAGTGAGGCGGTCCTCGGACGTCTCCGGCGAGGGGCGGCATGGGGTCGGGACAATTCGGGCTAGGGAAGGCCAGAAGCTCGACCAGAGCAGGTCGGGGAGCTAGTGGAGGAGGTGAGGGAGCACTGGAGGGCTGGAATTGGGGCGGGGTGGATCAGCCGTGGAGGAATCCGGCAAGGAGCGCAGCGGTTGGCTCGGTGGTCGCGAGGGGGAAGAAGAGGAAACAAGTGAGGAAAAGTGGTTCGGGTCAAGCTTTATAGGTGTGCACTGCTTCGTAGAAGAGAGGGAGAGGGAGAGCAGTCACGGGGCCGGGCTCAGGTCGGCGGGCGGCGCCGGCGTGCCCTTCGGGTGCGTGGCGGTCGCTTGGCACCGGCGGCCCGACATGGCAGGACGAAGGGAGGAAAGCGGAGGCGGCGCGGGTGGTGGGAGAGGCAGCAAGGCGACACGTGGGGCGAGAGGAGGGCGGCGCAGGTCTGCAGCAGGCTCAGGAAGCAGCCGGCGGTGGTGGATCATGCGCGCGGCAGAGGCAGAGGAGCTCGGGGACCAGAGGAAGAAGACGAGGACCGGTTTGCAAAAACTCAAAAGTGCAGGGACCCCACTGTAATGCTCTAAGAACTTTCAAACCAGTGCTCAATTGGAGATGGGCCCAAAAGCAAAAATGTAGGGTTTTTAAAGTGTTCAACTTTTTTTTAAGATGCATTCACAGAAGAGCTAAGGATTTGAAGTTAATATAAAACTTAACAAAGTTTCTAAACTTTACATAAATCCTATTTAAAAATTGCACTACATTTACCTCCCATGTGTAGTTTCACCTACATTTGCGATTTAAACACAAGTTCTTGACTTTTACAAAACAACCCTCATACATTTAAATTCTACCTCCCACTCTCATCCTTTTAACACTTAAGGACCTTTATTAATTTATAACTATTTAAACAACCCTTTTTCCTTAGCATTTAATTTTTTAAGCACACTTTTACCACATTTTGCACACAACTTTGTACTAAAATCTAGGGTGTGACAATACTAATTACCTGAATGTCATAGCCTTTCCCCCTAAAAAGAATCTCGTCCCGAGATTCTGGAACCAGATGGAATTGGATGATCAAGTTTGGAGATTGGCTTGAAGGAAATCTGTGAAATTACGCTGAAGATAAGATTCGGTTTCCCAAGTTGCTTCTTGTTCTGTGTGATGGTTCCACTGAATCTTGAATATCCTGATGGTTTCTCTCCTAGTGCTTCTCTCTTTGGTATCTAGCACTTTAATTGGATGTTCTGTATAGGTTAGATCAGGTTCAATTTCGATGGTTTGAGAATCGATGATCTCGGCAGGAACCTTGACACATTTCCTAAGTTGAGATACATGGAAGATGTTATGGATGGCTGCTAATTGAGGAGGAAGTTGAAGACGGGAAGCTACGGGTCCACAGATTTCAAGGATTTCAAAGGGTCCGACATAACGAGGGGCAAGTTTCCCTTTTACGCCGAACCTTTGGACACCTCGGGTAGGAGATACTCGAAGGTATACGAAGTCTCCGACTTGGAACTATAATGGACTTCTTCGTATATCAGAGTAGCTTTTCTGTCGAGATTGGGCTGCCTTTAAATTGCTCCGAATAGTCTTCACTTTTTCCTCCGCTTCAGTGACAAGGTCCGGTCCAAAGATTTTACGCTCGCCGATTTGTGACCAACTCAAAGGAGTTCGGCATCGGCGACCGTATAATGCTTCGAACGGGGCCATCTTGAGACTAGTTTGATAGATTTTGTTGTAAGAAAATTCTACCAGTGACAAGCATTTGTCCCAATTCTTGTCATACTGAAGTACACAGGCTCTAAGCATATCCTCCAAAATCTGATTTACTCTTTCAGTTTGTCCATCTGTTTGAGGATGATACGCGGAGCTTCGAATTAACTTAGTTCTAAGGGCATATTGCAGTTGCTCTAGAACCGGACGATCAATTGTGCTCCACGATCAGAAATAATCATCTTCGGTACCCCATGAAGACGAACAATTTGATCTAGATAGATCTCGGCATACTTTTGGACATTATATGTAGTATGCACGGGAAGAAAATGTGCAGTCTTGGTTAATCGATCAATGATTACCCAAATAGAATCATGCCTCAGAGAAGTATTGGGTAAGCCAACAATAAAGTCCATACTGATATCCTCCCACTTCCAAGAGGGAATAGGTAAAGGTTGAAGAATACCACCAATTTTCAAATGACTAGCTTTGACTCTTTGGTAGATATCACATTCAGAGACGTATTTGGCAATCTCTCATTTCATACGAGTCCACCAGAAATTCTATTTCAGATCTTGGTACATTTTCGTACTGCCAGGGTGCATAGAGAATTTGGATAGATTAGCTTCATCCAATAGTTGTTTATGGAGTTTATGGTCTTTAGGTACAACAATATGTTTGTTGAACCATAAAACTCCTCCTTGATCTACTCGAAAGCACTTATACTTTCCTTCTCCTTGCGCTATCTTCTGCTTAATGATTCCGACTCCTTTGTTGCGCTGTTGTGCCAGAACAATATTATCCCATAGTGTAGCTTCAATTGAGATATGATTTAGGCTGCCTTGCAGAATGATCTCAAGATTGAGTTTTCTCATTTCCCAACAAAGTGTCTCACTGAAAGATTCTACAGATAAACAAGAGCAATGTGCCTTGCGGCTAAGTGCATCTGCAACAACATTGGCCTTGCCTAGATGATAATGTACTTCCAAGTCATAGTCTTTGATAAGTTCTAGCCAGCGTCTTTGTCTCATATTCAAATCTGCTTGCGTGAAGATGTATTTGAGGCTTTTGTGGTCAGTGTAAATATGACACTTCGTACCCATCAGATGATGTCTCCAGATCTTGAGTGCATGGATAACAGCTGCGAGCAACGTTCAAAAAAGCGCGCTTAAGTACACGCCTAAGCGCGATTAAGCGCGACGCAGGAGGGTGGCGCTGTGCTTCGGTCGTAGGCGGCCTGTTTCGCGCAAGGCGCACATAGGCGACGCGGACGCACGCGGAAGTGCGACTGGGCGGCCCGGAAGCGCGGTCTGGCGGTGAAAAAGCGGCGGGCGGGAGTTTTTTAGCAAGCCGCGCTGGAGCTGGCGGGAGTTTTTGGCGCCAAGCTCAGTATTAGACAGGCTCCTCACTCCCCCCTATGCGCAGCCGCCCCCTGCCCCTGCCCAGGCCCCCCCCCGCGCGCGCCGCCGCCCCCGCCCCTGCTCCCCCGCGCGCCGGCGCTGCCCCTGCTCCCTCCCGTGCCGCCGCCCCCGCCCCTGCTCCCCCCGCGAGCCACCACCCCTCCTGCTGGCCTGCTCCCCCCCGTGCGCCGCCGCCCCTGCTCCCCCCCTACGCCGCCGCCCCCGCCCCTGCTCCGCCCGCACGCTCCGCCACTGGTCTGGGATAGGGTCATCGCTGCCTGTGCGTCCTCCAGGTGCACCTAGCCTCTGCCTCCGCCCCCTATCTGTTTGTTCCTTCTCTGCTCTCTGACTCTCTCTAGGTCTAGGTCTCTAGGATGGCGTGTGATCCTAGTGCTGCTGCATCCATGGAGGCTGAGAACCATTTAAAGAGAAAATCCAGTGACATAGGATGGGAATGGGGACGTTTAGTTGATCCAAATGACAAGAATCGAGTCAAGTGCCTTCTTTGTGGCCATGAGAGCACAGGAGGTATACACAGGTTCAAACAACACCTTGGTCATATTGGTACTGCAGTTGCAAAATGCAAGAAAGTGTGTCCTAAAGTTAAGCTCAAGTGCAAGAAGGATCTGGAATTAGCAATACAAAAGAAAAAGAGAAGTTGCAGCATGATAAAGATGTTAGAGACAATGTGCAAGTGATAAATGTTGATGATGAGGTAGGCAGGGATGTGCAATCTGGTGTTGGAAGCTCAGTAACACCGAACCAACCAAACAAACTCGGCCCCATGGACAAGTTCGCTACACCTATTGATCCTAAAGCAGGTCGGGCTGATGCTAGGATGCAACAAAATATCAATGAGGCTCTTTGGAAAGAGAGGACACACCTGGTGCAGCAATATGTTGCTAGATGGGTCTACACGCATGCCATTCCATTCCATGCTTGTGACAATGATGAGTTCAAGGAGATGGTTGAGGCTATTGGTCAATTTGGTCCTGGTTCTCAGCCACCAAGTCAGCATCAATTTAGAGAGAAGTTGCTTGAAGAGGAGCATGCTAGAACCAAGAGCTTGCTGCAAGACCGTGAGGATGACAAGAACAAATATGGTTGCTCCATTATGACTGATGCTTGGACAGATATGAAGAGGAGAAGTATAATGAACATTTTCACACATACCAGCCAAGGGACAAGCTTTATCAAGTCAAAAGAGATGTTAGATGTATCACACACAAGTGAAGTCATATTTGAGTTGGTGGATAAAGCAATTGAGGAATTAGGCTCAAGCTCTGTTGTGCAAGTAGTGACAGACAATGCTTCTAACAATATGGGAGCTAAGGCATTGTTGCATGACAAGAGGCCTAACATTTTTTGGAGTTCTTGTGCAACTCACACAATCAATTTGATGCTACAAGGCATTGGCAGCCTTCCAAGATTCAAGAAGATAATTGATCAAGCTAAAGCATTCACCATCTTTGTCTATGGTCACCACCGAACCTTAGCATGTATGAGATCATTCACATTGAAGAGAGATATTATAAGACCAGGGGTTACCAGATTTGCTACAGCCTTCCTTACTTTGCAAAGCTTGATGGAGAAAAAGGATGATCTTAGAAAGATGGTAGTGGATTCAAAGTGGTATGACTTACCCGATACAAAGTCTAAGAAGGGAAAGGAGGCAACAGCAACGGTGCTAAGCATAGCTTTTTGGAAAGGTGTGGCACTTTGCTTGAAGGTGTTTGAGCCTCTTGTCAAACTTCTTCATTTGGTAGATGGGGATGTGAAGCCAGCTATGGGTTTTCTATATGGAGAACTAGTCAAGGCAAAAAAAGGAGATTAAGGATGCATTTGGGAATGTGGAGAAGAACTACAAAGAAGTCATAACAATTGTTGACAAAAAAATGAAAAATAGGCTTGATTCCCTGCTGCATGTGGCTGCATACATGTTGAACCCATATTATAGTTATAACAACAGCAACATCTTCTCTGACTCGGCTATGGTGGAAAAATTCATGCTATCTGTTGAGACTTTTTTCTATGGTGATGAAGAGAAAGCTTACAGGGTAGTGAATGAGGACTTGGATAAGTTTCAAATGAAACAAGGATCCTTCTCAAAAAAGATGGCAAGGAGTTGTGAACGCTTTGAGTTCAGTCCAGGTAACTTGTAGCCTTGTACAACAATCTGTAATTAATTTTGATTTGCTACATGTATGAACTTTGATGACTTTTCTTCATTTCTAGCATCTTGGTGGAGGGTGTATGGAGGTGGAGTACCAGATTTGCAAACACTTGCTGTTAGAATCCTTTCATTAACCACAAGCTCATCAGGTTGTGAAAGAAATTGGAGCCTTTTTGAACAGGTCATAGCCACTTATCCACTTTGCTATCTATTTTACACACCTATAAATAATTGACAAGAGTTGTAATGAGTGCATTCTTTTTGCAGATTCATACAAAGAGAAGGAACATATTAACAGCAGAACGCCTCAACTCTCTTGTCTACATCCAGTTGAACAATAAGATGCTGTCCAAGAAAGACAAAATTACCCGAAACAAGAACTATGAGGTGCTCTTGAGTGTTGATTCTTCAGAAGCTCAAGGATTTTTCTATGAGGGAGGGGACAAAGATGCACTAGTTCACTTCAGGGATGAGGATAAGGAACAAATGCCAGGGACAGGTATACCATGGTCTGTCCTAGGAGATGCAATGGTAGTAGAGGAGGAGCTTCAACCTCGTAGGAGTGCAAGAGTTGCTAGAGAAGTGGATGAAGAAGACTGGGAATCTGAGCAAGAAGATGATGACAATGTGGATGACGATATTGATTATGAGGACGATGATTGTGAGATTACAAAATCCAATGATTCTATGATTCTGTCCAGTTGGATTGATGATTAGTGGCACTGTAGTAATGGAATGTTGCCAATGCATATGTAATATGCAGTTATGAACTATGAACTATATATATATATATATTATACTAACGCTTATATATTATACTATGCAATATATATATATTATACTAACACTTAAGCACGATTAATCACGCTTAAGCACGATTACTCTTTTTGCCGAGCCCAACGCCCGCCTAGCGCCTAGCGCTTTTTTACCATTGGCTGCGAGTTCAAGATCATGGGTAGGGTAGTTCTGTTCATGAACCCTAAGTGCTCATGATGCGTATGCAATTACTCGGTTGTCCTGCATAAGCACACAACCAAGTCTGGTTCCTGAAGTATCACAATAGATGTCGAAAGGTTTCGATACATCAGGTTGAGCTAGAACTGGAGCAGTAGTGAGATGTGCTCTGAGAGTGTGGAATGCATCTTCGCATTTCTGATCCCAAGAGAATTTGACGCCTTTCTTTAGTAGTTCAGTCATGGGTTTGGCTATTTTGGAGAATTCAAAGATAAAACGATGATAATAGCCAGCTAGACCAAGAAAGCTACGGATCTGATGGACTAATGTTGGAGGTTTCCAATCGATCACTTCTTGTACTTTACTGGGGTCAACTGATATACCGTTACCAGAGATAGTACGACCCAAAAACTTCACAGTATCTAACCAGAACTCGCACTTAGAAAGTTTGGCATATAAATGGTGATCCCTAAATCGTTGAAGTATAACATGAAGATGTTTGGCATGATCTTCTGGAGTTTTGGAATAGATCAGAATGTCATCAATGAAGACCATAACAAATTTGTCGAGTTCTTGCATGAAGACGGAATTCATGAGATACATGAAATAGGCTGGAGCATTGGTAAGACCAAACGACATGACTAGATATTCATATAGACCATATCGGGTGGAAAAGGCGGTTTTTGGAATGTCACTCGGTCTGATTTTGATTTGATGATAACCGGAAAGAAGATCAATTTTGGAGAATACCTTAGCTCCGGCTAACTGATCGAAGAGAATGTCAATGCGGGGTAGAGGATACTTGTTTTTGATGGTTACCGCATTGAGGGGGCGATAGTCTACACATAGCCTTAAGCTATTATCTTTCTTTTTCACGAATAAGGCTGGACAACCCCATGGTGATGCACTCGGACGAATGAAACCCTTATCAAGGAGATCTTGAAGTTGGATTTTTAACTCGGCAAGCTCATTGGGTGGCATACGATAGGGTCTCTTAGAGATAGGGGCTGTGCCGGGTTGCAGTTCTATGATAAACTCGATATCTCGGTCCGGGGGCATTCCAGGCAAATCGTCTGGAAAGACGTCTGGGTATTCACAAACGATAGGGATATCCTTTAACATAATCCCTGTTGCAGCATAGGTACAAGAATTTATGTACTCCCGTTGTGGAAGATAGAGAATAGTAGGTTCATGCTCAGGTGAATCTATCTCCACGGTTCGGGAAGAGATATCTAATGACACGTGGTGCTGGGTCATCCAATTCATACCTAAAAGAACGTCCATTCCTTCTAGGTCTAGTAATAGTAAATCTGTTCTCACCAGATTTCTACCCATCTGAATAGGCACACTCCTGCAAACTTGGCTTGAGGAAATTTTACCGCCAGGAGTTGCTATCATATAGGTCCCACTAGTAGTATAAACTTCCAAGCCTACTTTAGTCCCACATTTTGCACTGATAGAACTATGGGTAGCACCAGAATCAAAAAGCACAATCACGGATTGATGGTTGATAGAAAAAGTACCCGTCATTATTGGTGTCCCCTCGGGGAGTTCGGAGAGAGTGGTGAGGTTCACCCTTCCCTGGCAGACCTGAACCACTTGTTTCTTGCCCTTGCCCTTGCTGGTTGGATTGGATGTTTGCCCTTGAAAAGATCTTCTAGGTTGAGGGCAATCCTTGATAAAGTGGGACAGGCTTCCGCAGTTGAAACAACGATAGTTGTTGTTTCCTTGGTTGGCTGGCGGAAAACTCGGCCGCGGACCCTGTTACTGTTGCTGCTGAGGTTGTGGTGTCGGTGGTCGATTGAATCGTGTTTGCTGGAGTGGTCTGGCTACCCATCTGCTAGGCAAGTTATTTCGAGGCGGTGCTCTGGTAGCTACATTTTGAACCAACCGATACCTTGACGGTTGTGGAGCTGAAGGACCTGTAGGTGTCTTCCTTTTCTTCTCTGCCCTGTGGGCTGAGATACAGTCTTCCTGAGTGATGGCCATATTGACCAGCTCATTGAAATTGTCGGCCTTCACCAAATTCAGTCGTTCTTTAAGTTTGGTGTTCAGGCCTCGACGAAAATGATCACGTTTGCGGGCATCAGTGTCCGCATGATATCCCGCATATTGGCACAAGTGGTTGAAGACTTGTGCGTATTATATGACGGTGCGGGTTCCTTGGGTTAGGTTCAGAAATTCATTGAGCTTTCGCTCAATGAGTCCTTCAGGAATGTGATGCGCTCGAAAAGCAGTCCAAAATTCATCCCAGGTGACGACATGACTGGCAGGCTGCATGGCATGATAATGATCCCACCAGATGTGGGCAGTGCCACGGAGTTGTTGGGCTACAAAGAGCACATTGTTCTCATCTAAACATGGGGCAGACAATAAGGTGAACTTGGACTCGATGGTGCGGAGCCAAGCGTCAACATCGAGGGGTTCGTCTGCCTTATGGAATAGCGGAGGCTGGGTACTGAGGAAGTCTTGATAACTAGCTGATGGAAGTTCATCCCGGCCTCGGGACTGATGGTGGAAATGGCCCATTTGAGCCTTTACAAGTTGGTTGAGGAGTTCCGTTTGTCGGGCTATGACCTCGGCCAGATTCGGCGGAGCTGGTGGCGGTTGCTGGGAACTGCTGGCTTGATCGGGCCGAAATCCTTCCGGAGTTCCGCGAGTAGCTCCCACAATCTGAAACTAAGGAGATATCCATTATCAATCATATCCTTACTCCTAATTTCAGATGATATACAATTACCAAACAGAAATGTAATTCATATGCTCCATTCAATCAACTCATTTTAGATGCAAGGATATTGAGCAAAATGGTGAAACATGAGATTTAGATTATGGCTCACACGCTGATGGTCCTTACATCTTACATCAGGGCGCTTTGACTACTACAAGCCATTCCATAAGTACACATGCCACATATAGTACACAAGTGGCTCTAGATCTAGGTAGGCTACTCACTACCTATGTCACATGTTTCTACACTAGTTACAACTAAGATGTCACCCACTCAAACCAACTAAAAGTCATCGAAGTTGCCCACTGATGACTGACTGCCTGAAGAGGAATGGTGGGGACTAATAACAGGATCTCCATGTTCCGAATCGATCCCAGAGACTCCTTCGATTTCTTCAGGATCTTCTTCTTCTACTTCGGGTGCTTGTACCATAGGAGGTACTGGCTGCTGTTGGAGTTCGTTGATTTGGGCATGGGCATCATCCACCTCAAGAATGAGGTCATGGATCTGTTCCTGGAGAAACTCAATGATCGTGTTGCGTTGGATGATCATTGCGTCACTCTCGTTGATTTGATCTTCCTGGTGATGAATAGTCTCCTCTCGGGTGGCGATGATTTCCTCTTTCTCTATCACCAATGCTTGAAGCTGCTCAATCTGGGTGACTTGTCGGTCAGTATTCCTGAAGTGACCTTGCGCGATAGTGATCAATTGACCCATACCACGACGTAGCAAAAGTTGATAATGATTCTGAACATTTATAAACTGAATAGTGCCCCGAAGCGCTTCTTCCGTTGAGCCTTCCAACCTATGACCTTCAGGGACTGCCCTGAGATTCCATTCCGGATCATTGGGATCTGTTGTAGGAAATAGACCAATAGGCTATCCTACGACTTCCCTTGGATGCTGGTTGCAGAATGAATAGATGGCTTCTAGAGCTGCTCCCTCAATAGTATCAACTATACGATAACCTACCACGTCAACTTCGATAGGCTGCCATTGGGAGCGGAAGGGATGTTGAGGAATAGTCATTCTAACTCAGCATCGACGAACACCTTCTTCCTGATATTCCACTGCATCATACTGTGGGGGCTCGGTATAACGGAATGAACTTAGGGATTCCCAGAGAAGACGAGGAAAACCCTCCCAATGCAAGGCATTAGTGTGGAAATGCCCTGCAGGATCCCAAAAGACATTGGAAGGGGCTGCCATCTGCAACAAGAATGCAAATGATGAGATATATTTACCCTGGTGAGAGCTCACAAGGTAAATGAAACGAGACAAACGAATCTGACAACAACAAAACTAGAAATCAAATGGATGCGTAAGGTACTCAACCAATGCTACCACAAAAATCCTATCAACCCATACTAACGAGTAACAACACTTTACCTATCCTTAAAGAGCAATACATTTAAGCATTCATTTATTTGATGGTAATTATGCATGCACGTACTATTCGACCTCACAACCAAAAACAACTGCCGAATACCTTCGGGCTTAAGCGGTTAATTTCGGTGGCATAATACATACGGCTCTCACTATTAACTAGTCGATAAGTTGTATCCGTTCTAACCTCTTAATCGTGGTTAGTGTACCTGCAAAAGATCACATTTATATTGCATGAACCTTTCATGGCAGCACAGCATGAAAGCGTTCCGAAACAGTACTATTCACTATAGAAACTGCATCTGTACAATTACCACCGTACAGACAACGTTAATATACGTCATCGAAACAACGTATTCACTGGTGTACCGCAAAATGCGGGGGTATGAACAGCGATCGCCATTCCCTGCGCTGAACCATATACTCCCAATATAACCAACCTAAGTTGATATATTGGCAGCATCTCAAGTAGGCCACTGCTTGAGAAACAGCGTTCGGTTCGCATCACCGACGGGAAGGCTAACTCCCTAGTTAGCTAAGGATCCTTACCTTCTTACCTTACCAACGAAGGTGTCGATACAGAAAGTAAAGTTGGATTATGCAGGAATTTAAGTTTTGACAGAGAGTAGTGCTGCAAGTTAGAGCTATCTATGTATATACATATATTAGCAGCCACCTGATATTTCCCATATATATCCCTAGGGCTTTGCGCTCTAAACACCAACCTTAACGAATCCAACGTACTTTGCAAACTCTTTTGTTAAACAAGTTTTATCCCGAAAATGTTTTTAAGAGCAGCTGAAACTGTAAAAGTAAACCTACAGCTCTGATACTAGCTGTGGCAGAACCGCCTGAATTATTCCGGTTCAAGTGCGCTAGTCATCGCGATTCAGCCGATACTAACTCAACGCACTTCAAACGGAACAACTCTTTGGTCTGACGGGTCTCCACCCGATACAACCACGGTTCAATAGGATCGAAGCAGGTTTACCTCGCACGAAGGTGAGTTTACAATCGTAGCACAGCTCACCAACTTTTAATTTACAAAAGCTTAAACATTATTACAAACCATTTCAGACTTAAGCAAACTTATACACACAATGTTTCAAGTGACAAGCCAAATAGCTTGTCCAGGTTCACAGCAGAAGAGAATTAACACGTGATTACACACCACAAAGGATGGCACCGTACTCAGCCCAAAGCTTGGTGTCACTCAGGGGGGTCACTGCTAGCCGGGGACGGATCCCATTCCACGGACAAGCCAAATGAAACAGAAGTTGGCCATGCAGGACTATTCGTGGGGTTCTCGAAGGTTATACCTGAAAGACAAACTGGCAAGATTGAGTATACTAATATTCAGCAAGACTTAACCGGGATTAGGGTATACTTTCGCCCATAGCTAAACTCATGAAGGCTTGACAAAGTTCTGGGTTTATTTTCAGCTAAAAAGCAACAAAGAGTATGATCTACTTTCAAATTTTAGCTTCTAGATTCTACTTGATTATCCATTCTAGGTAAGCACCTACACTAGACAAGCAAGGTAGAGGTTAACATTCATCAAGATTATGCCATCTATAGTTACACTTCTTACTCTATGTGGCAGAAGGAATAAGCAGTCTCAATCTCTGTGAGAAACGGATGATTCTGAATCAAATTTCACCCTTGCAAGGTAAACTTAACACACATTCTTGGAACATCCACAGATCGCTCCGAAGCAACCGTTTCCCTCATATTCCGGGTTATGGATCAGGGCCACCACAAGCGACTGCAGGACCGTACGCACACCAATTGTGCAGGACATACGTGTGTAGCGCGACTACATGACCGTATTCCTGTCTGCTTTGCAGAACACACTCCCACACATCGGTGTATGTAAACATAAAATAAAAGTCGAGTGGTGGAGACATGTCCATTTACCGGGCCAATCAGGTACTAGGCTTACCGCTTTACCATATTTCACGGTATGTGGCTAGTACTTTCAAACGCTTAGCCACCACTACCACACACTGCGACCTTATCAACTTTTATCAACACAGACGGGGTAAACTTCCACGTCATGTTACTACACATGACCCCATCCATGATCCTTATAGTGATTGCAGAATGATAAACATTCAACTCCTATATCGCGCGAGTGACAGGAAATCACCCAACTTCTACCAGTCCTATTGGCAGAGCATCTATGCGATAAGGACTCAGGTACAATACATTGGTTCCTAGGATTTATGCATCTAGGGTTCCATTTCAACTCCTAGACTTAATGCAAGATATAATATATAAGTATAGAATTGCATAATGCAGTAATTTGAAATACTGGGTTATGCACCGGGGCTTGCCTTCTTGAGTGGGGTTGGGGGCAGGAGTGTCAAAGATCTCCGAACTTTGGTTCGGGGCTTCAGTTAGATCCTCGGCGACGTTTGTCGGGTCTTCAGAAAACCCTTGGTCTTGTTCCAGGACTAGCTCATAGTCTACGTCGTCGAGTGTTGCTGACTGTACATGATATGCAAAGATTTAAGTGAAATGGTTCTTGAGTTAAAGATTTTACTTCACGATAAAGTTGCAATCCAACAAACAAACAATCATACACTCATGTAACAAGGAGGGGGTTCCGAATTATCATCTATATCTAGGTCATGTCATTCAAAGGAATTACTTTGAAGTAATTCGATAAGTTTGATTTTTATTTTTAAAATTATCAAGAGTCTAACCTTGAATTTTTGTGGATAAGTTTATTTCCAATAAATAAGCTTATGGTGAAGTTTTCATAATTTTCTAAGAACAGGAACTAAAACATTTGAATTTGAATTCAAACTTCAAGTTTAAATTCTAATCCTGAGTAAACAGAGCTTTAAATTATTGAAAATTTAATTATGAACTAGTTATCTACATATTACATTATGGTGAAAATATTTAAACAAACAAGCCTTAGGAACATGCTTAAATAAATTCAAACCATTTTAAATTTGATTTGTACAAATTCAAAAGAACTTAAATTACAAAACAGTACCAAGCATGAAATTTTTACACTAGCTCATACATGACCTAAAGAAGCTACATACCAAAAATCACAAGAAACTAAGCTAGTATGTAGAAGTTATGCATACTATACCCTTTTACCTTAGGTTTAAAATAGATTCAAATGTATTTAGTTTCAAGCTAAACTTTATTAATGAAAGTTGTAGAGTTTGAAATCTTGTTTCTAACAAAGCTGGCTTGGCAATTTTTGGATTTTTCTATAATTTTCTATGAATTTTACAAGCCGGCAGCCTTGCTCACATGAAATAAAAAAATCGTTTAGGGGGGGTCCTTAGTTTCTTGCATATGGGTCCCTAGGATAGGAAAACTATTTGCACATTTGCCCTTGTCAGCTCCCGACGGCGGCCGGTCGATCTGCTCCGGCACGTTCCCACTGGCGGCGAGGTCACCGGTGGGGATGGACTGGCTCGGCACGACCTACGGGACCTGGGGTGTTGTTTGGGAGGGGATGTGCTCGATGGACAGGGGCGCAACACGGCCGGCGGCGAGGAGGGGCGGTGGCCGCAACGGCGTGCTGGCGTTCCTGGCGAGGGGCCGGCGAACATAGGCAATGAAGGCACACAAGAGCACCAGGGAGAGGTAATGGGGCGATTCCCGTACCCAAATTGGCCGAAGATGTGGCGGAAGAGGCTTGTCGACGGTGAGGCGGTCCTCGGACGTCTCCGGCGAGGGGCAGCACGGGGTCGGGACAATTCCGGCTAGGGAAGGTCGGAAGCTCGACCAGAGCAGGTCGGGGAGCTAGCGGAGGAGGTGAGGGAGCGCTGGAGGGCTGGAATTTGGGCTGGGTGGATCAGCCGTGGAGGAATCCAGCGAGGAGCGCAGCGGTTGGCTCGGTGGTCGCGAGGGGGAAGAAGAGGAAACAAGCGAGGAAAAGTGGTTCAGGTCAAGCTTTATAGGTGTGCACTGCTTCGTAGAAGAGAGGGAGAGGGAGAGCAGTCACGGGGCCGGGCTCAGGTCGGCGGGCGGTGCCGGCGTGCCCTTCGGGTGCGTGGCGGTCGCTTGGCACCGGCGGCCCGACGTGGTAGGACGAAGGGAGGACAGCAGAGGCGGCGCGGGTGGTGGGAGAGGCAGCAAGGCGACACGTGGGGCGAGAGGAGGGCGGCGCAGGTGTGCAGTAGGCTCGGGAAGCGGCCGGTGGCGGTGGATCACGCACGCGCGGTAGAGACAGAGGAGCTCGGGGACCCGAGCAAGAAGACGAGGACCGGTTTGCAAAAACTCAAAAGTGCAGGGACCCCACTGCAATGCTCTGATAACTTTCAAACCAGTGCTCAATTGGAGATGGGCCCAAAAGTAAAAATGCAGGGTTTTTCAAAATGTACAACTTTTATTTAAGGTGCATTCACAGAAGAGCTAAGGATTTGAAGTTAATATAAAACTTAGCAAAGTTTCTAAACTTTACATAAATCCTATTTAACATTGCACTACATTTACCTCCCATGTGTAGTTTCACCTACATTTGCGATTTAAACACAAGTTCTTGATTTTTACAAAAAAACCCTCATACATTTAAATTCTACCTCCCACTCTCATCCTTTTAACACTTAAGGACCTTTATTAATTTATAAACAACCCTTTTTCCTTAGCATTTAAAGTTTTAAGCACACTTTTACCACATTTTGCACACAACTTCGTACTAAAATCTAGGGTGTGACAATACTAATTACCTAAATGTCACAAGCCCCCTCGCCGGAATTTGATCGGCATCAATCCGCTTTCCTGTGTAACCTGGCCAAGGACCCAATTGCAAAGATTTGAATCTTTCCACAGGTCTTTCCGTAGAAAATCAAAACCCACCCTATTCAAATCAGCCAAATTGTAAAATTCATAGAGATTTGTAGAAACATCCAAAAATTGGCAAACTAATTTTGTTGTACTCCTGAAATCTAGGTCTACAACTTTTGTTAGTGGAGTTCAGTTTGAAACCAAATATTTTTAGAGTTATTTTAAATTTTTTCAAAAGGGTATCTTAAGTGTAACTTTTGCATGTTAACTTTATTTCCTGTTAATTTTGGTGAGTAGTCTATTTAGGGTATAAGTGAGCTTGTGTGAAAAATTCACTTACAATACTGAGCCCTAGCTTGAATTAATTTAAACTTATGCAAATCAAGCTTGAAATGGTTTAAATTTATTCAAGTATGTTACTAAAGTTTTCATGCTTATATCTTTTTACCATGTGATGTTCTACAATAGTGTAGTTCATAATAAATCTTTCAAGAATTTATAGCGCTGTTTTACATAAAATTTGAATTTAAACTTGATATTTGAACTAAATTCAAATGCTTTAGTGTTTTTTCAGAAAATTATGAAAAATTCATAGTAAGATCCTCTATTATAAGTAAGCATACCCAAAATTTCAAGGCCATAGCCTTTATGGATTTCAAATTAAAAATCAAACTTGTTAACGTAATTCAATTAATTCAACTAATTAGGATAATTGAATTGAGATATCAATACTAGGTTTATATTTAAACCTCTTGCTTTATGAAATGGTGTATATCAAATTGTTAGATTGAAATTACTACAATTATGCAGTATTATACTTATATGTTGTATCTTGCATTAAGTCTAGGAGTTGAAATGGAACCCTAGATGCATGGATACTAGGAACCCATGTACTGTGCCTGAGTCCTTATCGGATAGATGCTTTGCTAATAGGACCGGCAGAAGTCGGGTGATTTCCTGTCACTCGCGCGATATAGGAATCGAATGTTTACTATTCTGCAATCACTATAAGGATGATAGACCGGGTCATGTGCAGTATGATGACTTGGAAGTTTACCCCGTCTGTGTTGATAAAAGTTGATAAGGTTACAGTGTGTGGTAGTGGTGGTTAAGCGTTTAAAAGTACTAGCCACATGCCGTGAAATATGGAAAGAGGTAAGCCTAGTAACCAATCAGCCTGAGGAGTGGACATACCTCCCACCACTCGTAATTTGGTTTTTCTCACGCACCGACATGAGGGAGTACGTTCTGCGCAGCGGACAGGACTACAGTCATGTAGTCGCGCTACAGACGTATGTTCTGCACATTGGTGTGCGCATGGTCCTACAGTCGCGTGTGGTGGCCCTGATCCACGAGTCGGAATAAAAGGCAAACGGTTGCTTCAGAACGATCATTGGATGTTCTAAGTGTGTGAGTTAGGTTTACCCTTGTAAGGTTGTGAAACTCAATTCAGAATTGTCCATTTCTCGCGGAGATTGAGACTGCTTATTCCTTCTGCCACATAGAGTAAGAACAATAACTATTGTTGGAATAATCGTGATGGATGTTAATCTCTACCTTGCTTGCCTAGTATAGTTGCTTACCTAGAATGGTTAATGGAACTAGAATATGAAAGCTAAAATATGAAAGTTAGATCATACTCTTTGTTGCTTTTCAGCAAAAAGAAAACTAGAACCTCTCAATCCTCCATGGTCTAGTTATATGGCTAAGTATACCATGAGATGGTTAAGTCTTGCTGAGTATTAGTATACTCAGTCTTGCTAGTCTATTTTTCATGTATGACCGGTGTGAACCAAACGGATAGTCCAGCCTGGCCATTCTCTGTTCCGTTTGGCTGTTCCGTGGAATGGGATCCATCCCCGGCTGGCAGTGACCCTCCGGAATGACACCATGTTTCGGGCTGAACTTGGTGTCAACTTTCGCGACGTGTGTAGTCGCGTGTTAATTTCCTCCGCTGTGACTTTACACAAGCTTTCATAGCTTGTGGTTTTTAAACAATGCTTGTGTAAGTTTACTTAATTTTGAAACAGTTTGTAATAATATTTAATATTATGTGAATTAAAAGTTGGTGAGCTATGGTGTGATTGTAAACTCGCCTTCGTACGAGGTAAACCTGCTTCAATCCTGTTAAACCGTGGTTGTATTGGGCGGAGACCCGACAGACCAATGGGTTGTTCCATTTGAAGTGCGTTGAGTTAGTATCGGCTGTATAGCGATGACTAGCGCACTTGAGCCGGAATAATTCAAGCGGTTCTGCCACAACTGGTATCAGAGCTATTGGTTTACTTTTACAACCGGCACTAAAGTTATAGCAGTTCTTAAAAATGTTTTCAGGATAAAACTGGCTTAACAAATGAATTTGCAAAGTGTGTTGGATTCGTTAAGGATGGTGCCTAGATCGTAAAGCCCTTGGGATTTATACGGGAGTACTTAGGTGGCTACTAGTATATATATGTGTATAGTTCAGCTCTAACTTGCAGCACTACTTTCTGTCAAAACTTACTTTTGAGTACAACCAACTGTAGATATCTATTCGTATTATCTGTTCCTCAATGTTGAGATCAGAAGGTAAGAAGGTAAGGATCCTCAGCCAACTGAGGGACATTGGCCTTCCCGTCGGTGATGCGAACCGAATGCTGTTTCTCAAGCAGTGGCTTACTTGAGATGCTGCCAATATATCAACGATTAGTTGATCATATTGGGAGTATATGGTTCGACACAGGGTATGGTGATCACTGTTCATACCCCCGTTTTATACGGTACCCCCATGACTACGTTGCATATGTAACGTATGCTAACGTTATCCGTACGGTGGAAATTGTACGGATACTATTTCTATAGTGAACAGTACTATTTGGGGATGCTTTCATGTCGTGCTGCCATGAAAGGTTCGCGTTATATAAAAATGATCTTCTGCAGGTACACTAATCACGATTAAGAGGTTAAGATGGATAAGACTTATCGACTACTTATTAGTGAGAGACGTATGTGTTATGCCACCGAAATTAACCACATAAGTCCAAAGATATTTGACAATTGTCTTGGTTGTGAGGTCAAATAGTGTGTGCATGCATAATTCATCATCAAGTAAAGTGAGTACATTGAATATATTGTTCTTTTAAGGACATATAGAGTGTTGTCTATCTCTAGTGTGGTTTCAATAGGATTCTTGTGGTAGCCTTAGTTGAGTTTTCGGCATCCTTTAAAATCTCACCATTTGAATTCTTGCTTCAAATGGCGGCTCCTTCAAATGTCTCTTGGGATCATGCAGGGCATCTCCATACCAATGCCTTGCACTGGGAGGGTTTTTCCCGTCTCTTGTGGGAATCACTTAGGCTATTCTTCTACACCGAGCCCCGACAGTACGACGGAGTGGAGTATAGGGAGGAAGGTGTTCCTCGGTGCAGAGTCAAGATGACTATTCCTCAGCATCCTTTCCGCTCTCAGTGGCAGCACATCGAGGTCGATGTGATTGGCTACCGTCTCGTCGACACTATTGATACCGCAGCTCTTGAGGCCATCCACACTTTTTGCGACCAGCACCCCATGGAAGTTGCCGGGCATCCCATTGGCCTATTCCCTGCCATAGATTCCAGTGATCCTGAGTGGAATTTCCGGATAGCCCATTATGGCCACATGCTGGGAGATTTAGCCGAAGAGACACTCCGTGGTACTATCAGGTTTATGAATGCCCAGCACCACTATCAGATTGTGCTATGCCACGGTATGAGTCTGTTGACTGGCATAGCTTAAGGTCACTACAGAAGTGCTGATCGACAGGTTACCCAGATCGAAGAGCTTCAAGCTTTGGTCACGAAGAAGGAGGAAATCATTGCAGAATGGGATGAGACCATTGTCCACCGGGAGGATCAGATCAATGAGAGTGATGTAATAATCACTCAACGTAGCACGATTATCGAGTTCCTCCAGGAGCAAATCCATGACCTTATCCTTGAGGTTGATGACGCCCATGCTCACATTGATGAACTTCAGCAACAGCTAGTACATCCTACTGTACCTGAAGCACCTGAAGGCGAAGAAGAAGAACCAGAGGAAACTGAAGGAGTTTCTGATCTCGATTCCGAGCATGGAAACCCAGAGCCTAATCCTCAGCCAGATCACTCCTCTTCCGGCAGCCAGTCCTCCGTAGGCGACCTCGACGATTTCTAGTTTGTCCAAATCATTGACTTTCTAGATGTAACCAGTGTAAAGTGTTGTGATATAGTTAGTGAGTAGTCTACCTGGACCCAGGGCCATTTGTTGTAATATATATGGCCTGTGTATGTGTGGCTAGGGTATTAGCCAACAAATCACCCTAATGTAAAATATTAAGGATAATCAATTTCTGCTTTGAATCTAAGCTTTGAGTCCTGTTGCTCATATCGATATCCTTGCCTTTGAACGAGTTGGTTAAACAAGAATGTGTAAATTACATATCTGTTTAGCAGCAGTACATCTTCTGAAAATAGGAGCAAGAATATGTTGATAATAATGGACATTTCCTTTGTTTCAGATGGTTGGAGCTACATGTGGAACCCCGGAAGGTTTTCGGCTAGACCAAGCTAGTGGTTCCCAACAACCGCCACCAGCCCTGCCAAATCTAGCGGAAGATATGGCACGACAGACGGAACTTCTGAACCAGCTCGTACAGGCTCAGATGGGCCAATTTCATCACCAGTCCCGAGGTCGTGATGAACACCCATCGGCTAGTTACCAAGATTTTCTCAGCACCCAGCCCCCACTGTTCCATAAAGCAGACGAGCCCCTCAATGCTGACGCATGGCTCCGTACTATGGAGTCTAAGTTCACATTGTTGTCTGCCCCATGCTGCTACGAGAACAAGGCACTCTTCGCAGCCCAACAACTTCGCGGCACCGCCGCATATGGTGGGACCATTACCATGCCATGCAGCCGGCTGGTCATGTAGTCACATGTGACGAATTCCAGACCATTTTCAGAGCGCACCACATTCCAGAGGGACTCATTGAGTGAAAGCTCAATGAATTTCTGATTTTGACCCAGGGAACCCGCACTATCATGCAATATGCATAGGTCTTTAATCATCTGTGCCAGTACGCAGGTTATCATGCGGACACTGACGCCCGCAAACGAGATCGCTTCCGTCGAGGCCTAAACACCAAGCTTAAGGAACGGCTGAACCTGGTAAGGGCCGATAATTTCAACAAACTGGTCAATATGGCCTTCACTCAAGAGGATTGCATCTCAGTCCACTGGGCAGAAAAGAAATGGAAGACACCCACAGGACCCTCAACTGCGCAACCGCCAAGGTATCGATTGGTCCAGAACACTGCTACCCGAGCACCGCCCCGAAACAATATACTAGGCAGATGAGTAGCCAGGCCACCTCCACAGGCTCGATTTAATCGGCCACCGACACCACAACTCCAGCAGTAACAGCAGCAAGGTCCGCGGCCGAGCTTTCCGCCATCCAATCAAGGGAACAACAACAATTGTTGTTTCAATTGAGGCAGCCCATCCCATTTCATCAAGGATTGCCCTCAACCCAGAAGATCTTTCCAAGGGCAAACATCCAACCCGAACAACAAGGGCAAGGGCAAGAAGCAGGTGGTACAAGTCCGCCGGGGAAGGGTGAACTTCACAACTCTCTCCGAACTCCCCGAGGGTGCGCCAATAATGATGGGTACTTTCTCCATAAACCATCAACCCGTGATTATACTTTTTGATTCTCGTGCAACCCATAGTTTTATCAGTTCAAAATGTGGAACAAAAGTAGGCTTGGATTTATATCCTACTAATGGAGCCTATATGATAGTGACTCTTGGCGGTAAAATTGCATCAAATCAAATTTATAGAAAGGTGTCAATTCAGTTGGGTAGCAATTTGATCAAAGCAGACTTACTGTTATTGGACCTAGAAGGAATGGATGTCCTCCTAGGTATGGATTGGATGACTAGGCACCGAGTGTCATTAGATATCTCTTCCCGAGCTGTGGAGATAGATTCACCCGATCATGAAGCTACTATTCTCTATCTTCCACAACGGGAGTGCAATAACTCTTGTGTCTATGCTGTAGAAGGGATTAAGTTAAAGGACATCCCTATTATTTGCGAATACCCAGACGTCTTTCCAGATGATTTGCCTGGAATGCCCCCGGATAGGGATATTGAATTT
Source organism: Panicum hallii (assembly GCF_002211085.1). Taxonomy (NCBI): domain Eukaryota; kingdom Viridiplantae; phylum Streptophyta; class Magnoliopsida; order Poales; family Poaceae; genus Panicum; species Panicum hallii. The sequence continues at coordinate 43,742,666 of NC_038042.1, read as the reverse complement.
ATCATAGAACTACAACCCGGAACAGCCCCCATCTCTAACAGGCCCTATCGTATGCCACCCAATGAGCTGGCAGAATTAAAAATCCAACTCCAGGACCTCCTTGACAAGGGTTTCATTCATCCGAGCGCTTCACCATGGGGTTGTCCAGCCCTATTTGTGAAAAAGAAAGACAATAGCTTAAGGTTATGTGTAGATTATCGCCCCCTTGATGCGGTAACCATAAAAAATAAGTATCCTCTGCCCCGCATTGATATTCTGTTCGATCAGTTAGCCGGAGCTAAAGTATTCTCTAAGATTGACCTCCGCTCTGGATATCATTAGATCAAAATTAGGTCTAGTGACATTCCAAAAACGGCATTCTCCACCAGATATGGACTCTACGAATATCTGGTTATGTCATTTGGTCTTACCAATGCTCCACCATACTTCATGTATCTCATGAACTCTGTCTTCATGCAAGAACTCGACAAATTCATAGTGGTCTTCATTGATGATATTCTGATCTATTCCAAGAATCTGGAAGATCATGCGAACCACCTTCATATTGTTCTTCAAAGATTAAGAGACCACCACTTGTACGTCAAATTCTCCAAATGTGAATTTTGGCTGGATACCGTTAAATTTTTGGGTCACACTATCTCCAGTGATGATATATCCGTTGACCCCAGTAAAGTTCAAGAAGTGCTAGACTGGAAACCTCCTACATCAGTCCATCAGATTCGTAGTTTTTTTTGTTTAGCTGGCTATTATCATCGTTTCATCCCTGACTTTTCAAGAATAGCCAAGCCTATGACTGAACTACTAAAGAAAGGAGTTAATTCTCCTGGGATCAGAAATGTGAAGATGCATTCCACACCCTCAGAGCACACCTTACTACTGACCCAGTTTTAGCTCAACTAGATGTTTCAAAACCTTTTGACATCTATTGTGATGCTTCGGGAATCGGACTTGGTTGTGTGCTTATGCAAGACAACCGAGTGATTGCTTATGCATCGCGAGTGCTCAGGACTCATGAACAGAACTATCCTACTCATGATCTTGAACTCACAGCCATTATCCATGCGCTTAAGATCTAGAGACATCATCTGATGGGTACAAAGTGTCATATCTATACTGACCATAAAAGCCTCAAGTATATTTTCACACAAGCAGATCTAAATATGAGGCAAAGACGCTGGCTAGAGCTTATTAAGGATTATGATCTGGAAGTACATGATTATTCAGGCATGGCCAACGTCGTCGTGGATGCACTTAGCCGCAAGGCACATTGCTCTTGTTTATCAGTAGAGGCTTTCAATGAGACGCTTTGTTGGGAGATGAGGAAGCTCAATCTTGAGATCATTCCTCAAGGCAGCCTGAACCATCTCTCAATTGAAGCTACACTTTGGGATAACATTATTCTGGCACAACAGTATAATAAAGGGGTCAGAATCATCAAGCAAAAGTTAGCACAAGGAGAAGGAAAGTATAAGTGCTTTCAAGTAGATCATGATGGGGTTCTATGGTTCAATGAACGCGTCGTTGTACCAAGGACCATAAACTTCGTAGGCAAATATTGGACGAGGCCCATTTGTCCAAATTCTCCATGCACCCTGGTAGTACCAAGATGTACCAGGATCTGAAACAGAACTTTTGGTGGACTCGTATGAAATGACAAATTGCAAAGTATGTCTCAGAATGTGATATTTGCCAAAGAGTTAAGGCCAGTCACCTAAGGACTGCTGGTATTCTTCAACCTCTACCCATTCCCTCTTGGAAGTGGGAGGATATTAGCATGGATTTTATTGTAGGCTTACCCAACACCTCCCAAAGACATGACTCTATTTGGGTAATCGTTGATCGATTAACTAAGACCGCTCATTTCCATCCCGTGCATACTACTTACAATGTCAAAAAGTATGCTGAGATCTATTTAGATCAAATCATTCATCTCCATGGAGTGCCTAGGACGATCATTTCTGATCGTGGAGCACAATTTATTGCTCGGTTCTGGGAGCAACTTCAACATGCTCTTGGCACTAAGTTAATTCGAAGCTCTGCATATCATCCTCAAATAGATGGACAAACAGAAAGGGTAAATCAAATTTTAGAAGATATGCTTAGAGCCTGCGTACTTCAGTACGACAAGAATTGGGATAAATGCATGTCACTGGTAGAATTTTCTTACAACAATAGCTATCAGACAAGTCTCAAGATAGCTCCGTTCGAAGCATTATACGGTTGCCGATGCCGAACTCCTTTGAGTTAGTCACAAACTGACGAGCGTAGAATCTATGGACCCAACCTTGTCACTGAAGCAGAGGAAAAGGTGAAGACTATTCAAAACAATCTAAAGGCAGCCCAATCTTGACAGAAAAGCTACGCTAACATACGAAGAAGACCATTACAGTTCCAAGTTGGAGACTTCGTATATCTTCGAGTATCTCCTACTCGAGGTATACAACGGTTCGGCGTAAAAGGAGAACTAGCCCCTTGATATATTGGACCCTTTGAGATTATCGAAGTTTGCGGACCCGTAGCTTATCATCTTCAATTCCTCCTCAACTAGCGGCCATTCATAATATATTCCATATATCTCAACTTAGGAAGTGTGCCAAAGTTCCTACTGAGATCATCGATCCCCAAGCTATCAAACTCGAAGCTGATCTAACTTATACTGAACATCCAATTAGAGTGCTAGACACCAAAGAGAGAAGCACTAGAAGAGAAACTATCAAGATGTTCAAAATTCAGTGGGATCATCATACTGAAGAAGAAGCGACTTGGGAAACCGAATCCTATCTTAAACGAAATTTCCCAGACTTCCTTCAAGCCAACTACCAAATCTGATCGCCCGATTCCATTCTGTTCTGGAATCTCAGGACAAGATTCTTTTTAGGGGGGAAGGCTGTGACATTCAGGTACATAGGATTAAAACACACTAGATTCTAGTGTAATGTGTGCGTGTTTGATCTTTTGTATGTGTGCTAAAATTTGAATGCAAAGGGAAAAGGGTAATTCTGTAATTCTATAAAATTTAGGTCCTTTAGTGTTAAATGGGTGAGAATGGGAGGTAAAATCAAAATATATGAAGGTTGTTTTGCAAAAATTCAAGAACTTACTTTTAAACCGCAAATAGAGGTGAAACTACCCAAAGGATGCAGGTGTAGTGTAGATTTTAAATAGGATTTCTTTAAAGTTTAAAACTTAGCCAAGTTTTAAAGTATATTCAAATATTTAGCTCTTTTGCAACTGAAACTTAAAGCAAAGTTTTAGATCTTGTTGAACTCTACACTTTTACTTTTGGGCACATTTTCATTTGAGCTATGGTTTGAAAGTTAACTCAGCTTTACAGTAGAGTCCCTGTATTTTTGGAAAATCGCAGATCAGCCCTTGTCTTCAACCTCCAGCCCCTCCCCCTGCTCTGCTTCGCGCCCGTGACCCTCGCCGCTTCACCGGCCATGTGCCGAGCACCTGCTACCCCCGCGCCGCTCCCCGGCACGCGCTGGCCCGCTCCTGCTCCTCCACGTCGCGCCGCCGCTGCCCGAGCCTCCACGCGCGCCGCCGAGCTTGCCAGCCCCTGCTCTCACTTGCCGTGCCTCTTCCTCAACTTGAAGCATGTCCTGGAGCTCCTCGTGAACTCACTCTTGCACTTACACACACCCATTTTGCCTACCTTTCTTCTTCCCGAGCTCTCCACCTCGCCGGAGCCCTGCCGCAGCCTCGGCTCACCGTCAACAGCCGCTGCTGCCGCTTCACACCCCCGATCCAGTGCTCTAGTAGCACCACAGCAACCCACTGAAGCTCACAAGCCCGCCCAATTTCATTCTCCCGCACTAGATCGCCCGGACCACAGCGCCGGTGAGCTCGAGCTTCCGCCGCCGCTCGGCCTCACCGTTGTCCCGACGATCTACTGTTTCTTAACCCCGGCCAAGCAGACCACCAGCACCACATCATCACGTAGAAGCTTCCCAGCTACTTTCCCACCGCTCTCCTGCCCTCCGGCCACCAGAACGCCATCGACGTCCCTCGGAGCTCCGCCGCCCGCCTCTGTTCGCCGTTGATGCGCCGCCTCAGCCTTTCTCTTCCCCAACACCGGCCACACCCGTGACCGCCATGAGCTCCTGAACCTTTCCCCTCACTTTCCCCTCACTGCCAGTGAGCCCCCTCACCAGAATTTGATCAGCATCGACCGGCTTTCCTGTGTAACCCAGCCAAGGACCCAATTGCAAAGATTTGAATCTTTCCAGGGGCCTTTCTGTAGAAAATCAGATCCCCCCTATTCAAATCAGCCAACTTGTAAAATTCATAGAAATTTGTAGAAAAATCCAAAAATTGCCAACCAATTTTGTTGTACTCCTGAAATCTAGCTCTACAACTTTTGTTAGTGGAGTTCTATTTGAAACCAAATATTTTTAGAGTTATTTTAAAGTTTAGCAAAAGGGTATCTTGAGTGTAACTTTTGCATGTTAACTTTATTCGTATGAATTTTGGTGAGTAGTATGCTTAGGGTATAAGTGAGCTTGTGTGAAAAATTCACTTACAATACTGAACCCTAGCTTGAATTAATTTAAACTTATGCAAATCAAGCTTGAAATAGTTTAAATTTATTCAAGCATGTTACTAAAGTTTTCATGCTTAGATCTTTTTACCATGTGATGTTCTGCAATAGAGTAGTTCATAATAAATCTTTCAAGAATTTATAGCGCTGTTTTACCTAAGATTTGAATTTAAACTTGATATTTGAACTAAATTCAAATGCTTTAGTGTTTGTTTTCGGAAAATTATGAAAAATTCATAGTAAGCTCATCTGTTAGAAGTAAGCTTACCCAAAAAAATTCAAGGCCATAACCTTTATTGATTTCAAATTAAAAATCAAACTTGTTAACCTAATTCAATTAATTCAACTAATTAGGATACCAATAGTAGGTTTATATTTAAAACTCTAGCTTTATGAAATGGTGTATATCAAATTTTTAGATTGCAACTTTATCGTAAAGTAAAATTCTTAACTCAAGAACCACCTAACTCAAATTATTGCATATCATGTAGAGTCAACGACACTCGACGACGGAGACTACGAGCTAGTCTCGGAACACGAGCAAGGATTTTCTGAAGACCCAGTGAGCATCATCGAGACTTTAACTGAAGCCCTGAACCAAGGTTCGGAAGACCTTGACATCCCTGCCCCCAGCCCCGCTCAAGAAGGCAAGCCCCAATGCATAACCCAATAATTGAAATTACTACAATTATGCAGTATTATACTTATATGTTATATCTTGCATTAAGTCTAGGAGTTGAAATGGAACCATAGATGCATGGATACTAGGAATCCATGTACTGTGCCTTAGTCCTTATTAGATAGATGCTTTGCTAATAGGACCGGTAGAAGTCGGGTGATTTCCTGTCACTCGCGCGATATAGGAATTGAATGTTTACTATTCTGCAATCACTATAAGGATGATAGACCGGGTCATGTGCAGTATGATGACTTGGAAGTTTACCCCGTCTGTGTTGATAAAAGTTGATAAGGTCGCAGTGTGTGGTAGTGGTGGTTAAGCGTTTGAAAGTACTAGCCACATACCGTGAAATATGGAAAGCGGTAAACCTAGTAACCAATCGGCCCGAGGAGTGGACATACCTCTCACCACTCGTAATTTGGTTTTTCTCACGCACCGACATGCAGGAGTACATTCTGCGCAGCGGACAGGAGTACGGTCATGTAGTCGTGCTACAGACGTGTCCTGCACATTGGTGTGCTTATGGTCCTACAGTCGCTTGTGGTGGTCCTGATCCATGAGTCGGAATGAAAGGCAAACGGTTGCTTCGGAACGATTGTTGGATGTTCCAAGCGTGTGAGTTAGGTTTACCCTTGCAAGGTTGTGAAACTCGATTCAGAATCATCCGTTTCTCGCGGAGATTGAGACTGCTTATTCCATCTGCCACATAGAGTAAGAACAGTAACTATTGTTGGAATAATCGTGATGGATGTTAATGTCTACCTTGCTTGCCTAGTATAGATGCTTACCTAGAATGGTTAATGGAACTAGAATCTGAAAGCTAAAATATGAAAGTTAGATCATACTCTTTGTTGCTTTTCAGCAAAATAAAAACCAGAACCTCTCAATCCTCCATGGTCTAGTTATGTGGCTAAGTATACCATGAGACGGTTAAATTTTGCTGAGTATTAGTATACTCAGTCTTGCTAGTCTATTTTTCAGGTATGACCGGTGTGAACCAAACGGATAGTCCAGCCTGGCTATTCTCTAATCCATTTGGCTGGTCCGTGGAATGGGATCCGTCCCCGACTGGCAGTGACCCTTCGGAATGACACCATGTTTTGGGCTGAACTTGGTGTCAACTTTTGCGACGTGTGTAGTCGCGTGTTAATTTCTTCCGCTGTGACTTTACACAAGCTTTCATAGCTTGTGGTTTTTAAACAATGCTTGTGTAAGTTTACTTAAGTTTGAAACGGTTTGTAATAATGTTTAATATTATGTGAATTAAAAGTTGGGGAGCTATGGCGTGATTGTAAACTCGCCTTCGTGCGAGGTAAACCTGCTTCGATCTTGTTGAACCGTGGTTGTATCGGGCGGAGACCCGACAGACCAATGGGTTGTTTCGTTTGAAGTGCGTTGAGTTAGTATCGGCTGTATAACGATGATTAGCACACTTGAGACGGAATAATTCAAGCGGTTCTGCCACAGGTATCGGTCTATTTGACTGCGGTCTAGATCTAACATAGACCGTTGAATCGGGATCGAACGGCGGGGGACGGCTGGCGGCGCGGGGGCTGCGGCGCTAAGCGCTGGCGGTGAGGCAGTGCGACGGCGAGTGGCGGTGCTTCGTCGGGGTGACGCGTAAACGTGTTCCCAGCCTCGATTTTGAGCGCGGGTTGCACTGGGAGGTTGCGGGCATCACGGGTAATCAATCTAGGGGCTCTGGAGGCGGTGGTAGCGGCCGTAGACGGCGGCCGGCGGTGAGGGGCGGCTCGGGATTGACGGCGAGGTCGCGTGGAAGCGAGAAGGCAGAAGAGAAGAGGGAAAACGGCTGGCGAGCATCCTTACCCCACGGCGGAGCGTCTGCAGTGACTTGCGGAGGGGGAGAAGTGGTGGCGCAACAGGTGGCCGAAGCTCAGCAATGGCGACAGCGGCGGGGAAGCTTCGGGTGCTTAGGGTTTTCAATGAAGGCGGTGGCTCCGGCTTGGGGAAGAGGCTCTAGGGCATGGGGGCTTAAATAGGGTGGCCAGGTGCCTAGGCGTGCGGGCCCGAGGCTCCGTGCGACACGGGGGAAGGCGTGCCGGAGGGGTACCCGGACTCGAGTCCGAGTCGAGCTCAGGGAGGTAGAAGGCCCCGACAAGTGGGGCCCGTCGGTCAGCGAGCGGAAGAGGAGAAGGAGAGAAGGGCTGGCGCACGCGGCGGACTAGGCCGGGGGGAGCTGCTGGGCCACGCGGATGGAAAAGAGGGAAAAGAGAGAAGGTCGGCTGGGCCGTGAGGAGGAGAAAAGAAAGGCCGGCTTGGGCCGTGCTGCAAGTGAAAAGAGAGAGAGAGAGGGAAAAAGAAAAGAAAAGTGGGCCAGGCCCAATTAGAAATAGAGAGAAAAAAAATTGCATTCAAATGCATTTGAATTTGAATTTGAAATTTGAAATTCAAATGGAAGACAATCAATAAAATAATGCAATAGGGAATGAAATGCACAAAACCTATAGTTTCTTATATTTCTTTTTATGATTTATTAAATTGCTATTAATTCACGGTAAATGCTCTAAAATCAAAATGAGGAGATAAAAACCTTATAGGTCCTAAGAGGAATTCTAGCAAAATTTATTTAGGTTTTCTAAATTAAAAATTAGGGTGTTACATCCACCACGCGCGGCCTGCTCACCCCCTCCTCGGCCTAACGGCGCGCGTGCGCCAGCTACTCTCTCCCATCCCTGTTGCTCTCTCCCCTCCCTCTTCTTTCGCTAACAACCAGGACCCACCCGTCAGGGTCATCTTCGACCTCGAGCCGGACTTGGGCTCGAGGCCGAGTTGGCCGCGGCACGGCACGGCCGCCCCGCTGCGTGGCACCCCAGGCCCGCACGCCAAGATTCCTGCGGCCACCCTATAAAATGCCACCCGTGCCCTAGGATCCGCTAAGCCCGCAGCCGCCGCCTCCTCACCCTCGCAATCCTAGCCGCCACCACCATTGACGCCGTGTCTCAGTCGCCGTTGCAACCGCCGCTTCGCCACTCCGCTACTGGCGCAATGTCACACCTGGTTTTAAGGACAAAATCGAAAGCATAACTATATGTATGCCAGGATCAAGTTCCATACATATAGTGACTTCATCAGTGAATAATCAGCAACAGTATCATGAAAAGAGAATTAAAAGACTATAAAGATTATCCAAGTTATATAGCTTATCCTGGAAACGAAGACTCCATACTTCACAGGCAATCGACCGGGGGTTGCGTAGGCCTAGAACTCAGCATCATCTTCAAAAGACTTCACATCACTTTCTTCTCTGAGCAGCAATTATAACAAGCGTGAGTACACTTATGGTTGGTACTCAGCATGTTGGAAATTATATGACATGAAGGCTAAAATCAAGGAAAGGCTGACTGGCTTACTGCGGTAAGCAATTTTAGTTGGTCATGTTTTATTAGCACCTGATTACTAAGGTGTAAGTTCATAACAAAACCCACATTAAAAGAGAGAGAAGAGATACAGCATAAACATATCCAAAACCATATACATGGTTCACGATTTAATTCATCTTCAAGTTCATTAATCATGTGAGGGTCCAAGCCGCTCTTAACCATGAGCATGGCTGATATATCAGTTTTCACTCTGCAGAGATTGAACACTTTACCCACAATTCATGTCTCCCGATTTGCCCAAGGTAGCTAGCCTCTTAAACACTTCCGAGGTGAGTGGCAAGGGATTCATTACGAGGCCTTTACAAAGATTCCCTAACTTATGACAATCCGCTAAGGTTTCAAGTCAAAGCGGTCATAACTCTTTCTAATGAGGAAGTGCCTTAGCCAAGGACCACATATCATAAAGCCTTAAGAGGACCGAGCTATACCCCATCGATGCAACCCCTCTTGCCGTTTCGGTAAGATCATCATAAGCTAGTGTTTCTAATTAATCAGCCAAGACCAGAGCCATATAGTATTGTGGTTGCACTATTTTTCTTGGTGGTTCTCCATGTTCTGATTAAACATATGATCTTGTGATTAACAACACAAATTATCCATGAACATGGATAAAACTGGTGTAGCATCATTATTGTTGTCATCATGGTTATAAATTATTCCCAAACCAAAACCAGTTATAGCAACTAAGCAAAAGCTACCCAACAAGAAAGATAAAACTCAGGTTGACAAGGAATGATCATAAAATATTAGGCATATCCTTAAGTAGGATCCATCAAAATTAGGACACATGCATGCATATAGAAAAGTTATATTTATTGTGATTATTAGGACAAAACAATGATCAAGGAAACACTTGCCTTTCTTCTAGAGAATAGCTGCTCAGAATCTTCAACTCTTGTTCTTGAAACTCTTAATCGTCAAAACTCTTAGATCACGCTCCTTCTAACGTCACGCAAGCATCGGACCCAAGCAAAACAACAAACAAACAAAAAGAACAACTAAGAATACATACACCAAACAAAAAGAATGCCTTAAAAGAGCATACCAAAGGATAGGGCTCGTTGCTACAGGCAAAAGGGCGCAAGAAATACGGAAAACGGAGTTAGGGTTGAAAAGAAACTGCTATCGGAAGATTTATGTTATAAAAAAGACAAAAGAACTATAGGCTTTCATTTATTTTAATTTAGAAACTAATATAAAAGATATAAAAGAGAATATCTCTAATTATAATTAACTCATACTATATTTGCATTTATAAAGACGAGGTACAACTTAGTCAAATTTTATATATAATTGTCTATGTACAAATTATCCTAATTAAACAATTAATGAGAAAAGAAACTGGTGAGAGCATCTAAACGTTGAACTTTATGATTCGAGTTGAACTAAACAAATTCAATTACAAACACATTTAAGTTGATATTAATCAACTTAACATTAATTATGAAAACCGGAGTATAGATCTAATTGGATTTTTAATTGGAAACACTAGATGACAGGACATTAATCAAATTAAATCTATATTTAATTTTAAAAACAGGAATTATGGTACAACAACACTACTAAATGATTGCTTAGGATTTTAGAAGACTAACGCAAAAAGAACGGATCAAAATGGATATAAAACGAGGAAACTACGGATGAAACAAGATTGCAGGGACCTATACGTAATTAACTATAGACTTCAGGGGTTAGCAGAAAAGAATTACAAGATACAGAAAATAGTGCTTGCAAATTAGGAAAAGTTTAGGGTTAGATCTGAAAAATTCCACGGTGGGGCTGGGTTGAGAAGATGTAATAGATCTAGGGGGTTTTCTGCAAATTTCACAAGACACAGAAAAATACATGATAATTACATATTTCTCTAGGGACTAAATTTAAAAAAGCTCGAAACACAGCCATGATGACTGGCGGGCACTGTTCGTCGAATTCCCGGTGATTCCGGGCACGAGAGGTCGCAAGGAGCGGGGCAAATGAAAGAGGATGACGAGGGGATTCGATTCCATACCTTACTTACCGCGGGGATGCATCGTGGTGGTCAAATTTTGCCGGAGAAGAGGGCGGTGGTGGTCTGTTTGTCCTATTCTTGGGCGGCAGCGCTTCTGCATGGGTTGGTGGCGGCGCTGGGCATCAGGGGCGGTGTAGGAGGAGGCGCACGGCACGGCGCAGGGGGGAGGGCGTGGCTGTAGGGCAGGGGCACGAGGGGCGGCGATGCTCCGGGTAGTGCGCACGGGCATAGGGGCGGCAGTGCTCCTGGTGGTGTGCACAGCACAGGGGCGGGGCATAGGGGTCAGGGGGAAGGGCGCGATGATGCGTGCGGTGGCGGCAGCCTACAGGGGGAAAAGCGGGCAGGGGGCGAGGGTGGCGCATAGGGGGAAGGCGAGGCACGGCGCTGCAGGGACGCGATGCAGGAGGGGTGCGGTGGCGGCAGCAGCAGCAGGGGGCACGCGGGGGCTGGGCGATGGCGGTAGGGTAGACCTGGGTGCACGGTGATGCAGGGAATGATGCAGAGGCTAGGGCCGGCGACGTGTGGCAGCAGGGTCGAGGGAAGGGCACGAGCAGGGGCGACGCGGGGAGGGTTAGGGCCAGCGATGCAGAATTTATAGGGGCGTGGAGGCCTGGGGTTTGGCAAGTAGGGATAAGGTGGCGCACCGGGTTGGGACTCGTCCTTGAATTCGGATTGCCCATGGGAGAAACGAGATTGGGCTGACCAACAGGCCCCACAATTTAGCGAGCAAGGAGAGGAAAGAAAAGGTAAAGAAAGGAGGAAATGACCTTGGGTCGAGATTTGAGTGGCGAGCGAGTTCGGTTATGGGCCGAAACAGGTTCAGGTGAAGGCTGAACACGAAAATGAGCTGACAGAGCTGGTTTAACGTGAACGAGTTATTCGAGAACGTGAAATAGAAAAAAGAGAAATCAGGTCGAGTCATTGGAGCTGACGGTGATTGAACATCGTCGGAAAACACTGAAGACGAGCCACGAGGCATTGTTTTAAGCATGACTTGATCAGGGAGAAAGGTTATAGAATCTGGAGCCCGATGGGGCATCTTCAGGATTCGGAGAGGATGAGGTTAAAAGGATGTACAACAAAGATACGGCTCGGTCCGACTGTGATGAGAATTTGATATCAAAATAGAAATATTTTCCAGAACATATTTTTAAGCTTAAAATAAATCTAGAAAAGTCCAGATAAATATTTTAACCCATGAAAAATATATCTAGAAGAATCACAAAAGTTCCGAGGAAAACTCTGGAGATAATTTGGGTCACGAGGAATCCAAATAAAATACTTGGAATTCGAGAGATAGAGTTTTAGGCTTTCCAATAAATAGATTTAGCTCTACGAAAAAAAGAGAATAATCACCAGAAAAATCTGGAAAATTCTTGAAAAACCCTAAAGATGGATAAACACATTGTAAAAGATATTCACATCCTAAAAGTATTATTTTGCACTTTAGCCCCTGAGTTTTATTTTAATCGACCCGCAGCCCACGGCAGTTTAAAGGTATTCACGAATAGATCCTTTTTCTTCTGATTAGGCCTCTGTCTTTTTCTAAAATAGAACCGCAGTCCTTAGCCCTTCTGTTTTGCAATCTAAACCCTAGATCTAAGGTTTAATTATGATCTAGCCCTCGGTTTCTTTGTTCAGAGCCCTTCTAGATTCAAATCTTCTACAAATAAGCCCTTGGAATCATGTTTTAGCCATAACTTCTCTGTTTTAAATCCATTTTCATCGATTCTCGCGCTCATGTGACCCTTGCGACGTATGCAGTAGCTTTAGAACATCATTTTGCTCTGTTTATATTGTTTGGTGTACTGTTTCTTATTTATTGTACTTGTTTGCTTGTATGTACTTGTGTGTTACAATAGACGATGCGCAGTTCAAGGGTCCGCAAGAGCAAGGCTTTGAAGACGCCCCTGAGCAGCAGCAGAACTTTGATGAAGGCAAGTGGTCCTTGATCATATTCCGGTCCTAATAAATTTTTAAATATACATATTTACTTTATATGCATGCATGTGTCTAGAATATGATGGGTCCCAAACTAAGGATGTGCCTAGTTTCTCTTGAACTTCCTTAATTAAACCTGGGTTATTATATTTATGTTGTAGCTACGCTAGTTGCTCTTACTTAGAATTGAGTTGGATAACTTGAAAACCATGCTACACTTGATTTACTTCATGATTTAGAATATTTTATGGTGATAATTAAGATCATTGCATTAATTGGAATATGAAGAACCACCCATGAAAACAGTGCAACCACAATACTATATGGCTCTGGTCTTGACTAATTAATCAGAAACTTTAGCTTGTAATGGTCTTACCGAAAGGGCAAGAGGGGAGTGCATTGATGGGGTCTCAGGTGTCGTACTTATATTTCTGCAAGGAAGGCGGCGGTTATAAAATAGGTAAGTTGATGATCAAATCTTGGTTGATATTCAATTGCATAAATAGGGGTAAGATAATATATGGATAATGAGGTAGTGTGACACACAAGTTACTCAAGCTTAAACTCAAGCAAAGGCATAAGGAAGGAGAAAGGAAGAAGAAAGCTAGCTACTCAGGACTTATGTACTTCTATCTAGATATACAGCTCATATTATATACTCGTACATATACACATGATTATCCTTAGCTCTAGGCTTCCAGGCACTACCGGTAGAACCGCACATGACTGGCAGAGGGGCCGCCAGCCAACTCGGCTACTTTATGGACCTCCTACCGCAACTACCCGAACGGGAGGGTTATGCTGGACGGATAGGGTTGTCACCACCTGCCGCCTACCTCATCTAACCATGAGATAGAGCCGCATCCGGCAACACTAACTAAACCAGACACCATGTCTGCATTAATTAGCGATACTCTAGTGCCCCGCGCGGAGCCCCCACCCTCCGGATGGATAGACATCACATTGGAGCAAATATACGAATACCAGAACCGTTGCTGTGGCACTAGATTAACTCTTCTAATCATGCAAGGCATAAGGTACAAATATAAACTGCTCATAGCATACATGTCTGACACCGCAGAATATAAACTATGCGAATATATAAATCTAGAAAATAACTCTATTAAAGATATCCGAGAATTACAAAGGAGAGGAAGTGCTAAACCCATACCGAATACTCCTAGTGACCTCGGGAACCCGAAGAAGAGCTACTTTAGCTTAAACTCCACTATCCTATGGACTAAACAAGAGAGGAACTTGAGAGAGAGCAACTTGAGATGTGTCTTCTTCAGGAGCCCCTCCACTCATATTTATAGATGTGTCACGGGGTGTCTCAGCCAGCAAATGAGGTGCTATCACCTGAAACCGACACGGAGGAGCGAGGGGGAGGCGCCACATGAAAGGTTTAAGTCGGTGGAGCTAGCCTTGGTTCGCCCGAACCACCCGAACTAGGCTTGACCCCAACGGACCTCAGCCTTTGCTGAGTGGCTGGTAGGTGGGCCCTAGGGTGTTTGGTGCATGGCTTGGTGCTATTCTAAGGCGGTTGCATGTCCTAGTGATAAGAACACGCTAATAATGTCCGTGTTTTGTCCCAATCTTTCACGGTACTAACAACAAGCAAAACGCGTGATCTCTGAATATAACTTATCTTCCCAACAAATCACACAACAGCAGAGATATAATATATTTGGCTCACGCAAATACCAATCAACAAGGAACACAATAGCAATACTTGGATGACCATAGGAACAAAATCAAACAATTACTTTGCTGACTTTGAAAGCAGTATCTCGCAGCACAAGGTAAATCCGTTTGATTGAAACAAATAACAGCAGCAATAAAGATAGATGGATCAGCTTACAAGATTGCAAACCAAACCCTAGTAGGTCTTCCACCGATGAACCACAATCAGAAGAATGGTATCCCAGCAGGAATCCAAGGCGTGCCCTAGTTGCAGGGGCTCGATCACGCACTTCACACAATCCGAGGAGGATCGGCAGGATAGACGAGAGGGAGTCGCCTCTCTGTTCTTCAATGGACGAGAAACCCTAGATAGAAAACTCACGATGAAAATCCAATCTACCAATACATGGGCGTCAGCCCTAGGCTATATGGCACGCAGGCCAGCCTCAACCTCAACACTGACTCATCATGACTTGAAACAGACACGGACTCAACACGACCCGATACTTGTTTTGACAACTGCGACTCGTACAAAATAGATATGACTATGAGGCCGGCTCCATTGGAAAGATATTGAAATTATCTTTCCATCAAGTACTTATACAATGAAAACAGACTTCGTATGAGGGAGATATGACCAATTTACTCTGGGCGTTTAAACCTATGACGTGGCAATCCGAATTGTGTTCAAATCTTCCTATCTTCAAACTCCTTAGATCCGAACTAAAGTCTTACCATACTTGAAAAACAAAGTATTTTCCATTATACTTTGTGCAGATTATCCCCAACAAATATGGACTTTGTTGAATTAGTGACAATATTATAGACAACCCTATCGTTCATATCGCTTTGCCCCTCACCAAAGGAACCAAACTGCATATCAAAATTATTTGTCGGCTTGTATGAATTTTGAATAACCCTATCATGAATATTTTGATTAGCCATGGACTCATCATTCTACTCTTCTGGAATCTAAGCTGTCCTTGACTTTGACGTACTGTTAGCTGCATCCTGATTGAGTTCAGAACCTTTGACTCTAGCCTTGCATGGCATAATAGAAACATGCTCTATGGTGGAACCATTAAAAGAATTCTTAGAAGCATAAATCAGGGACTTGGTAACCAAATTATCAATTTCCATTAATGTCTTGCATGGCATGGGGTTAATAACATATTGCTAATCCCTCTCACCCACATCATTCTCTCCCTCTTGAAGCAAAGCCGTCTTCGGCTTTGAGATGGCTATAGAAACTTTCTCTTTATTTTTAACCAAAGGAAAGACCTCAGTCAAAATACCACTTTCTTTCATTGACAAACTATTATGATCCTTGGAAGCCTCCTCAAAATTACTGGCAAGAATTTCTGATCTGCAATAGATGCATCATTCTCCCCCTTTATGGGCAAAGTCGTCCCCGGCTTTGGGGTATCTTTCAGTGGCTTTTCTTATTCATTACAGCAGCAAACACCTCAACTTTAGTAGTAGTTTCCTTCATTGGCTTTAGCACATGAGGAACACCTTTATGCACAAATGAGTAATTATTGGAACGACATCCATGAGTAGCATCAAGATCAAACTGCCATGGTCTGCCAAGCAACAAATGACAAGCACTCATCCGTGCCACATCGCAGTCTACAGAGCCAACATAATTTCCCACTGAAAATTTTGCTCTGGCTCTGTGAGTAATTTTCAGCGTGCCACTTTAATTCATCCATTGCATGTAACGAGGCGTAGGAAGCCTCCATGTAGATAAGGACAAGGCATGTACTAAATCTGAGCTAATAGCATCAGTGAAGCTACCAACATCAATAATTAATTTGCATACCTTATCTTGGATTTTGCACTCTGTCTGAAAAATATTGGAACGCTGCCTCTTCATATCAACGATTGTGCCATCACCACACACCTCATGTGACATCAAAGATAAACCATCCATAGCATCATCTTTAGATTCTGTAAATGGTTCATTATGTGCTGCATCACAAGAATCGTCACAAACTTGCTGCACAAGTGTAAAAAATCAGAAACACTAGCATTCACTGGGACATCTGCTCCAACAATGGATGCGGCTGCAGGAAGATCACTAGGCAACCCCATTATAGCTGGGTGGTTAGTAGAAGCATTCTTCTCAAATTGTGTAGCACAAAAAAATTCAGAAGCAACCACATAAGAACTCCCACTGCTTGATAATATATTCTTCTTTGGCTCAAGAGGAGGAGCATATTGTCGTCGTAGGACCTCCTTCATCTCATACCAAGAAGTACAATAGTCATCACCATGTTCCAACTGCAATCTCCGCAACCATAATGACACAGAAAGAGAGAAGCTTTCTTTTGCAAAATTTGCCAGCTGGTTTAATGGCAATTCACCAATCATATAACAATTTATTATAGCATCCTCCCACTCATAGTACCCAGATGGAGAAGTTGTTGCATACAGCGTCGGCACAAACTCAAGGCATACGTCAAAATAGTCAGCCATCACCACAAATCAACGAAAGCACCGTGGGCAACCTAGCAAACTGAAACCACCTGATAAGAACACACTAATAATGTCCGTGTTTTGTCCCAATCTTTCACGGTACAAACAACAAGCAAAACACATGATCTCTGAAAATAGCTTATCTTCCCAACAAATCACACAGCAGCAGAGATATAATATATTTGGCTCGCGCAAATACCAATCAACAAGGAACACAATAGTAATACTTGGATGACGATAGGAACAAAATCAAAAAATTACTTTGCTGACTTTGAAAGCAGTATCTCGCAGCACAAGGTAAATCCGTTTGATTGAAACAAATAACAGCAGCAATAAAGATAGATGGATCAGCTTACAAGATTGCAAACCAAACCCTAGATAGGTTTTCCACCGATGAACCACAATCAGAAGAATGGGATCCCAGCAGGAATCCAAGGCGTGCCCTAGCTGCAGGGGCTCGATCACGCACTTCACACAATCCGAGGAGGATCGGTAGGATAGACGAGAGGGAGTCGCCTCTCTGTTCTTCGATGGAGGAGAAACCCTCGATAGAAAACATATGATGAAAATCCAATCTACCAATACATGGGCGTCAGCCCTAGGCTATATGGCACGCAGGCCAGCCTCAACCCCAACTCTGACTAGATCATGACTTGAAACAGACACGGACTCAACACGACCCGACACTTGTTTTGACAACTGCGACTCGTACAAAATAGATATGACTATGAGGCCGGCTCCATTGGAAAGATATTGAAATTATCTTTCCATCAAGTACTTATACAATAAAAACGGACTTCGTTTGAGGGAGATATGACCAATTTACACTGGGCGTGTAAACCTGTGACGTGGCAATCCGAATTGTGTTCAAATCTTCCTATCTTCAAACTACTTCTTAGATCCGAACTGAAGTCTTACCATACTTGAAAAACAAAGTCTTTTCCATTATACTTTTGTCCAGATTAGCCCCAACAAATATGGACTTTGTTGAATTAGTGATAATATTATAAACAACCCCTCGCTTTGCCCCTCACCAAAAGGAACCAAACTGCATATCAAAATTATTTATCGGCTTGTACGAATTTTGAATAACCCTATCATGAATATTTTGATTAGCCATGGACTCATCACCTAGTGGGCCCTTTGATCCATGTGAGGCTGAACGGGGCGTTCTGATTGGTCGATAACTTTTGCCTTGGATTTAAGGGTGTGTTTTCCCTCCATTTCTGCTCAAATTCCTGCATAGTACTAATTTCCAAGGAACATGTGAAAATGACATTATTCTAGAGAAATATGCGTGTAAGAAATGCTAGTTCTTCTCAATTTTCTGATCAAATTGACGGTCAAAATTGGTTCATAACGAGCGTCAACAGCTACCTTCTTTAGATGCTTCTACAATGGTTTCACCCAGGAAGCAACAATCTGGTATGCTTACCATGATGAAAACAACACATTTGAACTGCCTGTCAAATTTAGCTTTGAATCTATTGATACTGAGGCCGAAAGCATGGAAAGTTTTGGGGAGGCAATTACTCCAGGAATCCTTCCCGTCAACTTCTCTACCGGACGAGGCCAGCAACCATCATACAAGTTCTGTTATCCATCGGTGGGAGCTCGTCAGCTTGGCCTTAGCCAATTACCAGTTCGTCTCTTTTTTGCTAATTTAGTGAAACCAAGAGAGACCGTTGGCAGTGCCTTGGAGTACGATTGGCTGAAATACTTAGTGCCTGATGCTGAAACCATTGACTTGGAAGGCTGGAGGATTAGTTCATTTACTACCAAGCCTTTCAAACAATAGTGGTCCGAATGGAGTCTTCACCTCTTCTGTGCATCGGCCAAGACATACTGCCAAAAATTCGACCCCAGCTTCACTATCCCAGATGACGAGGTAACTTGCTCTTCTTTGTCATAAATTCATATCAGATCATCATCTAACATTACCTCTATCGTCACTTTTACAGGATGTTGCTACTACCCCTCTAGAAACCAGCAGCACCAACCGGCTGATTAATTATGCTCCACCTTAAGAAACACCATATATCGGCCTCGACGCACCATCCCTCAAGGATGTAGCTGTAGGCCGATCGTCCAAGCGCAAAGCACAGAGCACTAAAATGACCTCGCGTAAAAGATTGGCTAAGGGAACATCTTCATCAGCCCACCCAGCCGATCCAGCGGTAGCGGTAACACTGCTAGTGGCAGCTCTCCAGTTAAGTCATTCAGCCGATCAACACCCAAATCAATAATCAGCTGTAATATTCATACCATGGCAATTATGGCAGGCATCACCGGGCAATCTTCACCGGCACTAGTATCATCAGCCCTACCATCTGTCAACCAAGAGATGGCACCTCTGATACCAGCAACAATTCTGGTAGCGTCATCTTCGCCAACCGCTCCAGTTGTCGCGTTACCATCAACTATCCTATCAGCTTTACCGGTGCCTCAGTCTCTTCAGGTATAACGCAATTACTCGTAAGATTTCTAGTGTAAACATTGACATTCATAACCTCCCCAGCACTCCTACCAGGCATCAGTGACTGCAGCTCAGATACAGTCCTAGGAGATTGCTGGAACGGCTCAGGCCAGATTGTCTTGAGAAGAGCGAGAGCATCAGGCACAAAGAACAGATGCAACCATTGCTCCAAGAGCTGATCTGACACCTCCTGCAGGATTGACAAAACAGCAATCGGTGCCCACTCAATTTGACGAGATCAACTTGAAACAAGTAAATACCATCGGGGTTTCCAGCCGATTTGGCGTTATGACGTTACCGGTAACTTGATCCATTTATGCAGGTTCAAGATACTCCGGACAATAGTCTCTTCTCATATCAAATCGGAGATCTTCTGGAGGAGGAAGAAATCACATCAAGGACCGTAGCACTAGGAGAGGCACCTGTCTGAAATTAAGTCAAAGCTTCAAGAGATCCTTCAGCTTCTGAATCAAGACATCGGCTCATTAGTCTAGGATGCAGAACGGATAAGGGTAGAATTTTGCCATCTAAAGGGCCAACCGCCAGCCGATGTCGAGGCTGCTCTGCTTCCAGCCGCCTTCATAGAGGGTCATCAATTCAAAGTCCTCCAAGCCAAGCAGTGCCTGTCTGATCATGCCTCTCGCGCAGAACTAATCACTTAGAGAGAAGCCAGCCGACCCCGAGCAAACAACCTCAAAGCCAGAGTCGAAATCCTTGAAAACTCTCGACCCACCATTGTGAACCAGATTGATCGGCTGAAGGCAAGGAGGGCAGCACTTATGAAAGAACTTGAAGCAGTCACCCTTGCATTAACAGAAGAGGAAAAGGAACTTGAGCAACTCCCCAGCGTTATCACCAAGATGAAAGAGGACATGAAGGCACTGGTCCGTAAAGCTATTCGCCTTCACAAATTGATACAGCCGATCCCAAGGTTGGCCGAGGATGACCAAAGAGAAATTGATGAGGTCGACCAAATTTGCCTGCATGTGATTGAAGCAATTCGGGGTTTCCTTGGATTGTTGTAATGAACTTGATTTCACCTTGCTGTCTCGCAACTTGAAGCTGTCATGATGACACATACAATCTTTTATTGTAAATATTTTTGCACTAAGGGCGACACATGACGTGTCGGCCATGAAGCAACTGATCGCAGCTAAGCACCATCGTTTGATCAAACACATTTACTTCATGCATTCTCTCTTTTTTTATGCTAAAGATGATACCTTCTGTATCAGTTAAAACCTTCAATCAATCTTCCTTCCAAACAATCGGCTTTTCTCATGCATCTACCCATATGCTAGGATAGTATTTCTTCAGCTATTTACCATTTAAAGCTTGGGGAAAATTTTCTCCTTCAAGCATCTCCAAGATATAAGCATTGCCAGGAGCACACTGACTTATCCGATAGGAACCTTCCCACGTAGGAGACCACTTGCCTTCCCACGTAGGAGACCACTTGCCGTACTTCTAATCTCTAGAACCTATTGGCAGAATCAACTTCCAGACCAGATCTCCTTGGGAAACTCTTTGATTTTAACCTTCTTGCATACCATCTGGCCACTCACGCTTTATTTGCCTCAACATTAATCAAAGCTCTTAGCCGATGACACGTCAAGTCTTCTAATTCATTTTTCATCATGCACGTAGATTCATCAGCTGTCAGCTCATCTTGCAACGAAATACGCCTCGAGCCAGTTTTTAGTTCCCAAGGAAGAATGACTTCATGTCCATAAACTAACTGATAAGGAGACACCTTTGTAGCTCCATGACAAGCCAGCCGATATACCCATAAAGCTTCATTTAGAGAAGTATGCCATCGCCTCGGCTATTCATCATCTTCCTTTTAATCAACTTTATAATTCCTTTATTAGACGCCTCTGTTTGTCCATTGGCTTGGGCATAATAAGGAGAGGAATTTAACAATTGAAGTCCCATACTGGTGGCAAAATCTTCAAATTGTCCTGAAGTGAACATAGTCCCTTGATCAGTCATAATAGTTTGAGGAATACCAAACCGATAGATTATATGTTCTTTGATGAAATCAATCATATTCTTGGATGTAATAGTCTTCAATGGAATCGCCTCAACCCACTTGGTGAAATAATCAGTTACCACCAATATAAACTTGTGATTCTTACTTAACGATGGATAAATCTGACCGATCAAATCAATATCCCATCCTCTAAAAGGCCACGGCTTTATGATAGGATTCCTATCCAATGCGGGAGCCCTCTTGACATTACCAAATCTTTGACAATCTTAGCACCCTTTATAATATTCAAAGAAATTTTCAAGAATTGTTAGCCAGAAATACCCATTTCTCCTTATGATCCACTTCATCTTGAAAGCCGATTGATGCGCCCCACACACACCTTTGTGTATTTCATCCATTAAACTTTTAGATTCCTCGATGCCAAGCATTTGAGCAGAACACAATCAATCATCTGATAATATAGATCATCTTCAAGCAGAACAAATTTAGCGGCTCGGAATCTTAGCTGCCTGTAGACCTTCTGTGAGGAATTCCTCAAATAATCAATAAAATCTTTCCTCCAATCATCAGCCGATTGCTCTAAAGCCGTGATATTGCATATCGGCCAATAACCAGAGGTGTTCTGCGCCAGCTTGTTAGCCTCTTCGTTATGCATCTTGGGGATGTGCTCAACAGAAACCATCTTAAATTCCTTCAACAACTTGAGACACTCTTCATGATAGATCCTCAGAACATCATTGTTGCAATCATATTTTCCAATTAGCTAATTGACAACAAGCATAGAATCCCCAAATATTTCAACAGCATCGGCTTTGATTTCCCTCAATTATTTTATCCCCTTGAGAACTGCTTCATACATTGCCTAATTATTCGTTGATGTAGCAGGAATCGGCAATGAAAATTCGAAGCTTGCACCCCCCCCCCCCAAAGGCGATATGATAACGACACCGATATCACAACCTTTCCCACAAGATGATCCATCGAAAAACAAAGTCCATGGAGCAGGCTCCACAATAGAAACATCTGGACCACAATGATGAGTAACGAAATCGGCCATAACTTGCACCTTAACCGCTTTAGCCGATTCATTCCGCAAATCAAATTCTAATAGAGCCTGAATCCATTTTCCAATTCTCCCATTTAAAATCAGCAATGATAACATGTATTTAGAAACATCATCTTTACACACAACGATGCACTCTGCCGATAATAAATAATGTCTAAGCTTAGTGCATGAAAAATATAAGCATAAACATAATCTTTCAACTGGAGAATACATGGTTTCCACATCCAAGAGTCCTCTAGTGACGTAATAGATCACATGCTCTTTTCCTTCAAACTCCTGAATAATGGACGATCCAATGGCACATTCATTAGCCGATAAATATAATTTGAATGGCTTGTGCTTCTGGGGCGGAACTAGCACTGGTGGATTCACCAAGTATTGTTTTATATCATCAAGATCCCTCCGTTGTTCTTCCCCCAGATGAATTCTTGATTGACCTTCAGCTACAATAATGGACTGAACGACCGTATTTTCCTAGATAAATTTGATATGAACCTCTGAATGAAATTGATCTTGCCGATCAATGACTAAGTTGCTGCTTATTTTCTAGAGCAATCACCTTATTAATTGCACCAATGATCTTGTGCCCAATCTCAATCCCTCGTTCATGGACCATGAAACCTAAAAACTTTCCAGCCGACACGCCAAAAGCACACTTGTGTGGGTTCATCTTCAATCCATGCCGCCTTGTGCACTCTAGGGTCTTGCGCAGATTGGCCAAATGCTCCTGGAATCCTTTCGACTTGACCACAACATCATCAATATAAGTTTCCACAATCTTGCCAATGAGATCATGAAATATATAATTCATTGCCCTCTGATACATGGCGCTAGCATTTTTAGGGCAAAAGTCATGGCAACCCACTCATACAAGCCAACATGTCCAGGGCATCTAAATGCAGTCTTCAAAATATCTTCTTCTGCCATAAAGATCCGATTATATTCCGCATTTCCATCCATAAAGCTGATGATCCTATGTCCCGAAGCAGCATCAATCAATAAATCAACCACCGGCATCGGATAACCATCCATTGGCGTGGCCTTATTCAGGTTCCTAAAATCAATGCACACTCGCAGTTTACCATTCTTCTTATACATAGGGACCACATTGGAAATCCACTCAGCATATCGGCACTGTCAAATAAACTTTGCTTCAATTAGCCTAGTAATCTCAGCTTTGATGTCGGGCAACACCTCTGACTTGCATTGCCTAGCACCCTGTTGATATGGCTGATATCCCGGTTTAATTAGCAACCAATGTTCAACAATCGGTAGGTCTAATCCAGGCATTACATAATACTCCCAAGCAAAACAATCCCTGAATTCTTTTAACAAATAAACCAGTTCTTGTTTACACTTAGAATCCAACTTAGCACTGATAAACGTCGGCCTAGGTTTGTTACCATCCCCAATATCAACTTTAGACGTCGGACGATTCTTCAGAGACGACTGCTTGGATCAGCTTTAGACCAAAATCGGACATCTTTAGGAAATCACCTTCCCAAACCTTGCCCGATATGCACTCCACGCCATCATACCCCTAGATTTGAGGATCAGCCATCGCAACGCTAAGCGATGAATTGGCGTACACAACTTCGATAGTGTCCTCCAACCATTGGATAAGACATTGATGCATGGTGGATGGGATACAACAATTGGCATGGATCCAATCTCAGCACAAGAGCAAATTGTATGAACCCTTGCCATTAATGATGAAGAAAGTGGTGGGGAGAGTCTTACTTACAATCGTCAATTCAACATTGATTGCCCCCTGAGCCGGCAAAGCTTTACCCTCAAAGTCCTTGAGCATCATATCGGTCTTGATTAGATCTTC
Source organism: Panicum hallii (assembly GCF_002211085.1). Lineage (NCBI taxonomy): Eukaryota > Viridiplantae > Streptophyta > Magnoliopsida > Poales > Poaceae > Panicum > Panicum hallii. The sequence continues at coordinate 43,718,567 of NC_038042.1, read as the reverse complement.
TTCACCTTTCCCGAGCTTCCGATACATGGCGTACGACATCACATTGATGGTGGCCCCACCATCAACCAACATCTTGGTCATCGGCCAGCCATCCACGTGTCCCTTGATGTACAGGAGCCTCAGGTGTTGACACATCTTTTCCTCTGGCTTGTCAACCGTGGCCAGCATTGGATCCAGAGTTAGTTGGGCCATCGCCTGCACCTCTACTTCTTCATCGTCGGTTGGAGCCTTGAACTCCATTTGCAGGATGAAGACCATGTTAACTGATGCTGACGGAGTAGTTTTATTATCAGCTTTTTGCTTGACACGCCACACTTAGGATTTTAGTGGATTCTATTCCTGAGCGCGCTCCTCCTCTTGCTCTCGGTAGCGCAACCTCTGAACCCTTCTTTTCTGAGACTTAGTCAACCCTCCAGGGCACTACCGGGGATAGATCTCAAGATCATAGCGATAATTGCGTTGATGTTCAACATCATGATTCAAAGGTTCTTCATCTGGTACTCGATCGTTGGCTCTGACTTCCAGCTGATCTTCTACACTAATCCTGCTTCCCAACCGATCATGAACAGGAATATGGTTTTCATTGTGCCTGTCAACATTTGACAGTTTCTGAATGAGGTGACTCAAGCTCTCAAATTCTTGTGAAGAGAATCTCTCTTTCATGTGAGGCAAAAGTCCCTGGAAAGCCAATTCAGCCAACTAGCTATCACTAAGATAAGCTATAGAATCTACTCCTGATATCCCTAAACCTCTGAATATAATCAGAGATTGACTCATCATTCCTCTATCTTACAGTCGTCAAATCTGTAAGCTCCATCTCATGAACCCCCACAAAGAAATACTTGTGGAACTGCTTTTCTAGGTCGGCCCATGTGACGATGGAGTTGGTTGGCAGTGAAGAGAACCAAGCGAAAGCTGATCCAGATAGAGACAACGGGAACAAACGAATCTTCAAGGCATCGCTCTCGGAAGTTGATATGTTCAACTGTCGTGACGTTATCTTGTCTAGAGAATTTGGTAAAATCTGGTACTCTGTACTGGTGAGGCATAGTGATTTGATTGTAAGCTTCAGGATAGGGCCTTCAATACATGTATGTTGGTTCCTTAGGTTTCAAGCCGAACCGATCCCTCATCACATCGGCTATTAGGCAAGCCCAATCAATGTTCTAGAAGCCATCATTCTTTTGCTGAATGGCTAGCTGCACCGGGTGCTGAAGTTGATGGGTCATAGGTTGATGAACTGGTGCTTGTGGTTGGTAAACCCCTTGTTGCATCACAGAATTTGCCATCGGTTTAAGAGCCAATGCGCCTTGCTGATAGCCCTCGGTCTGCTGTTGATACTGAGCCATTGGCGGCAGAGCCGACATCTGGGACTGGGGACCACCGGACTACTGCTGAGAGCCTGACGGTTGGGTGTACAGCATCAGCGGTTGCGATCCCTGAGGCACGGAGTGTGTACCCTAAGCCGATCCTCCTACACTTGTAGCATTTTGATTTTGCACGGGGTGCTTCTGTGTCGATCGTGCATGTACTTAGGAGGCAACCCCAGAGACGTGGGGACAAAACCAGCTGGAGTGTTGAAGAGGCCTCCATGTGCCAATGATGCCATTACGGGCGAACTAGGAGTGAATACCGGGACCATCCGGATTGGAGTTCCCATTGGCTGACATGTCTGTGTTTGAAGCAAATAAGGCGGTATCGGATACCCCCCAGTGCCTGACTGCACTGCATTGAGTTGTGACGGCTAGGTGCCGATGCCCGTCATAGCAGTGCTTCCAGCTCTAGCCCCTGCTATTGGTGTTTTACCGCCTGCCCACCGAGGGGTATACCCAAGGTGGTAAATTTTAGGTAGGAGTCGCCGAGATTAGGAACTCGAAGGTGCAAGCAACACAAGGTTTAGACAGGTTCGGGCCGCGATGTGCATAATACCCTACGTCTTGTTTAGTGGTTTGTATTGTCTCAGGTGTTGATCTATTTTGAGGGGCTCCCTGCCCGCCCTTATATATCCGGGAGGACAGGGTTACATGAATCCTAGTCCGACACTAGCTTAGGAATCTTACTCGAGTACAACTCGAGTAGCCTCCTTCTGTATCGACTAGTTCTACCTCGCATGCGAGTAGAGTACAACACAGATAAGGTGTAGGACATGTCCCATCCCCTATTCCTGTATGAACTATGTTATGTACACAGTCCCGTAGTCTCGGGTCTGACAAGCTCCCGAGCTCTTCGTAGCTGAGTACTGCAGGTTCCTCGAGTACTTCCGAAGTAGTCTTCGGCTTCTTTTGAAGCTCCGTCTTGAAGTTCTTCTTTGAGTACTTCCTTGGCTGCATTGAAGCTATGAGGTGTTCATGCTCCGAATTACTTCTTTTATATGGGGTGCGATGGAAAATCGCACTCCATATGGAGTAGCCCCCGAGTCTTAGGTTGAATCGAAGAATCAGGCTGAGGGTCAACTTAGTTTTGAATCTTCCTTGCTTACTTTTCGAATACATTCAAAAAATAAGTAGTCGATGCCACGTATCCCGCAGCCCCCGAACCTTGAATCCAAATCTCTTAAGCTTGGAAAAAAGGATCCAATGGTGGTGGCATGCAGTGAAAAAATGTTCACTTGGGAAATAATTGGTGTGATGGTACAGATGATAGAAATTAGATTTGTAATTCGATAAACCCCTTTTTTCGGGATAATTAACCCTGAAAAAATGGTTAATCAAATAACTTTTCCAAAATCTACCAAATAACCTCTCATCTTCCGAATATTCCCTTTGGCGACCCTTCAACTTCCGCACAGTAAACCGCTAACCTCCCACTAGTTATTTAACCCCACGGTAACTTAGGGTTAAACCCGTGCTTTCAATCTTCAATCCGTCAAGTAATTTCTGAATCCCCCCATTCAGATCCATGCTCCTTCGTCAACTCCATTCCCCCAAACTAGTCAAAACTCTCCGCGCCCCTCTCTATAGCCCCCGAGCGCATGCAAGTAAAGCGTCTCGTGATGAACAGATCTAAAATGGCGCCCAAGAGATCCAACAAGAAGGATGAGAAGGAATCGCAGCTGTCTTCCGGGGGAGTGGAATTATAGTAAGTGCTCCAATAATGATCTCCTGAATCTTGTTTCTGAGGGTTTGCTTCAGGGGAAGGATCTTGTCAACTGGCGCCCTTCTTTTCGCCAATCTCTTCCCATGGAGAATGTAGACGAGATCGTCTCATTCTACCATTTTGCGGAACGGGGTTTGGCCCTCCTCACCTGTTCCTTCTTCCGTGCCCTTCTTTATTTCTACGGGCTTGAGCTCCATCATCTCAACCCTAACTCGATCTGCCACATTGCTATTTTCATTCAATTTTGTGAAGCTTTCCTTGGAATCGAACCCCATTGGGATCTTTTCCGCTATCTCTTCCGTGTGAAACCGCAACCCACCTCCAATAAACTATCTATTGTAGGGGTGTTATCACCATAATTTGACTGGGCCAAAGGATGGGCCGAGAGCGTTATGGGCTGAAGGAAAGCATGGTAACAGTCTGCAAATCAGCTTCTGTATGAACGTGTCAAGAGCCAGAATGGCCGTGTATCTAAAGATAGTTTAAATATAGTAAGTTAGAGATTGTATCGTAATCAGCTAGGGTTAGTTAGAAAAGATCAAGTCTCCGGACTATAAATATGTATCGTGAGATTCAATAAAACAATCAATCAAACATTCACAAAAACTCTTGGCACATCGCCACCCCTTCCCCAAGGGCTTTTTCTAGGTAATCGACATGCTGCTCCGATCATGTTACGCATGGTCGGAGCATCGTTATGTTTATCTGCTTATCTCTGTGTTTCTCGTACTGAAGCGTTTTTGATGGCGAGTAGCACTAGTTATCTTAAACGATTATGATGCTGCATTGGTTTTGAATAGTAAATCCATGTTTTGCTTGCTGTTCGTAATCGTTTAGCTGCCCTGGTATGTGATATCAGGTGCAAGGGCAGCGCCTTGCTCTGTTCTTGCTTAGTAGATCTAATCTGTTATGATAGTTCTTGTATCGCAAGAATTGGTTTAATATCCGTATGATTAGTCCCTTCAAACGGGTTGAATATTTCGGCTGCAGGTTTGGTGCATTATGGTAATCCAACAAGGGATTGTTCCGGGAATCGACTTGTTTAGTTGGTTTTTAGGCCTCTTTTTGGGTTAGCGTATTGTTATCTTTCATGTTGGTTAGGCTTAACCATGCGTAGGATGTTCCGGTTATACGGTGAAAGCTTTTATCGTCGTAGAATAGATTAGCTTGGTAACTACAGAGCATGCTTTTATCTTTTCTATCAGATTCATACAAAACGTTGAATATTAGTAGATCTGATTTGTTGAATGTGGCAATCGGCTTCTCTTAGCTGATTCTGAGAAGTACCCGAAGGTCCAACCTAGCACAAAGTTGGGTCTGATCTAGTACAGTGACTCCATCAGCTTCTTTAGCTGATTTCGGGAGTCATTATAAAAGCCAATCACGGCTCAGACTAATGTTTGATATGGCTGTGCATGCAGGAAAATAGCTAACAAACAACTTCTACACCTTCCTGATCACGTATAGGTCAGGTGGCATGCCTAGCACTTCACCAAGCCAGGGCGTGTGCCGAACTTCTGGGCCGTTGATCGAGGGACCGGGGCCCACCAGTAGTCCCGGAAGCCTCCTGGCTCCTCGTGTTGCCTATCGCTGCTCGCCGGTGGGTTTTGACCGACAACACATTCTGGCATGCCCGGTGGGACCTCATCGACTACTTCATCGACTTCACTGATTACATCGACTACTCTAGTGACTACTTCGACTACATCGACTGCAATCGGCTGCATCAACTTCTTCGGCTTCATCGACATCCATTGTCAAGATGCCGGACGAGAACCCGATTACTTTTGAGGAGTTGTCCGATGAGCACAAGCAGAGGTATAATGAAGTAAAAGCTGCTTTTGAAGCCAATCTCATTGGCTCGTTTGAAAGAACTCGTCACCATGGCATCAGATGGAAGGGATTTTCATCTGAAGGGGCACTCAACGAAGTTGATCTGTCTACTCCTACGGAAGAACATACGCGAGCTCTCCACCAGGAAGTCAACTACATGGTGGCTCACTCATTACATCGACATTCTGAGAGTTTGGTGAACACCCTCGAGTGCGTTGCGGTGCGCGTAGTGCAGGAAATTATGAAGCACCAGTACTCTCCAACAAGACCTGCTTTAGGGAGTCACAAAGGGGAGTTGCCTTCTCAATCCAGACCACCGGTGCCTTACAGATTTGCCACCCCAGAGCAATAGAATTCTCCAGCATATGTCATATACAAGGTGGGAGGTGACCCTGCTGATCACCAATTCTTTAGTGAACCACCTAAGGAGGTACCGCATGGATATGTTTGTGCGTATATACCAGATGGTGGTAAACCGGCGCAACCCATGCAGAGAACAACTGGAGGAACATCTGCAGTCGATGCCGACAAACAGGCAAGGCTGGCTACTTATGCAATAGGGCCGAGTCATGAAGGTACGCACTCGGCCCCAGGAGTTCATACAGTGGATCAAATTAGTGCCATTTTGAGGGATCAATTTGGCATTCTCCCAAGAAGGCGAGCGATCGGCTACACCAAGCCGTATCCAAGCGACTATGACCTGATTCCTCTGTCGCCCAAGTATCGGCTACCTGAGTTCACCAAGTTCAGCGGAGCAGAAGGATCCAGCTCCATAGAGCATGTGAGCTGATATCTCGCACAGCTGGGGATGATTTCGGTGTCGGATCCATTGCGGGTGAGGTTTTTCTCATAGTCTCTCACAGGATCGGCTTTTGGATGGTACACATCACTGGGTCCTGATTCTATCCGCACTTGGAAGCAGCTAGAGGAACAGTTCCATATACAATATCATTCAGAAGCTGCAGAAGCTGGGATTGCTGATTTGGCACAGGTCCGCCAGAAGCGAGGAGAAACAGTGGCGGAGTACATCCAGCGTTTCAGGGAAATCAAGAATCGATGCTACTCGATTCGAATTTCAGAGAAGGAGGCAGTTGAATTGGCGTCTTTGGAATTGGTAAAACCGGTCAGAGACCTGGTTTTCCAGCTGGAGTTCAACTCTTTGGCACATCTGGTACAAAAGATGACAGTATACGAGCAGCGCCACCCAGAATTATACCAAGACAAGTTCAAACGTCAAGTAGTAATGGTTGATGCTGAAGACTCTGAAGACTCCGAGGATGACCAAGAGATCGCAGTTGTGGAGTGGGCACGGGGGGCAAAGCCCGTGCCCTGCAAGTGGGTGAAACAACAGGGTCCTTTAAAAGGATTTGATTTTGACGTGAGCAAAGTCGAACAGATATTCGACTTACTCCTGAAGGAGAAGCAGTTGAAGTTCCCTGAAGGTTTCAAGATCCCCACAGCCCAGGAGCTCTAGGGGAGGTCATACTGCAAGTGGCATAACTCGTTCACCCACGGTACCGGTGACTGCAAGGAACTCCGGTGATAGATACAATCGGCTATTGAGCAAGGTTGATTAATTTTGGGACAGTACGCCATGAAGGTCGATACTCAACCGTTCCCGAACATAAATATGGTGGAAGGGTATGACCGATCAACGCGTCGACAGCTGGATTTTACGCTCGGTATTAACATGGCAGGGCATGCATCAAGGAGGCAAGAGGCCGATTCCCGTGATCGGCCCCAAAAAGAAGAAAGGGACTATATCACCGAGGAACAGGTCAGGCACGTCAGGAATCAACGACCCGTTTCCTCTCATCTTCTGAGAAAGTACCAATATCAATATCAACAGCATCTCCAATGCGAGACTGAAGAAGAAGAGTACGAGCGACGCACTGGGAAACGCCTCATGAAGCGAGAGGATACACGAGATCATTGGCATTTCCCGTTCTTCAAATACTGTTGGGATTCTGGTATAAAAAGACTACCCACCCCTGAAGATTGCCCAGAGTGCAATTCTCAGAAGCAAGAAACAAGAAGTGCTTCAGTTTTTCAGCGTTTGGGACCAGGGCAACCCTACCATGAACAAGACAAGTCGACACATACAGTGGGAAATTCAGAAGATGAGGAGGACAAGTATCACCAACCACGCTGGTGTCCTGATGGGCTCAACCGGTCCTAGAAGCGGAGGGTACAGCGGCTGCACAACCTGGAAGAAGCTGAGGCCCAATACTTGGAAACATTAAGGAAAGTGCGGCCAGACTTGGCGGAAAAGGTCCACAACCCTCGAAAAGCAGAGAATTCTTCCAAGAAGGTATGGCGACCCAAGAAGTCGAAAGCCGATGTGAAGACATCGGCTGATGCACACATGGTGTTTGTTCTCCCTGCAGAGTTTCATGCACCAAGACATGAGGAGGTGCCAGTGGCTCAGCTTGACTTGGGGCCACGTCCAGTCATATTCGAGAAGCCTTGAGAAAAGAATTATAGGCACCTGAAGGCTTTATATCTCAAGGGTAGATAAACGGCTAGCCTGTCAGTAGGATGCTAGTCGATACAGGAGCAGTGGTTAACATAATGCCGTATTCAGTGCTGCGCAAGTTGGGGCATTCTGTTAGGGACTTGATCAAAACGAACATCACGCTAAGTGACTTCAACGGACAAACTTCAGAGGTGCAAGGAGTACTCAGCGTGGATTTGACGGTAGGAGGTAAAACTGTCCCTACGTCATTTTTTTGTGGTTAACAGCAAGGGCTCATACACCGTTCTACTTGGGAGAGATTGGATCCATGCCAATTGCTGTATCCCTTCTATAATGCACCAGTGTTTGATCCAATGGGATGGAGATAAAGTAGAAGTAGTCCACGCAGACGATTCTGTTGAAGTTTCACATGCCGCCATGAGTGTCTGGGACGTGGAGGATCAGGAGCCGATCTCAGGGATTAGCTTGGAGGGCTACGACCATGTGGAAGCTACAAAAAACGGGGTGAGGCTGGTCATATCCACTGGCATTACAGAGTAGATGGAAAAGTAACAGGAAAGGCCGATCCCTGCGATCGGCCCCCAAAAAATAGAATCGAGTTGTTTTTGTCATCCATGTTACACTGTTATAATGATCGCAAAGAGGCCCGCTCGAGCAGCCGGCCATGTGATTGTAAGATAATACATATTAATGCAAAGAACAAGTCGGCCGATCCCTGCAATCGGCCAAATCCTTCTGCTTCATATTCGTTGTTTATTTGTAGTATCGACTTGATGGATGAAGGAAAATTAGGATACAGGTTTATATCTGCTGACGAGCTAGAAGAAGTTGATATTGGTCCTGGGGATAAGCCACGACCAACATTTATCATCAAAAAGTTAAATCCAGAGTTACGAGAGGCGATAATAGTACTGCTGAAAGAATATACAGACTGTTTTGCCTGGGATTACACAGAGATGCCTGGGTTGGATAGAAGTATTGTTGAGCACCGACTCCCTCTTAAGCCAGGATTTTGGCCATTCCAGCAATGAGCATGGCAAATGAAGGCTGCAGTCCTAGAAGAAGTCGAAAAGATGATAGCAGCAGGCTTTATCAGGCCATGCAGGTATGCTGAATGGATTTCCAGTATTGTGCCTATACAGAAGAAGGACGGCCGATGGAGAGTCTGTGTAGACTTCAGAGATCTCAACAGAGCAACACCAAAGGATGAGTACTGTGACATTCAGGTAATTGGACAATATGAACACTAGGTTTTGGTATGATATTTGTATGCTTACCATGGTATATGTGGGTAGTACAAAAAGGCTAGGGGTATATCTATAATTTCTATAAAATATAGGCTCTTAATTGTTATTAGGGTGAAATAGAAGGTAGCACTAGAACCTAGGAGAAAACTAATACCAAGTGCTAAATTTGTATCTTTATAGAAAGGAAGGTGTAAGAGGGAGGTTAAATCTTAAGAAAAATGGGTTGGTGGTGTAAAGATAGGGACCTAAGTGTAATTAAAACAAAAGCTATAGGGCTTTTATGTAAAATAAGTGATGTGTAAAAGTAACTTTTATGTTTACTTGAGGGCTAATATGTAAGAGTACGAGTCATCATGACCTTCCATGAACTCTTGCGTATATGTTTAAAATTTGATCAAATTCACTTTGGTAAGGACCAAGGTAATTCAAATTTCACTTTTATTCAGAACCTATCTTGTAAAGTTGCAAAATTTGAGCTTTTGAACTTGAGCCCTGAAACATTTTTGTAGAGTTTGAAAAACTCTACAACTTTGATTTTGGGCACTTTTTCTTTTGAGCTTTAAATCAACGGGGATTTTCACTTTACAAAGAGGCCCTTATATCTTTTTATTTTTACACTAAGTCCTCGGATGTTTTCCCCTCTCATCTTCTTCCTCTGAGCCCCTTCTGCTCCCCTGCTCTGTTCTACCGCCGATGCAGTTCCTCCCCCGGCCGCCGCCGTGCAGTGCGCCGCCAGCCACCTCCTGCTCGCCCTCTCCACACGTCACCCAGCCCTCCTCCCGGTGCCTGCAACACCCTCGCTAGCCATCCCTTGCCCCTCCACATTGGGCAGCTATACCTGCGCGACCGACACGCAAGTCCGATGAGCTCCCGTCGCCGTCCATCCTTTCCCTTCAAATTCCTCTGCCAGAGCCGTGTGAAACCTTTCCCCAAACCTTTCCCTCACTCCTCAAGCTAAACCAGCAGCTCTCCTCGCCGAATTTCACCCCGTGGCTTGGTTCTGTGCGCCGCCGCCGATCCCCTCCGGTGAGCCCTGCTGTAGGAGCGGGTTTAGCCCTGGGTGTGCGGTGTTCCCTATGATTCATGGGCTTATAGTGCTTCGGGGCTTATAGGTTGGGCTGGGATGTCGTGGTTTGGGCAGGAACACGACTTGCGCCGCCGTTCATCGCGGTACCATGGCGCCACCGTGGGGACCTTGGGTCCGGCCGCTACGGGGCGTAGCCACTTGCTTGAGCACGTTCCTAGGGGGTTGTGAATGCTCTTTGTGCTAATCTCGATGTCTGGGAAGCGTGGGGATCGCCGGAACGGGGACGCCGCTGTGACCGAGCAGCTGCAGCTGCGGGCGGCCGGGTCCTGCGCTGGTGGACTGCCCTGCGAGGGGGAAAAGGAGAGGAGGGAGCTACCTTGAGTCGCCAAGCAAGCCGTTGACCCAAGGCTGGGAGCCGGGGAGCCTCGCCGCCGGCCAGGCTTGTGGCGCCGCCGTCCTGGCGTCTCGGCTTTGGCCGTGAGCATGGGGAGGGGGAGAAGAAACAGGAGGTCCCACCTGTAAGAGGAGGTTAGAGAAGGAGGGGTGGATGTGTGAAGGGAAAAGAGTTGCCGAGGGGTTTTCTGCAAAAAGCTGTAGTTAGAGTTCTTTTCAATGGCTGAAACATGTTTGATTCGGTATAAACTGTAGAAAAATCCAAAATTTACAAAACTAGTTTTGTTGGAAACTAGATTTTAAACCCTACAACTTTTGTTAATAAAGTTTAGCATGAAACTAAATGCTTTTGTGTCTATTTTAAACCTAAATTTGAGAGGTATTTTTTTGTGTGTAACTTCTACACCTTAACTTGGTTGCTTATGATTTTTGGTATATAATTGCCATGAGTCCTATGTAATTTTATGTTGAAGTTTTATACTTAACCTTATTTGGTAATATAAGTTCTTTTGAGTTTGGGCAATTCAAATTTAAAATAATTTAAGATTAGTTAAGCATGTTCCCTGGACTTAGTTGAGTAAATCTTTTTATCATAACCTAAGGTGCTGATAATTAGTATGTAGTTAAACTTTCAAAAATTTTATGATCCTATTTGCCTAAGTTGTGAATTTAAACCTGGAATTGAAATTCAAATACAAATATTATGGTTCCAGTTTGCAATAATTCAGTACTATGATCATGACTACTTTATAAATAGTAATTCAAGTCTAAACCCCTTTATTTCATGAGTTCATGCGTGTTGACTTGGTTGAATTGCAACTATGTTGTGACATAAACTCTTAAATTCAAATCTTGTCTTACTTAAATTGTTGCGTATCATATAGAATCAACGACGCTCGACGACAGAGATTACGAGCTGGTCTTAGGGCAAGACCAAGGGTTTTCTGAAGACTTAACATAAGTCGTCGAGGAACTAACTGAAGCTCCAAACTAGAGTTCGGAAGCATCTGACACTCCTACCCCCAACCCCACTCAAGAAGGCAAGCCCCGATGCATACCCCAGTAATTCAATGTATTACAATTCCATTATTCTATTATATATCTTGCATTACGTCTAGGAGTTGGAGTGAAACCCTAGTTGCATGATATCTTAGAAATCCAATGTATTGTACCTGAGTCCTCATCGCTTAGATGCTCTGCTAAATAGGACCGGTAAAAGTCAAGTGATTTCCTGTCACTCGCGCGATATAGGAGTTGCTTGTTTACAATTCTGCAACCACTATAAGGATAATGGACAGGGTCATGTGCTGTATCATGACCTGGAGGTAAACCCTATCTGTTTTGTTAAAAAGTGATTAAGGTCGAAATGTGTGGTAGTGGTGGCTAAGCATTTGAAAGTACTAGCCACATGCCGTGAAATATGGTAAGCGGTAAGCCTAGTACCCGAATGGCCCGACAAGTGGACACGCCTCCACCACTCGACTTTTATTTTATGTTTACACGCACCAACGTGTGGGAGTACGTTCTGCATGGCAGACAGGAATACGGGTTTTGTAGTCGTGCTACAGACTTATGTCCTGCACAATTGGTGTGCGTACGGTCCTGCAGTCGCTTGTGGTGGCCCTGATCCATAACCCGGAATATGAGGGAAACAGTTGCTTCGGAACGATCTTTGGATGTTCCAAGCGTGTGTCTTAGGTTTATCTTGTAAGGTTAAATTCGATTCAGAATCGTCCGCCTCTCACGAGGATTGAGACTGCTTATTCCTTCTACCACATCGAGTAAAAAGTATAATTATTGATGGATGATAATATCTATCTTGCTTGTTTGGTATAGGTGGTTACCTAGAATGGCTAATCAAGCTAGAATCTGGAAACTAAAACTTGAAAGTAGATTATACTCTTAGTTGATTTTCAACTAAAAATAACCTAGAACCTTTGCAATGCCTTCATGAGTCTAGTTACGGGCTAAAGAATACCCAAACTCGGGTAAGGCTTGCTGAGTATTAGAATACTCAGCCATGCTAGTATCTGTTTCAGGTTTAACTTTCGAGAATCCCACGGACAACCCTGCATGGCTAATTTTGTTCCTTTTGGCTGGTCCGTGGAGTGGGACCCGTCCCCGGCTGGCAGTGACCCTCCTGAGTGACCCCAGGCCATGGGCTGAGCTTGGTGTCCACCTTCGTGGCGTGTGTAGTCGCGTAATCTTTTCTTTCCGCTGTGAGTTTGGACAAGCTGTTCTGCTTGTCAGTTTAAACATGGTTTGTATAAATTTATTTGAGTTTGGACCTGGTTTGTAATAATGTTTGGATATCTGTAAATTAAAAGTTGATGAGCTGTTCTATGATTATAAACTCGCCTTCGTGCGAGGTAAGCCTGCTTCGATCCTGTTGAACCGTGGTTGTATCAGGCGGAGACCCGACAGACCAATGGGTTGTTTCGTTTGAAGTGCGTTGAGATAATAACAGCTGCATAGTGATCATTAGCGCACTTGAGCCGGAATAATTCAGACAGTTCTGCCACAAGTACCCGATGCCAGTTGCGGAAACATTGATTAATGCGGCTGCTGGTCATAAGATGCTGAGTTTTATGGATGGCAACGCTGGTTATAACCAGATTTTTATGGCTCCAGAAGATATTCATAAGACTGCATTCAGAGTACCAGGTGCAGTGGAATTATTTGAGTACATGGTCATGACTTTTGGGCTCAAAAATGCTGGTGCTACATATCAGCGGGCCATGAACTATATGTTTCATGATTTGATCGACAAGCTGGTGGAGATCTATATTGATGACGTGGTGGTGAAATCTACATCGGCTGAAGGACATTTAAGAGATCTACAACGAGTTTTGGAACGAACTAGGAAGTTCGGGCTTAGAATGAATCCAAAGAAGTGTGCTTTTGGTGTATCGGTCGGTCAGTTCCAGGGTTTTCTGGTTCATGAACGAGGAATTGAGATCGGCCTAAAAAGTCAAGAAGCTGTAAAAACAATGGTGCCACCTACTACAAAGAAGGAACTCCAACAACTCATTGACAAGATCAATTTTGTTAGGAGATTCATTTCCAATCTGTCAGGAAGAATTGAGCCATTCATGGAGTTGGTAAAAATTAAAGTCAATGATGAGTTCCACTGGGGGGCAGAGCAGCAACAGGCATTTGAAGATATCAAAGGATATTTATCCAAACCGCCTGTGTTAGTCCCACCCCAGCAGGGTAAGCCATTCTATGTTTATCTATCAGTAGGTGACACTTCCATTGCTTCGGTCATCGTACAAGTGCAGGATGGCAAGGAGAGAGTTATTTTTTATCTCAGCAGGAGGATGCTAGGTGCAGAGACAAGGTACCCTGAAATTGAGAAACTATACCTTTGTTTATTCTTTACCTGTACGAAGCTCCACCACATCCCGCTTTCTGCCGAGACAATTGTCATCTGCAAATCAGATGTTATCAAGCATATGTTGTCGGCCCCGTTGTTGAAAGGCCGACTCGGTGAATGGATGTTCGCTCTGTCAAAATTTGTTATCCGGTACCAGCCTGCAAAAGCAGTCAAAGGGCAGGCGCTGGCTGACCTTGTTGCGGAAAGGACCAGCTCAGACATAGCGGCGCTTTCCATCCGCGCATGGGCAATGTATTATGATGGGTCGGTATGTGGAGATGGTTCTGGCATAGGCATCTTGCTCGTCTCGCCTCGGGGGCAACATATTCCTTTTCAATCAGATTACCAACACCTTGCACCAATAATCTAGTCGAGTATGAAGCGGTGCACAAAGGTATGGAGTTACTTCTCGAAGCTGGAGCAGAAGCAGTAGAAGTTTTTAGGGATTCCAAACTGGTCATCTCTCAGCTCACGGAGACGTATCGATGTGAGAGCGAGTTGTTGTTTCCCTTGTGGAGATAATGCCAGGAGCTAATGGCCCAGTTCAGATACATAAATTTCTACTGGATACTAAGGGTACAAATTCTGAGGCCAATGATCTTGCCCAGATGGCTTCAGGTTACAAGGACACGGCGGATGAAGCTGATCTTCCAATAAACTTGCTGGATCAGGGGGATTGGAGAGCCGATATCTTCAATTACTTGAAGGATCCAGCTCGGGGGGCACCTAAGAAGATACGTTACAGAGCCATGAAGTACGTCCTGATAGGGGACGACTTGTTCTACAGGACTCTGGAAGGGCTACTACTTAAGTGTTTGGGGCCGATTGAGTCCAATCGGCTTTTACATGAAGTCCATGAAGGTACGTGTGGAACTCATCAATCAGCCCACAAGATGAAGTGGTTGATCAGGTGCTCAGGATATTATTGGCCTGATATGCTGGAAGATTGCTTCAAGTATTATAAAGGATGCCAGGCCTGTCAGAGGTTTGGAAAGATACAAATAGTACAAGCGTCAGCAATGAACCCTATCATCAAACCTTGGCCATTTAGGGCCTGGGGCATGGACATGATCGGTAAGATTAATCCTCCATCGAGTAAAGGCCATCAGTTTATTTTGGCTATTACAGATTATTTTACAAAGTGGGTAGAGGTTGTTCCTATGAAGTCAGTAACGTCGGGGGACGTCATCAATTTCATCAAAGAACACGTTATTCATAGGTTTGGGATTCCTCAGACCATTACAACAGATGGAGGGTCGGTGTTTATATCTGATGAATTCAAAAAGTTTGCTGCCGATATGGGGATTAAATTGATCAGGTCATCTCCATACTATGCTCAAGCAAACAGACAAGCCGAAGCTTCCAATCAGAGCTTGATCAAGCTGATCAAAAGGAAGATTGATGAATACCCACGGCGTTGACATGAAGTATTATCAGAAGCGTTATGGGCTTATCATGTGTCATGCCATGGGGCAACAAGAACTCCACCATATCATTTGGTGTATGGGTAGGAGGCCGTATTACCATGGGAAATTATGGCCGGATCAAGATGAATAGAGTTTTAGAATGATTTGACTGCTGAAGAGTATGCAGCACTAATGAGCGACAATGTGGAAGACATTACAGAACTTAGGCTTTGGTCGCTGGAAAAGATCAAGGAAAATAAGGCCAAGGTAGCCCGCGCGTACAACAAGAAGGTTAAACCAAAGAAATTCCAAGTTGGGGATTTAGTGTGGGAAGCGGTGTTACCATTGGGGACTAAGGATGCGGCATATGGTAAATGGTCTCCGAATTGGCACAGGCCTTATAGAGTTGATCAAGCTCTGCCAGGGAATGCATACATGCTTGAAGAATTGGATGGAGTAAAATTTCCGGTAGCCGTCAATGGCCAACATCTCAAGAAATATTTCCCGAGCATGTGGGAAGACGAGTGATGAAGTCGGTGTAATGCATCAGGCTGAGGATCAACCCAATCAGGGTATTTATGAGGGAAGCCAATGTGATACATCGGGCTACAAGTGGATATAGTCGAGTACTTTGTGACACCTCAAGTTGGTCTGATCGGGTACCTCGTAGTATATCAGGCTACAAGTCGGCATCTATCGGGTACTTTAGAAGCCGATGCAATGTATCAGGCTGTAAGGTGGAATGTGATGAACGAGCCAGATCTGTAAAGATAGAGCAGCGCGGGTCCGTGCACAGAGCTGAAGATTGAACAGCTGATGTTAAGCCATCGACTTTAGAAGCAATAATCGGGCTTTGCAAATCTTGGGTTTCGATAAAAGCAAAGAGGATGGTTGCAGGAGTCTCTTGATCTTAAAAGAACAGGTTCGACTTCTTTGCGGGGTTTCCTGGGTACTCATATTTTTCGACCTGATTGGGGATCGAGATTTAACAACAAGCAAAGAAGTCGACTGTGGAGTACTCTTGTTATTAACGAGATCATTCGAAGGGTACTCGAGTTCTTGGGATTTTTGATCCGAAATAAAGAAAAGTTTGAGATTGGATTGGGCAATTCAAGGAAAGAGGCCGATGCGATGCCATCGGACTTTACAAGGTTAGATTCTTTAACACTGGCTCGCTGAAACAAAAGGATTCATTTACAAAAGGTTATTACAAAGAAGCCGATCTACTGGCTCTGCACACAATGGCGGAAGATCCTATGAACTACCACCAGTAAGTTCCTAAGGACTTGCGACGCTTGTACGGGGGAGACGCGCTAGAGTCGTCATCACTGTCGCCATCGCCGCCGCCAGTGCTGCTGCTATTCCCGCCATCGCTGCTACGACTGGCATCGTCGCTGGTGTCCCTGTCGTCCTCTGAAGTTGATGAACCACCGCGCAGGAACCCTCCTTTTGCCGAGTCATCGTCTATGGAAGTGTCTTGGGCATCTTCTTCCGAGGAAGAAAAGAAGTCATCATCCCAGGAATCGTCATCGCCTTTGTCCAGGTCCCCATGAAGGAGAATCTGGAGGTCCTCATCATCGGTCAGGGGCTCATCATCCTCTGACCAAGTGCTGAAGTCCCACTCCTCTGCGTCCCAATGCAGAGGAGCGAGAGCTTCATACGAAGCTATTGGATCGAACTCCGGCATCGCCTCCTTGGAGGTTTCGGAGTCAGGAGAAGTGATGGAGATTATGGAAGAAGACGAAGGGGAAGTGGAGGAGACAGAGGAAGAGGGAGCCATTGTCAGGGGATGCAGAGTGTGCTGATGCGACTAATGCATAGGAAAGAAGATGGATAGAAATAAATCCGCCGATAACAGTTTATAAAGGCAGAGATGGAAGGCGAAGCGGCGTTATCGCGATTCCCGAGGGAGAAGCTGAAAGGGCGCGCCCGATGGTATTGGAAGGCAGCACGCGTGTGCAGGCCTTGGAAGTCGAAGGGCCACGTCCAATGGCATTGGGAGCGGTATGTGCGTGCACAAGTCTGAGAAGTCGAAGAGGCAATGGTTTCGGAATTATTATTGCCAAAACTAGGGGGGCACGTGTTATCACCATAATTTGACTGGGCCAAAGGATGGGCCGAGAGCGTCATGGGCTGAAGGAAAGCATGGTAACAGTCTGCGAATCGCCTTTGTGCAAATGTGTCAAGGGCCAGAATGGCTGTGTATCTAAGGATAGTTTAAATATAGTAAGTTAGAGATTGCATCGTAATCAGCTAGGATTAGTTAGAAAAGATCAAGTCTCCGGACTATAAATATGTATCGTGAGATTCAATAAAACAATCAATCAAACATTCACAAAAACTCTCGGCGCATCGCCACCCCTTCCCCAAGGGCTTTTTCTAGGTAATCGACATGCTGCTCCGATCATGTTACGCATGGTCAGAGCATCGTTATGTTTATCTGCTTATCTCTGTGTTTCTCGTACTGAAGCGTTTTTTATGGCGAGTAGCATTAGTTATCTTAAATGATTATGATGCTGCATTGGTTTTGAATAGTAAATCCATGTTTTGCTTGTTGTTCGTAATCGTTTAGCTGCCCTGGTATGTGATATCAGGTGCAAGGGCAGCGCCTCGCTCTGTTCTTGCTTAGTAGATCTAATCTGTTATGGTAGTTCTTGTATTGCAAGAATTGGTTTAATATCCGTATGATTACGCCCTTCAAACGGGTTGAATATTCCGGCTGCAGGTTTGGTGCATTATGGTAATCCAACGAGGGATTGTTCCGGGAATCGACTTGTTTAGTTGGTTTTTAGGCCTCTTTTTGGGTTAGCGTATTGTTATCTTTCATGTTGGTTAGGCTTAACCACGCGTATGATGTTCCGGTTATACGGTGAAAGCTTTTATCGTCACAGAATAGATTAGCTTGGTAACTACAGAGCATGCTTTTATCTTTTCTATCGGATTCATACAAAACGTTGAATATTAGTAGATCTAATTTGTTGAATGTGGCAATCAACTTCTCTTAGCCGATTCTGAGAAGTACCCGAAGGTCCAACCTAGCACAAAGTTGGGTCCGATCTAGTACAGTGACTCCATCAGCTTCTTTAGCTGATTTCGGGAGTCATTGTAAAAGCCAATCACGGCTCGGACTAATGTTTGATATGGCTGTGCATGCAGGAAAATAGCTGACAAACAACTTCTACACCTTCCTGATCAGGTATAGGTCAGGTGACACGCCTAGCACTTCACCAAGCCAGGGCGTGTGCCGGACTTCTGGGCCGTTGACCGATGGATCGGGGCCCACCAGCAGTCCCGGAAGCCTCCCGGCTCCTCGTGTTGCCTGTCGCTGCTCACCGGTGGGTTTTGACCGACAACAAGGGGGCGCCGGCATTCAGCTTAGGCAACATGCCGGTGACAAATATCTTTCCTACAAATTCCCCTCCAACATCTCTGGATGGAAAAACCAGTGGTTCTACATCGGAAACCATGCCCCCCAACTTCCTGAAAGATCGGGTAAGCCCCCTATCCTGCGTCCGGAGTGGAACAAAGAGCCCTCCAAGGGGAACATGGACCAAGTCAATGAGCTGCAAGCCCTCATAGCAGCCCATAAGAAAATGGGGGTGACCGGTGCTTCTGTAATGCTGTCATTTTTTAAACGTCGAATCCAACCCATCCAGCAACGCCACACTTTAGGCTATGAGTACATGGGTACTGAAGACCCATCTCGGATGTGCGCAGAGGAATTGACTGACGATGCTGCGATCATTCAGGTCAAGCGGGTGTTGCTGGATGTGAATACAGTTCCCTATGTCCTGGAGCTGTACTCCACACAGAATCCTCCAGAGCCGGTAAACTTTCGACTACTTGGAATACTGTCTGTTGTTCTGAAACTTCCGCCAACTGATAGTCCTCTGTAGGGACATACTGCCTTGTACCGGAGTTACCCGTAACAATCCGACATCCCTCGACCGTACCACCTGTTCCCCAGCACTGCAGCTGAAGCGAAGAAGGCTCAATCGTCTGATGATCTACCCAGCGGCGAGACAACTAAGAGCGAGATCCCCTGGCGGAAAAGGCGGCTGAAGGGAAGGTGAGCAAGGACAACTCCCCTGGCTCATCCATGGAGTTGGTAGAAGACTTGCCATCGGTCCCTCGACGTCGTCAAATCCACCAGGTATGTAACCGCTGTCTTTTGGGATTGTCAAGTCTTGAGGTTGTTGGATGCTCACTTTAAGTCTATTGCAGTCCTTCTTCTTCTCCTCCCAACCCCAAGCGCCGAAAGGTAGCCGGGACCGCTTCTGCTGGGGATGATGTTCCAGTGGTTGGTTCTGTGGAAACTGCTAGGATGGACCTGTCGACTACTTCTGTAGGGATCGTGACCATTGCCATGGCGGGTACCTCGCCGGGGCATCTCGCGCCCTCAGCTGGTGTAACCCTACCACCGACAATGAGTGCCGTGGTTGTACATGGGTACTGAACACCCATCTCGGATGTGCACAGAGGAATTGACTGACGATGCTGCGCTCATTCAGGTCAAGCGGGTGTTGCTGGATGTGAATACAGTTCCCTATGTCTTGGAGCTGTACTCCGCACAGAATCCTCTAGAGCTGGTAAACTTTTGACTACTTGGAATACTGTCTGTTGTTCTGAAACTTCCGCCAACTGATAATCCTCTGTAGGGACATACTGCCTTGTACCGGAGTTACCCGTAACAATCCGACATCCCTCGACCGTACCACCTGTTCCCCAGCACTGCAGCTGAAGCGAAGAAGGCTCAATCGTCTGATGATCTGCCCAGCGGCGAGACAACCGAGAGCGAGATCCCCTGGCGGAGAAGGCGGCTGAAGGGAAGGCGAGCAAGGACAACTCCCTTGGCTCATCCATGGAGTTGGTAGAAGACTTGCCATCGGTCCCTCGACGTCGTCGAATCCACCAGGTATGTAACCGCTGTCTTTTGGGATTGTCGAGTCTTGAGGTTGTTGGATGCTCACTTTAAGTCTGCTGCAGTCCTTCTTCTTCTCCTCCCGACCCCAAGCGCCGAAAGGTAGCCGGGACCGCTTCTGCTGGGGATGATGTTCCAGCGGTTGGTTCTGTGGAAACTGCTAGGATGGACCTGTCGACTACTTCTGCACGGATCGTGACCATTGCCATGGCGGGTACCTCGCCGGGGCATCTCGCGCCCTCAGCTGGTGTAACCCTACCACCGGCAATGAGTGCCGTGGTTGTACATGGGTACTGAACACCCATCTCGGATGTGCACAGAGGAATTGACTGACGATGCTGCGCTCATTCAGGTCAAGCGGGTGTTGCTGGATGTGAATACAGTTCCCTATGTCTTGGAGCTGTACTCTGCACAGAATCCTCCAGAGGTGGTAAACTTTCGACTACTTGGAATACTGTCTGTTGTTCTGAAACTTCTGCCAACTGATAATCCTCTGTAGGGACATACTGCCTTGTACTGGAGTTACCCGTAACAATCCGACATCCCTCGACCGTACCACCTGTTCCCCAGCACTGCAGCTGAAGCGAAGAAGGCTCAATCATCTGATGATCTGCCCAGCGGCGAGACAACCGAGAGCGAGATCCCCTGGCGGAGAAGGCGGCTGAAGGGAAGGCGAGCAAGGACAACTCCCCTGGCTCATCCATGGAGTTGGTAGAAGACTTGCCATCGATCCCTCGACGTCATCGAATCCACCAGGTATGTAACCGCTGTCTTTTGGGATTGTCGAGTCTTGAGGTTGTTGGATGCTCACTTTAAGTCTGTTGCAGTCCTTCTTCTTCTCCTCCCGACCCCAAGCGCCGAAAGGTAGCCGGGACTGCTTCTGCTGGGGATGATGTTCCAGTGGTTGGTTCTGTGGAAACTGCTAGGATGGACCTGTCGACTACTTCTGCAGGGATCGTGACCATTGCCATGGCGGGTACCTCGCCGGGGCATCTCGCACCCTCAGCTGGTGTAACCCTACCACCGGCAATGAGTGTCGTGGTTGTAAAACCATGGGTATTGAGGCTGAAGAAGCCAACCCTGAAGAAATCCTCTCTTTAAGTGCAGCTCCTTGTTCATAATGTATCTTCTGCTTTCCGACCTGTTTTGATGATATATCTAATTCTGCTTTGTTAGGACGTCGTCTGCTTTGGGGTTGGATGAGCCGGAGCCTATCTCGGCTACTCCAGCCCCCGAGGTGCCGGTGGACAGCTTGAAGCGGGAAGCGCATAGCTACCACCACCCAGGGATGAGGATGCGACTCTGCCCGACCTACCGCCTCCCGAGCTCCAGCAAATCGAAACCGGTGCTGGTGGTGGTGAACAAGTCGAGGCCGCCGATGCCACTCCTGTGGAAGATACAGTAAGTGTCTAATTCTCTATGGCTAACTACTGAGATCATAGACTTTGTTTGTTGAATGCTTTTTGACTTACAGGGGCCACGCATCCATCGACTGAAGAGGCTGCGGGTACTTCTGGCAACTCTGGAACTCTGTTAATGCCTGGGAGAGGACTCGAGAACATTGTCACCAATGATCTGTTGGATGATCCTCTCCTCTCAGTCTTCTCCCTTATGCAGGATGTGGCCAGATGCTCGCAAGAAAAATCTAAGAAGCTGAAGGCAGTCGAGAGTGGCCTCCGGGAGCTCCAGGCGAAAGATCGACACATCGAGGAAGAAATCCGAAAGAACATCGATCTTCGCAAAGAGCTAGACAAGCTGAAGCAGGAGCGGACATGAGAAACACTCAAGAAACACATCTGTAATCTTGAGAAGTCCAACTCCGAGCTCCAAGAACAACTCAAGGGGCAGAAAAAAGTGAATCAAGGCAAGTCCTTTTCCTTGCTCGAGTACTTTCTCTTGCAAATGGTCTCATGTTCTGAAGCCTTTTCTCCACCGCAGAGCTTAAGAAACTCTTAGCTTATAAAGAAGAGTTACTTACTGATGTAAAGAATATGCTGTATCACTGCACAGATGATGTCGAGAAGCTGCAGAAGGTGATCGCCAATATGGAGAAGCAATTCATCGATTGCCTTCAGTAGATCAAGACGCTAGGAGAGGAGAAGGAACAGTGCCAGAAAGAGCTGGAGGACCTAAAGGTGGCCGCCCAACAGCTGCTTGAAGTGGTGGATCCTCTGGAAGACGACGCAGCAGATGGGCGATCCTTGCTAGAGCGACTTCGTGGAGCTCTGCAGAAAGTCCTCAGCTTCATCGCAGAGGCCTCCACAACATATGTTAGCCATGCTTTAGGTCTTGTAAAATCATTTTGGCCTAAGGCTCGACTAGAGGTACTCGCACAGGGTGTAGCTGCAGACTGCTCTGAAGAGAACTTCAGCGAGTACCGTCTAGGGGCCAGGCCTATAGCTGAAAAAATAGTAGAGAGTCTAGAACAGGATTGAGTTATTGTAAAGACAAGTACTCTTTTCCTTGTAATATATCTATCAGTGTTGTCTATACTATCATTTCCTTGTGATCTCTGGATTTCCATCCACGTTCATAGGCTAAGTAGTAGACACTACCTCGAGTGCAGCGACTCTGGGAGTAGTCGATATAGCTCCTCAAGTGAGCCCGTCAAACAAGTTAGGTTGAATCCGATCGAGCGGATCTAACCTGTTCGGAGTACGCGATCCTCATCGCAACGACTATTATGCTCATAGCAAGTAGTCAATACTACCCCGAGTGCAGCGACTCTGGGAGTAGTTGATATAGCCCCTCAAGTGAGCCCATCAAACAAGTTAGATTGAATCCGATCGAGCGGATATAACCTGTTCGGAGTACGCGATCCTCATTGCAACGACTATCATGCTCGTAGCAAGTAGTCAAAACTACCCCGAGTGCAGCGACCCTGGGAGTAGTTGATATAGCCCCTCAACTGAGCCCGTCAAACAAGTTAGATTGACTCCGATCGAACGGATCTAGCCTGTTTGGAAAACGCGATCATCATCGCAATGATAGTTATGCTCATGGCAAGAAGTCAGTACTACCCTGAGTGCAGCGACTCTGGGAGTAGTTGATATAGCCCCTCAAGTGAGCCCGTCAAACAAGTTAGATTGAATCCGATCGAGCGGATCTAGCCTGTTTGGAAAACGCGATCATCATTGCAATGACTATCATGCTCGTAGCAAGTAGTCAATACTACCCTGAGTGCAGCGACTCCGGGAGTAGTTGATATAGCCCCTCAAGTGAGCCCGTCAAACAAGTTAGATTGAATCCGATTGAGCGGATCTAACCTGTTTGGAAAATGCGATCATCATCACAATGACTATCATGCTCATAGCAAGAAGTCAGTACTACCCCGAGTGCAGCGACTCTGGGAGTAGTTGATATAGCCCCTCAAGTGAGCCCGTCAAACAAGTTAGATTGAATCCGATCGAGCGGATCTAGCCTATTTGGAAAACACGATCATCATCGCAACGACAGTTATGCTCATGGCAAGAAGTCAATTTATATGAAACTTGGGTGTGGCTATAGCCTCCAAATTTTATTAGAGAATTTACATTCCTAATTCTGTGGCACGTGGCCTCCAAATTGAATCGGAAGGGAGACTGCTGTGGTGCTCAAAAACAACTAACACTACATGTCTTCTTATGGGTAGAACCTTCGTAGGTTTTGTACATGCCATGAATTTGGGATGTCCTGGCCCTCGGGGTATTGTAGTCGGTAAGACCCCGGTCTTGCTGGGATTTCCAGCCCGGCTTGGGAGTGTTGTTGCGCGGCCGCGAGTACTTCTCCTGAAGTATCTGGCGCACGCATAGTCGAAGCGTACTGGATGGCCTCCTGGTTGCAGTCATACGACTTCTTCAAGTCGCTTGGAGAGTGAGTACCCCACTTCGTCCTGGCATCTTGAGAAGTAGATACACATAGTACGGCACTGCCATGAATTTGGCTAGTGCCGGCCTACCCAATATGGTGTGATATAAGGATTCGAAATTGGCGACTTCGAATTTGATGAACTTGGTACGGTAGTTCTCCCTCGTATCGAAAGTGACTGGAAGAACCACCGTGCCAAGTGGATGCGCTGCATTGCCCGGGACAATGCCATCGAAGGGAGACTTGCTTGGGACGAGCATGTCCATTAAGTCTAAGCCCATCTTTCTCAACATACTGGCGAAGATGAGGTTGAGATCGCTTCCGCCATCGATGAGTACTCTGGTGAGCTTGACCTCTGCCACCACCGGATCTAGGACCAGGGGGAATTTGCCAGGCTCCGAGAAGCTAGTCCATTGATTGTCTCTCGAGAACGCGATGGGGACCTCCGACCATCTGAATGGTTGTGGTACTGTCGGCTCGACGGACATGATTTCTCGGAGTAGTAGCTTTTGTTCCCTCCTGGAACTAAACTCTTCGTCACCTCTGAAGATGACGTTGGTGGTTTTCGAAGCATCTTGGAACTTTGCGTTGTCCGATTTGTCCCCTTGGTCGTCCTCTTCGGGCTCTTTATCCGTTGACTTATTCTTCTTGTCATTGCTGGGATTGCTGAATGTCCTCCGGAGGTTGTAGCAGTCAATTGCCGTGTGATTGGCACCTGGATGCCATGGGCACTTCTTCTACAAGAGCTTTTCGAATTGCTCCTGTGTCGTTGTCTTCCTGCCTCGCGGAGGACGATCCACAGCCGCGACGAGGTCATCTGGCTTGCGCTTTCGGGATGAACCCGAGTAGTCCCGCTGGCTTTTGTTGGTACGGTTGTCATTTGCACGCTTCGGATTGTTGTTGTTGCATCTCGGGAATCGTTCACGCATCTTCTCCTCTTGCTCGAACCAATCGTGCATCATATCATGAAGTCATGCAACAGTTTTTGGTCTATTCTGCACAAAGTCTCTATAGATGCCTAGGTCGGTGAGGCCGTTGTAGAACCAGTCGATGATGTCCTCTTCCGAGATATTCGCAATGGTAGCTTGTACGTCGAAGAAGTGGCGTGTGTATGATCGTAGGAGCTCGTTGCGTTCCTGCTTACACTGAGCAAGGTCATGACGAGTACCTGCGCGGGTGATCGCCCCCTGGAAGTTGTCGATGAAGACTTTCTTGAGCCCCTCCCAGGAGTCGATGGAGTTGTTGCTGAGGCTCTCCAGCCATGTGAGCGGTGCAGGGTCCAAAGCCATCGGGAAGTAGACGACCTTGGTGGTGTTGGAGCCTCCTGCGACTTCTATGGTGGTAGAGTAACATCGTAGCCATTGCTGAGGAGCTTGCTTGCCGTCGTACTTGGTGATCCCAATCGGCTTGAAGCCCTCAGGGTACTTGTAACTATTGAACCGTGCTGTGAACGCTGAAAAGCGATCACTGCAATCGGTACTTTCTTGATCGGCTACTTCACGCTCCCTGCATCTGGAATCAACTATGGATCGCACATCGCATCCTTCATTGATTTTCTAGCGCAGGTCTTCAATGGGTAAGTCTTGAAGATTCCAATGGTTGAGATGATTAGGTTGTCGCGGGTTGCCTCCTGGAGGTGGCTGCTGCCTCCCGCCAGTGGCTTGACTTCCACCAGCGTTGTCATTGTTATTGCTTCATTGTTGTCAAGGACGGCCACCTGCCGTTTGATTGTTAGCCTAGCTGCGGCTTTCGCCCATGTGTTCTTCTCCGAAGGCTGACGCCGGGTTTTTTCGATCGAGCTAGATCCATGCTCTTTGCGCGTAGTGAAGTGCTTGGCGCAGGTTTGGATCATTGCTACGTTCGAGTATGGTGGTTACCCTGGCGATGTTGGCCACGAGGGTTCTGAAGCCCCTCTCGCTCACGATGGCGAATTCAGCGTCCAGTTCACGATGCATAGATCGTATGCGCTCGTTGACCTTCTTTCGCCGGGCTGTGCGGGCTCTGTTCCTGGCCCTTCGTGCCTCACGCTTGATTTCGTTTTTGTTGCTGGCGGTGGCTGTGGCCTCATCTTCAGATATCATATCAAGTGTTTCATTGGGTGAGAGGCCATCATCCTCCCCCTCTTTTGCCATCAACACTTGGTGTAATATGAGTTCGTCGGAGGTCGCTTTGACTAACTCGGTTGATTCCTCTGCCATGGTGGCTAATGGCTTGCCCTCCTGAAAAGGCAAGGGCTCGAGCTGTGCCATGAGTCGGTCTTCATCTTCGAGTAGATCGAAGAGTTTCATGCCCTTCCAATGCACGAAGCGACCTTCTAGGGTGGAGGTGATCATCAGACCATTGTACCTGCTGAGGGACGGCCCGGTGTCATGGCCTGATTCTGAATTGTCACCAAGGCGAACCACAGCCCCCCGTTGTGCGGTGGCTTCGGGTTTCCTGATTTGGAGTAAAAAGTCCAAGTCCTTTTCCAATACGGAGAGAGACTCGGAATTGTTGGCCTCCCGAAGTTCAGTGGCCGAATTGCGTGGACCGAGTCGTGATCGGCTACGCAAGTCCTCAGATTGGAGCGAGTCTGATCCGAGCGTGGTTGTTGCAGCACGGGGTGGAGCCGCGTTGAAAACGGACTCCTCCTCAATCTTCCTGGTGGAGCCATGGATCAACAATTCGTCGAGGTTGTCGATAAACTCATCGAGCTTGCTGTGAAAACTTCCTACGAGAGTCTTTGGCTTCATGATGTCAATGGTGTGTCGACGAAAATAGCCTACGCCGTCTGCAACGCAGACCCATGAGCCAAAAATGAACGCCATGCCCTTGGGGAGCACGGCACTGGTGAATTTGAACGATGCCATCGAGTTCGCTGGTGAATCTTCGATGCGCACCCCTACCTGGCGCGCCAGCTGTCGGTGTTTTACCGCCTGCCCACCTAGTGGTATACCCATGGTGGTAAGTTTTAGGTAGGGTGTCGCCAAGATCAGGAGCTCGAATGTGCCAGCAACACAAGGTTTAGACAGGTTCGGGCCGCAATGTGCGTAATACCCTACGTCCCATCCCCTATTTCATGCTAGTAGAGTACAACACAGATAAAATGTAGGACATGTCCCATCCCCTATTTCTGTACGAACTACGTTATATACACAGTCCCGTAGTCCCGGATCTGACACCCACACGAGGACCTAGGAGATTTGTTTTTCTCCGGCGCAGGCTCCAAAATAGCGTCAATTTGATATGCAATTGATAAGGGATAAGACAACGTTAAATACTAGAACATATCGGCTGATGTTCTGAGTCATCCCTCAATGGAAATCTGCCAGAAGTCCGATACGAATCAATAAATAATCGGCTAGGATCAGCCGATTCTACTATGAAAGCAGTGTTAGTTTCACTTGATAGTGCTTTACTGGCAAAACATAGATTTAGATCTGATCAGCTATACTTAATATGGCAGATTGAAACAGTGAAATTGTTGTAGAAAGCCGCTGGATAACCTGAATCCAAGTTGGATAACCATGATAAAAACTAGACTAAACAAGACTAAGTAAATTAATCTTGCGAAGAAAAGCTAATATCGATAACTGGTGGAAAAATAGATTGAGAAAGAAGCGATGCGCCGTCAGTCAAAGATCTAATTTACTCAAGAGAACTCGGAACTTGCTAGCAAGCCGGAGGTTGAAGCGATGCAGCCCTGCTAACCAGAAGAACTCATTGAAAGAATGAAAAAACTATGAAACTAGGGTTTGGCGAAACCACCGACAAAAGAGAATAATTATTGTATTGATTGTGTGTTTTTTATTACAAGCTCGTAGGCTAATATTTATAGTTTAAGCTAACAAACCCTAGTCGATCATGACACCACATAACTTGACTAAAAAGAAAATAACATTTTTATAACAAAACGACTCGCACAAGACTCATACTCCACGTGATATCTTGCTGACGTAAACAATCAACGCCAATACTGCTCCATCGGCTATGGCATATCGGCCAACCTGCTTCCACCACCATCGAGTGCCTTTTTTGCCTCAACGTTTGCCAAAAAAGGTGTCAACAGTCGCGAGTACTACTCGTTCCACTGCTCTCCTAGCAGTGCCGAGTACATGTCTATACAGTTCAAAGGAATTACACAGACAATATTTATGTGCAGCAAGGCTGAAGAGGCCATCAAGCCTATATTCCCGAACACTGAAAAATAGTTACCTATACAGGGTTCGACATGTTACACAGACGACTATTTCTTAGCTTGTTTGAAATGGAACCAATACGATTTGGTATTCCGCCAGTCCATACGAGTTCTTTCACTCATGGAAGCCGCGGTATATACACCTTGACATTTTTAGGTCCTACGATATAGCTGCATCACATGATTTCCGATAATCACACAGGCAAAAATAAGTACTCGAAATTAACGCCATAATATTACAAACACCACAACGAGTACATTGTTTTCATACAATCACATGTCTAATCTAAGCTAAGATTGCCAGTAATCTGCTCTGCAACCGGCTCCATCTCCCGTAGGTACTCTTTGAATTTTTCCAGCTTGCTGTCCTCCGCCATGCCCTCAGCGATTGGCTCCAGTTCGGCATGCATCAAGATAGGACTTTACTAGGTTGAGTACCTGTGCGTCCACCGATGCGACCACCTTGGAGATGTAACCAGTGAGAAGATCATGAAGCCGCTCCAGCAGGGAGCACGGTGCATCTCCAGGAGCAAGCGGATCCATCATATCGACTACAATGGCAGCGGCATTCTCCAACTTGTTGGAACAGAGCTCCGCCGAGGGGTCAACAGTGAAGTCACCCCTCCGGCGAGCTACCGCCCAGGAATTTGTGCGCAATCGACGCACAACCTCACACTCAAGCTAACCGAACCGCTCGCTTGGATAATATGCTCACACACGACGAATTTCACTCGGCAGGAGGTGGAAGATGAACAGTACTCGAAGACAAGTTTTGCGCACGAACGCACGGCGCCGGACGCCGCTCTCCAATTCAACTCGCACAGATCATCACTGGAGTACAACGGGGTTTTATAGCCCAAAGGACGCACCCACGCCCCACCACCTAGCCTAGAACTCCAGCACGAGCCGCCAGCCTCGCCACGGCGCGGACGACGCGCTCTGACGCGCACCCGCCGCATGCTGGAGATGCTCCCGCCCAATGCGCCCGCTCCAACGGTCTTCAACGTCCGCGCGCCTAACGCGGATCGCCTCCCACGATCGCACCGACGATCGCTCCTACGTGATCGGCGCTCGACCACGCCGTTCATGTGCGCGCACGCACACGCACACGTCGCGACGCCCGCGCGCGCACACACGCGACACGCCACGGACCCGACGGCTCCACGCACTCACGCGATGCCGCACACAACACACGCACACGCCCAGCTGCGCACACGCGAGCTGGGTTTATTCCTAACACAACTTGGTGAGCTCTTTCTCTTTCCGCTCCTACGCTGAGTTCAGCTCGCGAATGGTGCCCATGGAGCTTCTTGCACACTGTCTTGTGATCCTCTTGCAATGCTTTGTGTGCCTCCTTCAACTGATGGAGCTCTTTCATAAGGCGATACACTCCATTCTTCCAATCAGTGAGGAGGCTTTGGTGCTGCATCAGACTAGTCACCAATCCCGCGAAGTTCAAAAAATGCAATCAAGAAAAGTTTGAAGAAGAGAGTTCAAATCACAACTCGAATCGGACAAATTGCGAAGAGATACCACTGTTGGAGGCAGATAAATTCTTGTTCCTCTTCGGCAGTTGATCCTTTTGTTTCTCCAGCTCCAATATCTGATTCTGCAAAGACGCGGTGGACCCGTCAAGATGCATTTGAAGCTTTGCGTTCAATTCCTTTTGTGCTTCGAGTTCTTTCTCCAAAGCCTCAGCGCGCATGATGGACTCACTTGTCTCATACAGAAGTTTGGATTTTTTTTCTTGGATCTCTCGGCTAGTTTCTGCTCACAAGAAAAGAAAACATGACTCAGAAAATCCAAAAGAAAGTAAGAACGAGTACCAATTGCAGCGTACTATGGTACATACCTTAGTATACTCTCTAAGGAGATGATGTATCTCTAACATACAAGACAACTGCTCATCACCCACTAGTGGATCTTCGAACAACTCAGCATTAGGGTAATTGGTTTTCACTGGTGACACGGGGACAATACTAGTTGTGGAGGCAGCAGCTGCATCTTCACCTCCAATGTTCTCCGACAGCTGCTCCTCGATGATAACTCGGACGCTCTCTGGCCTCCGATCCTCCGGGCTGGCTTCTGTTACTGGAGCCGCTGAGGGCATAGGCTTAGGATGCTCAACTGGACCTGAGCTCATACTCCCAAGGGCTTCTGTGGCGGGCATCAGATCTGGCGCCATGACTTCGTGTTGTATGCCCGACACCTGCTCCTCTAGGTCGATATCTACTTTTGGCATTTCAGTGGGCATGGGAGGAGTTTTCTCGGCTTGTGCCAGGCCAGTATGCCCGGCAGCTTCAGCGGCAAACACCAAGTCTGGTGCCGCGACCTCTTTGATTGTACTATCCTCCTGTCCGAGGGCTGGAGAGGCCGAGGCCTCCTCTGTCTGTGACAATGGGTCACCTTCCTTGTCCTGAGATGGGGTGCAAGGTTTCTTCAGGCTCAGGGAGGAAGACCTCCTGTACAAAAGGAAGGATACAATGAGTTTTACCGAATACAGATCAGCAAAACTACTACTCGGAACTACAAGAACACTTAACGGGAGGATTTCTTCAACAACAATTTTGGTTCCCCGAGCACCAACGGCTTTTGAACAACCTTGATGGTACTCGGGGGAGTCGACCCATAGCCGCGGGCGTCACATGCCCTAGCGTGACTACTTCTCCGGTGCTTGGGGAAGTTAATGCGGCAGCCACAGGCGTTCCATGCCCCGGTGCGACTTCTTCCTCGACTACCTCCTGCTGATCTGCTTCCCTTGGGGGCTCGGTGAAATCTGCAGTGGGCCTGAAAACAATAAAATGAGAAATCGTACAAGCTACATCTACAAGGAACTGCAACAGCAAGTTATGGCACTAGTCATACCTCGGTAATTCATCTTCATCCACCACCAAAAACGGTGGCGGAGTTGCTGCAATCACACAACGGTTGCACACCGTGGTCCTGTTCTTGCGTGGAGGAATCGGTGACGCCTCACCAGCCACCTCTGCAGCAGAACTCATTCTGTCTTCCGCTAACCCTTTACTCTTGCTTGGGTCTTTTGGTGCTATGCTCATGTTCTCGTTGGATCTATATCCCATCTCCTCCTTTTCATCAGAATCTGGCCTCGGCGGTCAAGAGCTATGAGGCAGCAAGGTGTCTTGGGTAGCGCAGTGGGAGAGATGAGTTTGGGCAAAGGAGCAGGAGAGTAGTATATATTGACAGCATCCTGCACAAGTATTGAAGTTAGAACAAGTCAACATTTCAATCAAATAAGAACTCGAAGGACTCGAATCCTAGCAAAATTACCTGATTTGGCGGGTGGGTAGCACAGAACAGCTGCGGGATGAAGGGTACAGAGTGTACCCCCACCAATATCCGCTGCACCCGCTTCATGATCTCCTCCTCTGACAACACACCCTCTGCCATCCGAGAAGGGTCCTGAAGACCATGGTACTCGAAACCATACGTCTCCCGCTTCTGGAGTGGTTGGATTCACCTCTCCATCCAGGAGGATCCAACTGATGCTCCTGTAACTCCTTTGGCCTTCAATGCCTTGATCTTTGTAATCAACTTCGGGACTTGCATAGATTCAGTAGTAGTCAGAGTACTCTTCCACTCCACCACATATTTGGGAGGTGCTCCAGTGCATTTAAGAGACCTAACTGATGATTTCCAATGTAACACCAATCGGAATGCCATCCCGAGTTGGTACTTGCGAGCTTGTACTCAATCCAGTTATCACACATCCCTTGACGTAGTTGAAAGCTAGCTCCTCCAACAACATTGGTTTTGTACTTGCTGGGGAAAGGCTTGACTCGGAAAAGGTAGCAGAAGAGTTGAAAGTGGGGCTGGATCCCCAAGAATGCTTCGTAGAAATGAACAAAGGTGAGTACAGATTGTGGTCTCTCCCGTGTGTTCGATGGGCCAAGCGTCCTTGGCCACCCACCACTCGACTACTTCTTGGCTTTGGAGAAGACCCTCTATCACTGAGCGATCCAAATCAGCGTGTCAGATCCGGGGCCACGGAACTGTGTACATAATGTAGTTTAAAGAGGTTTAAGAGATTAAGTCCGTCTTATCTCTTATTTATCTTGTTTATCTCTTGTTTATTCCGTTTAAATAGGAGATAAGGCTAACCGATACAGGAGGAATCTACTCGAGATATGTTCTGGTACGATTCCTTAGCTGGGGTTGGTTAGTATCCTTGTAATCCTGTACTCTCGGATATATAAGGGGGGATAGAGACCCTCTCAAAACAAGATCTTCAGATCATTCTACACCAAAGGCAATACACACCACCATACAGGACGTAGGGTATTACGCGTCTCGCGGCCCGAACCTGTCTAATCTTTGTGTTCCTTACACCTTCGAGTTCCTAATCTCGGCGTCTCCTCACCCAAAATTTACCACCTTGGGTATATCCCTCGGTGGGCAGCCGGTAAAACACCGACAGCTGGCGCGCCAGGTAGGCGTGCACGTCGAAGATCCACCGACGAGCTCGATGGCAACTTTCCAATTCTCCAGGTCAGTTCCCTCTTAGGGCATGACATTTGTTTTTGGTTCGTGGGTCTGCATCGCAGATGGTGCGGGCAACTTCCATCGATTCCTCGTCGACATGAAGCCAAAGACTTCCGCTGCGGATCCCCACAGCGACATCGACAAGTTCATCGATGATCTCGACGACTTGTCGACCCATGCTTCCGCAACAAAGATCGAGTTGGAGTCTACTCCCGGCGCGACTTCATCCAGCGTTGCGGCAACTTCACTTGGGTTGGACTTGTTCCAATCTAAGGATTCGCGTAACCGATCTCGACTCGGTTCGCGCGACTTGGCCACTAATCTTCAGGGGGCCAACTTCTCTGAATCCTTCTCTGCATTAGAGGAGGACCTGGATTCCCTGCTCCAACTTGGAGGGCCCGAAGCCACCGCATGTCGGGGGGCCTCGGGTAGTTTTGGCGCCAGTGATCTGATGATCACCTCCACACCCGAGGGGCGCTTCGTACATTGGAGGGGGATGAAGCTCTCCGATCTACTCGAGGCTCGGCCGAGGATCGACTTGTGGCCCACCTCGAGCCTCTGCCTTTCCAGGAGGGTAGGCCGTTGGCTCCCGTGGCGGAGGAGTCGACTCGGGTTCCGATGAGCTCACCTCCTGCCAGGTGCTAATGGCAGAAGAAGACGAGGACGATGGGGATCTTCCCATCATTGAATTTGAAGCGGTCTCTGAAGATGAGGTCACAGCCAACACCGACGACGAGAATGACGCCGATCGTGAGGCGCGGAGGGCCAGGAACAGGGCCCGCACGATCCGACGGTGAAGGGTCAACGAGCGCGGGCGATCTATGCTTCGCGAGCTTGACCTTGAGTTCGCCGCCGTAAGCGAACGAGGCTTCAGGACTCCGGTGGCCAACATCGCCAGGGTTACGGCCATCCTCGAGCGCAGTAATGATCCAAGTGTTTGTCAAGCACTTCTTTACGCGCAAAGGGCCTAGATCCAGTTGGATCAGCATAACCCAGCGTCCACTGTGGCAGAATCAACCTGAATTACACTGGCCCAAATACACAAGTCCTCTCTCAAGGGCTTCAACGTACTTCAAACGGTGTAACCCCTTGGCCTGTCGGGTAGAGTCCCGATGAAACCACCAACTTCCGAGATCGAATAAGGTTACCTCACACGAAGGTGAGTCCAGAGATACAGTCACCATCATATTTTACATTACAGGGAATTATATTACAAGAGTTTCCAAAAGTAGTACAAAGTTCCACACAAAGTTTGCAGAAATAGCATAGGTTCCAAACTTAGAGTCATTATTACAAACTAGTTTTAAAGTTCAAGTTCAAGCAGCGGAATTCAAAGTACGATAATTATACACGTCGCCAGTAGAGATGTCATGCTAAGCCATGGCATAACATCACTCGTTATGATCAGGGTTGGCCGGGGATGGATCCCACTCCACGGACCAACCATCAGGCAAAGCATAAGGCCAAGGCATGGGGTAAGTAGGGTCTTCAGAGACATTACCTGAAACAAAATCATATAGCAAGGCTGAGTACTCTAATACTCAGCAAGGCTTACCCGGAATTTGGGTATACTTAGCCCATAACTAGACCATGAAGGTTTAATGAGGATATAGGTTTTGTCTCAGCTGAAAAGCGATAAAGAGTAGGTCCTTACTTTCATATTTTAGCTTTCAGATTCTAGTTCCTTTAACCATTCTAAGTGAGCACCTGTAACTGTCAGACCTGGGGCCACGGGGCTGTGTACATCAAGGAGTCCGTATTGGGCTAGGGGATAGGACGTGTCCTGTACCTTATTTATAATTGTATTCTACCCGCATGCGGAGTAGAACTAGTCGATATAGAAGGAAACTACTCGAGTTGTACTTGAGTACGATTCCTAAGCTAGTATCAGGCTAGGATTCATGTAACCCTGTCCCCCCGGATATATAAGGGCGGGCAGGGACCCCCTCAAAACCAAGATCACCAGATCAACATCAAGGCAATACAAACCATCATACAGGACGTAGGGCATTACGCATAGTGCGGTCTAAACCTGTCTAAATCTTATGTTGTCCACACCTTCGAGTTCCTGATCTCGGCGCATCCCAACCCAAAACCTACCACCTTGGGTATACCCCTCGGTGGGCAGCCGGATAAAACCCGACAGCTGGCGCGCCAGGTAGGGGGGCGCATCAGAGATCCGCTGGAGAACTCGATGGCTCTTTTCAAGTTCCCCAGTCCCGTGCTCCCTGAGGGCACAACTTTTGTTTTTGGCTCGTGGGTCTGCGTTGCCAACGGCGCAGGTGGATTCCATCGGCACATCGTCGACGACACCATCAAGCTAAAAACACTCGCCTCAAGGCTCGATGACTTTGTCGATAATCTCAACGAGTTGCCGTTTTTTGATTCTGCCAGGGAAACCGAGGCAGAGTCTGTCACTACTGTTCCTTTCTCCGCGGTGGAGAAGGACTTGGACTCTCTGCTCCAGGCCGGGGGTTCCGATGCCACCGCATGTCGGGGGGCGGAGGATCACCTGGCCACTTGTGGGCTGATGATCACCACCACCTCCGAAGGACGAATCGTTCATTGGAAGGGGATGGATCTGTCCGATCTACTCGGGCATGAAGACTGCTTGGTAGCCCACCTTGAACCTCTGCCTTTTCAGGAGGGCAGGGTGTTGGCTACCATCACCGAGGGCTCGACTGAACTAGTCGAAGCCCCCTCTGAAGAACTCGCGACCCGCCAGGTGCTGATGGCGGAAGAGGGGGACGATGATGCCCTCATCCCCATCGGCGCGCTTGACGGGATATCAGAAGATGAAGACACGGCCGATGCTGTTGATGAGAACGACGCTGAACGCGATGCGCGGCGTGCTAGGAACAGAGCTCGTGCGGTTCGTAGAAGGCAGGCCAATGAGCGCATACGTTCTGCACAGCGCGAACTCGACGCTGAATTCGCTGCTGCAGATGAGTGAGGCTTCAGGACTCCTGTGGCCAACATCGCTCGGGTAACAGCACTACTCGAGCAAAGTAATGACCCCAATGTTCGACAAGCGCTCCGTTACGCCCAACGGGCATGGGTCCAGCTGGACCAGCAGGCCCCGGCATCACTCGTCGGGGACGAGCGCGTCGGAGATAGCCAGAGCCAGGCCCCAAGTCGAACAACAGGCGATCACCCGCGACCCCAACGCAGCAATAACAATGATGGTGCGGGTGGGAGTCAGGCCACTGGAGGGAGGCGGCAGCCACCCCCGAGGCAGCCCAACCGCCCACGCCAAGAACCGGACCTTTGCTAGAAGATCAATGAGGGGCGCGACGTCCGGTCAGTCCTTGACTCGAGGCGACGGGAACGCGAGGTAGCCGAGCGGGACGATGCTGACTGCAGCGATCATTTTCCTGCGTTCACTGCGAGATTCAACAGTTACAAGTACTCGGAGGGTTTCAAGCCGATCAGTATTACCAAGTATGACGGTAAGTAGGCCCACCCAACAATGGCTCTACTGTTACTCCACTGCCATTGAGGTGGCTGGTGGCTCCAACACTATCAAAGTCGTCTACTTTCCGATGGCTTTGGAGCCTGCACCGCTGACCTGGCTGGAAAGCCTCCCCAACGAGTCCATCGATTCCTGGGAAGGCCTCAAGAAGGTTTTCATCGACAACTTCCAGGGGCAATAACCCGAGCAGGAACCCGGCACGACCTCGCCCAGTGCAAGCAAGAGCGTAATGAACTCCTCCGATCCTACACCCGCCGTTTCTTCGATGTGCGGGCCACCATCGCCAACATCTCGGAGGAGGACATCATCGACTGCTTCTACAACGGCCTAACAGACCCAGGTATATATCGTGATTTTTGGGCGTAACAGGCCGAAGACGGTTGCAGGACTATGCGACATGATGCATGACTGGTCTGAACAAGAGGAAAAGATGCGCGAGAGGTTTCCAAGACGCACCGACCTCAACCAGAAGCGCAATAACGACAACCGGGCTGACAAAGGCCAGCGGGACTTTCCGGGTTCTTCCCGAAAACGCAAGCCAGACGATCTCGTCGCGGCTGTGGATCGTCCTTCACGGGGCAAGAATTCGACTACGCAGGAGCAGTTTGAAAAACTTCAGCAGAAGAAATGCCCATGGTGCATCAACTCCAAACATGCAGCGATCGACTGCTTTCAGCTCAAGCGCACCTTTGGCTCTCCTGGAAACGGCAAGAAGAACAAGTCAACAGGCAAAGAGCCCGAAGACGAGGATCAAGACGATAAATCTGAGACGCCCAAGTTCCAGGATGCCTCAAAAACCATCAATGTCATCTTTGGTGGTGATGAAGATTTTTGCTCCAAGCGGGAACAGAAGTTGCTGCTACGGGAAATTCTATCCATTGAGCCGGCGGTACCACGACCACTCCGATGGTCGGAGGTCCCCATATCTTTTTCCCGTGCTGACCAGTGGACCAGCTTTTCTCAGCCTGGGAAGTTTCCACTGGTGCTGGATCCCGTGGTCGCAGAAGTTAAGCTCACTCGGGTTCTTATCGATGGTGGGAGCGGACTTAACCTTATCTTCGCCAGTACGCTGAAAAAGATGGGTCTGGACCTGACCAACAAGCTTACACCAAGCAAGGCTCCTTTTTACGGTATTGTCCCCGGCAATGCCGTGCACCCGCTTGGAACGGTCGTTCTCCCAGTCACTTTTGGGACGAGGGAGAATTACCGAACCGAGTTCATCAAGTTCGAGGTGGCCAACTTCGAATCTTCCTACCATGCTATACTGGGGAGGCCGGCGCTCGCTAAGTTCATGGCGGTGCCGCATTACGTCTATTTACTTCTCAAGATGCCAGGACGCAGCGGTGTGCTCACGCTCCGAGGCGACTTGAAGAAGTCCTATGATTGCAACCAAGAGGCCATCCAGTATGCATCGACTTCCCGCGTGCCAGATGCTTCTGAAGAAGTACTCACGGCCGCATAGCAACTTTCTCAAGCCGAGCTGGACATCCTGACAAAGAAGGCGAGCCAATCAAGCATCAAGTCGATAGGCGATGTGGCTCTCAAGTCGATCCAGCTCCAAAAGGGCGACTCATCCAAGACAGCCATCATCGGTGTGGGCTTGGGTGACAAATAGGAACTCGCGCTCGTCAGGTTCCTGCGAGCTATCCGAGACATATTCGCATGGAAACCATCGGATATGCCAGGGGTGCCCAAGGAGCTGATCGAGCATAGTCTTAATGTGTATCCACAAGCTGTACCAAAGAAGCAACGACTTCGTCGTTTTGCCCCTGATAAATGGGAG
This sequence comes from Panicum hallii, assembly GCF_002211085.1. Taxonomy (NCBI): domain Eukaryota; kingdom Viridiplantae; phylum Streptophyta; class Magnoliopsida; order Poales; family Poaceae; genus Panicum; species Panicum hallii. The sequence continues at coordinate 43,681,014 of NC_038042.1, read as the reverse complement.
GCTATCAAACGGGAAATAGCTAAACTCCTCGCAGTTGGATTCATTAAAGAAGTAATCCACCCAGAGTGGGTAGCTAACCCCGTTCTTGTATTGAAAAAGAATAAAGAATGGAGAATGTGTGTCGATTATACCGATCTCAACAAGCATTGCCCGAAGGATCACTTTGGGCTCCCTCGCATCAATCAGGTAGTCGACTCAACTGCAGGTTGTGTACTGTTATGTTTCCTTGATTGTTATTCAGGGTACCATCAGATCGCACTCAAGGAAGAAGATCAGATCAAGACCGCGTTTATCACCCCATTTGGAACTTAAGCATATAAAACCATGTCCTTCGGGTTGAAGAACGCAGGCGCTACCTATCAGCGTGCAATTCAGATGTGTTTCACTGATCAGTTACACCGGAACATGGAGGCCTACGTGGACGACGTGGTCATGAAGACCAGAAGTCCCGAGGGCCTGATCGCGGATCTGGAGGAAACTTTCGCCAGCCTAAGGAAGTACCGATGGAAGCTCAATCCGACCAAGTGCGTTTTCGGTGTTCCATCAGGCAAATTGCTTGAGTTCATAGTCAGTAACTGGAGCATCGAGGCCAACCCTGAAAAGATTACCGCCATCTCTGATATGGAGGCACCTGCCACAATCAAAGATGTGCAGAAACTTACAGGGTGCATGGCAGCTCTCAACAGATTCATCTCCTGGCTCGGGGAGAGAGGACTACCTTTTTTCAGACTCTTAAAGTGTAAGGACAAGTTTCACTGGACAGAGGATGCTGAGCGGGCCCTGCAGGATCTCAAGCAACACCTGCAGTCGCCCCCGATCCTCACAGCTCCATTGCCGGGTGAGACCCTTTTACTTTACATTGCGGCAACTACCCATGTTGTTAGCAGTGGAACGCTCCGAGGAGGGCCATGCTTTTGGCGTGCAGAGGCCCGTGTACTTTGTCAGTGAGGTACTCTCGGAGTCTAAGGTGCGGTACCCGGTGGTCCAAAAGCTTCTCTACGGCATACTAATTACTTCAAGGAAATTACGCCACTACTTTGAAGAGTACCAGATCACCGTGATCACAGACTACCCGCTGGCGGATATCCTACACAACCAGGATGCCACGGGTCGTATTTCAAAGTGGGCAGTAGAACTGGGGGCTTTGTCGATCGACTTCAAGCCACGCACCGCAATCAAGTCCCAAGCTCTAGTCGACTCCATGGCAGAGTGGAGGGAAAATCAAGTTCCAAATCCAGTTGACAAGCCAGAGCATTGGACCATGTACTTCGATGGTTCTCTCAAGCTCGATGGCGGTGGCGCTGGAGTTTTATTCATTTCCCCAAGAGGCAAACAACTCAAGTACGTCCTCCAAATCCTCTGGGAGGTATCCAACAATGAAGCCGAGTATGAAGCCTTGCTTCACGGGCTTCGTTTGGCGATATCACTAGGGATCAAGCGACTACTTGTATATGGCGATTCACTTTTGGTCATTCAGCAAGTCAACAAGGAGTGGGACTGCAACAAGGAGACCATGGAAGCCTGTGTACAAGAGGTACGCAAGCTAGAAAACAAATTTTCTGGCCTACAAGTTCTTCATGTGCTACGGGAGCACAATGTCGCCGCTGATGCCTTATCTAAGCTAGGATCAACCCGAGCACAAGTCCCAGCAGGGGTATTCGTACAAGAGTTGAAGCAACCATCCATCAGCCCTTCATCACAGGTCTCCACCGGCACTGGCTCTGTATGGCCAGAACGGGAGGTTATGCTGGTTGGCGAGGACTGGAGAGGACCCTTTATCGACTTCATCCGAGATCTCGTATTACCGGCAGGGGCGGATCCCAAGAGCGCTGCTGCCGCCCACGTCATGTGACGGAGCAAGGGGTTTGCCCTAGTCGAAGACAAACTTTATCGGCGCGGCGCACGATCTGGAGTGCTGATGAAGTGCATCACAACAGAAGAAGGCCAGGATATTTTGCGAGAGATACACGAGGGAGTATGCGGTAACCATGCAGCGTCACGCATGCTAGTAGGCAAAGCGTTTCGAGCTGGCATCTGGTGGCCCACCGCCGTGTCTGATGCCGAGGATCTAGTGCGAAGATGTCAGAACTGCCAGTTCTTTGGCAAGCAAACTCATGTCCTGGCCCACACCCTCATTACTATACCGCCTTCCTGGCCGTTCGCTTGCTGGAGCCTCGACATGATTGGGCCCTTCGCGACGGCGCCAGGAGGTTTTACTCATGTTTTGGTGGCTATCGACAAGTTCACCAAGTGGATCGAGTTCAAACCGATCGCCAAGCTTACTCCAGACTGGGTGGCCGACTTCATCTCTGATATCTTGCATCGGTTCGGCTTCCCCAACACTATTATCACCGATTTGGGTTCAAATTTCATGGCCAACCAATTCTGGGAATTCTGTGAAAATTCATCCATCGAGGTCAAGTACGTCTCGGTGGCACACCCAAGGGCAAATGGGCAAGTCGAGCGGGCAAACGGCTTGATCATCGACGGTCTCAAGAAAAGACTCTATGACGCTAATACCAAAAAGGGCAGGAAGTGGATACACGAGTTGCCACACGTTATCTGGGGGCTCAGGACTCAGCCGTCCAAAGCCACAGGGCAGACTCCATTCTTTCTGGTTTACGGCTCCGAGGCGATTCTTCCAGCAGACATCATGTGGAAATCCCCAAGGGTCGAGATGTATAAAGAAGGCGAGGCGGACGAAGCATGATAGTTGGAGCTGGATTCTATCGAAGAGGCACGCTACTCTGCTCTCGTTCAGTCAGCCCGTTACCTACAGGGGATCCGGCGATACCATGATCGCAATATTAAGGAACGGTCGTTTAGCATAGGCGACCTCATCCTTCATCGCGTTCAGGATGAGTCGGGTTTGCACAAGCTTAACTCACGATGGGAAGGACTGTTCATCGTCACGAGGGTTACAAGACCGGGATCTTATCGACTACAACACCCCGACGGTCAGGATGTACCCAATTCATGGAATATCCAACACCTGCGACGGTTCTACCCCTAAGCAGACTCGTTTTCAATTCCTGTACGCACCAAGGGAACGTTCTTCTTTTCTGGGTCGATATGGCGGCTTTATGCCACACGACCCGAAATGTAAATTCTTGAATACAATGCGGAGGCTTTGGCCACGTTCAAGTGTTATACAAATCGACTACTTGCTACAGGCATATGGGTCGTCGCGATAACAATCGTGTTCCTTTCAAACTAGTTAGGCCCGTCTGGCTCGGGTTCTATCTAACTTGTCTGACATGTCCACATGATGGGCTATATCGACTACTCCTGAAGTCATTGCACTCAGGGTAGTCTTCGACTGTTTGCTAGGAGGCATCCTAGTCGTCGCGCCACAAACCGCGCGTTCCGGACAGGTTGGGTCCCCTCGGTCGGATCCTATTTAGCTTACCTGATGAGCTCACGAGCAATATTGACTACTTTCTGAGTCGCTGCACTCAGAGGTAGCATGTCCCCACTACAGAGCAGATGGGGCTCTCAGACCTTATATAAGGCTACAGGAGGACAAATGTGGTTTCTAATATTACAAAAGTCATAAACGCTAAGGGTTCAATCCTGGACCATGTTTTCTACAATTTTTCAGCTACTGGCCGGACCTCTAGCAAGTACTCGCGGAAGTTTTCATCAGTTCAATCAGCAGCTGTGCCCCCTGCGAGCACTTCTAGCCAAGCCTTTGGCCAGAAGGACTTCACAAGGCCTAAAGCATGACCCACGTATGTTGTGGCGGCCTCGGTGACGAAGTTGAGGATCTTTTGCGGTGCCCCATGAAGTCGATCCAGCAGCGGTGGCTCATTTTCAGTGCCGTCTTCCCGAGGGTCCACCATCTCCATGAGTTCCTGGGCTGCTGCCTTTAAGTCGTCGAGTTCCTTCTGGCGCCGCTCCTTCTCCTCGCCTAGAGTATTGATCTGCTGAAGGCAATCGATGAACTGTTTCTCTGTGTCAGCCATCACCTTCCACAGACTCTCGACTTCATTTGCGCGGCGATTCAGTATGTTCTTCAAATCAGTAAGCAACCCCTCTTTATAATTTAAGAGTTTTTTAAGTTCTGCGGTGATAAGCAGGTTTCAGACCATGGAGTTATTGACTATGGGTACGGAAGAACGAACAAGTGGGGAGGGCCAATCCCCGTTCAGAAAAAGAACAAAAAGAGACAATTTCGTCGACATTTTCCATGGGAAAGGGGTCGCGAAAGGAAAGGCGCCAATTGATGAGATCCCTTTCTTGCAGAAGGCCCTCCAACACCAAATTTGTAAGATTGTGGCGAGAACACTTACTAATTGTCCACTCGCCGGTTGTCGCTTGCGCTTCTTTCAAGTCCTTCTGGTTGGTTTTCTTCGGCGCCATTTCGAGTTTGTTAAGCCACGAGCTGTTCACACAATGCTCGGAGGCTACGGTCGCAGGCCCGAAGGATTTCGACTACGCAGGGCGGTGGAGGGGTGACGGCAAGGTGAGATCCAATCGGGGTTTTGTTTGGCGGCGATGTAAGATCTGAAGGCAAGGGAAAAACCCTAACTGACTGCGAGGTTAAATAACCAGCAGTCAGGCAGTGGTTTACTGTGCAAAAGATGAAGAATCGCATAAGAGGAATACTTGGAATACGAGCAGTTTTTGGTGAATTTCTTGCGCAGTTATTTGATTAACCATTTTTTCAGGGTTAATTATCCTGAAAAAAGAGGTTTTTCGAATTTCGAGTTCAATTTCTACCAATTACATCATCCTGAACTATATTTTCTCAACAGGAAATATTTTTGCCACGACCTTTGGGATCCTTTTTTCCAAAATTTGAGAGATTTGGATTCAAGGCTCGGGGGCTGTGAGACACGTGGTATCGACTACTCATTTTTCGAAAGTACTCGAAGGATAAGAAGAAAAGATTCAAGACTAGTTTGACCCTCAGCTTGATTCTTTGATTCAACCTAAGGCTCGGGGGCTACTCCATATGGAGTGCGATTATTCATTGCACCCCATATGGAAGAAAGAATTCGGGGCATGAGCACCTCATAGCTTCGATGCAGTCAGAAAAGTACTCGAAGAGAAATTTCAAGACGGAGCTTCGAAAGAAGTCGAAGATTGCTTCAGAAGTACTCGAAGAGCCTGCAGTACTCAGCTACGAAGAGCTCGGGGGCTTGTCAGACCCGGGGCCACAGGGCTGTGTATATCAAGGAGTCCGTATTGGGCTAGGGGATAGGACGTGTCCTGTACCTTGTTTATGTTGTATTCTACCCGCATGCGGAGTAGAACTAGTCGATATAGAAGGAAACAACTCGAGTTGTACTTGAGTACGATTCCTAAGCTAGTATCAGGCTAGGATTCATGTAACCCTGTCCTCCCAGATATATAAGGGCGGGCAGGGACCCCCTCAAAACCAAGATCACCAGATCAACATCAAGGCAATACAAACCATCATACAGGACGTAGGGCATTACGCATATTGCGGCCTGAACCTGTCTAAATCTTATGTTGTCGGCACCTTCGAGTTCCTGATCTCAGCGCATCCTAACCCAAAACCTACCACCTTGGGTATACCCCTCGTGGGCAGCCGGATTAAACCCGACACTGGCAGCGCTGGCGTGGCGATGGCCATGGAACTCACTGCTTGCAGCGGAGCTGCTTCAGTCGAGGGCGTGAGCTGCCCCGATACAGCGCCCGCCACGGCGATGGTTATGTCGTTTGCAGGAGAGGATGACGGGTCCACCTCAGCAGCTCTCGCAGACACAACTACTGGTGCATCATCCTCGGTTGAGGGTATCTCAACTACCTTCCGTCGCTGGGGGTTGGGCAAAGAAGACGAAGGACTACAAAACAGTGTTATCAGTATTCAGCAGAACAGCTCGATAACTTCACAGCTTGATAGGCACTTACGTGGCAAGGTCAGTGGCGCCGGCTTTACGTTTCTGCATCTCCCGACGCCGCCGAGGGATCAGAGGCGCGTCATCAGACCACTCCACGGATGATCCGGAGGAGTTGTCTGCTTGCGCCCTTCTCTCGTTTGGCCTGCTGCTCTCGGTCGACTCGTTGCCAGCGCTCTTCATTTTTTTTGCTTCGGCCGTGGCGCTAGGCAACAAGTGATATGGTCGGGGCAGATCAGGCTGCGGTGGGTAATTCCAGTATAACACCGTTCGATCCTGTAACAAGTTTATCAGTCAGTTATACTTCACAACATCATAAAAGAAGTCGAGAAGTCGATTACTTACTGATGGTGGCCGGTTCTGGGCTGAAAATCCTGCTGGAACGTATGGAACGGTTTCCACATCCAGTAGAATTCGCTTGACACGAACAAGCGCTGCATCGTCTTCGAGTTCCTCTGCGCACATACGAGATGGGTCTTTAGTTCCCATGTACTGGAATCCTAATGTGTGGCGTTGTTGGATGGGTTGGATTCGGCATTTGAAGAATGACATCATTACGGATGCCCCGGTTACCCCCACCTCCTTGTGCGCGGCAATCAACTCTAGCAGCTCCTTCACCTGGTCCATCTCTGCCTGAGCAGGCTCCAGGGTCCACTCAGGGCGCTGAACGGGAGATCTGCCTAAACGCGCAGGGAGTTGGGGGGCGTGGTTTGCACTATAGAACCATTGCTGCTTCCACCCGGGGACATTGGACGGGAATTTGTAAGATATGTATTTTTCACTGGCACCTCATAGCTTCGATGCAGTCGGAAGAGTACTCGAAGAGAAATTTCAAGATGGAGTTTCGAAAGAAGTCGAAGATGGCTTCAGAAGTACTCGAAGAGCCTGCAGTACTCAGCTACGAAGAGCTCGGGGGCTTGTCAGACCTGAGGCCATGGGGCTGTGTACATCAAGGAGTCCGTATTGGGCTAGGAGATAGGACGTGTCCTGTACCTTATTTATAATTGTATTCTACCCGCATGCGGAGTAGAACTAGTCGATATAGAAGGAAACTACTCGATTTGTACTTGAGTACGATTCCTAAGCTAGTATCAGGCTAGGATTCATGTAACCCTGTCCCCCCGGATATATAAGGGCGGGCAGGGACCCCCTCAAAACCAAGATCACCAGATCAACATCAAGGCAATACAAACCATCATACAGGACGTAGGGCATTACGCATATTGCGGCCTGAACCTGTCTAAATCTTGTGTTGTCCACACCTTCGAGTTCCTGATCTCGGCGCATCCCAACCCAAAACCTACCACCTTGGGTATACCCCCGGTGGGCAGCCGGATAAAACCCGACAGTAACTACTCAAGCAAGGTAGAGTCTTTTTAAACATACACCAGTATTACTCATCAACAACATTACTCTTGTTACTCTATGTGGCAAAAGAGTTAAGCAGTCTCAATCTTCATAAGAAACGGACGATTCTGAATCGAATTTTAACCCTTGCAAGGTAAACTTAACTCACACGCTTGGAACACCAACAGGTCGTTCCGAAGCAACTGTTTGCCTCTCATTCCGGGTCGTGGAACAAAGCCACCACAAGCGACTATTGGACCATACGCACATCCAATGTACAAGACATACGTCTGCAGCGCGACTACATGACTGTATTCCCGTCTGCTCTGCAGAACGTACTCCCACAGTCGGTGCGTGTAAACATAAAATAAAAGTCGAGTGGTGGGGGACGAGTCCACTTGCCGGGCCAATTGGTTACTAGGCTTACCGCTTACCATATTTCGCGGCATGTGGCTAGTACTTTCAAACACTTAACTGCCACTACCACACACTGCGACCTTAACCAAAATTATCAACACAGACGGGGTATCCTTTCTTTTCAAAAAGCTGCACATAACCCCGTCCGTCATCCTTATAGTGATTGCAATATGTAAGCAACCAATTCCTATATCGCGTGAGTGACAGGAAATCACTTGACTTCTACCGGTCCTATTAGCATAGCACTAGTCGGACTCAGGTTCTAATATTCAGTACATAAGTTCCTAGGATTATGCAACTAGAGTTTCCAGACAATTCCTAAGAACTTAATGCACAAGTATATATAAATGTAGATTGCAGTGTAAATAAAATAGTGGGTTTATGTCCGGGGCTTGCCTTCACTGGCGGGGTTGGGGTCAGAGATGTTAATAAATCCTTCCGAACTCGGGTTCGGAGCTTCAGTTAATTCTCTCACGATATTCCCAGCTTCTTCCGAGACTTCCACTTCGGGCTCCGGAAAGATATGATAGTCTCCGTCGGCGAGAAGCGTTGAATCTACATGATGAAAAAGATGCAGTTTAGAAAATGCATAGATTGTTACTCCATTCCACAACAAAGTTGCAATCCATCCAACTTAACATTATATACTAACAAGCAACACAGTTGCCATCCACTGGGAAGTCATTTATCGGGTATTAACCCATATACTTAGTTACATTAAGTGACAGGGGGGTAACTCTAAACATTTAACTAACTACATGAAGTAGCATGGTTGACTACTAAAATAATTACACTTAACACTTTTATTTAATTAACTAGCTAATCACCTTGAAAAACCCTAAATTATTATTTAATATGGATCTATTAATAAAGTTCTATTTATTTTAGTTATTTTACACCTGATCATGGGTTAAAAATTTGTGGGTATGCTTCACTACTCTAGAGTAACATCTTAAAACATTTTCATAATTTTTCAGGAATAAAAGCTAGTATAAAAGAATTATCTTTTGAAACAAACCAAAAATTCATAACTTGGGATATGACCAACTATTAATCCTAATATTTTTACCATATATTACACACTTAAAAAGGAAATTATGGTATAAAATTCAATTACAAAAACTAACAGAAACATCCTTAATTAAAAATTTAAGCATTTCATCAACATATAACAAAAGTACTCGAAATCTAAGTAAATGAGCAGTAAAGAACTCGAGATTTTTACACAGAGCTATACATAGCACATACAATTTATGTTCCAAATTTCAGCAATAACACATGCCTACAACATGAGATACAAATAAAACACTTATTTTTTAGTATTTAATCTACAACAGAAAATATACATATATAGCTCAAGTTTACTATACAAAAGTAGTCTAATTTAACCCAAGGATTCCAACAAAACTGGTTTGCCATTTTTCTAAATTTTCTACAATTTTTATGAATTTTTGAAGTTCACAGTTTTTGAATTGGGGGGCTCTAGAAATTTACAAGGACACCCTTAGAACTTTTGAAATCTTTGCACTTATACCTTTGGCTCGTCGGGGAAGAAGGGCAGGGGGTGGTGCCGGCAAAATTCCGGTGAGGGGACGGCAGGGGGTGGAGGACGGGGTGGTCAGTGAGCACCAGGAGGTCAAGACGCACCTTCTGGAGTTCTTGGGAAGGAAAGGGGATGACCGGAGGAGGCTTTCCCACGGTGGCTGAGGCGGCGGCGGAGGGGCGCTCGTCGGCGAGGAGGTTCCCGGCGAGGAGGAGGGCGAAGCTTGGGCTCAATAGCTATAGGAGGATGTGGGGAAGCTATTGGAGCAGTTGAATTGGGCGGAGGAGGGGCGGAGGTACAAGCTCGACGGCAGCAGAAGCTTACCGGTGAAGGGAAGAACGGCGGCGAGGTAGCTCCGGTGGAGGTCCGGCCTCGGTAAATGGCTGGTGAGCATCAGTGGGGTACGAGGAAGCTTCCTAGGGGGTTGGGGTGGGCAATGGGAGGCTCGAGGTAGGGGCTCCACGGTGAACAGGAGGGCGCCGGAGTTGGAGGAGATGGCGGCGGTGGTGCTCGGGGTCCTGGGCAAGTAAAGAGCAGGAGCACGAATGGAATGGAAAGACAGGGAACTAGTGCTGCTCTGTAACCAGAAAAGAGAGAGCGAGGGGCATGCACGGGCGATGCCACGACGGTGGTGAGATGGCGGTGGCAGAGCTGCGGGACGGCGTGGCACGCGCGCGAGAGGGCCAGGGAGGAGAAGCTAGAGCGGCGCTCGGGTTGGGGGCGACGCGTGGAGTAGCTAGGAACTGGAGGTGGCGCCGGGGAGCGGCTAAGGCACAGCACATGGCCGGGGAAATGGCGCTGACACCGGTGGCAGAGGTGCAGCGGGCAAAGCAGAGGAGTTGCCAGAGGAGGAAGAAGAGAGGAGGAGGTCCGGGGGACTTCATTGGAAATTGCAAAAACTTCAAGGACTTCACTGAAAATAGAAATTTCCCACTGATCCAAAGCCCTAATGAGAAAATGGTCAAAATAGAAGTTGTAGAACTTTTCAAACTCTATAACTTTGCTTTATGGCTCAAGTTCAGAAACCTAAAGTACAAAGTTTTATTTCACCATTTTGCACTCAAATTAAATTTTACATAAGTCTTGTCCTATTAAAGTAATTTTTATGAACATTTGGGCTTATCTGCAAGCATTTAAGGCTGGTCATGATGACATTCACCTTTTTCACTTTGACCCTTAGTAATTTTTGGAAAGTTACTTTATACTTCAACTAAGTTACATAAAAGGGCTTGTACTTTCATAAATTTACACAATTACCCTTATTCTCATAACTTTATTAGATTTTCACACAATTTGATTCACACCAAACACTATTTCTATTGGTTTGCTCTATTTGACACCTAGAGTGTCACATCCACCATCAGGGATGAGCACGTGGGCGAGAGCCGCAGCCAGGGCCACAGCCGAACGGCCGGCGGACGTCCTCAACCTCAGCCCAGCCTCAACAACGACAACGCTCGTGGGAGCCAGGCCCCTGGCGGGAGGCGGCAACCACCTCCAGGGGGTAACCGCGATAGGCCAATCATCAGCATCCTCTAGAAGACCTGTGCTAGCACATTAATGAAGGCCGCGACGCACGGTCCGTGATCTCCTCGAGGCGCAAGGTCCGCGAAGAAGTCGAAACCTAAGGTACTGACTGTAGCGACTGTTTCCCAGCCTTTTCTGCACGGTTCAGTAGCTACAACTACCCTGAGGGCTTCAAGCTAATTGGCATCACCATGTACGATGGCAAGCAAGCTCCTCAGCAGTGGCTACGTTGCTACTCCACGGCCATTGAGGTCGCAGGGGGCTCGAACATCACCAAGGTCGTCTACTTCCTGATGGCTTTGGACCCTGCGCCGCTCACGTGGCTGGAGGGCCTCAGCAACAACTCCATTGACTCCTGGGAGCGGCTCAAGAGGGTCTTCATCGACAACTTCCAGGGAGCAATTGCTCGCGCAGGTACTCATCACGATCTTGCTCAGTGTAAACAGGAACGTAACGAGCTCCTGCGGTCCTACACACGTCACTTCTTCGACGTTTGTGCCACCATCGTGAACATCTCGGAGGATGACATTATCGATTGCTTCTAAAACGGCATCACCGACCCAGGCATCTATAGGGATTTTGGGCGGAATAGGCCGAAGGCTGTTGCGGGCCTTCGTGATATGATGCACGATTGGTCCGAATAGGAGGAAAAGATGTGGGAGCGGTTCCCGCGGCGCCAAGATAGCAATCTGAGGCGCCCAAATGACAACCGCAACGACAAAGGCCAGTGGGACTATTCGGGTCCACCCCGAAAGCGCAAGCCAGATGATCTCATCATGGCTGTGGATTGTCCCTCGCGGGGCAAGAAGTCGATGACGCAGGAGGAGTTCGAGAAGCTCCTGCAGAAGAAGTGCCCATGGCATCCAGGTGCGAATCACGCGGCCATCGACTGCTATCATCTTCGGAGGATGTTCAGCAACTCTGGTGGTGGTAAGAAGAATAAGAACCCTGCGGACAAAGAACCCGAGGATGATGACCAGGAGGACCAAGGGCGCAACCCGAAGTTCCAGGACGCTTCAAAGACCGTCAACGTCATCTTCGGGGAAGATGGGGATTTCAACTCCAGGCGGGACTAGAAGCTGCTTCTTCGGGAGATCATGTCTGTCGAGCCGCGGTACCACAACCACTCCGTTGGTCGGAGGTCCCCATCTCGTTCTCTCACAACGATCAGTGGATGAGCTTCTCGGAGCCCGGCAAGTTCCCCCTGGTTCTGAATCCTGTGGTGGCAGAGGTCAGGCACACCAAGGTGCTCATCGATGGTGGGAGCGGTCTCAACCTCATCTTCTCCAGCACTCTGAGGAATATGGGCCTGGACTTCAAGGACATGTTGGTTCTGAGCAAGTCCCCTTTCTACGGCATCACCCCAGGTAACACGGCACACCCACTTGGTACGGTAGTTCTCCCAGTCACCTTCGGCACGAGGGAGAACTACCGCACTGAGTTCATCAAATTCGAAGTAGCCAACTTCGAATCTTCCTATCATGCAATAGTGGGTCGTCCGGCACTCGCCAAGTTTATGGCAGTGCCACATTATGTTTATCTGCTTCTCAAGATGCCAGGACTAAGTGGAGTACTTACTCTTCATGGCAACTTGAAGAAGTCGTATGACTGCAATCAGGAGGCGATCCAGTACGCTTCGACTACTCGTGTGCCAGATGCTTCCGGCGAAGTACTCACGGCCACGCAGTAGCTCTCTCAGTCCGGGCTGGAGATTCCTTTGAGAAAGGCCAGCAAGTTGAGCATCCAGTCGACGAACGACGTGGCCCTCAGGACGATCCAGCTCCAGGAGGGTGATTCATCTAAGACCGCCGTTATTGGCGCGGGCTTAGGTGAGAAATAGGAACTCGCGCTCGTCAGTTTTCTACGGGCTAACCGAGACATATTCGCATGGAAACCAGTGGATATGCCAGGGGTGCCCAAGGAGCTGATCGAGCATAGTCTGAATGTACACCCAAAGGCTGTGCCTAAAAAGCAACGCTTGCGAAGGTTTGCCCACGAAAAGCGTGAGGCGATTAAGCGGGAAATAGCTAAACTTCTCGTGGCTAGATTCATTAAAGAAGTAATCCATCCGGAGTGGGTAGCTAATCCCGTTCTTGTAAGAAAAAAGAATAATGAATGGAGAATGTGTGTTGACTACACTGATCTCAACAAGCACTGCCCGAAAGATCACTTTGGGCTGCCGCGCATTGATCAAGTTGTCGACTCGATGGCTGGTTGTGTCCTTCTTTGTTTTCTTGATTGTTATTCAGGATATCATCAGATTGTGCTCAAGGAGGAGGACCAAATCAAGACAGCGTTCATCACCCCGTACGGGACATATGCCTACAAAACTATGTCCTTCGGGTTGAAAAACGCAGGAGCAACTTATCAGCGTGCGATCCAGATGTGCTTCACGGATCAGCTGCACCAGAATGTTGAGGCCTACGTGGATGACGTGGTCATCAAGACCAAGGATTCCGATGACTTGATTGCAGATTTGGAGGAAATGTTCAGCAGTTTGCGCAGGTTTCGGTGGAAGCTCAACCCAACCAAGTGCGTTTTTGGAGTACCTTCAGGGAAATTGCTCAGGTTCATTGTCAGCAATCGGGGCATTGAAGCCAACCCTGTAAAGATTTCAGCCATTACTAATATGGGGGCTCCGGCCACAATCAAGGATGTACAGAAGTTAACAGGTTGCATGGCAGCCCTGAACAGGTTCATCTCCCAACTCAGGGAGAGAGGACTACCCTTCTTCAAGCTCCTGAAATGCCAAGATAAGTTCCAATGGATGGAGGAGGCTGAGCGGGCTCTGCAAGATCTGAAACATCACCTTCAATCTCCTCCGATCCTTACAGCACCATTGCCGGGGGAAGATCTATTACTTTACATTGCGGCAACAACTCATGTTGTCAGCAGTGCTATTGTAGTCGAGTGAGGCGAGGAAGGCCATGTGTTTGGAGTGCAGAGGCCTATATACTTCGTCAGCGAGGTACTCTCCGAATCCAAGGTACGATACCCCGCCGTTCAGAAGCTTTTATATGCAATTCTAATCGCGTCAAGAAAGCTGCGCTATTATTTCGACGAGTACAAGATCACTGTGATTACGGATTTTCCGCTGGCGGATATTCTTCATAATCAAGATACCACGGGGCGCATATCAAAGTGGGCAGTGGAACTGGGGGCTTTGTCAATCGACTTCAAGCCACGCACTATAATCAAATCTCAGGCCTTAGTCGATTTTATGGCTGAATGGAGGGAGAATCAAGTCCCAACTCTAGTCGATAAGCCAGAGCACTAGACCATGTACTTTGATGGGTCCCTCAAGCTCGATGGCAGCGGCGCGGGAGTTCTACTTATTTCTCCACGAGGTGAACAATTGAAGTATGTCCTTCAGATCCTGTGGGAGGTATCCAACAATGAAGCCGAGTATGAAGCCTTGCTTCACAGGCTTCGTTTGGCGATATCACTAGGGATCAAGCAACTACTTGTGTATGGGATTCTCTTCTCGTTGTTCAGCAAGTCAACAAAGAGTGGGACTGCAAAAAGGAGACGATGGACGCCTATGTGCAGGAAGTGCGCAAGTTGGAAACAAATTTTCTGGCTTGGAGGTTCATCATGTGCTATGAGAGCACAATGTTGGCGCAGATATTTTGTCTAAGCTGGGGTCCACTCATGCTCAAGTTCCATCAGTAGTCTTTTTGTAGGAGCTCAAGCAGCCATCCATCAAGTCTTCTCCATAGGTAACCATTGATGCGGGTCCCCAACAACCCGATCGAGAGGTTATGGCGCTGGGGGAGGACTGGAGAGAGGCTTTTATCGACTTCATCTGAGATCAAAGGCTACCGGCGGGGGTTAACGCCAGGAGCGCAAAGGCGGCACGCATCATGCGCAGAAGTAAGGGCTTTGTCCTAGTCGACAACAAGCTCTACCGGCGCGGCGCCTGGTCAGGTGTTCTCTTGAAGTGTGTCACAAAGGAAGATGGCTACGACATACTGCGGGAGATCCATGAAGGTGTCTGCAGCAACCATGTAGCTTCAAGAACGCTGGTGGGGAAAGCATACAGGGCCGGTTTTTGGTGGCCCACCGCAGTATCCGATGCTGAGGATCTTGTGCGCAGGTGCCAAAATTATCAATTCTTCGGCAAGCAGTCTCATGTTCCAGCCCACAGCCTCATCACCATACCGCCATCCTAGCCCTTTGCTTGCTGGAGCCTTGATATGATTGGGCCCTTCACAACGGTGCCAGGCGGTTTCACCCATGTATTGGTGGCTATCGACAAGTTTACCAAGTGGATCGAGTACAAGCCGATAGCCAAGCTTACACCAGATCGGGTTGTTGATTTCATCTCTGATATTTTGCACCACTTCAGCTTCCCGAATACCATCATCATAGACTTGGGATCAAATTTCACAGCCAACTAGTTCTGGGAGTTCTGTGAAAATGCATGCATCACGGTTAAATATGTCTCTATTGCACACCCAAGGGCCAATGGACAAGTCGAAAGGGCGAACGGCATGATAATTGATAGCCTCAAGAAGAGACTCTATGATGAAAATAGCAAGAAGGGAGGCAAATGGATACATGAGCTGCCACATGTCGTCTGGGGGCTTCGGACTCAGTCGTCCAAAGCCACAGGACAAACTCTATTTTTTCTCGTGCATGGATCTGAAGCTATCTTGCCGGCTGATATCATGTGGAAATCCCCAAGGGTTGAAATGTACAACGAAGGCGAGGTGGACGAGGCGAGGCAATTAGAGCTTGATTCTGTTGAGAAGGCTCGATGCACCACTCTTGTTCAATCTGCTCGGTACCTACAGGGGATCCGGTGGTATCATGATCGCAACGTGAAGGAGCGGTCATTCAGCATAGGTGACTTGGTCTTACGTCGCATCCAAGATGAGTCCGGCCTACACAAGCTCAACTCAAGGTGGGAAGGTCCGTTCGTCGTCAAGTAGGTTACAAGACCAGGGTCATACCGACTAGAATACCCTGAGGGCCAAGATGTCCCGAACTCTTTGAACATTCAGAACCTGTGCAAGTTCTATCCATGAGAAGATGTTCGGGGATAGCTGAATCTACGAGCGCCTAGGCAGTCTTTTTCTTCCGAATCAATTTGGAGGCCATGTGTCACAAGATTCAGATTGTAAAATCCTTTATGAACATACGGAGGCTACGGCCACGAGCAGTATTTATATAAATCGACTTCTTGTCATGAATTTTACGGAGGCTACGGCCACGTTTATATCTTATCGACTTCATGTTTTGACGGAAGCCTCGGCTCCATTCTTACCTTCTATGAATTGACTTTCGCCGCGACCTTGGATGGTCGCTCGCTAAGGCATTTATTCCAACAAAATAGATCCGTTCGACTGGTTTATACCCAGTTTGTCAGGTGGGCTCGCATGAAGAGCTATCTCGACTACATCCTGAGTCGTTGCACTCAGGGTAGTTTCATTTTTGCCATAAACACGGCAGACCCGCGGCGATGCCCGCGTTGGCTCCCAATGAGTACGGACCGCTTGTCTGGTTCCTACTTAATTCCTGGAGCGCGCTCATTTGAGGAGTGCCCGCGACTACATTCAGAGTCGATGCACTCGGGGTAGCTTCATTTTCTGCCTTATGCACGGCAATCCCATGATGGTGCTCGCATTGTTTCCTAACAGTCTAGACCTGCCCGATCAGGCTATGGCTAACTTGTTAGAAGAGTTCCTGCTTGGAGCTATGGCTACCTTCAGGGTCGCTGCACGCAGGGTAGTGTCTACTACTTAGCCTTTAAGCCTGGATTCTAATTCAGCCACGGCTCACACACAAGTAGAGACATCAAATACAATATATATACAGGGGAATGAGTACTTGTTTCTTACACCCTAATCCTGCAGTACACTTTGTACTATTTGTTCTGCTACAGGTTGGGCTTCTCAGAGGTACTCGTCGAATTGTTCCTCGGTGCAATCCGCCACCATTCCCTGAGCAAATATATCTAGTTGCGCGTTTGGCAAGAAGGACTTCACAAATGTGAGGGCGTTGCTGACGCACGCGACCAGAGCTTCCGAGAGGAATTTGGGCACTTTCTTCGGGGCTTCTCGGAGTCACTCTAGCAGGGGCTGCGGGCTCGTTTCGCCTTCTTCTGGTGGATCCACCATGTCCACCAGCTCCTGGGCGGCCGCCCTAAGGTCTTCCAGCTCCTTCTGTTGCTGCTCATCCTTCTCGCCCAACGTCTTGACTTGCTGAAGGCAGTCGACGAACTGTTGTTCAGTGTCACCGATCACCTTCTGCAACCTCTCAATGTCATCTGTACGGTGATACAGCAGGTTCTTCACGTTAGTAAGCAGCTCTTCTTTACACATTAAGATTTTCCTAAGTTTTGTGGTGAAGAGTTTTTAAAAATCCAGGATAAATTGATAAATGCAAGTACTCGAGGGAAGCAATGGCTTATCTTGATGCGCCTTCTTCTGATCTTTGAGCTGCTCCTGGTGCGCTTTTTCCTGCTCTTTGAGCTGCTCTTGGTGCGCTTAACTTTGCATCTCGAGTTGTTCTCAGAGTTCGGAGTTCGCTTTCTCGAGAGAGCAGTTTTTTATTTTTTCGTCGGCGATGCGCCTTTCCAGGGTGGCGAGCTCTTGGTGACCACTCACAACGGTTTTTTCAGCTTTTCTGATTTTTTCCGGGAGTGGGTGATCAAATTCTGCATAAGGAGGGAGATTCAGATAAGCAACTCGATAGTGTTTACCAGTAAGAAACTACTCAGATCTTACCATGACAAAGTCATACGCCTTCTTGAAGTTCTCTATGTTGTTGTCTGTCAGCAACGGATCATCCACCAGGTCGATGGCGATGACATCCTGATACCCGGACCCGGTCATCAGCAGTTCACTGGGTCTCCCTGAGGTTCCCACAGCTTCTTCAGTTGGCGGCAGCTGGGCACCTGCAAACACAAATGTTTTCAGCATATAGCACGCGGATCTCGATAGCCAGCCAGGAACGGACAGATGCTTACCTGCGCCATCCGCAGGAGCGGCATCAGGGGCCTCGACTTGTTCCTCACCACCGGTTTCGGCTTCACCTTGCTGGAGCTCGGGAGGCGGCAAGTCGGGCAGCATCACGTCCGCTTGGGGGGCCGGCTCCATGGGCGTCAAGCCACCAAGGGCCGATGGCTCGGGGGCTGGAGCAGCCGCGACTGGTCCCGCGCTTGAAGATTCTGCTCGGGTTGATGACCCGAGGGTTGAGGTAGTCGTGGCTGGCTTCAGCTGGAGCTTCACGGCACTTGCAGCCCTGGTGAAGTCGAGTCTATTATCACACAAGTCGAAAAGAGCAGAATCGTTATTGTGCAACCAGATGCAAACTTACAGTGCAGACTTCTTCTTGACGGCCTTCTTCACCCGCAAGGCCCGTCGCGGCGTCTCCGTGGCTGGCGGCGGGGTTTGACCAGCTGGCGGCGTGGTCCCCGCCACGGCAATGGTGATCGCCGTGGTCGCAGAAGGAGCTGCCCCCACTTCTTTGGGCTCGGTCCTGGGGGAAGAGGTGGAAGGACTACAAATGGATACTGTCAGCATATAACAATATCGATGTTTAGCAATGCAACAAAGCAGCAAACCAGTACCTGGAGGATTCGATTTCCTGCGCCTTTCGCTTGCGCACTACCCGACGACCCTACGGCACCAAAGGCAGAGCTCCGGTCAACTCCATGGCTGGCCCAGAGGAGTTGTCCCATCGCGCCTCTCCTTCAGCTTCCTTCTCCACAAGGGGGCTTTCGTCCTCCGTGGACTCGCTGCTGGGCAAGGTCGCAGCTACTCGAGCCCTTTTTGCCTCGGCAGCGGCACTGGGGAGAAGTTGGTCTGGTCGAGGGATGTCGGGCTATGGCGGATAGCTGCGGTACAGTTCTGTGTGCCCCTGCAGAAGGTTTTCAGTTAGCAGCGGCAGAACAGAGTTTGTCTTCAACAAAAAGTAGTCGAATACTCACCGGTTTGGGCGGACTCCGTGCGGAAAACAATCCGGGCACGTAAGGCACGGCGTCCACGTCCAGTAGCACCCACCTGACTCGGAGGAGCACGGCATCATCTGACAATTCCTCTGCGCACATGCGAGACAAATCTTCAGCGCTGGTGTACTCGTATCCAAGTTTATGGCGTTGTTGGATCGACTGGATGCGGCGTTTGAAAAATGAGAACATGATGGATGTGCCGGTCACTCCCGTCATCTTATGTGCCTCTATGATGTCTAGGAGTTCCTCGACTTGATCCATGTCCCCTCTGGAAAGTTCAAGATTCCACTCTGGCCTCACTACAGGTGGATTGTTTGATTTCGCTGGAAGTTGGGGGCATGGTTTTCAATGTAGAACCAGTGATTTTCCACCCGGGAAGGTTGGAGGGGAATTTGTATGACAGGTATTTGTCGCCGGCCTGCTCACGCAGTTCGATGCCAGTGCCCCCTACAACGGAAAGATGTTTCGAGGTGGGTTGTGGTTTGACGCGGAAGAGGAGGCGGAAAAGATCCAAGTGGGGTTCGATTCCGAGGAAAGCTTCATAGAAATGGATAAAAATCAAAATATGGCAGATGGAGTTCGGGTTGAGGAGATGGAGCTCAAGCCTGTAATAATAAAGAAGGCCGCGAAAGAAAGAACAAGAGGGGAGGACCAATCCCCGTTCGGCAAAATGGTAAAATGTGACGATTTCATCAACATTTTCCATAGGGAAAGGTTCATCAAAAGAGGGGCGCCAGTTGACAAGATTCTTATCTTGCAGCAACCCCTCGGAAACTAGCCTATTAAGATCATTGAGGGAACACTTACTGTTTGACCATTCCTCGGTCGATGGCTGCGCCTCCTTCTTTTTCCCTTCGATCTCTGATTTCTTGGGCGCTATCTCCGGATCCGCTCACCACGAGTTGCTCAGGGGTTGTGGGGAGAGGAGTGGGGAGATCTGGGTGGGGGGATTTCTTCAGGAGGATGGCGGCGGAGCGCGGCTTTGTTTGGGAATTTTTGTGGCTTTTGGCAGATTGCAGATTGAAAGCACAGTCTTTTTCCTCTGTTGCCGTGGGATTAAATAACCCGCGGTTGGGGAAAAGTTTACAGTTTTGAAGTGGAAGAGTCGTTTTTGGGAATATTCTGAAGATGAGGGGTCATTTGGTGGATTGTTTGGATTAAATATTCGATTAATCATCTTTTCAGGTGTGATTGGCCTGAAAAGAGGGGTTTTTCGAATTTTAGATCTAACCCCCATCATTTGTACCATCA
The DNA here is from genome assembly GCF_002211085.1 of Panicum hallii. Classification (NCBI taxonomy): domain Eukaryota; kingdom Viridiplantae; phylum Streptophyta; class Magnoliopsida; order Poales; family Poaceae; genus Panicum; species Panicum hallii. The sequence goes on along the minus strand of NC_038042.1, from coordinate 43,661,105 downwards.
TGTTGGTAAATTACCGTGTGGATATTTTTGCGTTGCATGCCACGACTTTTGGATCCTTATTTCCAAATTTATGGGATTTGGATTCAAGGCTCGGGGGCTGCGGGATACGTGGCATCGACTACTTATTTTTTCGAATTTATTCGAAAGGTGAGTAAGGAAGGTTCAAAACTAATTTGATCCTCATCCTGATTCTCCGATTCAACCTAAAGCTCGGGGGCTACTCCATATGGAGTGTGATTTTTCAATCGCACACCATGTCAGATATATAATTCGGGGCATGAGCACCTCATAGCTTCGACGCAGCCAAGTAAGTACTCGAAGAAGGACTTCAAGATGGAGCTTCAGAAGAAGCCGAAGACTACTTCGAAAGTACTCGATAAGTTTGCAGTACTCAGCTACGAAGAGCTCGGGGGCTTGTCAGACCCGGGGCCACGGGACCGTGTACATAACGTAGTTTAAAGAGGTTTAAGAGATTAAGTCCGTCTCATCTCTTATTCATCTTGTTTATCTCTTGTTTATTCCGTTTAAATAGGAGATAAGGCTAACCGATACAGGAGGAATCTACTCAAGATATGTTCTAGTATGATTCCTTAGCTGGGGTTGGTTAGTATCCTTGTAACCCTGGACTCTCGGATATATAAGGGAGGACAGGGACCCTCTCAAAACAAGATCTCCAGATCATTCTACACCAAAGGCAATACAAACCACTATACAGGACGTAGGGTATTACGCGCCTCGTGGCCCGAACGTGTCTAAGCTTTGTGTTCTTTGCACCTTCGAGTTCCTGATCTCGGCGTCTCCTCACCCAAAACTTACCACCTTGGGTATATCCCTCGGTGGGCAGCCGGTAAAACACCGATACAGCGTGCTTGCAAGAGCTCCTCTTCCAAACCACTCCGAGGGATGGGAAATCATTACCATCAACTCTCCCAACCTTGGGTGCAGGAAGCTTTGCCTCCTTCTCGGATCTCTTCCTCTTCCCCAACTTATCTGCGCTAACTTTTTCCCCCATCTTGAAAGTCATGAGTGATTTCACTCGCATTCGCTCAGGGGCTATGAAATAGAGTTGGAGGACATAGGATCTGAGATTGAGAGGGCGGTGGCAGATGGCTTCTGAATTGGGAGGTGGCGGTGCAAGGGTTTCTACTATGGGGTGGCTGAGAGCAGAAGGTGAAATGGCAAGAAAGCAAGTGAACAGATAATGTTTGTTATCGTAGGGTTAAATAACCAGTGGGTACTGTGCAAAATTTTGGATAAGCACCCAATTGAACGGACCTCTTAGGTTTTCTCTTGGGAACTTATTTATTTAACCATTATTTCAGGTATCCATCTAGAGATAAGGGGGTTTTCAAAAAAATTTTTGACAAAACTAGATTTGGCCATTAAATTAGAGTTTCTATTGTACACTATATATATAGCCACATGGCTTTTTTATCCTTCTTTACAAACAAAGTGTTTGCCACAAGCCTCGGGGGATGCGTGAGACGTGTCCATCTGCAATATATTTTCAATTTTTCTAGAATAAGAAAGGACAATTTTGACCCTCAGTATGATTCTTCGATTCAAACTAAGGCTCGGGGGGCTACTCCATATGAAGTGCAATTTTTTATCGCAACCCATACAAAAAATATTTCACATGAAGATTATTCTTGAAGACATAAGTTGATTGGGGCTAGAGCACCTCTTACCCTCGTGGCATCCTAAAGGTACTTAGAAGGACATCTTCTTATTGAAGCACTCGTTCCATTTCAAAAGTACTCGGTTGGCTGCATGACTCGACTACGAAGAGCTCGGGGGCTTATCGGACCAGTATCAATGGGCCCACTTACGTGTCATGGATTACTTCGGTACAGGGATAGGGCATCTTATGTATCTTATCCAAAAAGCTATCGTAAAGTACTCAGATATGTACAGGACTAGTCGGGATTGAAGGAAAGTACTCGGTGTAACTGTGGTAGGACTCCTTGGGTCGTAACCGACTAGGAACATCTCGATACATGACCTGTAACCATGCCCCCCCCCAAGTATATAAGGCCGGGTAGGGACCCCTCCAAAATATATCAACAACTCATGCAATATGCTATTTGGCGGCCTAAACCTGTCTAAACCTTGTGTTGTGTGCACCATTGAGTTCCTAATCTTGGCGACACCCTACCAACAAATCGACTACCTCGGGGTATCCCTCGGTAGGTTGCCGGTAAAACACCGACAAAGTGTCTTAAGAAAATCATAAGTGTCATCATTCTAATGTGCATGCTCTTGAGTGCAACTCAGATAGTTCAGACAATGAATCTAAAGAAGTTTATACTGCTAAGTTTGTGTGGCCATCCAAATCTAAATCATATGCATGTTCTACTCTTAAGCCAACTCACAAAAATCGGCAAGAATAGAAGTTCACTTTTGATGTATCGAAGTGTGATAGGATATTTGATGAACTATATAAGAATGATACATTAAGATGCCACATACTTTACCACCGCTTGCATAATTCTTTCTCACATGCAACCAACGATTGCAATGTTTTTCATAGACAAATTCAATCGGCCATAAATGAAGGATGACTGGCTCTTCATGCAATGCAAGTTGATATAACCATTTTCCTGTAAATATTCTTGAGTAAAAGAATCCCAATGTGTTAATTTGGCCAAATCAAGCCGAAACAACTGTTGGGGATGTGATTCCGCCAAGCAGTGGGGAGGGAGAGAGGAAGAGAGCTCCGAAGGTCTAAGTGAGAGAGATGATGGTATAAAACATGTGAGCAAGTGAGGAGTGCACGAGTGAGTCCCCTCCTCTTGACCCCCTAGGTCATTTAGATATAGCAGGAAAGGGGTGGCAATTTTTCCCCAGGCCCCTGGTGGGTACAGTATTCATTTATAGGCCATCGGGCCTTTACATGAGGCCCATTTACTGTATGGGCTGGGCCATTCCTCCAACAGTAGTCCCTCAGCTACTTCGGTTTAGCTGGTACAACAAAGCACATTAGCTGAATATATAGGAAGTGGCCTAGACCTATCTATGACCTCAGCCGTGAGGAATGCCCTTATGACCACGCGCTCGTACGCCTTGCTAAAAACTCCATCCAAAAACCCAGTGGGACAAAACAGATGGAAAAAAGAGCACACACATCTTGCGGGTCCACACATACATGACAACAATAATCCAACTAGTGGTTGACTTCGGTCTTGATGATTAAGTGGCTCTTTGGCGATGATGAAGGCAGAAACTTGGCCACTTGAGTTCGTCCCATAGGCTTCAAAGCCTTGGTTCACGAGCACTCGCATCCTCTAAGCCGGTTGAGCCTCGCTGTGCTGCTATAGTCGAAGCAGATGATTCCTGTTCATTCTAGCCAAAGTAGAAAATCCCTCTTCAGCGTAGCTGACATAGTCGAAGTAGAGGAAGCAGTGTAGTCGACATAGTCGAAGTAGAGGAAGCAGAAACGGTGTTGCATTGGTCCTGCCGAAGCCAACAACACCATTGGGTCTCCGCTCGAGAGCACCCAACAAGACTTGTCCGCTAGGAGGTGCTAATCCACGATGGCCCCACCATAGCCCCTTTTGTCCGGGGTTCGCAGTGAAGGCAGCAAAGGTGCTTCACACACAGTCGAAGCAGCTGATGTTGATGAGGGTGAAGTCGAAGTAGTCGTTGCCGAGCCACTCCAGTCGAACACTGTTGATGAGGATGAGGGTGAAGTAATCGTCACCAAGCCCCTCGAGCCAAACGCAGTCGACAAGGGCGAGGCAAAGTAGTCGACGATGAAGTAGACGATGAGCCCCTCGAGTCGAACGTTGTCGTCAAGCCTCATGCCCACGGGCCTTGTGTCACGAGCATCGGGCAAGATTTCGCCTTCAAAGGACTTGGTCTAGTCCTAGTCCCACCATAGCCCGTTTTGGCCGGTGTTCGTGACGAAGGTCCATTACCCCCATGGGTAAATGCAAAAATCCTACAGAATCAAAATAGAAATAGAGCGGACCTTCGCACTACCTTGTCAACTCAACAATTCAATAGCTTATAGCAGTTACAAGTTACCAAAGCTTAGACCCTTGGGCTCCTCAAGTTACGATTGAGAGGGGAGGCAAAGTGGTAGTTGACGCCAAAGTCGATGATGAGCCCCTCGGGCACTTTCGTCTATTCTACAAGCTTTCTATGGGCTGCAAAAATATAACTTCAATTTTCCATCCAGAGTTATGAATTACATAGAAACAAAGCATGCCTTTCTTGGCTTTTTCTGCGTAATCATGTTTGGCGTTACGATTTACCTTTGGCTTTTCGCTTGAGAGGGTATCATTTTTCATTTGTACGACCTTTCGCTCGAGAGGGTTTCATTTTTAATTTCTACGAATACCTACAGCCTCTTGGTTGAGAGGGTTTCATTTTGCTCTTTGGCATTTCTTGCCATTTTGGACGCACATGGCATTGGCTCTAAGGTTTTTTTAGCTCAATAGAGACTTTGACGTAGGCACCCTCGGCTCTTCGGCATTTTGCTCGAGAGAGTCTTTAGCGTGAGCACTTTTGGCTCCACGCTTCGGTGCAGTGCAATGCAATGCAACGTGATTGCAATGGTTGCATGTATGAGATGAATGAATAAATGGATGGATGTATGCTATTGCTATGAGAGTAACAAACGAAGGGTCAGCGTGACAAAGAAGGCACAACCTTCAATTGAGTCCCACTTTCTTATGTGACGAAAGCCTCATGAGTTAACTGGAATCATGTCACCCCGATTTATAAAGAACATAAATCGAGCAATCATATATGTGCCAGGATCAAGTTACACATATATACAACAAAATCATCAAGATATCACAACACATATCACGAATAACATTAATATAAATCGTAAATGAATTATTTTATTACAACCGAATCAAGAATCGGTTCAAGAGTTGCGAAAGCGTAAAAGAAATACATGAAGAGTAGGGCGCCACAGGGACATCGACTGGGAGACAAACGCCTAGAAGTCGTCGAAGCCGCTGACGTAGTCCTCCACGTTGCCGGGCACTGAGCAGCAGTCAAAGATATCCAAGAGAACAGAAAGAGTAGAGAGGCAAGTGTGAGTACAAACTCGTACTCAACAAGTATAACACAAACTATGAGGCTCTAAGATTGGCTGACTCAACTGCATTAGCTTTTAGTCTTGGCAAACTTTTATTAAAGCTAATTACTACAAGTAGATGAATTACCATAAACCCAATTGCATAAGAAATTAATCAATATTAATTAAGAACTACTGAGAAACCATCCAAACCAAAACCACCTGGGGAATCTCCCTAATCAAAGGTTGATAACCCCACTAATCAGACGGAGGATCTGGGCCGCTCATGACTGTGAGCACAGCTGATATATCAGTTTTACACTCTTGAGAGGTTGCACAACTTTACCCACAAGTCGTGAGCTACGCTAGTTGTTCATCACACTTCCTTAGGTGAGATGGCTAGCAAGCACACTACGAGACCGTTACAAAGGATCACGTTGGTAAGGTGTAACCGCTAAGGTTTCTGGATCAGCGACGATGGGGCCCATCTCTGGGGGTACAAGCACACAGCACAGACCAAGCCGGAGGAGCAGGGACCATTGAAGCTTACCACCCCTCTTGCCCACGCGGGTAAGTTACTTCCAAACCAAAATGACCTAATTAGTAAGTCAAGACCGTCCCATTCCAGTCTTGTGGTTGCGCGGTTGTCCCAGGTTGTCGCTCTATGAACCGGTCCTTATGGAGAGTGGCCAACCAAGCACTAAGCACCGTGCTGGCCCCCTAAACCATGTTTCTAACAAAACATATTTTTAAGGACGCACAAACCACTCAAGCACACAGCACAGAGGGTCGGCTCCAGAATTAAGTTGCATAAGACCATTAACAAATTAATTAAAAAGGACCAAGATATGTTATAGCGCAGCAACCTAGCACAACTAACCAAAATGCAACCCAAAGGATATATATATAAAGGATATAAAGTGGCTAGGAAAGTCCTTATAGGCATACAGTATTAAAATGCAGTATGAAATTGTATTAAAAAGTGGTAGGAGGTTCATGTTATACTTGCCTTCCTCAAAACTCTCCTGCTGCTGCTCAAACTGCTCAGAAGATGGCGGCTCCTGGTACTGGTCCAAAGGCTCCGCGTCTACTCACGATCGCAACGCCAAAACATGGTCCAGCACATATACACACATGCAAACGAGGACAAAACATAAGAAACAGTACAACATTTCATCAAAACAGCATACAAAACTATGCTAGAACTATTCTACGCGTTACAACGATCGCGTGGATATAAAGAACACCTAAAACGGAGATAAAACGCGAAATCTAGGGTTAAAACAAGGTCCAGGGACCTTTCTGTAAGAAAAACAGGACTTCCAGGGGGTTCTGGGCAAAAACCAGGGACCTAAATGTAATTAAAGGGTAGACACAGGGGCTAGCACGTGAAAATACAGGGCTTGGACTGCGGGTTCAAATTCCAAAGGGTCCAGGGGTCTAAACGGATAAAACAGGACCTAACCGTAATTATTTTTGAACTACGGGTGGACCGCGGGTTGATTTCGGTGAAGCGCAGGGTCTCTTTAACAAAATTACTGGCGCTGACCGGTACGCTGCTCCTTTGACTCGCGCGCCGGACTGATTTGGGCCACTGGATCTGCATCGGACGGCTCAGGGCGCGGGGTCGCGAGGGGGCAGCGGCGCAGACCGCCGGAGCTGAGTCTCCGCGGCGGCGCTTCACCGGAACTTCGTCGGAGCAGGCGATCTGAGGCGACAGCGGGTCTTTTGGCCTGCGGTTTGGCCGTAGAGCATGAGCGCGGAATGGGTAATCCACTGGTGGGCTCAGGAAGAGGCGGCATCGGCCGGGGAGATGGTTCGCGGGGAGAGGCGGCTCGGGTTCGCCGGCGTTCAACGCTCCGGCTGCAGGGCTGATCTACGGTCTACGGAACTTAGCGCACAAGGGACCAGAAGGGTCGTGCAGTGCTCACCGAGGCCCAGGACAGGCTGGAAGGCGGCAGAGCGGTGACCTCGACGGAGCCTGGCGGGGAGGAAAGCCGGCGCTCGTGGGGAACGAGCCTCAGGCTGCGCTGCAGGGCTCCGGATGCCTCGGTCGGCGGCGCACACGGGCGGTGAGGGTCGTGCCGGGGTTAACGGGCCCGAAGAGGTGATGGCAAGGGCGAATTGCGGTGGTGGTGCAGGGGACGTGCAATGCCGGCGGCTGCTCCAATCCAAGCGGCGGTGGGGGCGGTGTGGGAGCTCGGGGTGCGTTGGAGGGTTGCGGCGGCCTAGGGTGGTCCCAAGGGCAACCGCAGATAAGAAGAGGGGGAGGTGGCCGCCTCGGCGTGCGGATCAATCAAGCAACGGAACTCCACCCCTCACGGAAATCGTTACGGCCCGCTCCTGATCCGAGCGCGGCGTGCTTCTAGAAGGGCCCAGGCGTGGGGGCTAGGCTAGGGTGCAGCTCGGCTGGTTGCTGCGCAGGAGGAGAGGGTCCGGGGTGCGGTGGCGCGGGGCCACAGCCAGCGGCCGAGCAGCCGGATCAGCCGAAGGGGAAAAACAGGTGAGAGCACGAGGAAGAGGAGGAGTCTGACCCGTGGGGCCGCTAGGTCAGAGAGAGAGAGAGAGCGGGGAGAGCGCGTGGTGCTGGCTGGCTGCTGGGCCGCGCGGCCCACGCGGGGGTGGGAAAGAGGGGAGTGGCTGCTGGCTGCGGAGTGAAAAGGAGAGAGGGAAAAGAGATGGGCCGCGAGGGAAAGGCCGGCCCAAGAGCTTTTGCTGCCTTCTTTTGCTTCTTCTTCTTTCCTTCTCTTTTCCCACACTTAACCATTCAAACAAATCTAGTTGAATTCGAATTCAAACCCAGCAAACTCAACACAAATAAAACAATGCTCCAGCATGAATGCACAAGCAAGTTGATCCTATAATATATTTTAATTACTTGCGTTATAAAATTACTTTAAATGCGAGATAAATTAGGGAAAATACTGGGAAATTTATTTGAGCCCAAATAGTTTCATTAAAATTAGGGAAGATTACATTAGGGTGTTACAAATCAAGTAGTACCCAAGTCCAAATAGAATTCCATGAGAGGAGATCTGACGAGCGACCGAAGGCCCTCGTTGATGGTGGAGTTCTGACCGAAGGTCAATCAGGATAGGGTACCAACATTGAAATCACTTGATCATATGGACCGAAGCCAAAATTAAGTCAGAAATCAAATAAGCTTTGAAACACCGTCGAAGGTTGAAGACCACCTCTGAGTCACCATAAAAAAAAATGTAAAAACCAATTCCGAAGGGTGTAAAAACAACTTTGAGTCACCACAGAAGGGTGAAAAGTTAATCCTGAAGGATGAAAATTGATTCCGAAGGTTCACTACCAATGAAGATATTTTTGGCCCGAAGGTATAAAACTGTCGAAGGTAGATAAGAAAACGAAAAAGGTATTTTGGGCCGAAGGTGTAAAAACCGATGAAGGTAGTCAAAAAATTGACAAAGGTATGTTTTTTGGACCGAAGGTATAAAAATAGACGAAGGACTCAAGGAAACGACAAAGGTATTTTTTGGACCAAAGGTATAAAAACCGACGAAGGTAGTCAAGAAGACGATGAAGGTATTTTTTGGACTGAAAGTATAAAAATCGACGAAGGTAGTCAAGGAAACGACGAAGGTATTTACGCGACCAACTTATCCGATGGCCAAAGTCTAAAATGTCAACTCGAAGTCACCGCCGAAGGGTAAAAATCCACCGAGTCACTGCTAGGTGGTAAAAATAAACTAAGTCACTGACCAAAAATTAAGTCACCGTTGAAGGGTGAAAAACCGATTACGAAAGGTAAAAACCAACCACGAGTTACCAACGAAGGGTGAAAAATTGATTCCGAACTGTAAAATCAACCCAGAGTCAGCACCGAAGGGTGAAAAATTGATCCCAAAGGGATAAAAACTAACCCCAAGTCAGCACCGAAGGGTGAAAAATTGATTCCAAAAGGGTAAAAACCAACCTCGAGTCACTACACCCGAAGGGTGAAAATTTGACTCCGAGGGGGTAAAAACCAACCCCGAGTCAGCACCGAAGGGTGAAAATTGATTCCGAAGGGGTAAAAACCAACCCTGAGTCAACACCAAAGGGTAAAAAATTAATTTCAAAGGGGTAAAAAAATCCCAAGTAAACACCGAAGGGTGAAAAATTTATTCTGAAGGGGTAAAAACCAACACCGAGTCAACGCCGAAGGGTGAAAATAGTTCGGAATCACCGCCGAAGGGTCAACCAACTCACTAAATAAATCCTACTGAGACGAGACCGAAGGATGAAAACCTACGAAAGCATTCTCTCGATAGAAGGTACTTCTCACCTCTCTTTTCTCTCTTCAGTTTTTTTTTATTTTCAAGCCAAACATGCGGTGGGCGTCAAACTATTGAGGATGTTACTCCACCAAGCAGTGGAGAGGGAGAGAGGAAGAGAGTTCTAAAGGTCTAAGTGAGAGAGATGATGGTACAAAACATGTGAGCAAGTGAGGAGTGCTCAAGTGAGTCCTGTCCTCTTGACCTCTTAGGTCATTTATAAAGAGGAGGAAAGGGGGTGGCAATTTACCCACAGGCCCCTAATGGGTACAATATTCATAAATAAGTTATCAGGCCTTTACATGAGGCCCATTTACTATTTGGGCTGGGCCATTCCTCCAACAACAAAAGGGAAAAATGTAATTGTTGGTGAAGAATGATCTGAGTCTATGAAAAATGGAGAGAAAAGTTCACTGGAGAAGACCCCTGAAGTTTCATTGAAGAATTCGACGCTCGGGGAGCAAGACAAAAGCAAAGGTGCTAGTTTTGCGACAACCGGTCTGACAGGTCCTACTAGGCACTCTGAAAATAAGTCTAAGTCTATGAATAAAGCAAGGCCAAGCTTTGAAGAGCTTCTGGCCAAGTATAAGAAGAAAGGAGGTACTCAAGAGACGGCTGAGTAAACCAAGGGTACGAAGTCATCGTCAGAACATCGAGAGCAACCAGATTCTTATCCGCATCAAGGTAACCATGCTGCTGCACCATAGTCGTTTGCTGGACCAGCTAGACCATGGTTTTGTTCGTATCCTTGCTATTATACATCTTCAGATAATGGTAGAATGCATATGCAACCATATATCATTCAATACCCTTCTACATATTTAAATGGTGGTTCATTGCAAAGACCACTTATGGCTAATAATAATCTTGTCAGAAGTATGCTTATCAATGTAAAGGAGGTGTGAACAACAAGAAACAAGACAATAAGTGTTTGCAGCTGAGGTGGTATCCCTCTGGCTTATCTCACACTCAAAAGAGGAGGTTACAATGGATGTGCAAGCAAGAATCAATGGAGCAACAAGTGGAGATAATACTAGCGAGGTCAGCAATCACTAAGAAGGTATGGAAGCCGAAGCAAGTTGTTTCATCATCACCTTGAATTAGAGCAAGTCATGGCCGATAAAATATATCGCCCTTAGAAGTAATATATGGCCGATACATTGTTCGTCATCATCCTTAAGCAATTTTGGTCCAGAAGATTATTTCTTTGCATGCAAGCTTTGCTAGAAATCAAGGGGACATATGTTAGCGACCAAAATTGGCATGCCTGGCTGTACCGGTCTAATCAGTGTTCAACAAACCAGTCAGGTCGGTCTGGGTGACTTTGTCAAAATGCAAATTTGACTTCACCTTAGCGTAGCTCTCATAGACACGATCAACATGCATATATATAATGTCCGATTTGGACCTCGGATGAGAGAGTTATAACTTCGAGAAGACTTGACCTAGATCGGACCGGTCAGACCAATCCAAGCTGTACAGTCCGAGTTAGGAGTTGTATTTTGATACGGGATTTGTATGAGTTTTAACTTCCAATGGGGTAAGTCTTCCCCTCAGGGCCACGGCCCATTGTATTTTGACACAAGAATCCTCGTCAGGCTGCTCCGAGACCGGTCTGACCAGTCCACCATAAAGGTCTGACTGGTTTGCGCAGAGGCACCGCGAGGTGCGCTGCTGCGTGCTGCACTTTCAATGCTTGGTTTGGCGCATGCTTACCATGTTTTCGCATCAACAAATACCGGGAACAAATTCAGGTGACATTGGCTTCAAAAATTCTTTGAACCTCTCCATGCGTACTCATTGATGATGTCATCGATGATACTCATGCACGAAGTGGAGTAACTCGTGTCTAACAACTGACAACGACACAAGATCGGATGACCGGTGGAAAATAAGCAAGGAAAAAAGCTACGTCGGGCGATGATACATGTCACTTACAACGAAACACTCGCAGGGCCAATCAACAGCGATGGGTTTAATATCCCAGATAATTTCTGTTTTGAACCTCTCCAGGTGCGTGACCCAAGTAGGCCAAAACCATAGTCAGCTAGGCTGAATCTGCCTAAGAGCACGATGGCGAGCTGTTGCATTAACATGTCATTGGCCATCATACCGTGCAACATGGTGCGTATCCGCTAGCTATGTGAATCCGCCACTTTGCTGACTTCCAGGCTAATAAAGAACTCAAGCACTGCCCAAACTGCACCATGTGGAGGAGAAGCAACAACAGCAACGGACATAACACTAAACAACATTATCGTTATGCATGGAAACTAAGCGCCATCGTGACATGTCTTCGCAGTGACGCATTGCCAAAAAAATATAGAACTGCTTTACAGGAATCGCAGGATCGGAGGCCCATGGAGCGGTCCAGCGATACACTGGGTGCTCTTCGCGGACAAAGCGTCGAGCACCTGGAGTTGCGCTACCACCTGCCGGCACCGAAAACAAAGCTAACGATCAAATCTGCATTTTTTTTCTATCTGGTGAGGTCGTCTAGCACTAGGAAAGTGCAACAACAAAATGCAAATATATAGGAGTCCATGATTTTCGTTTTGAGCTTTTCAGTAACCTTATATTGGATAGCGGAGCAGGCTATCGGCATAAGAAGCATATTCGTGGAGTGCGGATAATCGAAGACCCATGACATAGCAATGCAGCCAAGATGATCACGACAATGGAACCGGGAGAATTCTAGGCTGAACCAAGCAACCCGTTATAAGGCGATCGGCGATGGAAGTAGTAACTAACCTTTGTGCGCAAGGCATTAGGGAGATTGTATGATCATCGGTTGCGACACAAGTGGAGCATCCGTGCACGCATTAACAAATATGGCGGAGGCGAAGCAAATGGGTGTGTGCCGGCCATCTGTGTTGTGTGATTTGAAGTAGCGACGGTGATGACATCCGGAGATATGAGCGGCTCTAAGAAGAATCCTGATTTAGAAACAACATAGAGCCACAATGATAACGAAGAAGAGAACATCAGCGGCATGGTGTGGACATCATGGAGCTGCGATGCAATTCAAAAAATAGTAGAAGATGAGATAATGTGTAATTTAGAGAGTGTGACGATGACCATAGAATACAAGAACAACTACGATCAAAAGAAAGAAAAAGAAAAAGGAAAAATAGGAAATTTGGATTAGATAAGAGCTAAAAGTGATGCATCCGCAACTCATTTATATTTTACTTACAACTCAAATTTAAATTCTAATTATTTGTTCTGGTGGTATCCATACTAAAAAAAGATGTTTCTATATATAAACCTTTTCTCCTGAACTCTTTTTAGTCCAAAGAGATGCGCTTTAGAATATGAGGATGAAAAAAATGTATGGACGATACTTTCGTCTGTTACAATCATATGACTAAACAACTATCTGTATTCATTTATTTTGAAATAAACCACCAAAATATTGGTATAAAAAAGCTAGCAACCCAGGCTATTAGCGAGGGCGCGTCACCTTTCTAGTTTTACATACTAGAAAGGTATGCAGCTTTGCCGTGCAGGACCCGTATTTCATGTCGTTGGATTATGGTTGATACAATTCACGTACAGAGTAGTAATTATTGTATATGTAGGTGTCATGGTCTGCAGCCCGTTGTTATACTTGGTATATATTTTGGACTCTCTGTTGCCGTGATGCCACTATTTAAGTAGGATATTATTTTTAGTATGGAAATGGAACTAACTTTTTATTATATTTTTAGTGTTTTTAGTTATAGTATTTTTGGTTATCATTTATTGTATTCAAAACTTTGAGTTTTAGGTTTTGAAATTTTGAGCAATTTTTGTATTCAAAACTTTTTGACGTAAAGGCGTTTCGGTATTCGAATCGTAGGTAGAATGGATCTTACGTAAATATTTATGCAGATGAATTGTAAAACCGCATTGAATTCAAAATTATACTATATATAATAAAGCTGTAGATTTTGAAATTTTGAGTAACTTTTATATTGAACACTATTTAATTTGAAGACGTTTGGTGTCCATATTGTAGGTATGATGGATCGTATGCAAGCATTTGTGCAAATGAATTGCGAAAGGTTTTGAATTTTAAAATTTGCTCAATAATAAAGTTTTAGTTTTAAATTTTTTTCAAATTTTGTATTGAACAACTTTTAATTTCAACGCGTTTTGGTGTTCAAATTGTACGTATAATATTGCTCGTGTAGAAGTAACTGATGGAACTGGTTGTGGTTTGATTTAATTAAAATTCGAGGGTTTTCCTAAAACGATTCCTGAGAGAGGACTAGGACGGCAGGTTAATTTTATGAAAATGTAAGATTTTCTTTGCAAATTTCCTTGAATCGGGAAGGTTGGACTGTGGCTTGATTTTGAGAAAAGTTGTGGTTTTGTTAGTAAAATTACCAGAGAGAGGAGGCCGGACTGCGGGTTAATTTCTCTAAGAGTGAAATGCACTAGAGGCCCATCAACTTATAAGAGGGTGTCACTTAGGTCCATCAACTTTGAAATTGCATTTATAGGTCCATAAACTTGTAATTTGTATCACTTAGATCCACAAACCCTAAAAGTAAATTCCTAGGTCTGTAAACTTGTAATGTGTGTCACCTAGGTCCATATCCCTCCACCTAGCTTTCATGCACTGATATCATACCAACATGAATCTACACAACATGAATCTACATGGTGCCCGTAATTTTCACAGAAGGGTCAAATTTGAGCCCCAATTTTGAATCAAGTGCATAGCGAGAGGAGAGAAGAGGGATGAAAGACTTATCTCGCAGATTATTGATATGTATTAGGATTCAAAGGGGGCTTACGGACTGCCACTAGTGAGTTCTTGAGCTTAGATCTAGATATGACCTCGTAATATGGGTGGAGAGGAGGGGGTGATGGATTGGGATAGGTGGAGGAGATCACAGAGGGACTCAACAACATGTGTATCATGGTAGGGGATATTATGTCCTCCGTGACGCGGGTAGCCGGATATTCATGGATAGTGATACCTTTATGGGCGCGTTTGTAGCCACATGATTGCTCATGGAAAAAGTTCATGGACCTAAAAATGCACTTTTAGAGTTTATGGATCTAAGTGACACAAATTACACGTTTATGGACCTAAAAATACACTTTCAGAGTTTATAGACTTATGTTTTCAAAGTTTATGGACCTAAGTGACACAAATTACAAGTTGATGGACTAAAAATGCACTTTTGGAGTAAGTGAACCTAAATGACACACCCTTACAAGTTGGTGAACCTCTGGTGCATTTTGCTCTCTCTATGTTGCAAAATGACCGGGACCGCACGATCTAAACCGTCTGCCCGGCCGATCCGATAGCCGGGAATTGCCGGTGACGTGGTCACGCTAGAGGGTGCATGAATCATATATAGAGATTTGGAAGACCAACATATGCTGAAATTTAATTAATAATTGTAGCATGAAAGAAAGGACAAGAACTGCAGAAAGTAGCATATCCATTTGGGGAATCTAGTCAGGAAGAGAGCACACAGCGAGAGCTGGTGGAGGAGAGAATGAACAGTGAGCTGTGGAAAGATTGAGATTTGTCTCTCGGTAGTACCTGTTGTAGATGCAAAAGCTCAGACCTTCCGGCTCCTTTTGACAAATAACAGTACCAGATTCTCTGAATTTTCTAGATGCTGGTTATTGACCATCTATTTGCATCTATTTCGCAATTCCATTCTCTCCGTTATTCCTAGCATTGATCAGATGAAGGAGAGACTTGACCAAACACTGCTTCAGTTCTCACATGACGAAAGCAGACACCGAACCTCCGTTCTCCATTAATGTACCTTCTTGTGAGGAGTCCAGCCCGCAACGTATCATTCAAAATTTTCATGTTTTCTCCTCCAGCTTCCGGCGTATCCTGGCACTTATTCGGAGCAACAGATGTTTACTGACAGTAATTAAAAGTCAAGAAGTCACCGGCACATTTGCAGAAGCACCCTAGTTTAGATTATTTTACTTCACACGAGTAAATTACGATGCAAATTGCTTGAATGAACAGAACCAAACAATCATTTCAAAAAATAAAAGAAAATTGTCCGTAGCAAATGAATTAGCTGCATTAGCTAGACGAAATACTCGTTCAGCGGTATGGTTAGATCATACTACTGCATGTGTCACTGGTCTAATCGGCGCCGATCGTATCCAGGAACAGTCTAGCTGCTAATAAAGCTCTCTCTTTACCCAAAAAAAACCATCAAGATGACATCAAAATCCCAATCAGGCATGCAAAGTGAAATTGGGATTGGGGTGGAGGATGTGAGATCCGGCTACTACTAATGTTTTGGGAGTCCTGATTTCTGAAATTTGCAAAAATTCTGAGGGAGGGATTCTTCTGGTTTGAATGGTGCTGGCGTGATTCGGTTTTTTGAAGGTGCAAGATGGCAACAGCTACCTGCTGGTTGGCAATTGATTTGTTTGTTTAACATTTGTGTATAGCGGTACTACCGTACAACTATACTATTTTATTATCGTGTGCTTTGTCCATAGTGATAGTGCTATGGGGGTACGGGCAGCTCTTAGCCTCACGAGTTCTGCAGGCGGGCCCGCGCTCCATCGTCTTCACAACGTTGCTACCGGTGATAAAAAATTGAGCTACCCTACGCCGGCGCAGGAAGGAGTGCGCAGGATCGGGACGTCTACAAGCACAGCCAGCAAATTATACTGGAGTAAGATCTGAGCTAAGGTGGCAGCCTGCAACTGGTGAGTAATTCTTTAGCCCCCTTGCATTTCATATTTCGGAACTCGAGTAAATTTGAGCCCTTTGATCGAGTGACTTCACTTCTAATTATCGAAATTGCACAGGAACGTATGTGGCTTGCAAATTGCAGCACGTGATCGATATGATCGATTCTTTAGTTGCAATGCAAGCTCACCTATCCAATTCCTTGTACACATTTTATTTGTGCTGAAAACGAATTCCATGCAGGATTCAGGTCTTCTTTTGCAACAGATGGACGTCCCCCTGCGGTTGCCTTCTTCACGGCTGAGTCATCACTGATGGCATGGCTCATAAGGTGAGGGTCCTGTTGATTCACTCGTGTCCGGCGGCTGTTTATCAAGGATAGAAAATAAGGTGATTCCGCCTTGTTACGTGGGGAGGCATCACCGACGAGTATTGCGACTTGGTGATGTTCTCCAAGTAGCGGTTCCTAAAATCTGGGGTTAATTCCGTAGGTCTAACCTTGGCTGGTTGTATCTAGTAATTTTTTTTGAATGAACCGCACAAGAAAATGTGGGCTTCTATTGATATAGCAAAAAAAAATATAAGACTACGGTCCTAGAAGATCATAGGCAGAAACATGAAAAAAAAGAAAAAATAAACTATACTCACCCGGTTCGATTGGCATATCAACACGAGTAACACTCAACTTAAAACCGACAAATCCAACCAGTTGGATTAGGACTTCAACGCGGCCGCATAACTCCTTTCGACAACAGCAGCCGGACTGAAAGCCTTAACGTGGCGCACACCAACATTCCCACTCTCATGTAGTCACCGAAATATCCAAACGCGACCCCGTGTCGACAGGGATCCGAGAGAAAACAAACCGTATCGCACCAAGAAGGCCACCGCCATGCGGGACCCTTTGTCGTAGTGCCACTGCAACACCACACTCCTGGTAGAGTGAAACCACCAGATTCGGACCTCTCACAGGCTGCCTCGTAGTCGCCACCACGATAGCACAAACGCGCGGGGGCCTTGCCACACCTGCTGTTGGACTCCACCTCGCTCTCGTCGCCTCGAAGAAAATACCGCGTGCGGGGGCCTCGCCATATCCACCACAGTAATCCATGCCACAGATCTGTTTCTATTGTCGCCATCAGAATGGAGGGTAAAGCTGCCCTGCTTCCCAAGGTCCCCATCGAACAGCCAAACCGCCGCCGCCTTAAGCCAACTTCGCCTTGTTGTTCCACCCGCGCACATGCCTTCGCCGCCGAGGCAGTAGCCAAAGAAGTCGCTTCGTTGTCTTCTGACGAAGTACCACACCAGAGTAGCCCAGCGATGCTGAGCCACCCGCCGTAGTCCGTTGCAAGCCTAGTCATCCCACGGTGTCGTTGCTACAAGCACCGTCCTCCCACGCAGTCCCACGCTACATTGACAGTTGCCAAGCAACGCCAGCCGCTACTGTTCGCTACAAGCAGCCAACCTGACAACAATGTGATAACTGCTGGCTGCCACCAGAACTGCGATCGCCACCACGCGAGCTCAGCAACTCCTATCAAGCTAACCATCCTACACCATGCTGCCTCGCCGCGCCGCTAGCCCGTCGCGGCAGGACCGCCTCCACTAGCTGTAGACTCCTATCGGTACATACAGAAAGGGGTACCTCCTACTGGTGTGTCCATCCCGAGGGGCGCAAGGTTATCCGTAACCTCGCACTAAGCCTCTGGGCGACGGTGTCAGACCCGGGGCCACCGGGCTGGGCACGTTACGTAGTTTAAGAGATTAAGCTCGTCTTATCTCTTATTCATTTTGTTTATCTCTTGTTTATCCCGTTTAAATAGGAGATAGAGCTAACCAACACGGAGAGGATCTACTCGAGATATGCTCTGGTATGATCCCTCGACGGGGGTCGGTTAGCATCTTTGTAACTCTAGCCTCTCGGATATATAAGGGAGGTCAGGGACCCCTCTAAAAATAGAAGATCATTAGGTCATTCTACACCAAAGGAATACAAACCACCATACAGGACGTAGGGTGTTACGCTCCGTGCGGCCCGAACCTGTCTAAAGTCTTGTGTTCCTTGCACCTTCGAGTTCCTTATCTCGGCGTCTCCTCACCCAAAACTTACCACCTTGGGTATATCCCTCGGTGGGCAGCCGGTTAAACACCGACAGCTGGCGCGCCAGGTAGGGGGGCGCGTCGAAGATCCATCGGCGAACTCGTTGGCATCTTTCTAGTTCACCAGGTGGCGGATTGCTACCTTCATGCATGTGCATCGGCGGATCGATTCATCGAGTTCGAGATCGGATTGTTCAGCGAACGGCTACATCGACCTCGACTACTCGGCTCGACTTCGCCTCGTGCTGCAACGTCGATGCACCGCGGCCGTCGACCTT
This sequence comes from Panicum hallii, assembly GCF_002211085.1. Taxonomy (NCBI): domain Eukaryota; kingdom Viridiplantae; phylum Streptophyta; class Magnoliopsida; order Poales; family Poaceae; genus Panicum; species Panicum hallii. The sequence continues at coordinate 43,642,736 of NC_038042.1, read as the reverse complement.
GACGACCCGGTTCAACTTCGGCTTGTGCCGCAATATCCGCGCGCAGCACCGACGGTTTCGACTACTTCGACTTCGCGAGGACAATCGGCAGCTCGCCGACGACTACTTCAACTACTCGTCTCGATTTGAAAACTAGTCGGAGTCGACTCTGACTAGTCGAGCTTCATCAACAAACCGTCGCAGCTCCATCAACGAGCTCCGCGGTTTCGTCGATAATCATCCACGAATCAAGCTAAGTGATTTATACTTTTTCCGACTTGCTCTTCACAGAATCGGCTACGCTTTCGGGTACGCCTCTCGATGGGCATGAAACCCTCGGGGGCTACACCTTGATCGACTACTCCTGGGATGTTAGACCGATAGCCACAGCTTTGGTGCACCGAGTACTGGAGGCTCTGCCACAGACTCAATGCACCGAGTGCTGGCGGCTTTGCCACGGCCTTAGGACACTGACTACGGAGGCTGCGCCACAATGTTGTGTTCTGAGTGCTGGAGGCTTCATGGGACTACACCCTATGGAAGTATAGATCTTTGCGTGTTGCCACACACGCTCTCGCTGACTACTTTATGCGCAGCGCGCATCCTCTTTGTCACATGACGACTTCTTTGTTTTCTCTTAACGGTTGCTAAAGTACTCCGGTAGCACACGCCTTAATCCGTGAAACCTCGACTCTTCTGTAAGCCTATGCTCCTACGCGTGCATGCGGCTAAGCTCACTACGCTATGGTCTACGGCCATCAGGGATCAGGTGCTTAAACGTAACAGGCTAACTGCCCGGAGAAATTACATGGCCTAGCAAGAGCAAGATGCGAAATTTTTACACCGAATAAAATTTGGTGTCTTTATACTGAGTACTACTCGGTATCTTCGCATTATGCTACATAATATGTGCATTGTCTTTTTTCAGGTCAAGCTTCAGCAACAACCCTCCAGGCAGCGCGGCGTGCCATCTCAGTTTCGCTAGTTCCCAGGCTCGGGGGCTGGGCGATGCGCACTACTCGACATGACTTTTTCGGCTCTCCTGGCTTGTAAGCTCAGGGGTTGGATGCCGCAAAACTACTCGAAGACAACTCATATGAAGACTGAGAGTGCAGAAGAAACCTTAAGTCACCGCGCGGTTAAATAAACCAGCGGGAGGCTTAATTTCACTATGCAGAAGACGAAGAGTTTTTCTCGGGATTTCAGAGTAACACCCATGCCACGGTTTTTGGATCCTTATCTCCAATTTTGAGGGATTTGGATTCAAGGCTCGGGGGCTGCGGGATACGTGGCATCGACTACTTATTTTTCAAATTTCTCTGAAGGATAAGGAGGATTACAGACAAATGGGACCCTCAGCCTGATTCTCCGATTCAACCTAAGTCTCAGGGGCTACTCCATATGGAGTGCGATTTTTAAATCGCACACCATAACAAAAATTCGGGGCATGAGCACCTCATAGCTTCGATGCAGCCAAGCAAGTACTCAAAGAAGGACTTCAAGACGAAGCTTCAGAAGAAGTCGAAGATTGCTTCGAAAGTACTCGATAAGCCTGCAGTACTCAGCTACGAAGAGCTCGGGGGCTTATCAGACTCGGGGCCACCGGGCTGGGCACGTTACGTAGTTTAAGAGATTAAGCTCATCTTATCTCTTATTCATTTTGTTTATCTCTTGTTTATCCCGTTTAAATAGGAGATAGAGCTAACCAACACGGAGAGGATCTACTCGAGATATGCTCTGGTATGATCCCTCGACGGGGGTCGGTTAGCATCTTTGTAACTCTGGCCTCTCGGATATATAAGGGAGGTCAGGGACCCCTCTAAAAACAGAAGATCATTAGGTCATTCTACACCAAAGGAATACAAACCACCACACAGGATGTAGGGTGTTACACTCCGTGCGGCCCGAACCTGTCTAAAGTCTTGTGTTCCTTACACCTTCGAGTTCCTGATCTCGGCATCTCCTCACCCAAAACTTACCACCTTGGGTATATCCCTCGGTGGGCAGCCGGTTAAATACCGACAGACGGGGCGTACGGCCCGAGCCTGATAGCTGGGGGCATGGTCTCCGGACCTCCACCCACGCACTAGCAGGCCCAGCGCCTCCACGTGCCCGCAAGGACAAGGTGCTTAGGAACGGCTACCACGGGCTCCCGCGTGTAGAAGCCGGACCCCCAGGGGGCCTGAGCGCCAGGACCAGCCACGGGGTCCAGGACCTCCCATCCCGGGGAGGAGGTCTGGTGCCGCCACGTGCCCCAGAGGAAGCAGCTGCTAAACCAGCGCTGCCACCTGTCCGGAGGACTCCAGTCTTCTGTGAGAAGCCAACCCAACTACCGCATTAAATGCGGGTGGTTGGGGTGCGCGTGCCTGAGACAGGGCATGAGCGGCCCTCTGACACGTTGGGCAGGTATGGCTGACATCACGGTAAATCCGCCAGTTACCGAGGCGGCGCGTCATGTCACCGCGCCGCGTGAGCGAGCGAGGGACGAATAGTCACATCACAGCGCCGCGCGCATGGGTGAAGGGTTATTATGACCTGCAACAGGAAGGCCACGGCGTGCGCTGCTACAGTGCCCGGAGGCTACAGCACGGCAGGTCAGTGTAGCCCCTTCACCTGTCAGCGGGAGCTAACTCTACAGCGACAGTGCGACTCCCTTTACGCGTGTCTGCGACAGCGGACCCTATGATAACATAACGGCACAAGACCATATCCAGACGGAGGGAACACACGGAGGCTGATGAGGAAGATCTCAGGATCTGAGGCATTAAAGGCTTCGATGTGTACGTTATTTAATATGTCACCAGGTCCACCTGTCGAGACCCCGCTCAGTGTACACGCTCCCCTTGAGTCTATAAAAGGGAGAGCGCGCACGTTAGAACACAAGTTTTCACGAGTCCACAAACTCACAAGCTCACACACACACCCCTCAAGTTTCACAGTCACTTGGAAGAGTTCACACACACAAGGAAGTTGACACTCATACAAGGTTAGCCGTTACTCACCAAAATAAGCAATACATCACATAGTGGACGTAGGGTATTACGCTCAGGCAGCCCGAACCACTCTAAACTCTTGTGTGCTTCTTGTGTTCATACGCCCCTAGATCGAGCATTCTTTGAGTTGCCCCAAACTCATCCTAAACTAGGATAAGGCGGGTGCACTCCGCCACCCGGCTGGACAAATCCTCCGACACCTCCCATGATCAGTGTCGTCACCAGCAATGCCGCAAGCCAAGTTGGGTCTCTAGAGACAACGTCTCCAAGGAGGGAACGACGCCAAAGATGCCGTTGTCGCTCGTCCAGAGAACTGGACATGATTTCCACCTAGAAAACCCCATGCAGGAGGGATGAAGCTCCAACATAACACCCCAATGGGGAGAATGACGCCCTAGGGCACCGCTGTCATTGCCACCAACAAGATCACCGGCAAAGGCTTTCGCTTGGAGCAGCCCATCCCTACACGCTACACGCACACAGCCCAGCGCTCCCAGGACCACCGCCATGGAGGCCCACCATGGGGGCGGCGCCGCCGTGCCTCCTCGCACCGCGCCGCCGTTCTTCCTCATTCGCTGTCACTGCACGCGCACACCTCGTGCTTGCCGCCCCGACGCGCCGCGCCATGCTTGCAGCCACCAGGCCGCCTCGATGATCTATGCCGCCGCACCGCAACCGCGGCCCCCCACAGCCCTGCCGCACCGGCGCGAGGCCGCCAGCTCACTTCATCATGCAGCGTCACCATGCCGCTACTATGGTCCCCGGTCAGCCTTGTCGCGCCAGGGCCCACGGCCACCGGACAACCTCGTTGCTTTGCACCGCCGCGCAGCCACCGTAGCCCCGTGCCGCTCCAACGTGGGCCCATGCCCAAGCGGGGAGTAGCAGCGCGCCACGACATCACGGACGACTCTCCTTTGTGCTGCCGCAAACGGCAAAGGCAGCAGCCCAGCTCCACCTTAGCGCCTCTTCGCATGGGTCGGGTGCTGCTCGCCTGAAAGCCAAGCTCGCCGATACCCGCCTAGATCCAGTCCTTGCACTGCCGCATCTCGCCACCAAGGGGGCAGATCTATACCCGGCAGCGTCTTCGCCTCCCATCCGCAGCAGCAAGCCAGACCTGGAGAAAATGCCCCGCGCGCCGCCTTCCTTGTGCTCACGCGGGCTTCCGGTGGTGCCCTCCAGCGGCGGCAAGGTAGAGGCGAGGGAGGAGGAGGCCGGCGGCGCAGGCTGCCCCCGTGTCGTCCAAAAGGAGCGACGCGGGGGCCGAGGGTTACGGTGAGCTGTTATGTTGTACCTAGCGATGGATGCTTTATTATTGCACAAGAAGGCATTGTGTGTAGTTTGAAAAGCTTGCTTCCAAGGCACTCTTTGCCTACATGCCCATTTAGCTCGTGTACACGCTGTGTAAACGGTACATAATAGCTAGCCATGGTCGTGTAATCAGTCGTTTACCTAGTTTAATGACTGTTTAAACTGTTTAAATAGCCGTTTAGTTCGAATAAATAACTAAAACGATAGGTGACTGCATTTAGGCTAACACCGTTCCAAGGTGGAAACTCATGATTTGACCTTCGCTGGTTGGAGCACGGCAACGATGGCATGTGAGACGTATTGCCTTTTGGTGGGCCTCTTTTCGCAGTCCAAGTATTTGTTATAGGGGTGGATGAAACTGAAAGACATTGTTGTGTGCTACTACGGCTCCCTGCGGTATCATTTTATTGTTTTCCTATTTAATTGAATTAATTATAGGTGATGTATATTGTAGCTTGGCAAATGCCGGGAGTGAACTTAGCATGATCGTATCATCTTAATAATGTAATTTACTAAGATAAATGAAGGTCCAGTGCTTCCGTGCAAGAATGTAAATGAAAATATGACAAATATTATATAGAATCAAACAAACAACTGTAATTTTCATGAATTTGAATAATCACTTATAGTTTACATAGGTCATGGTGTTACTACTGTACGCAGTCTAATGAGTTCGTAATTTTTTAATATACAATGTAACAATCTCAGCTAAACGGATTCATCAATTCCATGTTTTTTCTGAAGTCTATAGGTGGAGTTGGTTGAGCGGAGCTGGATTTTGTGAAGTAGAGCACTCCAAACAGACGCTAAGGAACATAAATTACGAAAGTGCGACTTCATTTTCCACAGAACGCTTCCTCTTGGCGGCTGCTGGTTTGCTCCCTAGAATCTCACAAGTGTAGATGTGGCTGTAGTAGGGTGGTATTGGAGAAGTCCACACGAACTGAAATTTCCCCTGGGCCCTAACAACCTCACTTCCGAAAATCACCTCGTGTACCGTCATTACATCTGGAACCTCCACCGGCGAGGAGCATTCGTAGTGGTGATGGATCATGAGATCCGCAAAAGCCCGACCCATCCTTCCAAGAAGTGCCGGTCCGTCCTGGTTAAGAGTAGCAAATGGGTTGCCACCAAATCTGGAGCCATGCTTGTCGACGAACTCTCTGTAGAGGGCCAGGACCTTGCCCCAGAAGCGAGCGTCCAAGTTGCCCCTCAGGACGCGGGCGGTGATGTGCGCGCTGATGAAAGCTCCGTTCATGTTCCTGGCCACCTCCATGGCCATGTTCGCAAGCCTCGGGTGTGCCCCGGGATCGGCGCTCCCGAATGCGAGCGTCCTGAAGAAGTACCAGTACGCCTCGCGCGGCAGGAATTTCAGAGTAAGAGGCCGCGCTGTTCCGACCCTGGTGACCTTGTCGGACCGGCTTGTGACTATGATTTTACTGCCACGTGGCATCCACAGTTTAGATGAGGAGTACAACCTGGTCCATGCGTCCTCGTTGAAATCCCCGGCAACCTCAACAACGACCAGAAATTTCCCATCTCTACTGTTCGAGTTGGAGCCACGGTCACCATTTCTCATTGAGCATCTCTGTCTCAATGCAGCCAGCTCACCATCCGTAAAGTCGAGGTCGTTCAGGAGCACGATCTCTGAGAAGCGATCGCGGACTCTCTCGTCCTTGCAGACATGAGTGACGACGGTGGTCTTGCCGACCCTGCCAGGACCGACGATCGGCAGGACCTCCGGTTCTTCAGCGCCATGGGATGGTTGTGCGTGCAGCAGGAAGCTGATGACATGTTCAGTCTCCATCTGGCGGCCGAACATGCAGTTATCCAGCATGAGGTGCATGCTGTAGGGCTGCCGGTACCGGCGAGGGTAGCTCGTCAGGAACAGGACCAGCACGTCCGCATCGGCTACCATGGAGATCAGTCGATCGAGCGCCTCGCGTAGCTGTGCCAAGATCCGCGCACTCCCACGGGAGAAACGGGGAATTTTTGCACAGTTGGCTATGGACAGGGGCACGGAGCGACGAACAGGTTGATCTGTGTCGTCCTCCGTAGCGTGAGGCTGGTAGTGGTACCTGAAGTTGTCGAGCGCGTAGCTGCCCTTATGCACAGCGTCTCTCAGCATGTCCAGCTGCAGGAGCATGGCTTGGTTCGTGATGTGCCGTCCTGTGGCCTCGTCGACGATAACCTGTGCCTGGAGGAGAGCCCTCTGCAGGCTGTCCTCCAAGGCCGGCGCCGGCGGCGTCGAGACCTTGCTGAGGATGAAGTTAATGGATCGAGCCATCACCTCACCCAGGACTGAAGAAAGCAGAGTCTCCATTTGGATCTCTCTCTCTCTCTCTCTCTCTCTCTCTCTCTCTCTCTCTCCTGAGGAAGGCAACCCTGCGGGATGAGCAAGACAAGGCTCAAAGAAATCAAGAGACTAAACTGACAATTTAACTAGTCCATTCACCTGCTGCGTTGACGGTGACTTGGACTACTGGCCATTGTGGACTGACTTTCGCCTTCGCAATCGTCAATCTGACTCACCTTTTTCCGTCTTTGTTGACAGTGACTTGGACTACTGGAACGGACACGCATATGTGTAAGGCAGTTGGTGCAGAGAGAACAGAGAAGTAACGCATGGCCATGGGTTACACAAGACGATGGACAGTCTTTAATTATTTGATTGTGTTGGTAATTAAGGGTGCTGATACTCTCGGAGATAAAACTGACTAGTTTTTGTCCAATCTGGCGGCCTGATGTGTCCTCAATTATTTTGTCTGGTCTCATTCTACATATTTAGAAGAACAACATCTGCTGAAAGTTAATAATTGTAGCGTGAAAGAAAGAAGAAATATCTGTTCAAACACACCAAGGACTGCAGAAAGTAGCATCTCCATTTGGGGAATCTCGTCTGGAAGAGAGCACACAGCGAGAGCTGGTGGAGGAGAGAATGAGCAGTGAGCTGGGAATCATTGAGAATTGTCTCTCCGTAGTACCTGTTGTAGATGCAAAAGGTCAGACCTTCCGGCTCCTTTTGACAAATAATATCAGTACCAAATTCTCTGAATTTTCTAGATGCTGCTTACTGACCATCGATTTGCATCTGTTTCGCAATTCCATTCTCTCCCTTATTCTTACCGAGCACTGATCAGATGGAGGAGAGACTTGACCAAACACTGCTTCAGTTCTCACATGGCGAAAGCAGAAACCGAACCTCCCTTCTCCACTACAGTACCTTCTTGTGAGGAGTCCAGCCAGCAATGTGTCATTAGTACTCATTCAAAATTTCTATTTCTATATATAAAACGCGCGGAGCTCGGCGCACAGCCAGGCTATCCGCGATAGCAAAAAAATTCTACTGCTAGATCCTAGATTTACGGTGCTCCTGATTCGCGGAAGGCTTCCCACCTTCATCCATCCAGCGGAGGGCACGTGTTCGCAGGAGAAAAATATCTGGCTCCGAAGACTCCAGAGCGCCGTCGCTTGTCTGGGTCGCTAGAGACCCTGGACGTTTCGGCTGCAGTTTCCGCTCGCTACACGACCACCCTCCCGACACGGCGGCGGGGGCAGCCCGCGCCGGGCATCGTCGCACAAGCTGCTCCTGGCGGTGGTGATGGGGCTGGTTGTGGCGGGCTTGCTTTTCCTGAGCGACAGCGGTGAATCGGTCACCGGATCTTGGCATCGAGGATGTCGCTCCGGGCTCGTCGCCAGCGAACTGGTCCCCTTCCTCTTGATTTCCACCACTAGCTTGGCCTTGTACTCCTTGGCCCTAGGCGCCGTCACCACGCCCCGGTGCCGCCAAGTGAAGGACCTGTCGATGTAGAGCAGGTCGGCGAGGAGACCAACGGGAGGAGCTCGACGACGGCGCCGGCCATAGCACCGACGAGTATGGAGACCGACGAGTCTAGAAGAGCAGTTTCTGGGCATCGGCGTGTGCGCCCAGGAGCCCTCCCAGGTGGAGGTGTCCCGGGCGAACTGTGACGAGCGGCTCTCCGGCTGGGCTGAGTAACGCCAGCTCGCTCGCTCGCCGACGCCGCACCCCGGCCGTAGGTGTTGACGCGGAAGGCCAGCCCGCCTGTAGGCGACGGCGGCAAGGCGCTGACGGAGGCCCCCTAGCGCTGGTGCCCCCGGCTGGGCCGAGCAGCACGAGCTCACCGGGCCGACGCCGTGCACCCGCCATGGCCGCGGCTAAAAGTGTCGGCGCGGGAGGCCCGCCCGCCCATAGGCGACACGGCTAGGCACTGCCGAAGGCCGCGTGAAAGGATCCACAAGTCGAGCAGTGGGGGGTGAATATTAAAATTGAAAAATTACAACAGTTAAAGCAAATCTGTTAGTGACTTTCGGAGTTAAATATTCAGAGACTCCGGATAATTTGTTAAAAGCATAAACGACTACTAAAATCTTAACCAAAAGTTGATCGAGTGAATTTTCAAGGTTTATAGATTTCTTTTCACTCCTTTGTACCAACTACCTGCAGCCAAAATCTTTCCAACAAGTAGATCGAGAGTAAACCCTAAAATTCTAGTCTAAGATAAAAACTTCAACAAATCACAAAGTAAAGCACACGAGGATAAGAATTTGTTTCCTAAAGTTCAGCTCCCCATAAGGAGCCTACGTCTTCATTGAGGCACCCAAGAAGAACAATTACTTCTTGAGCTATTAAGTCTTCCCTTAGCAACCCCAAGATTACTAAGGTTACTTACTAGAGTAAGGTCGCACAAATATCCCGGGACATATCACAAGCTTGGGTGCTCGACAGGCAACGCCTAGCCTAAGAGCTTGATGCTCCAAGAGTAACACATACAAAATCCACCAGCTTGACGAAGAACGAGGTACTCAAGAGATAGGAAATCGGCTCACTAGCACTCTCACTTGCTCTCCCTTCTATTTCCCTTCAATCCCCTCACCAAATCGCGCTTGGAAGTCAATGGGGGAGTGAAGAAGGCTATGCTCAGGAATGAAGGCAGGTGAAGTTAGGTCGAGGAGAGATAAAATGAACGGGATGAGGGGGTATTTATACCCCTTCATCCCAAAACTAACCGTTAACTGGTTAAGTTCCGGAGACTCCGAACAAAGTACCGGAGACTCCGCACTTGTTCGGACTCCGGACAAGACTCTGCAGAAAACTCCAATGTCCGGAGACTCCGGAGAAATCTCTGGAAACTCCGAACTTTCTGCAATAAGCACTCCAAAGTTATCCCAAGTGTTTGTGTGAGTGCAACGGTGTCTCTCATAGGTTTGTTAGATCATCTTGAGCACCTTATTCTAAGAAAAGCTAGTAAAAGTTATGTCCCTCAGTACGACATTCCTATACTCAATTTTAAAAGATAAAATATTTAAATCCTCATGTTCGCTTTGAAAATTTTATTTCCTTTTTGTTGATCATCTCCATGTCTTAGCCTATCTCTTGCTTTGATACCTGCTCATCATTCTCAATAATAGCATTAGCTCCACAAGCATGCGTCATTAATCAACCAAAACCCACTTAAAGGGCCTAGATGTTCTTTCAATCTTCCTTTTTGGTGATTGATGACAACACACTTATGGCTTACAAGAGATGGATCATTTATGAGATAAACAAATGAAATGAAGCCTTCCCCCTAATGTGTGCCCCTTGCTTTGAATACAATCATAATGACTTTGACTAAAGTAAAATATAGCACACATGAAGGAACTTTCATCTGAAACCTGAAGTCGGGTGCTTGTGTGTGTGTGCAACAAAGTATGTGTGATGCAATATGACAGTTCATCCACTCAAGGAGTACCAGCAAAGGTGAAAAGGCACAATCTCCGGATACTCCATAGAAATCTCCGGAGACTCTGCAGGTTGCGGAGATTCCGGACTTTTCTACGTATCCTCCGTAGATGTTACCATTTTACAAAAACAACAAGTCACCAATCAGCAAATTCATCACACTAACATAAGTCCTTGATATCATAAGAGTTCAAATGAGTTCCTAGCACACTCAAAGCACACATTACAAGTTCTCATGCCATATAATCTTGCACAAATAAGTTTAGGAATAAGATAAAGTATGGATACAAGACGGCGATACATAAATGATCTCTTTCACTCACCCTTTGGCAACAAGCACCAAAAAGGGAATGAAATGCAGCAGTAGTAACGTCTACTCATTGTCATCCTCGTCCTCCTCCTCCTCCTCATCATCGTCATCCTCATCTTCGAAGTCGTACTCCTGATATGGTAGGGGCTCATCTTCCTCGGTCTCTTCCTCCTTGGCATCACGAGCGCGGCGAGTACGGCGTGGAGTAGTCCTAGGAGGTGGTGCAGTTGCTTCTTCTTCCTCTCCTTGAGTAGCTTGAGCATCTTGAGCATCCCACTCAGCAAATGGATCATCAAACTCAGGAAACCCATGATAAGGATCACTAGGCAGTCCCATAGCACCCTTAATCTCAATGAAATCCCACCGATTCTAATTCACTTCTTTGACCATGGTCTTGCACATACAAAAGATGCTGTGAAGGACTCTCTTGACCATGGATCCATGTTCGTGATGGCATGAAGAACCAGGAGCATATGAAGGAGCACAAAGTGGTGGATCATCAACAAGAGGAGCTGAGCTATACGACCCATGGTGTTTAGAAGCACCGGTAGGAACCTCACTACGGGGTCGAAGATGAAGCTGCTCATGCTTTACATCAATTGGGAAGGTGATCTTGCTGACTCTCAATCATGTACATGATGTATGGAGCATAAGGCAAGTATTTCCTTGAGTCATCCATGACTCGCCTAAGCTCATTCCATATGAAGTCGAATGCATTGAAGGGTCTTCCACCGGGTGCCATGCGATTCAAGAGATTGGCCGCATAGAAGTTGAGAGCTGTGTAGACACCTTTCTTGGGGTCAACTGTCCAATGCATCATTAAGTTTGCATAGTTGTAGTACGGCTGCAAATGGATGGACTTCCCTTCATATGCAATTATTGGGTTGAAGAACATGAATGTCGCATCAGCCGGTTTGATCCTTTTCTCCACATGAATGGGATCTTACTTCTCATGCTCAGATCCAAGTCCAAGTATGCGAGAGAAGGTCATGTAATCCAGAAAGTAGTGCTCCCCCTCAGTAGTCCAATGGAAGGTGGCATCTCTCTCACTGTAGTAGAGGGAACAATAGAACTGGCATATGATTTCAGTGTTACAGTTGTAGTTGAGGCCATGAGATCTCTAAGCTTGTACTCTTCAAACTTTCCAATCACTGCATTCACCGATGGATCATTCATATTCTCAAAATACTCCCAATCAATACATTTCATTGGCACAATGGGTTGATCCTTGTTTCTCAACATGACGGACACATAGAAATCTCTATGAAAATCACACCAAAAACGTTGCTCAAGCCCTTCACTCTTGCGATATCTATAGGGATCAATAGCTCGTTGATTCTTGACTGTGATGGATTGCTTGAAGTAGTCACGAGTAGCTGAAATAGCAAATCCCTCAATAACCCCTGGACTCCTCATTTTAGGACAATATGGATGGTTCCTCTGGTCGGGTCCAAATTCCACAGCAAGACGATCTCGAGTTCTTGGACAAATCTCATAAGCAGCACCCCTTGCCCTTGGATTAGGTCTAGCTGAAGCTCTAGGAACCGGCATGGATCTCATCATGTATGGAGCTAGTCTAGGTGGTTGCTGAGGATGTGGGGTATACTGTGACTGAGCAAGTTCTTTTCCAGGTCTCCTCCCACCCCTTCTTGCCCTGGGTGCCTTAGGAATCTCCTCAATCTCCTCCTCTTCCTCACTCTCATAGTAGTTAGGTGGTGGATTTGGACCATGCCTAGCCTTGGTCCTTTTAGAGGCCTCAACTTTGCTGCTCGGATGCCTATATCTACCCATCCTGAACAGAATGTGAAAGATATGGAGTCAAGGAGATGAACAATAAATCAGTGACATGACATACATCTTAGGTTTTCTGCACAAGCTTCGAAGTCTCCAGACAATTCTTTGGAGTCTTCGCACAATTGTTTGGAGATTTTAGAACTCGCAGCATAAAACCTAAAACTGGTCAAGCACAACAATCGACCAGGGGAAACGAATGAAACTTGAGATCCTAGTTCTAGAAGCCCTATAGATCAATTCTATCCAAAAGAATCTATCTAGGACAAACTACATTAAGGATCGGGCAATGAAAAGATTAGAGCACCTTGGAATTCAAAAATGATGAATCTGAATCCAAATCCAAAGCCCCCATGGAGTTTTTGTATGATGGAGGAGCCTTCCATGAAGATCTTGATCAAATTTGATGGTGGAAGGCAAAAATCGCCCGGTGTGGGTGGATTTCTAGAGAGAGGGAGTGTGAGGTGAAATAAAAGAGTTAACTGTTCACTTTTCACCCCAGGTAGGGTAAATACCCTAAAATCATCGGAGTCTCCAAAAATAGTTCTAGAGTCTCTGGAGATTCCGGAGTCTTCGCTGCCCCTGAGACTATGCAGAATTTTGAGGACTTGTGACTGATGGATTTGATCTTGATGGAGGATTGACTTTCTTTATGAATTCTATATGGAATGAGAAATTCACTTTCTTGAGACTAGCCAACAAACAACCAAAGGGAACAATAGTCTTTAGCTAGCGAACATAAGGTCCAACCTTTTCTTCAAAAACACACTTCTAGCATCTAGAAAAAGATTTTTTCATAAAAGATTATTCTCACATCATTCAAACATGTGCATGATGTCAAACTAAGTTACGAGAATCCAAGATATTTAATTCACTCCTCAAAGTACAAAATATTTGCTCATCAAATGGTTTGGTGAAGATATCGGCTAGTTTTTTGTCGGTGCTCACATGACTTAGAGGGATATCTCCTTTGGCCTTGTGGTCTCTCAACTAGTGGTGTCTTATGTCAATATGTTTTATTCTAGAATGGTTCATGGGATTGTAAGCTAGCTTGATGGTACTCTTTTTATCACACAAGAGTGGAATCATACTAAACTTACAACCAAAGTCGCTCAAGGTGAACCTCATCCAAATTAGGTGCGGACAACAAGCACCGGTAGCAACATACTCGGCCTCGGTGGTGGATAGGGCAACATAAATTTGTTTCTTATAACTCCAAGATACTAGAGGCCATTCAAGGAATTGACAAGTCCTCGAAATGTCCGTTTGATCTACTTTGCAACCGGCGTAATCTGAATAGGAATAGCCAAGTAAATCGAAAGTGGAGCTTTTGGAATACCACAAGCCATGGTATGGAGTGTAGACCAAATATCTTAGAATTCTCTTAACAGCCATAAGATGATATTTGCTAGGATTAGCTTGAAACCTTGCACACATGCACACACTAAGCATGATATCAGGCCTAGATGTACAAAGATAAAGCAAAGAGCCGATCATGGAACGGTATACCTTTTGATCCATGGCCTTACCATCTTCATTTAGGTCGAGATGTCCATTAGTTAGGATGGGTGTCTTGATGGGCTTGGCATTCTCCATGTAAAACTTCTTGGGCATATCTTTCGTGTACTTTGTTTGACAAATGAAGGTGCCATCCTTGAGTTGCTTAATTTGAAATCCTAGAAAGAACTTCAACTCTCCCATCATAGACATCTCGAATCTTTTGGTCATGATCCTACTAAAGTCTTCATACCACTCTTGATTAGTAGAGCCAAATATATTGATATCGACATATATTTGGCACACAAATATATCATGTTTGACTTTGCGAGTGAAGAGACTAGGATTGGTTTTGCCTATTTTAAAGCCTTTCCTTAGAAGAAAATCCTTAAGACATTCATAACATGCTCTAGGAGCTTGTTTAAGACCATATAGCGCCTTATGGAGCTTGTAGACGTGGTTGGGAAGCTTTGGATCTTTAAACCCTGGTGGTTGCTCAACATAGACCAACTCTAAAATTGGTCCATTGAGAAAGGCACTCTTCACATACATTTGGTATAGCTTGAAATCATGGTGAGTAGCATAGGCAAGTAATATACAAATTGACTCAAGCCTAGTTATGGGTGCATACGTCTCACCAAAATCCAACCCTTCAATTTGTGTGAAGCCTTGAGCTACCAACCGAGTCTATCATATTTTGCTTGGGGCGTTCCACTAAGAATCAGACTTCATTCCGAGTGAAGTTGCTCAACTCCTCTTGCATGGCCATCACCAAAAGCTTCTTCTACCTTAAGAGGTTCCAAAGAAAATGAGTAATATTCACAAAAAATTGCTAACCAAGAATGACTTGTTACCCCTCTTTGGATGCTCCCTCGAATATTATCCATGGGATGATCATGTTGTATACTTTGTTGAACTCTTGGATGAGGTGTTTGAGCTTGGTGTTGCACTAGATCATCATCCTCATCTTCTTTGTCTTTTTCAAGGGCCTCTTCACTAGCATCTCCGGAGTCTTTAGCAGCAACGGTATTTGGCCCACCTTTTGAAGCTTCTTGATCATTCTTTTCTTGAGGTATGATTTCTCCAATTGCTAGGTTTTCAATGGCTTGTTGAGATGGTATTTCATCATCTGCATCATTTAGATCAACTTGCTCCTTTTGAGAGCCGTTATATTCATCAAATGTCACGTCACACGCAATTTTAATGTATCCGGAGGAATTATTGAAAACACCGTAACCATGAGCATTTGATGCATAACCAAGAAGAAAACCTTTGTCAACTTTAGGTGCAAACTTAGAGCTTTTGGGTTTCTTATTGAGGATGAAGCACTTACTTCCAAAAAATCTAAGGCTCTGTTTGGATGTAGACATTGGAGGGCTTGGCATTGAATTGGATCCAATACCAAATCAGCCTAGGCATTGAAATAGATTTAATACCAAAATGATTATTTGGATGTAGATGGAATTGCTAGATAGAATTCAACAAGAGGTAAATACCTAAACATGTTTGGAAGTGCAGATCATAGATTTGGAAATCAACCCATCTTCATTTTCAGGGGCTGCTCCTTTGGGGGCATGGAGGAGCTGGAGGAAGTGGCACGGGGCCGAGGGCGCGGCGGAGGGAGTCCCTTGGCTAGGCTCCTCGATCAACATGCCCCTCCAGCTAGCTTGGGCATTTCCTTGCTCGATTCTTGTTGCTGATTTTCTGGTGGCCATGCATGGTCATGGCCCGCAGGAGGACGGTAGCGCCGAGCAGGGTACGGAGCGGTGGGAGGGGTACGTGGACTGATGTAACCGGCCGGCGACTAGGGGTTGGCACGGCGGCATGCTCATGGTGTCCTTCGTGCTCGGTAAGTGACCCCGCTGTCAGACCCGGGGCCACGGGACTATGTACATAACATAGTTTAAGCAGGCTTAAGAGATTGAGTCCGTCTTATCTCTTATTTATCGTATTTATCTCTTATTTATCCCGCATGAGTAGGAGACATAACTAGTCGGTACAGAGGGAATCTACTTGAGATATGCTCTGGTACGATTCTTTGGCTAGTATCGGTCAGGATTCTTGTAACCCTGGCCTCCCGGATATATAAGGGGGGACAGGGACCCTCTCAAAACAAGATCATCAAGATCATTCTCCACCCAAAGGAATACAAACCACCATATAGGACGTAGGGTATTACGCACCTCGTGGTCCAAACCTGTCTAAATCTTGTGTTCCTTGCACCTTCGAGTTCCTGATCTCGGCGTCTCCTCACCTAAATTTACCACCTTGGGTATACCCTTTGGTGGGCAGCCGGTAAAACACCGATAGCTGGCGCGCCAGGTAGGGGAGCACATCGAAGATCCACCGGCGAACTCGATGGCATCTTTTCAGTTCACCAAGTCAGTTTCCTCTCAGGGCAAGACATTTATTTTTGGCTCGTGGGTTTGCATTGCAGATGGTGCAGGCAGTTTCAGTCGATTCCACGTCGACATGAAGTCAAAAACTTCCACGGCGGGTCCCAGCAGCGACCTTGATAAGTTCGTTGATGATCTCGATGACCTGTCAAACCATTCATCCGCCGCGAAGACCGAGGTGGAGTCTGCTTCATGCACGACTTCATCCGGCGCTGCGACAACCTTCCTTGGGTTGGACTCATTCCAATCTAAGGATTCGCATAACCGATCACGACTCGGTCCACGCAATTTGGCCACTGATCTCCAGGAGGCCGACATTTCCGAGTCCCTCTCCACATTAGAGAAGGACTTGGACTCTTTGCTCCAACTTGGAGGGCCCGAAGCCACCGCACGTCGGGAGGCTTCGGGTTGTATCGGTGCCAGTGATCTAATGATCACTTCTACCCCGGTGGGGCGTTTCGTGCATTGGAAGGGCATGAAACCTTCTAATCTACTCGAGGCTGAGGATCAACTTGTTGCCCATCTCGAACCTTTGCCTTTTTAGGAGGGCAGGCCGTTAGCCACCGTGGTGGAGGAGTCGACTGAACTAGTCGATGTAGGCTCTGAGGAACTCATCTCCCGCCAGGTGCTGATGGCGGAAGAAGGCGAGGATGATGGCGATCTGCCCATCGACGAGCTTGATGCGGTCTCCAAAGATGAAGCCACAGCCAACGTAGACGAGGAGAATGATGCTGATCGTGAGGCGCGGAGGACCCGAAACAGAGCCCGCGCAGCTCGCCGAAGGAGGGTCAATGAGCGCATGCGATCCATGCATCGCGAGCTTGACGCCGAATTCGCTGCCGTAAGCGAGCGGGGTTTCAGGACTCCGGTGGCCAACATCGCCAGGGTTACGGCCATACTTGAGCGCAGTAACGATCCGAATGTGTGTCAAGCACTTCGTTACGCGCAGAGGGCCTAGATTCAGCTTGATCAGCAGAATCCGGCGTCTACCCTCAGGGAGGAGCGCGTCAGTGAAAGCCGAAGCCAGGCCCACAGCCGAACGGCAGGCGGCTATCCTCGACCTCAGCGCAGCAATAACAACGCTCACGGGAGTCAGGCTCCTGGCGGGAGGCAGCAGCCACCTCCAGGAGATAATCCGTGACAAGCCAATCATCATCCTCCTCTAGAAGACCTGCGCCAGCGCATCAATGAAGGCCACGATGCGTGGTCCGTGATCGTTTCCCGGTGCAAGGTATGCAAAGAAGTCGTGATGGAAGGTACTGACTGCAGTGACCGTTTCCCAGCTTTCTCCGCATGGTTCAGCAGCTACAAGTACCCTGAGGGCTTCAAGCCGATCAACATCACCAAGTGTGATGGTAAGCAAGCTCCTTAGCAATGGCTACGTTGCTACTCCACTGCCATTGAAGTCACAGGAGGCTCCAACATCACCAAGGTCGTCTACTTCCCGATGGCTTTGGATCCTACGCCGCTCAAGTGGTTGGAGAGCCTCAGCAACAACTCGATCGACTCCTGGGAGCAGCTCAAAAAGGTCTTCATCGACAACTTCCAAGGGGCGATCGCTCGTGCAGGTACTCATCACGACCTTGCTCAGTGCAAACAAGAACGTAACAAGCTCCTACGATCCTACACATGCCGTTTCTTCAATGTCCGTGCCACCATCGCAAACATCTCGGAGGAGGACATCATCGACTGCTTCTACAACGGCATCACCGATCCAGGCATCTACAGAGACTTAGGGCAGAACAGGCCAAAGACTGTTGTGGGGTTGCGTGACATGATGCATGACTGGTCTGAGCAAGAGGAGAAGATGCAGGAGCGGTTTCCGAAGCACCAAGATGGTAATTTGAGGCGTCCTCATGAAAACCGCAATGACAAGAGCCAGCGGGACTATCCGGGTCCTCCCTGTAACGCAAGCCAGATGATCTTATCATGGCTGTGGATCGTCCCTCGTGAGGCAGGAAGTCGACGACGCAAGAGGAGTTCGAGAAGCTCCTGCAGAAGAAATGCCCATGGCACCCAGGTGCCAACCATGCGGCAATTGATTGTTACCACCTCCGAAAAACATTCAGCAATTCTGATGGTGGCAAGAAGAACAAGAAGCCTATGGACAAAGAACCCGAAGACGATGACCAAGGGGACCAAGGGTGCAACCTGAAGTTCCAGGATGCTTTGAAGACCATCAACATCATCTTTGGGGGGTTGGAGGCTTCGGTTCTAGGCGGGAACAAAAACTGCTTCTCCGGGAGATTATGTCCATAGAGCCGGCGGCACCACGACCACTCCGCTGGTCGGAGGTCCCCATCTCGTTCTCCCGTGAAGATCAGTGGACAAGCTTTTCGGAGCTCGGTAAGTTCCCCCTGGTTCTGGACCCGGCAGTGGCAGAAGTCAGGCTCACCAAAGTGTTCATCGACGGTGGGAGTGGTCTCAACCTTATCTTCGCCAGCACTCTAAGGAAAATGGGTCTGGATTTTACGGACATGCTGGCTCCAGGCAAATCCCCCTTCTATGGCATTGTCCCAGGTAATGCGGCGCACCCACTTGGCATGATGGTTCTTCCAGTCACTTTCGACACGAGGGAGAACTACCGCACCGAGTTCATTAAATTCGAAGTTGCTAACTTCCAATCTTCTTATCATGCTATACTGGGTCGTTCGGCACTCGCCAAATTCATGATAGTGCCGCATTACGTTTATTTGCTTCTCAAGATGCCAAGACAAAGTGGAGTACTTACTCTCCGAGAGGACTTGAAGAAGTTGTATGATTGCAACCAGAACGCGATCCAGTACGCCTCGACTACACGTGTGCCAGATGCTTCAGGGGAAGTACTCGCGGCCGCGCAGCAGCTCTCCCAAACCGGGCTGGAGATCCCTTCGAGAAAGGCCAGCAAGTCAAGCATCCAGTCGACTGATCACGTGGCCCTCAAGTCGATCCAGCTCCAGGAGGGTGACTCATCCAAGACCGCCGTCATTGGCGCGGGCTTAGGTGAGAAATAGGAACTCGCGCTCGTCAGTTTCTTTCGGGCCAATCGAGACATATTCGCGTGGAAACCAGCGGACATGCCAGGGGTGCCCAGGGAACTGATCGAGCATAGTCTGAATGTACACCCACAGGCCGTGCCCTAAAAGCAGCACCTGCGAAGGTTTGCTCATGATAAGCGTGAGGCAATTAAACAGGAAATCGCTAAACTCCTCGCGGCTGGATTCATTAAAGAAGTAATCCATCCAAAGTGGGTAGCTAACCCCGTCCTTGTAAAGAGAAAGAATAATGAATGGAGAATGTGTGTTGACTACACCGATCTCAACAAGCATTGCCCAAAAGATCACTTCGGGCTACCGCGCATCGATCAAGTCATCGAATCAATGGTGGGTTGTGTACTCCTTTGTTTCCTTGATTGTTATTCAGGATATCACCAGATTGCGCTCAAGGAGGAGGATCAAATCAAGACCGCGTTCATCACCCCGTATGGGACATATGCTTACAAAACTATATCCTTCGGGTTAAAAAATGTAGGAGCAACCTATCAACGCACGATCCAGATGTGCTTTGCGGATCAGCTGCATCGGAACATTGAAGCCTACGTGGATGACGTGGTCATCAAGACCAGGAATCCCGACGGCCTGATTGCAGACTTGGAAGAGACGTTCAGCAGCCTACGCAGATTTCGGTGGAAGCTCAACCCAACCAAATGCATTTTTGGAGTACCATCAGGGAAATTGCTTGGGTTCATCATCAGCAACCGGGGAATTGAAGCCAACCTTGTGAAGATTTTGACTATCACTGATATGGTGGCTCCGGCCACAATTAAGATGTGCAAAAGCTAACAGGCTGTATGGCGGCCCTAAACAGGTTCATCTCCCAGCTCGGGGAGAGAGGACTACCCTTCTTCAATCTCCTGAAGCGCCAAGAAAAGTTCCAATGGACTGAGAAGGCCGAGCGAGCCTTACAAGACCTGAAGCATCACCTTCGGTCCTCTCCGGTCCTTACAGCACCATTGCCAGGAGAAGATCTACTACTCTACATTGCGGCAAAAACTCATGTTGTCAACAGTGCTATTGTAGTCGAGCGAGGCGAAGAAGGCCATGCATTTGGAGTGCAGAGGCCTGTATATTTCATCAGCGAAGTACTCTCCGAATCCAAGGTATGATACCCAGCAGTCCAGAAACTTTTATACACAATTTTGATTTCATCCAAAAAATTGCGCCACTACTTCGACGAGTACAAGATCACTGTGATTACGGATTTTCCGTTGGCGGATATTCTCCGTAATCAAGATGCCATGGGGCGTATATCAAAGTGGGCAGTGGAACTGGGGGCTTTGTCTATCGACTTCAAGCCATGCACTGCAATCAAGTTTCAAGCTCTAGTCGATTTTATGGCTGAGTGGAGAGAGAATCAAATCCCGACTCCAGCCGACAAGCTAGAGCATTGGACCATGTATTTCGATGGGTCTCTTAAGCTCGACGGCGGTGGCGCTGGAGTCCTGTTTATTTCTCCACGGGGCGAATAGCTGAAATATGTTCTCCAGATCCTTTGGGAGGTATCAAACAATGAAGCTGAGTATGAAGCCTTGCTTCACGGGCTGCGTTTGGCAATATCACTGGGCATCAAGCGACTACTCGTATATGGCGATTCACTTCTTATGGTTCAGCAAGTCAACAAAGAGTGAGACTGCAACAAGGAGACGATGGACGCTTATGTACAAAAAGTTCGCAAGCTGGAAAACAAGTTTTCTGGTCTGGAGGTTCATCATGTGTTACGGGAGCATAATGTTGGCGCAGATATACTATCCAAGCTGGGGTCTACTCGTGCACAAGTTCCAGTGGGAGTCTTTGTCCAAGAGTTAAAGCAGCCATCCATCAAGTCCTCACCTCAGGTAACCACTGATGCGGGTCCTCAACAGCCTGATCGGGAGGTTATGTTGCTTGGTGAGGACTGGAGAGAAGCTTACATCGATTTCATCAGGGATCAAAGGCTACTGGTAGGGATGGACGCAAGGAGCGCAGAGGCAGCTCGTGTCATGCGCAGAAGCAAGGGGTTCGTCCTAGTCGACAGCAAGCTCTACCGACGAGGCGCTCAATCAGGCGTTCTAATGAAGTGCGTCACGAAAGAAGACGGCTACGATATGTTGCGGGAGATACATGAGGGTGTTTGTGGCAACCACGCAGCTTCAAGAACGTTGGTGGGGAAAGCATATAGAGCTGGTTTCTGGTGGCGCACCGCAGTTACTGATGCTGAGGATCTTGTGCGGAGGTGCCAAAACTGCCAATTCTTCAGCAAACAGTCTCACGTTCCAGCCCACAGCCTCATCACCATACCGCCATCCTGGCCATTTGCTTGTTGGAGCCTCGATATGATTGGGCCCTTCACAACGGCGCTAGGCGGCTTCACCCATATGTTGGTGGCTATCGACAAGTTTACCAAGTGGATTGAGTACAAGCCGATAGCCAAACTCACACCAGATCGAGTTGTTGATTTCATCTCTGATATCTTGCATCGCTTCGGCTTCCCGAATACCATCATCACGGACCTGGGATCAAACTTCACAGCCAACCAGTTCTGGGAGTTCTGTGAAAATGCATGCATCGAGATCAAATATGTCTCTGTTGCACACCCAAGGGCCAATGGTCAAGTCGAGAGGGCGAATGGCATGATAATTGATGGCCTCAAGAAAAGAATCTATGATGAAAACAGCAAGAAAGGAGGCAAGTGCATGTCGTCTGGGGGCTCCGGACTCAGTCATCCAAAGCCACAGGACAAACCCCTTTCTTCCTCGTGTGCGGTTCTAAAGCTATCTGGCCGGCCGACATCATGTGGAAATCCCCAAGGGTCGAAATGTACAATGAAGGCGAGACGGATGAGGCAAGGCAGTTAGAGCTCGACTCTGTCGAAGAGGCTCGCTGCACTGCTCTTGTTTAGTCATCCCGATATCTCTAGGGGATCCGGCGATATCACGACCGCAATGTGAGGGAATGGTCGTTCAACGTAGGTGACCTGGTCCTACGCCACATCCAAGACGAGTCCGGCTTACACAAGCTCAACTCAAGGTGGGAGGGTCCTTTCATCGTCAAGCAGGTTACAAGACCGGGGTCGTATCGACTACAATACCCCGAGGGCCAAGATGTCCCGAACTCTTGGAATATTTAGAACCTGTGCAAGTTCTACCCATGAGGAAGCATGCGGAGATAGTTGTTCTCAGGGCACCTAGACGGCCTTTTCCTTCCGAATCAATTTGGGGGCTTTGTGTCACAAAATTCGGAATGTAAATTTTTCTGTTAACAGGCGGAGGCTCCGGCCATGTTCATGTTAAACCGACTTCTTGTCATGAGTTGTGACGGAGGTTTCGGCATCATTCACGCTTTATATGAATCGACTTCCGCCGTGACCTTTGATGGTCGCTTGCGACGATGATCGCGCTCTTTCCCAACAAATTTGATCCGTTCGATTGGTTTATACCTAACTTGTTGGATGGGCTCGCACGAGGAGCTATTTCGACTACACCCAGAGTTGTTGCACTCGAGGTAGCCTTGTTTTCTGCCATAAGTACGGCAGTCACGCGACGATGCTCGCGCTCTCTCCCAACAAATTCGATCCGTTTGATTGGTTTTTACCTAACTTGTTGGACACGCTCACATGAGGAGCGATCTCGACTACACCCAGAGTCGCTGTACTCGGGGTAGCTTCGTTTTCTGCCACAATCATGGCAGTCTTGCGACGATGCTTGCATTCTTTCTAACTAGTTAGACTCGCTCGATTGGGCTATATCTCACTCGTTGGTTGAGTTCCTACTCGGAACTACTACGACTACTTTCAGGGTCGCTGCACCCGGGGGCAGTGTCTACTACTTAGCCTTTAAGTCTGAATGTCGATTCGGCTATGGCACATACAAGTAGAGGCATCAGATAAAAATATATACAGGGAAATCGAGTACTTGTTTTTACATTCTAATCCTGTAGTACACTTTTTACTATTTGTTCCGCTACAGGTTGGGCTTCTTGGAGGTACTCATTGAATTGTTCTTCAGTACACTCCGCCGCCACTCCCTGCGCGAACATCTCTAGCTGAGCCTCGGGCCAAAAAGGACTTTACAAAAGCAAGTGCATGGCTAACACACGCAGCTGGGGCTTCGGTGAGGAAACTGGCGACCTTCTGCGGTGCTCCAAGAAGTCGCTCCAGCAGGGTTTGCTTGCTTGTTTCGCCTTCTTCAGGAGGGTTCACCATATCCACAAGCTTCTGGGCGGTCCTCCTGAGGTCCTCCAGCTCCTTTTGCCGCCGCTCCTTCTCCTCGCCCAGCATCTTGATTTGCCGAAGGCAGTCGGCGAACTGTTCTTCAGTATCGCCGACTACTTTCTGCAGCCTCTCGACATCATCTGTACGGCGATACAGCATATTCTTCACATCAGTAAGCAGCTCTTCTTTATATGCTAAGATTTTCCTAAGCTCTGCGGTGAAGGTATTTTCAGTGTCCAAGGAAACTTGTTAAGGGAAAGTACTCGAGGAAAGAAAAGGGCCTACCTTGGTGCGCTTTTTTCTGCTCCTTGAGTTGTTCCTGGAGCTCGGAGTGGTCCTTCTCAAGGTTGCAGAGGTCGTTCTTGAGCAGCCACGTCTCCCGAGTCCACTCTTGTTTCAGCTTGTCGAGCTCTCTCTGAAGATAGATGTTCTTCGTTTGCTCTTCGGATATGCGCTTCTCCTTGGCAGCAAGCTCCTGGTGACCACTCACGACTGTTTTCAACTTTTCAGATTTCTTCTATGAGTGAGTGATCACGTTCTGCATAAAGGGGGAGATTAAGACAAACAACTCGACAGCGTATACAAGCAGAAGAGTAATCACGTCTTACCATGGCAAAATCATACAACTCTTTGTAGGCCTTCTTGAAGGTCTTTATGTTGCCGGCTCTCAGCATTAGGTCATCCACCAGATCGGTGGTGATGACGCTCTGGTACCCGGGCCCGTCCATCAGCAGGTCACAGGACCCCTTGAGGTCCCTGCGGCTTCTTCAGAAGGTGGCTGCTGGGCACCTGCAAGTTAAGATGCACTCATTACATATTGCCTCGGGCCGAGTAGCTAGACTTGGGTGGTCAGACACTTACCTGTGCCATCTGCAGGAGCGGCACCAGGGGCCTCGACTTGTTCCCCACCACCAGCCCTGGCTTCGGCTTGTTGGGGCTCCGGGGGTGGCGACAGGTCGGGCAGCATCGTGTCTCCCTCGGGGGCTGGCTCCTGGGGCGTGGGCTCGTCCAAGGCCGATGGCTCAGGGGCTGGAGTAGCTGCAGTCGGCTTCGGCTTGTGCTTCACGGCTCTCGCAGACCTAATGAAGCAGAGTCGTTCTATCATTACAAGTCGAAAAGGATAGAATGTTCATTATAAATCAAGATGTACACTTACAGTGAAGACCTCTTCATGACGGCCTTCTTCACCCTCATGACCCATGGTGTCTCAGCTTCGGTACTTGTTGCTGGCGGCGGGGCGACACCAGCTGGTGGCGTGGTGCCCGCCACGGCAATGGTAACCGATCCTGCCGCCGAAGCTGCTGGGATCCGTTCCCATTTCTTAGCGCCCGGGCCCGGGTGGAGAAGCGGGAGGACTGTAAGCGAAAAAGGTCAGCATCCAACAACATTGATATATGACAACAGGGCAGCATGTTCGTACCTGGAGGACTCGACTTCTTGCGCTTTCTGTTTGCGCACAACCCGACGACCCTGCGGGACCGAAGGCAGGGTGTCGGTCAACTCCACGGCCCATCCGAGGGAGTTGCCCCTTCTCGCCTCCCCCTCAGTTTCCCTTCCCGCCAGGGGGCTTCCGCCTTCGGTGGACTAGCTACCGGGCAGAGCCTCAGCTACTCGAGCCCTCTTTGCTTCAGCTGCGGCGCTGGGGAGGAGGTGGTTCGGCCGAGGGATGTCGGGTTGTGGCGGGTGGCTCCGGTACAACTCTGTGTGCCCCTACAGAAGGTTTTCAGTTAGCAGTGGCAGAATAGAGTTTGTTTTCACCATAAAGTAGTCGAATACTTATTGGTTTCGGAAGATTTTATGACGTAAACAGCTGCGGGACGTAGGGGACCGTGTCCACATCTAGTAGCACCCGCCTGACCCGGGTGAGTGCAGCTTCGTCCGACAGCTCCTCTGCGCACATGCGAGACGGATCTTCAGCGCCCTTGTACTCGAATCCAAGTATATGGCGTTGCTGAATTGGTTGGACTCGGCGCTTGAAGAATGAGAACATCACGGATGCGCCGGTCACTCCCATCTCCTTACGAGCCGCTATGATGTCTAGCAACTCTTCGACTCGATCCATGTCCCCCCTGGGAAGTTCGATATTCCACTCCGGCCTTACAACAGGTGGTTTATTTATTTTTTCTAGGAGTTGGGGGGCATGATTTTCAATATAAAACCAATAATTTTTCCACCCGGGAATATTGGAGGGGAATTTGTACGAGAGGTACTTGTCGCCGGCTTGTTGTCTAAGTTAGATGCCGGCGCCCCTACAACAGATGGATTTTTTGATGTGGGTTGTGGTTTCACCCAAAAGAGGAAGCGGAAAAGATCCCAGTGGGGTTCAATTCCTAGGAAGGCTTCATAGAAATGGATGAAGATTGAGATATGGCAAATGGAATTTGGGTTGAGATGATGGAGCCCAAGCCCGTAGTAGTAAAGAAGACCCCGGAAAAAGGAGCAAGAGGGTAGGGCCAAACCCCGTTCAACAAAATGGTAAAATGTGACGATTTTGTCCACATTTTCCATGGGGAAAGGTTCGCGGAATGAGGGGCGCCAATTGACAAGATTCTTGTCTTGGAGCAACCCCTCGGAAACAAGCTTATTGAGGTCGTTGAGGGAGCACTTACTGTGTGTCCACTCCCCGAACGGCGGCTGCGCCTCCTTCTTCTTCTCATCCTTCTCCGATCTTTTGGGTGCCATCTCTGGATCCGCTCACCACGAGTTGCTCGGGGGCTGCGGGGAGAGGGGCGGGGAGATTTGGGTGGATGGGGATTTCTTCAAGAGGAAGAAGGCGGAGTGCGGCTCTATTTGGGGGATTTTGGCGGTTTTTGGCAAATTGCAGATTGGAAGCGCAGTTTTTACTTGGAGTTTCCGTGGGGTTAAATAACCAGCGGCTGGGAACAGTTCTACTGCTTTGAAGTTGAAGAGTCGTTTTAGGGAATATTTGGAAGTTGAGGGGTCATTTGGTGGTTTGTTTAGATAAAATATTCGTTTAATTTTTTTTCAGGGTTAATTGTCCCGAAAAAAGGGGTTTTTCGAATGTCTGATCTAAATTCCATCATTTGTACCATCACGTCAGTTATTTATTTTGGGACATTTTTACACTGCATGCCACGACTTTTGGATCCTTATTTCCAAACCTGAGAGATTTGGATTCAAGGCTCGGGGGCTGCGTGATACGTGGCATCGACTACTTATTTTTTTGAATTCATTTGAAAAAGTAAGGAGGATTCAAATTTAATGCGACCCTCAGCCTGGTTCTTCGATTCAATCTAAGGCTCGGGGGCTACTCCATATGGAGTGCGATTTTTCAATCGCACACCATATCAAAAATATAACTTGGGGCATGAGCATCTCATAGCTTCGATGCAGCCAAGTAAGTACTCGAAGAAGAACTTCAAGATAGAGCTTCAAAAGAAGTCGAAGACTACTTCGAAAGTACTCGATATGCCTGCAGTACTCAGCTACGAAGAGCTCGGGGGCTTGTCAGACCTAGGGCCACGGGACTGTGTACATAACGTAGTTTAAACAGGCTTAAGAGATTGAGTCCTTCTTATCTCTTATTTATCTCATTTATCTCTTATTTATCCCGTATGAGTAGAAGATATAACTAGTCGGTACAGAGGGAATCTACTTGAGATATGCTCTGGTATGATTCTTTGGCTAGTATCGGTTAGGATTCTTGTAACCCTAGCCTCCCGGATATATAAGGGGGGACAGGGACCCTCTCAAAACAAGATCATCAAGATCATTCTTCACCCAAAGGAATACAAACCACCATACAGGATGTAGGGTATTACGCACCTCGCGGCCCGAACCTGTCTAAATCTTGTGTTCCTTGCACCTTCGAATTCCTGATCTCAGCGTCTCCTCACCTAAATTTACCACCTTGGGTATACCCTTCGGTGGGCAGCCGGTAAAACACCGACACCCGCTGATTCCAGATTCTTCTCGCTAGAGCTCCACCCCCCAACTATGGCATGGCGAGGGACCGAGCGGCACAATGGTGGGAGAGCGGGATGAAGGGAGTGTCGCGAGCAAGCAGAGTGGCAGTAGAGGCAGTGGTGCGGGGCTGAGGGCACGGAGGAGGGACCGACGCGGCAGAGCAGAGCGGCACGGACGTGGAGGGAGCGGAGCGGTGGAGGGAGCAGCATGGGGAAGAAGAAGGGGTGGGGTGAATCCGTAAATGCAATCAAATACAGTTAGAGGTTGGAATCGTGAGAGGGGGTACAACAACAGGATGAATATCGCTTGGTATTGGAGGAAGTTTCCAATACCAATTCTGAGAATATCCAAACAGCTAATATTAGGTGCACTGAATACCAATTCCAATTTCTAGCCTTCAATATCCGCATCCAAACGCTACCTAAAGTAAGACAAGTTGGACTTTTTAACAATTAGAAGTTCGTAGGTGGTCTTTTGCAAGATCTTGTGGAGGTAGAGACGGTTGATAGCATGGCATGCCGTGTTGAGCGCCTTCACCCAAATTGATCCGAAGTCTTGTACTCATAAAGCATGGTTCTTGTAGCTTCAATGAGAGTTCTATTCTTCATTTCCACAATTGCATTTTGTTGAGGAGTGTATGGCACCGAGAACTCATGTGCAATACCTTCTTCATTAAGGCATTCTTCAATGTTGGTGTTTTTGAACTCGGAGCCATTATCAATTCTCACTTTCTTAATCTTCACATCAAACTCATTTTGTGCTCTTCTTGCAAATTTCTTGAAGGTTTCTTGCACTTCACCTTTATCATGCAAAAAGAACACCCAAGTGAAACGAGAATAATCATCAACAACTAGAAAGCCATATTTGTTACTGCCAATGCTTATGTAAGCCACGGGTCCAAATAGGTCCATGTGAAGGAGCTCAAGAGGTCTTGTTGTGGTGATGATATTCTTTGGTCGATGTGGCACTCCAACTTATTTCCCCGCTTGACGAGCACTACAAACTCGATTTTTCTCAAAGGAAACGTTAGTAAGCTCGAGGATGTGTTCCCCCTTTAGAAGTTTATCAAGGTTTCTCATCCCAACATGAGCTAGTCGGCGATGCCATAACCAACCCATGTTAGATTTAGCTAGCGAACATGCACCAAGTTGAGCTTTCTCCGATGAAAAATCCACAAGTTAAAGCTTTCCCTTGAGTAATTATTTGAAAGCTACCAAGTTATCACTTTTTCTAAAGATGGTCACACCCTCGTTGGTGAACAAATAATTGTAACCCATCTCACAAAGTTGTGATACAGATAACAAATTGTAGTCCAAGGAATCAACCAAGAAAACATTGGAAATTGAATGATCGGTGGAGATAGTAATTTTACCTAGTCCAATTACCTTTCCTTGGCTACTGCCGGCGAACACAATGTTGTCATTGACATTGTCATTTTTCTCAAAGGATGTGAACATCCTCTTCTCTCTGGTCATATGATTTGCGCATCCACTATCTAGCACCCATTTTTGATCCACCGGAGGAGTATGCCTACAAAATAAGTTTATGCTCTAGTTTTAGGTACCCAAAGATATTTGGGTCCTAGAGTGTAGTGACAATAACCTTGGGCACCCACACATTCCTTTTGATCAATGTTTCCTTTGTGCGGTACCCAACATACTTGGCGACCAACTTACCCTTGCGGTCCCAAGTCTAACACATAATCCGCATAGAATGAGCTTTGTGAGGCATGGGTCTTGCTTGTGTGTTGGGTCTTGATCTTTTTCTCCTTTGCTTGATGTGGGCTTTCTTTAGGTTGCTTACCATCAACCTTTGCTCGAATGGGTACCATTCCTCCAAGAATAGCCCCACTAGCCCCAACATCGGAGGTCTTATTGTTCTTGATGAAAGGAATGGGTTCTTGCCGACCTTGTTCATTCTTACCTAGACCCTTCCCTTTCACAAAACCATATTTCTTCATGTAGTCACTTCCAAAGCCCTTGATATGCTTCTCAAACTCACCCATCTTGGATGATGATTTATCTTCCTTGATCAACCTTATGAGTCTAGTGATCTCATTCTTCATGACATGCATCTCCGCAAGGTTAGTAGCCCAAGATTCAATATTTATATTGCTACACCTTGTACAACCATTGCTAGTGATAGGAATAGAGGATTTGGTTGCTTCATTGGAGTCCAAGGTGGTGTTTTCTAAAAGAGTGGTATGTTTTACTCAAGAGCCGTGTGTTTGGCATGTAAACATGAAAAGTTTTCTTGAAGTTTCTCATTTTCACTCTTAAGGTTAACATTTGACTCATTAACTAAGGATAGTTCTCCAGTTAATGCATCAACCTTTTTCCTTCTCCTTAGCTAGAGACTTCTCAAGTTCAAGAATTTTGCTAATTTTAGCATTGAGCAAGTCCTCTTGCACCTTGAAACTTTTCCTTTCTTTGGAAAGAGATTTCTCAAGGCCTACGGTTTTCTCTCGCTTAAGCCTAATTAACTCTTGGTCTTTGAGAGTTTCATCCCTATCCTCTATTTCTATCATAAGCTTCAAGACTTTATTTGTTGCCTTTTTTACAAGTTCCTTTATCATGTTTTCACATTTAAGGTCATCTATGTTGTCATCATCATTATCGGGGGAGGAACTTAAGTATACCTTAGGTCCTTTTGCTATGAGAAAAATGTGGGTGAGAAGTCATCTTCATCATCGGTGAGATCTTCAAAAAGTGATAACTTGATGGTGTGAGCTTCCATAGCCATGGTAGCCATTCCTTCATCATCGGATGATTCTTCACTTGTGTCCCACTTTTGAGTCCCACTCTCGAATACTTCTTCTTGCCCTTGCTATACTCCTTCTCATTCTTGTTCTTGTTCTTTGGGTTTGGGCAATCGGCAATAAAGTGACCAATTTCCCCACACCCAAAGCATGGCTTGTTGGACTTCCTCTTGATCTTGCTTCTTCTCTTATCCTTGTTGAAGTAGCCATCCTTCTTCATGACTCTCTTGAATCTCTTGATGAATAAAGCTATGTCTTCATCACTATAACTTTCTTCTTTTCTTGGTATGCGTATACGTCTTGTGTGGTGGTTTGTATCGCCTTAGATGTGTATGTTTTGGAGGGGGGTCCGTGCCCGCCCTTATATAGTCTGGGGGAACAGGGTTACAATGAAGTCCTAGCACGATACTAGCTTAGGATTCCTACCCGAGTACTACTCGGTAGTTTCCTTCTGTTCCAACTAGTCTTATTCCTGTATGAGTAGTTACAATTGGTATAGGGTGTGGGCCATGTTCCATCCTTTATCCTAGAAAATATACGCCATGTGCGCAGTCAAGTAGCCCCGAGTCTGACACTGGCATACATATAGTTATGAATTCGATTTTGTTTTAAAAACCAGGTGTGACATTAAGCGTCGGTGCATTCATAGTTTATAGATACAGTACCGATTTTGGATTTGTTGTGTTCAGTCTCAAACAATTCCTTCAAGACTGGTTGAATTGATGGTGAGGTCGGTGCAATGATGTAAGCAATCTATGATCGGTCAAACAATTCCTTCAGGACATTCAATGGCTAGCATGTAGATTTAGAGTGACCGGTTAAACTGACGGCTATGATCGGTTTAACCGACGCTTTAGGCTTTTTGGCGGAAAAGCAAGCAACGGATAGAAGTGGATCTCTAGCCTATATAAGACCTCACCCCGGGTCATTTGAGACTGCTGGAGTTCATGAGAAGCTATAGAAACTCTACTGAAGTTCTCCAAGCTAACCAAAGAGCTCATTGATCAAATCCTTAGGTTTAGCACAAGCTCTGTGAGGTGTAGTGCTAGGCTAGCTCTAGAGAGAGTGTGAGAGCAAGGTATTGTGACCTTGTGATGGTTCTTGAGTGAACCTCAAGCTTGTATCTTGGTGTGCCGGCTCCTTTGGAGTCTTCATGGCACGTTAGCAAGTCTTCAACCCTCGGACTTGGTGTGGAGCAGCGAAGATGGATTTGTGCGGGGAAGAAGAGACTCCTCCTTCATGGGAAGCTCCGTAGTGAAGGCGGCATCAAGGTGACCGGGGGACTCAGCATGAGTTTTAGTGGCCAAGCCATTGTGGCAAGTCAAGGGGAGTCCCGGAAGAGACTTGGTGACCGAAAAGCAATACTCTTTATGAGTGCCTCAACAACGTGGACTAGGGGTGGCTTAGTGCCTACCGATACCCCGGGATAAATTCTTACGTCAAGAGTTTGCTTCCTCTCATTCCCTCCTTTAGGTTTCCGTATTTCATACTTGCAACTTGTGTGCCTTTACTTTCTTAGTGTATCTTGGTAGGACTGGCTATAGGTTGCAAAATTTGTTTTGGGATGATGGTTTCACACTAGATGAACCATATTTGCACATCTAGATAGCATGTTCTAGATTATATTTTTTGTGCAAACTAGTTTGAGCCATAGGGTAAACTTTTAAGTTGCCTAATTCACCCCTCCCCCTCTTAGGCTATGAGCACCAATTTCTTTCACACACAATCTTCCAGAGGGTAGGATTGACCCCAATCAAATACACACACATCGAGTGCCACCATGAGGAGTAGCCCGTCCCATCAAAGAGAGGGGGCTTCCCTAGGTTGACCTATGTGTTTTGAGTGGAACCACTTAAGGGATCATAATTGAATGAAATTTTGGTGAAATATTTGCCACTTCCCTTTTTTGTTTACCTTGACCGACTTGTTGTCATAGTCGGAGTCCGATACAGATGATTCATCCACCTTCTCATCCTTCTTGCTGCCAACATTTTGCTCTTTTGGCTCATCATCAACTTCGGTGGTTGGGATTCCTCTTTGTGATATCAACATATCGATTCTCCAAGCGGTTAAGTTTTAATCCAAAGACCAAAGGTCGGATACCAATTGAAAGGATCTAGAAGTCGACTAGAGGGGGTGAATAGTTGAAACTGAAAAATTACAACACTTAAAACAAATATGTCAGTGACTTTCGGAGTTTCCGGCTATTTGTCCAAAATCTCCGCAACTTCCAGAGATTCTGAAGAAATGTTCGGAGACTCCGGATAACTTATTGAAAGCACAAACGACTACTCAAACCTTAACCAAAAGTAGATCAAGTGAATTTCAAGGTTTATGGACTTATTTCCACTCCTTTGTACTAACTACCTGCAGCCAAAACCTTTCCAACAAGTAGATTGAGAGCAAACACTAGAATTCTAGCCCAAGACAAGAATTTTAACAAATCACAAAGTAAAGCACACAGGACAACAATTTGTTCCCAAAGTTCAGCTCCCCATAAGGAACCTACGTCTCCGTTGAGGCACCCGAGAAGAACACTTACATCTTGAGCTATGAAGCCTTCCCTTAACAACCCTAAGATTACCAAGGTCACTTACTAGACTGTAGAGGTCGTACAAATGTCCTAGGGCACACTAGAAGCTTGGGTGCTCGACGGGCAATGCCTAACCGACTAAGAGCTTGAAGCTCCAAGAGTAATAAACACGAAATCTAGCGGCTTGACGAAGAACGAGATGCTCAAGAGATGGGAAATGACAACACCTAGCCGTCTAAAAGTTTGAAGCTCCAAAAGTAACAAATGAAATCCACCAGCTTGACGAAGAATGAGGTGCTCAAGAGATGGAAAATCAGCTCACTAGCACTCTCACTTGCTCTCCCTTCAATTTCCCTTCAATCCTATCACCAGATCACACTTGGAAGTCAAGAGGGGAGTGAAGAAGGCTCTTGAATGCTCAGGAATGGAGCCAGATGAAGTTATGTCGGGGAGAGATAAAGTGAAGGGGATGAGGGGGGTATTTATACCCCTTCATCCCAAAACTAGCTGTTAATTGGTTAAGTTTCGGAGACTCCGAAGAATTCTTCGGAGACTCCTGACAACTTCTCCGGACTTTCTGCAGTAAGCACTCCAAAGTTATCCCAAGTATTTGTGTGAGTGCAAAGGTGTCTCTCGTAAGTTTGTTTGATCGTCTTGAGCATATTACTCTGAGCAAAGCTAAGCAAAGCTCGTAAAAGTCATATGTCTCTTGACAGTACGGTTTTTCTATACTCAATTTTAAAAGATAAAGCATTTAAATCCTCGTGAGTCTTTCTCTTTGCAACATTTATTTTCTTTTTTTATTATCTCCATATCTTAGCCTATCTCTTGCTTTGATACCTGCTCATCATTCTCAATAATAGCATTAGCTCCACGAGCATACGTCATTAATGAACCAAAACCCCCTTAACGGACCTAATGTTCTTTCAACGGCTGAGTTGTTGAGTCCCGTGGGCCTTCTCCCCCTCCCTATTTGCCTACTCTTCATCATCCTTGGCTGCGGCACACAGCCATGAGGGTCAAGTCGAGGACCAACGTCGGCGGCGCGCAGGCCAACCCCAACCACCGCGGCTACTCCCGCATTAGGCATCACAGCAGCGGCTGAGCTCCTGCCGCCGCTGCTGGGCCGGCCACCTCCTCTCCCCGGCCTCCTTCCTCGGGTGCCCTCCACTGCCGGATCCGCCGATGGAAGTGGGCAACCGCCACTGAGAGGCATCTATGCCTACGGTATGTAAAAATCTATACTTCTTGATGTGCTTCCCCTTCCCAATCCAAATCGGATTTGCAGTCACTTGATCGAACTCACCCCAGCACAAATCGAGTCCTTTGCCCTCCGATTAAGCCTCTGATTCACTTTCTATCTATTTCCTCTTGAGCATCGAATCCATCTCCCAACTCTGTTCTTCCCTGCCAGATTGTTTCTGTTCAGGTCCAATCCATGCCTTCCCTCTTTTCTGGCTAGAGTTAGAACACATTTTCTCTTCCCTCCGTTTATTTACGTGCTTCTTAATATGATCAGATAGTCCCTTGTCTCTCTCGGTGAAGGTTCTGTTTTTAACAATATCCAGAGTTTTCTTTGCTATAAAATTTCTTTCTAGATGGTTCCTATTTTTGTAGGCTGCAAAGTAAACTGAAGGACCATTCCAACCAATGTAGTATCTCTAAGTAAAATTGCTCATCAGGTGTCGTACTTCAGTCCTGTAAAGCTCTAACTTTTACATCTCTTTGTGCACCTTCAGCATCTGTATCTGTACAGCCATGCCACGGTAGGTTTTTGTTACCCTTATATGCTGTTTGTTCTGGTTTTTGTATAATCCTCAAAATCTATATGATTGAAAGAGGGATGCTTGCAAGCGAACCGGAGGTAGAGGCGATGCAGCCATGTTCACCGAAGAAGCCGCCGGGAAGCTACATTACTCCTACTCCTAAAGGTTGGCGTTGAGCCAAGAAGAAAATAGAGTTAATGTATTGATTGAGAGATATGTTACAATGGCAAGGGGGTACATATTTGTACCCTGGACTAATGACTCCTGGTTAAGTCGTATAAAACTTGCCTAATTAAATATCTAAATAAAATAAAATATTAAGATACACAGACTCCATTTTTCCTTTTTCAGCTTCCTTCCATATACTCCATTGATCATAAAATTACCAAGTTTTGGTGCAAACAGACTGATATTGCTTATTTGTGCCTGTATAAGCTACCTGTTACAATTTCCAAGCCACTTACCTAGGATATCATTTCCACTTGATATGGCATACCGTTCCGTTGGGTTTTGTTATTAAATTTAGAATCTGACTTGCTGTATCTTAGAATTCTAAGAGGTAGAGTTGTTTAGATCCTATCATAAATCAGAGAGAACTAGCTAATTCTAATCAGAACAGTTCTACTAGGATCCTACTAACCCAATATGCTATATGAAAATTTCCCTAGCTAGGATAATAATTTAGTGTGGCGTGTAATTATATTTTCTTCTTGCTTCCCAAGTTTTAATAAAAGAATATGGAATTTCCCTTTCTTTTTCACCACTAAGGCATCATGAAGTTTTCCTAATTTCTGTGCCGAACTACTTGATCAAGTAGTACATGTTTGCTATACATATGATGAAATCTTCAAAATAAACTTGGAATGTTGCCTTAAATGTTGCTCATTCTAATGGCAGGCTTTTCTAGATGCTAGTAAAGATCTGACGGAAAGGGAAACACCAACAGATAGATTAATATGTGCAGACGTGATGAAGTTTGCCAACTTTGAATTCGGTTTGTCATTGTTCCCTGATCTTGAGGCAATTTAAGGCTTTGCCAGGTCTGTACCTTTTCCTCCACCTTCATTGGCAATGATCTGAGTACATCCCACCGTATTTTTTGTAAAATTAATTTTACATATATGCCCAGTTGCTTACCTGCTGACCAATGTACCTTTTTACTGATTAGATCACACACACACACACACACACACACACCCCTAGAAGTCAAGCTTGCTACCTTCTACTGATGCAATAGGACACCCGAATCTTGGTTATATTTTATTGGAAGCGAAGTCCAACAAGGCAAACAGTGGCTTTACAAAGATGGAGGAGAGTAACTTGCTCCTTCCTGGCCTGAGAATTGACCAAGTCCTCAGTAAATAAATGGTTGGAAAATTGGAAATAGAGCTAGATTACAGTCCAAATGGTATGGCAATTTGGAAAAGCAAATGTAGCTTTCCCATGATTTAGTGAACAAACTTGGCTATACACTTATTGTCTCTAACAAGCAGGTTAGTGCTCTTCATGTGACTTGAGTTACTGTAAAATGTAATATCCTTATATTATCATATCATTTCTCTGTTCTTACCATAATAGCTAAATTCGAATGGGTTTCTGATGTGATCTGGACTTTTTGTTTCTTTACAAATGCAGGGGGAAGAAGTTAAGTTGCTATTTCAAAAGGATCAACATGAAGGTTTCAAGGTATGATCATATCCAGCTATGTGAATCATGAAGATTCTGCTTCCTACACATCTCAGCGATGTTTCAAGATTATCTGCTATTGAATCATATACAGTTATCACATAAACATTATAATTCCATTTTTTTACAGAATGTTGGACTCCTTCGCCCTCCTATACAGCTGATTCTTTACAGCATGCATACTCTTTACTTTGTGCCTTTTCTAGGTATGAAACCATTGAAAAAATGTGCCCTTCCTCCTTCGTTTTTCCACTGCTTACCTCTAGCTGATCATCAGGGCCGTCTCCAGGAATTTGGGGCCCCAGTGCGAAATGGAATATGGAGCCCTATGCTTAATACAACTAAGACATACTTTTGCACAATTATATAACTCAATTAATTAAATTACTAGCAGTCTTCATAATTAATTTCATAAACCAAACAAGAGTATTTTGAATTAATTCGAATAGCACATGTACAAAAATTAGCTGTGCTGTTTAGAGCTAGGTATGGTCAAAATTCAGCTCGAATCATATTTTTCAACTCACCTCAGTACCTCACATATTTACGTTGGGTCTCTTGAAGTGTTGTTGACTGCCACTGCCCTTGCAAATTGTGTCCGTGAGTCCATAAAATGCTGAGGCCTGAGATCAAAGATCAGTAGATCGTCTGACACCTACATGGTTGCATGGGCTGCGTCAAGGCAGGGGGCCAGGGGACTCGTCATAGGCAGCGGCGACGGCCTATGGGATTGACGATTGACGATCGCGACTCGCAAGTTCGCGACGGCCAATGACGACGCCGAATGAGGAAGGGACACACTACTTGATGCGGACGACGCTCGCTGCCATGATTCAGTTGCCGTAATGTACCGGACAACCAACGCTCAACCAATAGAGCATGGTGGATGGATTAATAGGTCATGGACTGTCAAGTTTTGGAGGCCCGGAGCGGTCACCCACCTCGCTCATGGCCATCTGATCATATCCCAGACATGAAAGAGTGTGAAATCGTAGAAAAAATTTGTCTTCTGTATGGCCACTGACTACACGCTTTACTGCTTACTTGCAGCTATTCATGTTCCAAGTGTGAAAATGTTGACAAGTTATGCATTCTCTTGTCTTGTCGATCATATATATGGCCTGCCATAGAAGGCTTCTTGACCCATGATGACCTTGCACATGTCCTGCAATTGTGACACCTGGCTAATTTGGACGTGGCCCAGCAGTAATGCTCCATGAGTGCTGCATGGATATGTTTAGTACCACCTTGCTAGTTGAGCAAGGCTGGAGCCAATTTATAAGCATTTGTCTTGCAGCAATAGCATCTTTGGGTTGACCTTCTTAAACGAAGCAAGAACGAAAGTGTAAGCAGGGTACTATGTGTATGCGGGCCTGCTCATAATAGTAATTAGATTTACTTATTAGTAATTTATTTCTTCAAAAATACCTTTCTAATAACCATTTTACTAATGATGCCAGTAATGTTGCTCCAGCACCAAATCTGGCAGGGATCCTAACTTCTTCGTAAGTTTCTATATCAACAACTTAAAATAACCAAATTCAGATTTTATTACTTTTGCAAGATCTCTAACTTAATTATAGTACTAATACTTCTTGTATTATAATATTACAGGCCATCTCCACCCCTTTTGTGGACTAAGACAAGCCCCTTGCAGAAGTCTTTTGTTTCGCTAGAATAACTGTATTTATACTTTAAATTTCTATCTTAGACTATGAAGCTGATAGCTTCTATCTCAACAAATCCAAAACTGCTTGTAAAGAACTCTTATACTTCGTTATGATATAACCAGGAATGTGAATCACCTAAATTTACAAAATCCATAATCCAAATTGATAATTAATTAACAAATAAGTTATAACAGAATAGAAACACAGTTGACATGACACGCGCAATCGATAAATAGCTAACCATTCAGCTCTGGTTTTACATGTCCGTTGGAACATCAGAACATGCTTTACCTCTTCTGAAAATTAAATTTCTCAATTGACAAGGAAAACAGGATTGCCAATAGAAAAGGAAAGGCGATGAGAATAGCTGCTACTAGGCTCAACTTGTCTTGATGAAACCCGAAATAGTCATTCAAGAAGATCGAAACAGATTTAGTTTCTCCAAATGCTTTGACCTCTTTCTCTATGTTTCCATACTGCGATGTCAAGAGGGCATTGAGTGTCCAAGATGTAGGAGTGAGATAGTAGAGCCAAACCCACCACCCTGGGATTTTCTGCAACGTCAATTGAAATGCATGTTAGTGCTTTCCACTATTCAGGATTCTTCCTTAACACTTGAACAAATGGTTCTTGTTGAATAACGCTGAAATAAGTGTTAATTTCAGAACTAGCAAACTAGAAATGGAAAAGACGAATGATATAACTGAAGATGGTGAACGTCCACAACTAGTATGTTGTTAAACTTATGTTGGAGTGCTTCGGTGTACTGTCATCCAATGATGCCTTATAGTTGCAGTTGCTCATTGTATTTTTTTTGACATATATTAGTAATAGAGTATTTCCAAAGCTGAGCATATTTTAGTTGCAAAGATCTATCAGGAGGATAGATCGATCTATCAATCGCAAAGATGAAACATTACCAATAAATTGAGGATCTAGGGCAGAAGGAAAAGAAATGTCATAAAAGGCAATGTGCATTGATATATATGAGGCCTATAGGGCAAGCTATATAGGGTACAATATGAGACTTGTAAACGAGCATGTACTGTAGAATAATGCAAATCTAAATGCCTATAATAACCTATTACACCTTTAACAGTTCCACACCATACAAGCTTAATTACACTAGAAAATCACGTTAATTAGAAATTCTTATGCAGGTTAATATTTTCTTGGTATATATTAAAAGTGAGTGGTAATTTTTTTCTAACAAAAATAAGTTATCAAAGTTACATATTGGAGATTCTAAAATTTTATGATAGTGGGAGGAAACAAAGACTTACAGGCGCAGGTAAAATAAATCCTGAGAATAATGTTTGCATGGTGTTGAAAAACGAAGCCAGTATGGTGGCAACTTGAACATTGGGGGTTATTGAAACAAGAAGCAACCCGACATAAACAAAGGAGAGAGTTGAACAAAATGTGGTGTAGAAGAACCATATGAATTTGTGTGCTGTCCAATAATAACCAGTTGACGGATAGACAATTAGTGTAAACAGTAACACTTGGATAAATACATAGGGAATCTCAATGGCAGCCTGTAGAAGGTGAATAAAAATATGAACATTAGTGTCATTGGAGATTTTACTTTGCTTACAAGCTTGCGATCATTATCTCACCTGTGCGAATGAATATGACCAAGATGAGTACATTCCTGCAAATTTCTCACGATACATTACAATACGCTCAGTTGTACTGAATGGTATGACTGACTGATGACTGTAAGAGCCTACAGTTGTGGAACCCAGATACATTGCACCAAAAATATTGAACAGGTCTTGCTCGTTGTTTCTTAGAAGGCAATGAGAGGAAGTGTTAGATTATTCTACTGAGTAATTCAAGGCAATGCTTCATGGTGAAGCACCCAAAGTTAACTAATGCATGTGCAATCTTGTGGATAACAGAGTAGTGGGCTTACAATATTTTTGCACGCTTCCAGAACAATACTCCGTAGATCAGTGCAGATATTACTGACATCATTATACGCCTCAAGTTATACTCTGGACTTCTCCAGTAAGTTATATTTTGTTTCCACAAGCAAGCTTTAAGTTGAGTCCAGCCATTCTGTGGGAATCGATGGGAGAAACATAGATTTTCTGAATTTGGTATTGGGATACTTAGCCTCTCCACTAGCTCTTCCGTATCTCTGCACAAAATAAAGTAACTCATTATTCTTCTGAAATTTAAATGGAGGCATTTTGTTTGGTTAACTTTTTTTGCTAGTTGAATTTATTTTCTTTTAGCTATCTGTATGTTCCTAATTTGCTCATAAAATCCTAAATATATTTACAAGATATGTACCTGTGCAGTGATGATTCTTCATACAAAATCGCAAAGTTTATATTGTGTTGAACCTCCATCGACGTTGATGTTACGTCCATCATCCAAGTAGCTGGATTGCAGTTACTCTTTATTTTCGGGACTCCAGGAATTTTCTATCAAGGTAGATAAGGAAAAATCAGTCTATTAGAACCTCCGGACACATGGCATGAATTTGGCGGAGCCACATGGTTCTTCTCTGAAAACACTAAAACATATACATAGATACACAAACAGAGTTTCTCAATATGTTTTAGTTCCCCGTGATGATCTATGTTTTTGTTGTTGTATTAATTTTAAGTTTAACATGCTAAATTAAATGCATATGCATGACTTGCATGAAATTTTGATCAACCTATATATTTCATATGAATTATTAGCCAAGTTACATACTGAACACAAATGACTCGTCAGGTTCATTTAATTGTTCTGGCTGCGAAGTTATCACTTTCTGAATATAACATTTCTCTCCGAATAAAGATCCCAAAAATGGTATTGACAGTTTGGAACAGTACTAATGAAAGCACTGGCAGGTCAATGGCACTAGGGTAGAGCTGATATTGCACTGGCACATGCTTGAAGAAGTGCTGGGGAAATCTAGTGTTGCTACGAAACATAGTTGGGCCATTATTTCTTAAATCTGAAGTAATAACCTTTTTCTGTTAAATGTGACTATCATATGAGATTCCTTTTGGTTACTAGTGTTATAGTACTTTCTTTCTAGTCTCTTAGGTTTGTGTGGTTCTTGTTGAGTTCTATCTAGCCCAATTGGCTTGGAACCTTTGTTGCTGCTGTTACATCACAACCATATGCAATTTCCCAAGACACACATACCAAGGTTAGAATATTTTTTTCAGTCATAATCTAGTTACATTTGTTAGGACTAGGTCAGATTTGCTAAGCGTTATTATTTATATTCACTCTATATTGAGTTAGAGTGAAAAGGTCCTTGGTATGATCTACTCCATTAACAATCCTGACGGAAAACAGGAGATATTGTTGCACACTGGTATTGGATTCCCTTCTTTTTAGTAGAATATATAGTTAGTACTCACTAGAAGATCTACTACATTTTCGGATAGTCATTCTATAGTTCTATAAGTGGCTACCGAGATGCGCATATTAGTATCATTTGTTTGCCCAATGATGGCCAGGGTGATTATGTTTAAGACAAGCAATTGCCGACCAGCGGACACCGACACGGATGACGTGTGCATAAATTGTTACTGTCAGCAATTTGGTCAAAATTCTAGCAAATAGTGGTTATTATAACTTCTTTAGTAGAATACAAAAATAAATCAAATTTGAATAAAAAGCAATTTCAAACCAAAACGGGGGAAATGGTTACATTTACATAGAATAGAGTAACTCAAGATTAAGCATAATAAATTTCCAAAAAAATTGAAAAAAATAAGAAATTCATTGAGTCGATACAAAAACCATCATCTGCCAAAAGTGGCATGTTTCTGACACAACCCCCAAGAGAACATCAAAATTCAGTTTCTTCCTTCATATACAAAATGCAGATATATCTCCAAATCACATTAAAACA
The DNA here is from genome assembly GCF_002211085.1 of Panicum hallii. Classification (NCBI taxonomy): domain Eukaryota; kingdom Viridiplantae; phylum Streptophyta; class Magnoliopsida; order Poales; family Poaceae; genus Panicum; species Panicum hallii. The sequence goes on along the minus strand of NC_038042.1, from coordinate 43,601,281 downwards.
TTTCTTTTTTGTGATAGCAATTCATCAAGAAATTATGAGCCATATCTTACGTTTCTTTTTCCCCGATTACAGGAAAACCAGTCAAAATGAATAAACAATAAAAGCAAGATACATATGAGGAAATATGTTAAAAAAACTTGCCTCAAAGTACTCAATCACTTTGCTGGAGCACTCTCCTACTGGTCCACTATAGATCATTTTCCCACCACTTTTCATTAATATGAGCTGCAAGAAAATTTACTCCACACATTAAATGCAACTTTTTAAAATCCTATAGGAAAGAAGCTTTCTGCCTTTTTTTTTTCTTTGAGCAAACAGAAAACATGGGACATAAATTGTCTGTAGTCACGTCTATTTATGATAAAAATAGTTCAAGAAATAGAAACTGGCAGAATATTGTATTTGGTAACTTTACAGTATAAGCTCTCAAACTGTTATAGTTTTGTAATCAAGGCAAGAAAGTCCAATTTGTTTGATGTGATGACAAATTTGTGTCAGTTTGGGCTCTTAATTCGGTTAAGCAAAATGAATATTTATACTGTATTTTAGTTTAGAGAAAAGTTAAAGCAAACTATCATTGGACGTTTATTCTTTATTCTTCATGCTAATTGACATAGTGGGGTTTAATTTTTATACACAATGTTTAAGCAAAATGTTCAGGGTAAGAATTTCTCTGAAAAAGGAAAAAATAATGCCTAGATAGTAGACAGTACTTATGTATCATAATGTAGTTTAGAAACCAATTGTAGTCAGTTCTAAAAACCAAATAATAGAAGGGATAAAATTTCAAAGGAAAAGGTTCGGTTTACATCCTCGAACTATCATAAAAATTCAATTTTCTACTTTAAACTATAAAATTGGACAACCGAGGCCATCCAACTGTCGAAACCTGATAAATTTGGCCCTTTAGATGGTTTCAAATGTGATTTTTCATTTTATAAAAATTAAAAATATTTAAATTTAAACTAAAAATTCATAATTAATTTATTTTAAATAAAAAAATATGAAATGGGTATCAAAAGTTTTCTAGAAATATAACCTATCTAATAACACTATACTTATCAGTTATTCGGATCTATTTTTTATGTTCATAGTATTTGGTTGTTTGTAGTTATGCCTTTTATTTTTGAACAAATAAGATTCAAGTAGAGCAATAATAGATAGGTTATATTTTTAGAAAAAATTTGGTACTAGTTTCATATTTTTCTGATTTGAAATGAATTAGTTTTGATTTTTTTAGATCTAATTAGAATTTTTAATTTTTTTAAAAAATATAAAACCACCTTCGTAACCATCCAAAGAGCCAAACTTATCCGATTTTAATAGTTGGATGGCCTTTGTTATCCGGTTTTGTATTTAAAGATTGAAAATCAAACTTTTGCGATAGTTTGAGGATGTAAACCAGACTTTTTCCAATTTCAAATAAGCAAAGATGAATTTAAATGACTTTATTGCAATTTCGATGGCTTGGTTATGGAAACTATATTAGCATTCCAAATATCCATGCTGTTATATCCTACAATTTTTCTTTACTCTAAAGAGAAAATGTAAAATGCGATCAGTAATGTGTTACAAATTTGAAGTAATAGAAAACTCTAGATCTTAGGTTTGGCCCAAATCTGTGTCGAAGGCATGAACTATTTTTAATGAACTTCATTTGTGCTGATTGTGTTTGATAAATATAACAAAATTCGAAAGTTAAATTACCTCATCAAATGCCTCGAAAATTTCAGTGCTCGGCTGATGGATTGTACACACTACTGTCCTTCCTGTTTCGCAAATATTTTTAACTGCGCGAATAACAATTGCTGCTGACCTCGTATCGAGTCCTGTTGTTGGTTCATCCATTAGTATGACTGATGGATTTGAAACAAGTTCAACTGCAATTGTTAGCCTCTTTCGTTGCTCCATGGATAATCCATTTTTCTGTGGCGTCCCCACCAAGACATCTTTTAATTGATCTAGCTCAACAGTTTTGAGGACTTCAGAAACAAATTCCTACGCGGAGGAACACAAAGAATATTGTCAGTTTCTTAGGTAAGATTTTTGTTTATCCATCTGGTGCTATGCTTACTAAAATTAATATATCTCTGTAATGTTCCAATTGACATACAGATCTTGTTTTTTCGTCGACATGCGAAGGCAGACGAAGCCAGGCAGAATAAGTTACAGACTCTTCAACTGTAAGCTGTGGGGAATGTATGTCCACTTGCTCGCAGTAACCCAAAATTCTGACAAATGTTTCTTGCACCTTGGGATATCCACCTATTTTTATGTTCCCTTCAATATAACCTCCTGTTTTCCTTCCTGCTAATACATCTAGTAGAGTTGTCTTCCCAGCTCCACTGACACCCATTAGTGCAGAAAGAACACCAGGACGTAATGCACCAGTTATGTTGTTAAGTAGTTGAAGTCTTCTTGTTGGATAGCCTTGTTTAAGCATTTCCTACAAGAGAGTACATTTCTTACATACCTTCCTCAGATATGTTCTAGGCAAGAAACACAAAAAACTATAAAAATCAAGTACATACGGAGCTTGCTTAATTACCGGTGGGGTATCAATGTAGTAGTTCAGATTGTGGAATGTAACTGAAAGTTCCATAACAGGTATAGTCATCTTTGCTGCAAAAAGAGCAATGCATTGAAGAAACATGCCTTTTTGCTTTTGAAACCCAACTCTGCTAACTTCATTTGTTACTTCTTTTTTCTATGGGACTCTAACTTCTTATTCTTTATTAGTGTTGAGCTGTCTATGGCTTTACCTCCTTTGGAAATATTTGAACCATCAGATTCTTTTAGAATATTGGAAGCTTTTTCCTGCTCTTGACACAAGTTCTTCATAGGCCTGCTTCCATGATATTCTTCTACAGCTGAAATAGGCAAACTTATAGTTCATTTGTCAAGTAAATATTATACATATATAAAGTCTAATTAACTAGTGCTCCGTAGCGCCTCAGATGTATATACCCATATATGTAGTTTTGTCGAGATATATAGCGCAAAAATTTGTGGGTCTAATTTAATAATAAACCATTCCAAATAAGTTTGAACAAAACTTCAAATTGTAGTTTCCTTAGTCATCGATTATTGGACTGTAGGTATCCGTAGATTACGTAACAAATCTGCTAAGTGGACATGCCAAAAAAACAAAGAAAAAATGGAATCGAGTCCCAATAACCACAACCAGGGATATACCAAAAAATAAAAGCTTCCAAAAAGCATACCAATATTTGCTGTATTTAAAATCAAGCTGTCTGAGTACTATGGAGACCAAGTCCGATATAAATGCTCTTCATTCGTTAGTAGGGAACTTACATGTATTGTAATCTAATGCCAATCCGAAAGCTATATAAAATAAAATGATAGATCCGAGCAATGCTCCAATGGAAATCCAATAAAACCTCCAACTGTAATATAGGCCATGATTAATCAGGATTCTGTTACCAATTGTAATGTTTTGAATAGTTACCTGAAAATAATGCAACTAGCAATGATGTTAGATGTTTGAAAGCAGCTGGCCACTCATTTTCCTATTTATTTTGAAAAAAAATACATTTCACCTTCTGCCATCTTGGCGCCTGGAATTCATTAATAGCTGTGCTGATTTCAGCATATGTCATTGGAGAAATCCAAAATCCCCAGTTTAACCATCCTGGCATGGAGGCTGGAACAACAGAGCAATAACACAATTTGTTTAGATTTGCTAGGCTTATACGCATTCAGTCAGCGATAGTTAGCTTACGCTTGGGAAGAGTGAATCCTCCAAACATGAGGAATAACGTCAGAGCAAGAAAGAGGTAGAAGAAAGACGCAGTAGGTGTTCGGAAGTATGAAGCAATAAACCGATACAGCGAAGAAACTGATTGATGGACAAGACAAAGTATCAGGAACTGGCAGAAGAACCTAGAAATGGGCATATATAATTATGTTAGAGTTCGTAAATGTTTGTTCTCATCATTGTAAAATTGAGAAATTTTCAATGTATTATTTACCTTGAAGCATTAGCCGCATAACCAATACCATAATATGTGATACATATCCATACAAGTGAATCTAATATGGAAACAGGGACCTTTAAGACTGAAGCTGGTATTGCATATGCCCATGAAGGATAGAAATAATAGCTCTTTTGCTTGTAAAAACTTGGGAGTCTCCTAATCTGCATGCTTATCTCTGGTGTGCCATTCAGCATAATCATGAAGATGGAAAAGAATAATGCTCCCAAATAGTAATTTGCATGAGTGAAATCTATTGCCATGCGAGTTCGAAGGAATACAGACATTGTTACGAGCGCAATAATTGCAAGCTGCATTAAGAAGTAAACCTTAATTTGGACACATAATTTACTTCTTACAGGAAAGAGCACCTTAGAATGAAGTATAACCTGGCCTGTTTTGAAGACATAAACGAACATACTCCTTTTCATTAGGAGCACTTCCCTTGCTCCACAGGCTTTGAACATTTCCAGTTTTCGTAGCGAATATGTATTAAATGCTAAAGCTTCCTTGCTCAACTTGCTTTTTGGAGGAACACTTGGCTCCTCTAGTTTTCTCCCTCTCTGGTTTTCCTTGAACATGCTTGACAATTCATGAGGTGAGATAAATCTGTAAGATTCATGTGGTCCAGACCAGTACTGTTGTTGGTCCTTCCATGACAAGATCTGATTTAAGAATTAAAAAACTGGTTTTATGAACGTGCAAATCATATCAGATGCCGCAGCTGTATTTTTTGTGTTTTAGAACAATTACCTCTTGGAGAAAGTCAGCTACCTCTTTTCTTTTTGGGCATATGAACCCACACTCCTCAAAAAATTTGAGAGCTTCATTTTGAGGGCCATGGTAGATAATCTTCCCTTCCGCCATCAATATCAGGTCATCAAAAAGATCAAATACCTCAGGTGTTGGTTGAAGAAGTGAGATAACCATTGTGTATCCGCTGATGTTCGTCAGTTGCTGGAAACAATTTATTATTTGAAAGGTGGTAGAGCTATCAAGGCCATTTGATATTTCATCCATAAAGTATGCTTTTGCAGGGCCCACAATCATCTCAGCTGGTACAAGCGGGTGAAAAATTAATATTCAAGATCATCTCTTTGGAGAATGTATTCACCGATCATATTGGCTTTTACCTGTGGTTAATCTTTTCTTCTGCCCCCTGATATTCCTCTTATCATTGTATCCCCAACCATGGTGTCTGCGCATATATCTAGCCCCATGATCTACAAATTAATAAGTAATGTATTATGTTAGTATATTGTCACTATCTGCCTTCATCCAAGTTATGCATAAATTAAACTTGTATGTTTCGGCAAGGTGTACCTTCAAAATATAATCTGTCTGTAGGCTTGTCTTTGAACCTTCAACTGCTATTGCCTGCAGTAGCCACTTTACTATTGAAAACACGAATGTTTAATTTATAAAAACAGTAATAGAAATGTTGATAATTAATAAAAAAAAGCTATAGGTAGCTTAGTTTTACTACAACCAAGTATTTTTCTGGCTGCTAGAACAGTTATAATATTTAATCCACATTAAATTACATTTTGTTCCTTTTAACTCAAATAAACAGGAATTGTGTTTCTTTGCAAAAGCAAGAAAGCATGATGCAAGCCACTACATAACAGAACAGAATTTTTACCCTCATGTATAGATCTATGTCCGCATCAGGTATGATCCCGGCCACACTCTCCCTTGCACTCACGTCCTTGAGTATTTCTTTGGGCAAACAGAAATAGTGAGTAACATAATATTTTAAATTAAGAATTTTTTTCTGGTCGTGTTTTTTTTGTGAGGAACGTCCATTAGACTTACTTGGTCTTCTTCCAACACCTTGGCACTGGGATGAAAAATCTAAAGTTTCCCTCACGGTCATCTCAGGTATGTGCAGATCGTACTGGCTGATATACACAGCTGTTTTCTCTGGTACAAATTCATCAAGTCGATAACCATTATAAGAAATATCCCCTGTCACCTGTAAAAAGAGCTTTGCATATTCACAGTTTGTCAAAACAATAAATTTCTTGTTCTTGGTATTTATTTTGCAAAAAATTTTAGATTTTAACAAAAAATGTTTTTCTCCTCCATAACACATCTAGATGTGTGTATTCTTGTAATGGATGAAATGCACCCAAATAGCTAGCACAAGCTTTAACTAAGGAGCAAGCTTTGGCCACAATAGAAGTGAAATCTACCTCCGTATGTCCCAAAATATGCATTTGGCCACGAAGAAGAACATGAAGAAATGTGAAAATGAGTTCCGAATACTCGGAATGTGGGTACCCCTTAGCTCATGTCCCGTCCAGTGTGACATACACTGTGTGAACTAATCACCCAAACACTAACAATAGGTGCTGGTTCCATTCCATACCTATCCAAACCTTTCCAATAACTATATGATTTGATCTCTCTACAAACTTGTAATGTTTTGCTGGTAAACAATAGGTTGCTTGCTGGGGAGTTGGCCAGTTGGGACAGTTTATGTTGAGAACCCCATCATCAGTTGTGCTGTGAACAAGCAACATAAGTATATATACAGATGTCCCTCGTTCAGTCAAGGCATTGTTGAATTTCTGCATTTGGCAGAGATCATCAATCATGTGCAAATAAGGAAAACCAAAGAAAATCATGCGATGGGCAACTTTTGCTTTTGATGCAAGTAATGCCATTTTCTTTCAGTAGTCGACGCTCACTCAGATGTCGACCTGGTGCTTAGGGAAGCATCGTAATGATGTGACCTTCAAAGGGCTACACCTAGCATTGGGCAGAGGCAGCTGCAAGGTCTTTCGTGAATGACGATTCCTACACTTGCTGCGCTTTGTCCGGTGCCGCCAAACTCCAGATCTTCCTATCTCGCATGTAATCACCATGTTTTGTAGGGTTGGCCCTTCGTAGGGTCCTAAATGGCCATTATTCTATTTATTTTAATGCATTGGGACGCATAAAAATTCTCTCAATAAAAGTTGCCCGTAAAATTGATTGTTTGTCTTGACTTTACTGTTTGTGCAATCAAAACTTTAGGTTAGACTTTGGAAAATCGTTTTAGGCTTTGCTACGGTACACTGAAATGACTGTGGACGTTGATCTAATGCCATATTACCTCTTAGGAGGTAATAGTTTTAATATTTATTATTTATATTTTAAATCCGAAAATAGAGAATTAGATCTAACTTGAATGCATATTAGTTGACATCTTAGATTTCTATTTTTTTCACGTGATGTGCTGGCCATAGGAATTAGCTGAGATCTCATAGTTGTTTCTTAACATGAACAAAAGCAAACGGGAGGTGTGTGGTTACTTCGAAAAAAACATGTTCGCGACAATAACATGTATACGTGACAAACTTGACCAGAAAAATATTTTAAGAACCATATTATGGCAGGTGTCTATAACTTTTGTAGCATGACAGGTGCACATATGTATCATGACATAATCTAGTGGTATATAACACTTGGTCTAACGTGACATGCCTGTAACGAATGACTTGGAAAGAAAAAGAGAGATGTATGTAGCGTTAGATCTAGCTATATATAGGCGTTTATTTTCTATAGTGTGACATAAATACATGTGCACATGTTATTGCTATTTTTGTGTGAGAGGAGCTATGTATTTTAACTGAATATAGAAAATTTTCTAAACTCCAACGACACTAATATTGCTACAATTTTTTCCATACAGGTACATGCATGATTTAGGTAAACGGCCTGCACGCATAATTAGAGATTTAGCGCAGTTCCATGATTTTCGGATCTGCATGCATGCATGCAAATAATTAAGCACAAATGTTTTTTTTTTATTTTTAAGATGGATTTAATCCTTGGAAATTCAATGGCTCAGATTCATTTGACCGCAGCTCTTACCTCCAAAGAGGTAAATGGAGTATTGTAGCATTGCCCAAACTAGTTTGCCTCCTAAGTACGCAAGGAAAAATGTTGGGTGATGCTATAGTACTTTACTTTAACTCTGGTCTGTTGCATGTTGTTCATTTCAAGGAAATTTCAGTTTCCTCTACAATCTGGGAGTGTCGTTTGACAATTGCAACAGCTCTATCATTATAACTTAGAAAATTTGATGTATCTAACTGGTTTCTGAGATACTGTCATTTGGCCAAATCAGTATTGAATACTCTTAGATCTTTAGGAGCAGAAAAACTATTAGTGAAAACGAACCAAGCATCTTTTCTTAATTATGAAAGATAGCGTTTCAACCTTTAGAGATTTATCTAGTTTCCCAGCAAGAGCTCGCAATAGAGTGCTTTTGCCACATCCTGGAGGTCCCAATAGAAGAGTCAATCTACAAACATGGAAACACATATCAAATTAGGACTAACCTTAATCTTGGACTAGGACAGTTAGAACTACCAGCACTTGCATTGATGTACTAGATGTTTTTGGAGTTATTGTCCCACTTTTTTTGCGTTTATGGTTTCTTTTCCATTAACTAAAATCCTTGAAACATGGCACATACCTGCCGGGTTTGATGATTCCACTCACATCTTCTAGAATGTTGATTTTTGCTCTTTCCATTTTTAAGCCTAGCAACCTCTCAAGGCCCTATGGATCAAAGTAAAAACTGGTACGTTAGTCGCTACTATCATCTCATATATGAAGATAGCATCGTAAAAAGGGTATGAATTTCCTAAGCGGTATTTAACGAATAATTATTGCTTCAAATGCTGCTATTTTGGTCCGCAATAAAACCAATCATGACCGGGTTGTCTTACTGAGAAAATTGCCTTGGTACTATTCCAGAGCGACGGCAGATGATTTCCATTAGTATTTCTGGACTCCGCTTCCACAAACAGATTGTTATACCTCACCTCTATTCCTGGCAACTCGACATCAACCCTATGAATACGAATCACAGAAAAACAACAGTTGGATAAACAGAGTTCTATCTTCACATATATATATCTAGATACACTGAATGGAGTGCTGAAAAAGAAAACTTGCCTCTCAATTCTTTCTTTTTGCCTCTGCAGAAAGCGGAGGTGGTCTTCATTGACGTTCTTTAGCAGATTGTCGAAGAACTCACGCCTCTTTAGAGCTCCCAACTTGCTGCCGTCAAGCAAGAGGTTTTCACACGCATGCTTAGTGTTTGCAGCTCCATTCTGGTACCTTTGCTTTCCCAATTCCAACTTGAACTCATCATTTGCACAAGTGGCTAAATCTGGATGGTGGAACGATGAGATCGTCTCTTTTGCAAGACCCTCCATCTCAAGATGGGTCACTGGACACCCTTTGCTGTTGCCTTGCATTGCCGTAGTCTAAGCATCTGGTGCCTTATATATGTAGACGTGCGTGCCAAGTACTCGTCATATCGTTAAAATGAAAGGCACGTACAGTTGCCAGCTCACGGTTGAGACATCTTTACACTATACTAAGTCAAGTACAACAAGGACTTGCCAGCAGTCTATTCTTTCTCCGGCTGGTCGACGCATCTGTTGGAGGAGCACTAACAACGACTGCAATCTCACCGTTCACCAGTCAATGATAGTGATATGATATTTTTTGGTTTATAGTAAAATAGTACAGCACAAACCACTACAATCAATCAGTTTGGAGCTGTTTGAACACGCGGTTTCTAAACCAATATGTGAGCAAACGACGGTACAAATAAACATATTTACATTGCTTGACATAGGTAACTGACTTTAGAAATATATTTCTACGGTCTGCTTCATTATGACATGAACCTGCCTTCATGAACTCTCACCATTAGTGGACCTTCTATACATAAATGAGTCTAAAGATCTAGAGGCATCCCATTGCTCCACCAAAAATCCTACCCACAAAGACCAATAGCATAAAGAGAAATTAGTGTAATAGTATGTCGATTGTAAAATCTAAAATAATAACGAAAAACTTTTTTTGAAAGGCCCTACGACTGGCCGGCATATATATATATATATATATATATATATATATATATATATATATATATATATATATATATATATATATATATATATATTAATAAGAAGACAGATTACATGCACAAGATGCACAAAGATTTCCTAAACCATGCTCAGTTTAGGCATGAAAACTAAAAGGACTACTCACTAATAGGTGGAGCAACTAAGGCAGAGAGGAATAATGAAAAACTTAAGGAATTGTAAACTTCAATTAAATTGGTTCGGTTTAGGTGTTCAATTTTTTTTTGGGGGGGGGGGGGGGTGTTTCCCACCCCTAATAGGGGCTAACGACATGGCTATATTTACCACTGAACTGACCCATCTATGACTCTTTATTTTCCTTTTCCAATTTTGTAGTCAAGCAAGAAAACAACATGGCAAAGGTCATCGTGGACAGACCGTCGCTTGGGCATGCACCTGTCACATACTTTAATTTCAACAATTGATTGGTACTGCACTGCTGAGTCATGCCAAGTCAAGTACAACGACTTGACAGGGTCTAGCCTTTTTCCGGCTGGTCGACGCATTGGAGAAGCAAAAACTAACGATTGCAAAATTTCACCAGTGAGCAGTCAACTGACGAGACTGCAGCACACCTAGGTCCTCATCCTTGACCCGTGTTTCCATCCATAGGCAGGTAGGTTCGACGAATGAGCCACCGACCCACATCAACCACTATGGATGAAAACACATAGTATACGGATGGATATACAATGATATAATTATTTTTCTTGGTTTTAGACAAAGATAGTGTAAAATGTGTCATATACAGATGCGGATCGATGGATAGTTTTGTTCAAAGATACTAATAAAATACACCGCGGGCTATAGGGATACGTTTTCTGAAATATATATAAAGGCAACAAACAAATAGGATTTATCCATTATTGCTCCGAACTTTACATTTTATATTAACTCAAAATTATATAAAAAAAGTAGAACTCAAGATTTTTCAAAGTCCACCCAAATTTAGTAAGAAAATAGGACTAATCTAAGCTTGTGCTTTTGCTATTTATTTTGAATTCTAGTGAAGTTAAATTTTTAGCATAATATAGGAGTATTAGATTTATTTTGATGTTATTAAAGTATATTAGTTTTGCTAATGTTTTAAATTTGCTTTTCTTGTGTTTTTGCATTTTCGGAATATTTAAGTGAAGTTAAATTATAATTTTAGTACTAAAAATTCGATGTCCGCTTCTGCTACTTCAGCTGCGGCTGCAGCGGCAGCTGTGAGCTGAAAAGTACAGTCGTTCGGCAATATGTGAAGCTAGCTGTGTAGTTTTTGCTATTGCCTGGATGCAAATGCGCTGTGGTGGCTGGCTGGATGGATACGAAGGAACAATGAATATCTGAATTTGAATACGGACGAACCCAGCCCGGCCCGTAGGGGCTGTTTTCTTGCAGACTGGCACGCAGCTGCAGCGCCAGGCAGCGATCTCCACCGCAGGCCGACGAAATTAAATCGTGCGCCTAGGGCCGCTCCCTGCGCTGGGCAGCTTTGGCGCCATGGATGCAAGCAGACAAGCCCGTAGTCCTCGACCGTTCTCGTTCATTCGAACGAGTCGTTTCAACAGACTTTTTGACTTCACTAGTCTGCGTCGTCATCTTGGAAAACACAGGCGAAGATTGCCTGGACCCGTGGCCACACACTCGCACTCGCAGCAGCGATTTGTATGCTCTCTGTTGGCGATAATGGATTTGTATGTCAGCCTCCATCCAAGACTTTCCTACAAGGCTACTACAGCCTTTCGTTCGTGGTACTGTATACCGCGACCGACGACTAAGACCGTTGATCGTAATAGTGCTCGAGGAAACTTGTTAATTGGACGGCTGGGACACGATGGGCCATGAACTAGCTAGTTACGAGTCTTCTGGTGGGAAACTAGCTTAGACATCCCAGTCCAGCGTAACACTAACGACATCTTGACTGTGATGCCTCCGACGATCCTGTTGGATTTCTTTCTACATTCCAGGAAAATTCTACGGAATTATTGTTCGACCCGGCCGGTGCACGACGCTCGTTTATAGTCAGATTCTGAGTCTTGCCCAAACACGTGCACCTGTCGTTTACACCTTTTCTAAAGTTATTATTAGTATCTATGGGATTTGGCGGCATTATTCCCCACGGAGAAAACTATATATGGTCCTTACTGAAAATTAAGTCGAATAAGAATATACAAACTTTTCAATATCAAAAGGCTTATTAGTAAGATTGTTAAAAAGACCCGAAAACTAATATGCGATAGCCCACGTAATGGGATCTAATAATAGCATGCAGTCTCCGACAGAGAAGTATTTGTCTATTCCTATTATGTTTCTATAAGAACCATTTTTTCCTTTCGTTTTTTTTTGGGGAAACGATAGGGGCAAGAGCTATGCCTGGCTTATGTTAATAGAAAAGTGAGCAAAAAAACACACACAGCATGTTGATATAACTTCTCTAATAAGCCTCTTGGCACCCGTTATGCACCAAGCTCGAGACTCCTCTTTAATCTTTGCGATGAGCGTTTCCCTTGATGACTGGTGATGTCGGAAAATCCGCGCATTTCTTTCCTTCAGGCTATTAGGATTAGGATTTAGGATGAGTAACGTTCTCGTTGCTCGGATGGGCAAGCTAGCCCGTGGACTTCCCCACTGCCTGCCACCAGCCCACCACTGCGAGACAAACTGCAGCTCATCCCAATGCAAGTTGTCGTGTCCAGGAGTGCTCCCGGCCTCCCACAGTTCATTCTCTTATAGCTTGCCAAATCTTCTTGCTACACCGACATTGGATCTCTATTGTTTTTCATCCGTCATGTGGCATAACGGGCAAACCGTCTGGTTTGGCCAACCACGGGCCTGCAGCCGGTCTGCCGGCCGTCCACACACGATTTTGGAACATAAGCCATGCATAAAATTTACATTTATTTGGGTGGAGCCCAGACCTTCCAAATGAGGGTGTCTCTAGCTTTGTATCGACTGAACCAATCCTCCTGTGCAGCATAGGCCGATTGAGCTCTGTATGCATTCACCATGTGCATTCAGTCTCAAACGAATGTAAAAAAGTTAATGGTGTCATATATTTTAAGAACAGAGGTAGTATTATACATATTTCCTATGAAGTCTAAAGTAATATATCCAATACTCTTTTTTCTTGATAAGAGAGTCTTTATGAATCCTCGACGATTACATCAAGACGGTACATCCGTGCTAAGACCATGTCACGGCCTCTCTATAGCTAGGATACACGCAGTCTTTTGAAATTCAAACAGGTAAAAACGTCACACAAATATTATATCGCTGCATGCGAAATACACACCTCGCTCTTTTTTCTAAGAGCCATGCAGCGATCTCCACCGCAGGCCGACGAAATCGTGTGCCTAGGGGGCGCTCCCTGCGCTGGGCAGCTTTGGCGCCATGGATGCAAGCAGACAAGCCCGTAGTCCTCGACCGTGCTCGTTCATTCGAACGAGTCGTTTCAACAGACTTTTTGACATCACTAGTCTACGTCGTCATATTGGAAAACACAGGCTAAGATTGCCTGGACCCGTGGCCACACACTCGCACTCGCAGCAGCGACTTGTCTGGTCTCGGTCTGCGTTAATGGATTTGTATGTCAGCCTCGCTCCAAGACTTACCTACAAGGCTACAACCTTTCGTTCGTGGTGTATACCGCGACCGACGGCTAAGACCGTTGATCGTAATAATGCTCGAGGAAACTTGTTAATTTGACCAGATAGTTACGAGTCTTGTGGTGGGAAACTAGCTTACACATCTCAGTCCAGCGTGACACTAACAACACCTTGATTGTGATACCTCTAAGCCTCTTAGCACCTGAATGCACCAAGCTCGAGCCTCCTCTTTAATATTTGCGATGAGCGTCTTCCTTGATTATGATGTCAGAAAACCCGCGCATTTCTTTCCTTCCATAGCTCCCAAACTATTAGGATGAGTAACGCTCTCGTTGCTTGGATGGGCAAGCCAATGGACTTCCCCACTGCATGCCACCACTGCGAGACAGACTGCACTGCAGCTCATCCCAAGTTGTCGTGTTCGGAGGGGGAGAATGTATCCTGTGCTTCCATGTGTTTAGGTGCTCCGTACTCCCGCAAAAAAATACGAACCAAAAAAGTATGAAAAATCAAACAAAAAATGTGAATAGATAGAAGATGCAAAGATCTTTGTTCATGTAAACTTGAGATATAACACAAAGTTGTGCAAGGATATCTAAAAAAGTGAAATAAGAATGGGTTTTCCTCTTCATGCATGATTTACAACCCGCAACTATTCATGTCAATTTCACCTTTTCGTATCTACTTTTACAAATTTTTGTTGCATCTCAAATTTTGCATGGAATATAGATCTGTGCATCATCTATCCATCCAATTTTTTTTGGATTTTTCATGCACTTTTTTATTGCTTTTTTCATGCGGAAGTACGAGAGCACATAGCTAAACACATGGGAGTACAGGATATGTTCTTGAAGGAAGGGCTCCCGGCCCCCCATCGTCCGATCTCTTATAGCCTGCGAATTTGATCTTCTTATTATACCGAGACAGTGGATGAGAAGGTGGATCTTTATTTCATCCGTCATGTGGCATAATGGGCGAACCGTCTGGTTTGGCCAACCACGGGCCTGTAGCCGGTCCGCTGTCCATGCACGATTTTGGAACACAAGCCATGTATAAAATTTACATTTGTACGGAACCCAGACCTTCAGTCTCCAAGTTAAATTAGCTGGTCGAAGGTGCTCTTAAATTGAACTCCTAAATAAGTATTAGTTCACCAGGATGATATGATTCGATCTTAGAAAGAGCTCATATGATGAACTACATGTGTCGCTATAAATTATTATACACTAGCCTATATATCCTCCCGCACGTGCTAATTAGAATTAATATAAAAATAAGATTTAAAGCTAATAATTATAATTATCTATCTCACACCTTCCTAGATATTCTAATATATACTCTAAAATACATATTTATCATTATCTAGTTGCAATAGATTTTATTTGCATCACACCTCCATGTGTATTTGATATATATTTAATTGAACCATTTGTTTGTGAATTAATATTCTTATCTCTTCCATCATACATGAATATATAGTGAGACATATCGTCGGTGGTATATTTATATAAATAATATATTAATAATGATAGAAATAGTAATTTAGAATTTTATATTGGTGCATTTTAATATTTGTTATAATTATATAATTTAGATTCATAATTAGAGGTTACTTTAACTTTTAATAATGATATAATTGGATAATTTATATGCAAATTTAAGGGGTTATTTGCAGTTATTTTTATAATGGCATAAGTGGATAATTTACACGAAGATTAGGGAGTTGCTTTAGTTTTTTATAATGGCAGAGGTGGATAATTTATGTACATATTTAGGGGGTTTACTTTAGTCTATTTTTATAACAGCCGAGGTGGGTAATTTATTAGAAAAGATAACAGATCTAATGACTATTATGGATAGAGTTGTCGAATTGATGACCGGATGTTTCTAATTTTTATGAAAATTTCTAGGATTTCTCTATTTTTTAAGTGTCTACCTAAAATCCTAGGTGGCTTTGTATGGAGGTTTCAAAATGAGCAATTAATAATAGTAAGATACTAGTTTAAATTAAATTAATATATCCAATAGCACATTTTTTCTTTGATAAGATAGTCTTTATGAATCCTAGACGATTACATAAGGCGATACATTAATGCTAAGACCACGTCCCGGCCTCTCTATAGTTAGGATACACACATTCTTTTGAAATTCAAACAAGTACAAGAACCAACGTGAATCAAATCTTATATCGCTGCATACTAAATACACCTCGCTCCTTTTTCTTTCCATGCCAACAACCACCTTTCTATAAGATCTTCGCAAAAAAAAAACAACTTTTCTAGGATCTATAGATAACTCACACTGCATTGATCTATTCATTACTGATCACTCGCTGTCTATTCAAGACCGCCGTGGCGGTACACTGTTGGCACGAGCACGAGCGGCGTCTTGCGGTGGCAGACGAGCCTTCCTTCTTCCTCCATGCTCACGTCGTCCGACGCCGTCCCCTCCGGGAGGGCCCACTGGAATCCGAAGAGCAGGGTGGCGAGCGTGAACTCGACGGTGGCCATGGCCATGGCCATGCCCGGGCATATCCGCCGCCCCGTGCCGAACGGCATCAGGACGGGGTGCTCGCCCTTGAAGTCCACCTCGTTCGCCTCGAACCTGTCCGGGTTGAACTCCTCCGGGCCGTCGGGCCAGTTCGCCGGGTCCCTGCTGATCGCCCACGCGTTCACGTAGATCCTGGTCTTGGCCGGCACGTCGTACCCCCCGACCCGGATGCGCCGCATGGTCTCTCTCGGCAGCAGCAGCGGCGTCGGCGGGTGCAGCCGCAGGGTCTCCTTGACCACCATCCGGAGGTAGTTGAGCTTCGGCATGTCGTCCGGCCGCACCTCGCTGCCGCCGCCCACCGCGGCCCTGACCTCGGCCTGCGCCTTTTTGAGCACGCGCGGGTTCCGGACGAGCTCCGACATCGCCCACAGTATCGTCGCCGCGTTCGTGTCGATGCCAGCAACGAAGGTCGACTGCACATCAAGATCAATATCAATGCCATGCCCATGGGGGTGATTGATATTAATGTTACTAGCTAGCTTTGAGTGACACTTCTTTTTTCTTTCGAAAAATCAATGCATGGACTGTGGTCATTAATATAAGAGTCAAGTTTTGTTAATAACGTACAAAGATTATGGCCTTGACGTGGTCCTTGGTGAAGGTGAAGGCGCCACGCGGATTCTTCCAGAGGTCGATGAGGACGTCGACGAGGTCGCCACCGTTCTCGGGCGGCAGCGCGCGCTTAGGGTCCAGGTGCTGCTCGATGACCGTCTCGAAGAAGGCGTCGAGCTGCCGGAAGATCCGCTCGCGGCGGGCGGTGAAGCCGGTGAGGCGGTCGACGAGGCGGCCGATCGCTCCGGGAAGCAGGTCCTCGGCGGAGGAGCCCGAGCCGGAGAGCATGTCCATGACGTCGTCGAGCGCGTCCTGGAAGCTCCCGTTCTGGGAGAACTTGTCGCCGCCGTAGATGCTGCCGAACGCCACCGTGCCGATGATCCCGTCGGAGAGGCTCAGGACGTGCTCGTCCAGCGCCACCGGCTCCCCTTCCGCGCGGTGCAGGGTGCTCGCCAGCCTCTCCACCTGGTCGCGGCGCGCGTGCCACGCCGCCCTGACGCGGCGCGCGCTGAGGAGCTCAACGGTGAGGAGCTTGCGCGCCTCGCGCCAGTAGGCGCCGTAGGGCGCGAAGGCCACGTTCTTGAGGTCGTAGGTGAGCCGCCGCGTGCCCGGGGAGACGGGCCGCGTGCAGCAGTCGATGTCGTGGGCCCTGAGCGCCTCCCACGCCGCCTCCGCCGACGACAGCACCACGGCCGGCGACCTGCCGAGCCGCAGCCACATCACCGGCCCGTGGACCCGCGCCAGGTCGCGCAGGGCCCGGTGCGGCAGCGGGCCGAGCTGGTGCAGGTTGCCCAGGAGGGGCACCGTGGCGGGCCCCGGTGGCAGCTTGATGGGCCCTTTCCTGGACGACGAGCTGCTGCTGCTCCACCACCAGCTCCTCGTCAACAGCAGGAGGGAGACGGCAGCGACAAGTGCTAAGAAGAGGAGGTCGGGCTGCCATTGTTGGGGTAGGGAGGAGATGAGCAGCGAGGTGAGTGAGATCGCCGCCATTTCTTTTTAATTTGGGCCAGATAACAAGTACTGTACTTGAGGTAGCCCGTGTATGTGTGAAGAACTATGAAATTCCAATTCCCAAGTATGTTAAGCAAAGGAAGAGGAACAATGGCCAAACATGCGGAGTACTGCACATCTCATGGTTAGTATTTATAGGCACGTACGTAGCTAGTATGATTGCGAGCAGTGCTAAGTCAAGTACAAAAAAGACTTGACAGTCTAGCTAGTTTTCTCCGGCGGGTCGACGCATGTGTTGGACGAGCTAGCAAACGATTGCAATTTCACCAGTCAACTGACCGGGCTGCAGCACATCTGGTCCTCGTGCTTGACCCGATTCCAGCCATGCCTTTTAGTCACCTAGGATCCCGGAATGAGCAACCAACCTGTATGCCAGAACTAGTATAGAAACAGTCTTTAATTCCGGTTTGGAACCTCTAGCCGGGGCTACGAATTCGGGATCTCTAAAAATATTTTACACCCCACATGATTTGGACCTAGGGCCTCTTGCCTCACACGTAGCTTTCTTGCCACCCTATCGGTATTTTACCGCCAAACCCACCGAGAGATGCCCCGAGGTGGTAGGTTTCAGGTAGGGTGTCATCGATATCTGGAACTCGAAGGTGCAATGAACACAAGGGTTTAGACAGGTTCCGGCCGCAAGGAGCGTAGTATCCTACATTCTGTGTGGTGGTATGTATTACTTTAGATGTTGATTGGATTGGAGGGGATCCTGCCCGCCCTTATATAGTCTGGGGATAGGGTTATATGGAAATACTAGCTAGATACGAGCTTAGGAGTCCTACCTAAGTACTACTCGTGCAGTTTCCTTCTATTCCGACTAGTTCTACTCCTGTACGAGTAGTTACAACAGTTGTACGGTGTGCGCCATGCCCCATCACCTATCAAGAACATGTGTGCTATGTGCGTAGTCCTGTGGCCCTAGGTCTGACAAGCCCCCGAGCTCTTCGTAGCTGAGTCCTGCAGGCTTCCGAGTACTTCTAAAGGCGTCTTCAAGTTCTGTCGAAACTCCATCTTAAAGGTGTCTTCCGAGTACTTCCTTGGCTTTCTCGAGGCTGTGAGGTGCTCATGCTCCGAGTAGTCTTGTTTTATACGGGGTGCAATGAAACTCGCACTCCATGTAGAGTAGCCCCCGAGCCTTAGTTGAATTGAAGAATCAGGCTGAGTGTCAAATTAGTCTTGAATCTTTGCTCCTTATCTTCCAACGGATTTGAAAACAAGTCGATGATGACATATGTCCCGCAGCCCCTAAGCCTTGGATCCAAATCCCAAGATTTGAAAAAAGGATCCAAAAGACCGTGGCATGCATTGTAAAATAAGTCATGAATTTGAATTTGACGGTTAGTGGGCAAATTGGTTCAGAAATTCGAAAATCCCTTTTTTGAATGAGATCCCTGAAAAATGGTTAAACAAATAACTTCCCCAAAGGATCTCTAAATTACCGCTCAAATCAAATCTTATCTCGAGAAAAAAACTCCTCTCGCGCATAGCCCCCAAGCATGGAAGCCAGATGAGTCGCACGAGATACGCTGAGTTGTTTCCTGCGCCCAGCTCCGAACATGGGAGTCAGACGAGCCACCGAAAGTGCGTCGAGTGCCTTGTTGCGCCCAGCCCCCGAGCATGGGGGCTAGACGAGCCGCCGAAGATACGCCGAGTGCCTTGTTGTGCCCAGCCCCCGAGCATGGGAGCTAGATGAGTCACTGAAGGTACACCGAGTAGTCGGTGGCACCAGCACCCAAGCCTGAGGTTGGTCGAGTCACCGCTGAATCTTGAACAATAAAAGGACATGGCAAATATTATATAGTAAATGTGTGTAAATTCCCTTTCCTTTAGCAAAACACCGAGTAGGAATTGGTGCGGCCGTTGCCTTTAGTCGCTAGGCACCTAGCCCTGCTAACCACTGCTCAGGGAGAGAGCGGCTTGCCACTGCTACAATGCTTGGGCGGACTGAGGCTTACATGTAGGTAGCGCGCAGGATGAGTCGAGGTTTCACGATTTGGGAGTTGAGCCGCACGATTTAACTCGGGAATTCCTAGAGGAATATGGGTTAAGCAAGGGCTCAAAAGTCAGGGTCGGTGTTGAGCCTCCCGGACGGCTTTGTAGTGAGCCATGGTGCGAAAACAAATTGCGCGTGCAACGCACACAAGCATGGGGCAGCCCGACTGCCTCTGTAGTAGGCGGACCAGCTAGGCAGTCGGGAGCATGGTCGACATGGTTGGAAATAGTCGTAGAGACTAAAGAATATAGCCACGGAGCTTGGGAGTGTTTAGTTGATAAATATTTATTCAAAATGACTTAGCTTGATTCGCAGGCGATTGTCGATGAAGCCACAGCGCTCGTCAATGGAACCGCGACGGTTTGTTGATGAAGCCCGACTAATCGGAGTCAATTCCAAAGAGTTATCGATGGTACGAGGCCCGCTTCCAACTAGTTTTCTAGTTGAGACAAGTAGTTGAAATAGTCGTCGGTGTGTCGCCGAGCATCCTCCTCGTGTTCGGGATGTTAAGCCCCTAGGCATTGTTTTTGTCGCTCGCTGCGGTCGAGTAGATCTACGGTTGTCGAAATAGTCATCGTGGCCGAGCGGACGGCTGTCGAAGTAGTCAGCGTGGCTGAGTCATTGTAACCGAGTGAGCGGCTATCGAATTAGTCCGCGTGGCCGAGTCGTCGTGGCCGAGCGAGCTGCTGTCGCAGCAGACAGCAGCAGTCGGCGTGGCCGAATCGTCGTGGGCTCGTGGCCGAGCTGGCTGCGAGCTCCGCATGACGACGCTCGGCAAAACCGTTGTGGGATGCAAGGCAAGAGCGAGGTGAAGTCTCGCTTCCCATGGTGGATATGTACGTAGCAGCACGTACAAAACTTGGATATCATCTCCTTCCTTGCTTGCTCTTTGTTCACTTCTCTGGATCCGTGCTATTGCCTTGCGTGATCTTGTACACCACGTGGTCTCCTAGCTTTCCTTGTATGGGCGTACGTTGCATGCACGCATAGGCTTGAAATAACACGTGTGCACATGCATGCATGCTTTTTTTAGATGGGAGCACCATCATCTTCAATGAACGGGTGAGGCCGTGGCATCAGACGCGTTTGGCCTCTTCGCATCAGCACGGATGAATTGGAATCCGCTTCGTAAGCATGACCGGTCAAATTTTAGTGCAGGGTCACAGCGCAGATCGTGGAGCCGCCGCACCGCAGGTTTCGAACCGGAAAAAATAAAACCAATCTGTGATTATGAAATCCATGAATAGATCAATTCGCGGGTGATATTAAGAGCGACTCTCCCAATTGTTGTTTACTGCCATCTAGCTCACGTGTTGATCGTTGATTGTCTCCCCTATTTGGTGTATCAGTTGTCGGCGTTTTACCGCCAAGATGTGGAACTCGAAGGTGCAAGAAACAGGGTTTAGACAGGTTCGGACCGCATGGAGTGTAATACTCTACGCCCTGTGTGGTGGTTTATATTACCTCAGATGTGGATTGGATTGGAAGGGGTCCCTACCCACCCTTATATAGTCTCGGGGCACAGAGTTACATGGAAATTCTAACCAAATACGAGGTTAGAAGTCCTACCTAAGTACTATTTGGATAGTTTTCTTCTATTCTGACTACTCTACTCATGTACGAGTAGTTATAATAGATATAGGGTGTGGACCATGCCCCATCCTTTATTCTAGAATATATGTGCTATGTGTGCAGTCCCGTGGCTCCGAATCTGACATACGCCAACTTACACAACATATGTGACTCTAGTTGGAATGCTTTCCTTTTGAATTAAACCATAGAGGACCACCAACCGGCAGCAAAAGGTTTTAGTCCGGATCGGTAACACCAACCGAGACTAAATGGTGACCTTTTATTCTGGGTTGGTGGTACCAACCGGGACTAAAACTTTTAAACTTTTAGTTCCGATTGGAGTTACCAACCAGGACTAAAGATAGACTTTTAGTTTTGATTGGTGGCTCCAACCGGGACTAAAGAGCTCCCTAGCCCCTGGCAGTTAGATCGAGAACTAATGTCTAGATTAGGCTCGGACCCAACCGCGTGGTCGGACCAAATGCTAGAGATGGATCTATACTAGTGCAGCATGGGGCGTGCCGGGCACGGCGCGGAGATAATAAATGTGCCGTGTCATGCCATCCCACGAGCTCAAAAAAGGGCAGGAATGGTCGCCGGTTTAGCGCGGTGAGCCTATGGCCCATGCCAGCCCACGAACGATACATAAAGAAGCCCTCATCTAGTTTCTTTTTCCACAAAACACAAATTTTCACGGTTGAGACATGCATCTTTACACTATACTAAGTCAAGTACAACAAGGACTTGACAGTCTAGTCTTTGTCCGGCTGGTCGAGGCCTCTGTTGGCGGAGCACTAACGATTGCGATCTCACCGTTCACCGGTCAATTCCAGATTGCAGTGCACCTAAGTCCTCGTCGTTAAACCAATTCCATCCATGCCTTTCAGTCTGTAGATTCGTGCAATGTGTCACTCCCGTCTATATTTTTTTTCCATATTTTTTTGTTTATGATAGTGATATGATACTTTTTTTGGTTTGTGGTACAATAGTACAGAACAAACTACTACAGTGAATCAGTTCGCAGCTGTTTGAACACGCGGTTTCTAAACCGATATGTGAGCAACGACGGGGCCAATATACATATTTACATTGCTTAGGTAACTGACTATAGAAATAGATTTTTCTACAGTCTGCTTCTGACATGAACCAACGGATCTACGTAAGCTTGATACTTGTCTTCATGAACTCTCACCACTAGTGGACCTTGTATACATGAATGAGCAAGTCGCCAAAGCTAAGGTCTAGAGGTACCTATTGCTCCACCAAAAATCCTATACCCACAAAGACCAAAGACCGATAGTATAAAGAGAAATTATTGTAATAGTATATACGTGTAGCCATAGAGCATATTGCGTGAGCATCGGTAGAGAAAACCTTTGCACTAGAGACCAAATATATTGGAAACTCCGTTCTTATTAGGATATCAGGAGTGCATCTAAATTTCAAGGCATATATACGTGTGGTACATGTATCAGAATTTAAATATGCTAAGGACTCACCTGAACCTACCAGGAATGGAAGTGGAAACAACATCATAGTAACTCTTTTCTTAATTATAATGGATTGAGAAGCACGTGTGTTTATCTACAATAATATTAAAGTTGATCCTTCATTGGACAGGTAAACCAAAGGTATATGTGAGTAAACTATAATCCACTAAAAAGTATATCTGGTATTAAATTAGCATGAAGTCGCGAGGAAATATAACTAAGGCTAGTCTTAGTGGAAGTTTGATCAGGAGTTTCATGGCTATTAAATAACATGCCACATCAATAATTTTGCCGACTTGGCAATGTTATTATGAGAAAAGATGAAGAAGAGTTTCATGGGATGGGATGAGAAAGAAATTTTATCCCTATGAAACCCAGTCGCACGGTTACCAAGTTATCAGTCTTAGTAAATGTATCATGAAACTGTCACTGAAACTGGCCTAATATCTAGAGGAAGAAAGGGAGTTGCTTTGGGAGAGCTCCACTCCAAGTTTTCTAACTCCACTCCACGAACTCCCTGCTAAACATGTCTAGCTCCAGAAACATCAGATCCGGAAACTCCAGAAAAAACCAAGAGTTGGGGGCTAACTCCATATTTTTCATGAGCTCCTCAAGGGGTGCTCCAAAAACACTAGTTATGGATATCCTTATAGAGTTGGGGTAAAATTACCCACCAATGCCACTGATTATACAAAGTACCTCTTTGCGAGAAAAAAAGAAACGCCTGAACCCTAGGGCCAGGTCCTCTAGGGAGACGTCGCCGGCAGCCTCCGCTCTTAACCAAAATGGAACCTACTAATGTTGATCTCCCTCCCCATCTAGGTATTGTGGACTAATTCCTTGTATTCCCCTTCAATTTCTCTTCTTCTTTGGTCATAATTTTCTTCAAATCCATGGAATGAACAGGCCCTGCTTCTTCCTCTGGGGGCAGACAAGGTGGCCGGGCACGGCCATGGCCCGCCACAAGGGCGCGGGCCTGCCACCAGACGAGGGCGTGGCGCGGGCGTGTCTCTGGCGCGGCCAGTGCGGCCGGCGGGGGCCTAGCACTGCAGGGCATGCCTCTGGTCAGGGCGGCTAGGGTAGTGCATAGGGAGGCCCTAGGGCTGGCCAAGATGATCTAGGTGATGGCCATGGAGTTGCCTATGCTGGTGAAGGCTCTGTGCAAACCAAGAAACGTGCTGCAAGAACTGGGAAAGCAAGAGATGTGGTATGTACAAAAATATGCTTTATCATTTTTTCAATGTTTTGCAAATTGAGAATGCTTGTACTTTCATTACCATTGTTTCAATGATACAAAATTGAAAACCAATAGTATGAATGCTTGAAATATTATTGTACTATCATGGTCAGGGTGATGCAATAGATTGGAATGACACGAATCTTTCAATCATATGTTCGTTATTTGCTAAACAAGTTAAGAATGTCAATAGGCTGAACACCCACTTAAACTCAGTAGGCTATGAGGAGTTGGCGGAAAGCTTTTATCAGATGACAGGAATTCATGCCACCAAGTTGCAACTAATGAACAGATGGGATAAGCTTAAATCTGATTTAGTGGCATGGCAAAAAATATTGAAGCAAACCGGACTGGGGAGGAATGCCGCTGGTGAGATTATAATGGATGACGAGTGGTGGAAGAAGATAAAGAATGTCAGTTTATAATGGATAAACTTAATTTTACTAGCAATGATTGATCTCTTAATTAATTTTACTAGCAATGATTGATCTCATTTTGGTAACATTACAGAATATTCCAGGAAGTGGCAAGTTCAAGAAGAGACCATTGCAAAATAAGGAAGAAATGAAAATTATGTTCGGTGACATCACTAATGATGAGTTTGATCATTGGAAACCACTAAGTTCTAACCCCTTCATACCTCCATCTCAAGACGATGTTTATGATATTCCCGAAGATGGTGATGGTGGGATGAGGCAAACAATGACGGTGTTGTTGGAGATGAGGAGGTTGAGGAAGTTGCTCCTTCTCCTTCCATTGTTCTAGGAAAGAGAAGAGCACAAGGTGTTCCGGACAAATTAAAGACACCTAGAGTAGGCACATCACTTGTCATTCAAGAGGCAGTGACCAAGATTTCTGAATCTGCCTCTTCTTTTACATCAAAAAAGCTTGGTTAAGTTATTGTCCAACATGTCATGGCTGTTGTTTTAGAATGTGGGGCAGGCTATGATACGGATGAACATTACATTTCCACTGAGTTGTGTGTGAAGAAGGAACAAAGGGAAATGTTCATGACCATTCCGACAAATGGGATTAGGTTCAATTGGCTTAGGAGGAAATACAATGACAAATATGGCAATTGATACCTAGTCTTGTTTCATGTTTTTGAAGTCTTTTCCTTAATGTTAGGTGTCATTTGGACTATTTTATTTTATCATGTTTCGTGTCATTTGAACTTTGTATCCTATGTCATTTGAACTATATTATCTTATCATATTTGGTGTCATTTGAATATGTCTCCTATGTCATTTGAACTATATTATTTTATCATATTTGGTGTCATTTGAATATGTATCTAATTTGTATGCTCTAGTTTTTTTTTGGCCAAATCCTTTGTAGGAAACTGAAAGTGACAGTGATGAATCTAATGATGAAAGCGAGCAGTATTGGAGTCTTACTTTGATGCTAGTGAGATTGCACTAATGTATACTGATCTTTACCTTGCTAAAAATCCACCAAGGACATCGACCCTTAGCGGTATGGGATGGCTTTTGGAGACATTGCGGACTCCGGGTGAATGCCATAGACAGCTTCGTATGAGCACTGAAATATTTATGGATCTACATGATTTGTTGGTGCACAGGTATGGGTTTGAATCTTCTATGCATATGGACACATGTGGTGGCAATGAGTCAAATAGAAGATCTCAAAATAGATTCAAGCACTTAGGAGAAACCATTATTCAAAAATTTGATGAGTTCTTAATGCTTTGATGGCTATGGCGCGAGATTTCATTAGACCAAAAAATCCGAACTTCCCCACTACCCACAAGAGGATAAGAGATAATAGACGTGCTTATCCACACTTCAAATATTGTATTGGTGCACTTGATGGGACTCATATTCGAGTCTCTCTCTCACCTGAGTATCAAGTGAGATATATTGGCAAAACCGGTGTAGCTACTCAAAATGTTCAGTATGTGACTTCGACATGCGCTTCACATATGTTTCCACGGGACAGCCGGGAGCTATGCATGACACAGGTGTTCTATACAATGCAATCAAAGTTGATGTTACATTCTTCCCACATCCTCACAAGGTACCATGTGTTAATCATGATTATGACCATATTTGTTTACAGTAATAATGAGTACTAACTTGTTTTCTATCTATGTCTAGGCAAATACTATGTTGTGGCGTAGGATGTCCTAATCGCCGGAGTACCTCGCTCTGTACAAGGGTGAAAGGTACAATATGCCGAAATGGCATAGAGGTACGGAATCTAAGACTCCAATAGATAGAGACAGACATATGTGATCAAGGCATTGATATCATAAATAATGATGGATATAAGCGGTAAAGATAAAGTGAGCATTAAGAAAATGATGAATATGAATGACACTGATAAAGATGATAGTATGATATGATAGATATGATAAAAGCGATAATAAACTGAAGGTTCCCAAGATATAAGACTCAACACTAGTTATATTATAACCAAATTGATGTCGTTGTGGCAATCACCCCACAACACATCGCAGTCATTACAAAGAACTAAATCACACCAATGACATAATAACACGCATCCCAAGCACACCAATCTATAGTTCATGACACATGACTCTCAAACAACTTGATTGACGCTAAACGACGCTAAACGTGTAACTAATGGCATAGGGGCTCCTCCTAAGGTAGGATAGTGGTGGTGAGGTGCTGGGGCTGAAGTTAGTCCTCTTGTAGGGCGGTGAGTCCGCAATCCAATGAGCAATAGTGTCTTGTGCCTGGGCAGCTGGATCTACTCCCTGAAGTGTAGCTCTGAGTGCTTCATTCTCCCGTTTTGGTGGCTGCCAACTGGCTACGGTCCTGCTGAAGCTCCACGGCAGTGCGCTCCATCTGAGTGTGAAGCGCGGTGGTGAGTCCAACCTGAGTGACCAATCTAGTGTTCAGAAGATTCTGCACCCCAAAAATGATGCTCCTTATCTCCCCTTCAAGGCATCGAGGGAAGTGCCTCCATGTAGTGTTGTCCAGGTCGGGTCCTCCGTAGTGGCACAACACTGAGAGAGCTTGGCTAGCTGCATCATTGATCCCAGCCTCGAAGGTGGCTCTGGCTGCTAAGGCACGGTGCACTACCACGTCCACTGTTCCTCCATACTCATAGTCTGGTGCATGGATGTGTGCTGACACCAGCCACTCCTCTGGATACCTCAGGTGAGTCCTATGAGCTCCCACGTACCCAATCTCCACTATCATATGAAGATAGTGAAACAGCATGCGAAGCGCCGTAGTGAAATAGCAGAGTCCTCAAGTCTGGCGAACCCTCACAATCTATCTCTCTGGCGGTGGTGGTGGTGGAACAGCTTCATCTCCAAGTGCATCTCTTTGTCCAGCTTGGCCGTCATCCTCCTCTTGTCTAGCTTCCACTTGAGCCTCTTCAGCTTGCACTCCATCAACTTCATCCTCCACTACATGTACTTCTTCAACTTCAGCATCTTCCCATTAGACCTGCATGGGTTCATCTTCTTGCTCCTCCACTTGTGGTACTTCCTTAGGTACGTGTGCAGGTGCAGGCGCAGCAGGTTCAGGTGCAGGTATGGTTCAGGTGCAGGTGCGGTGGGTGGGCTGCTGCTCAAACATGCGGCTTGTCCAGTGAGAACCATCTATAGGTAAACAGACAAATGGTTTAGTAAGATAAAAGAGATAGAGATAGAGCAATTGGTTAGATATAATAAATGAACAGCACAAGATCATAATAATAATAAGTATCAGCAATAAGGAGGAGATAAATGACAAATGGATTAGGATTAATTACTCAAGAGCAAGAATAAGCTAAAACAAAGTCAAAATATGGTTAGTTAAAGATCATTTCTAACTAGACTCACATCCTACAGTCAACACGGCTCTGGTACCACTTTGTCACACCCGATTTTGAAGTAATAAATTGAGCGATAATTTATATGTGCACCGGGATCAAAGTTACACACATATGATGATAAATGTGAATAACAAAAACAATGTCATAAAGTGCCGTAGTCATTTATTACAAACCAAATAGAGTTTATGACTATAAATAAATAAGCGTTTCAACTTCGTATTTATCCTAGTAGTGGAACGACCAAACTCCACAGGTAGCTGACTGGGGAACATATGCCTAGAACTCTTGAATATCCTATGGAAACTCCTCAAATTGATCTTGTTCTGAGCAGCGTTGTTTAGCAAGAGTGAGTACACTTATGGTTGGTACTCAACAAGTATAGTAGAAAATAAATGACATGCAAGGCTCAAACAAGGAATAAAGGTTGACTGAATAAAGCGGAAAGCATTTAATAAACAGTTGAACATTAAAACAACCTATTTACTAAGCATAAGTGAATATGGCCCACATTTATGAAAAACTAAGATAACTGAGTAATAAATAAGCTTGAAAGCATCAAACAACTGAATAAAACACAAGTTCCATTTAATTAAGTCATGTGAGGGTCCGAGCCGCTTTTGACAGTGAGCACGACTGATATATCAGTTTTACACTCTGTAGAGGTTGCACACTTTACCCACAAGTCCTGTCTCCCTTAATGCCCGGGTTTGCAAGCTCCTTAAACACTTCCGAGGTTAGTGACAGGGATTCACTACGAAGCATTTCCAAAGATGCTCCAACAAGTCAGTGGCCCGCTAAGGTTGTCAGCCACTGCGTGAGTGAACCTCCCCCAAGGCGCGACTATAGCCATGCGTAAACACTTGGCAGGCAACGAACACTTCATCACAGTCCCCCTCTTGCGTTGAAATGACCACCAACATGCTAGAGTTATTGACGGAGGTAAACCTAGGCACCTCCCTGCCGAGTGGGGTCCAATTCTTTAGGGGACGACTCCGCAAAATGACCCAGCATATAGACACTCGGCTAAACAATCGGAAGGATCCTCTAGGATCAGGATCTGGGCCGACTTGGATAGCTACGATATCATGTATCTTAACCGACCCGATTCCTTGTAAACAACCCGAGTATATCTTAACCTAACTTGTAACCCACGGGTACTCGGCTATATAAGGGAGCCGTGGGGGGACCCATCAAGGGAACAATGCAACTAGCCCGCACATTCCACAAACCCTAAACCAATCAATACAATCCAGAACATAGGACGTAGGGTGTTATGCTCTTGGTGGCCCAAACCTATCTAAAACCCTTGCGTCTTTGTGCTACCATCAAGTTCTTAGCTCTACGATCTCCCTCACTGAAAAATCTACTACCTGAGCATACCTCAGGTGGACTTGCCGGAGTACAAATCCGACAGTTGGCACGCCAGGTAGGGGGATCTCTAGGGTCCTTTTAGCGAGCTTGATGGGTGGCGTCTTCTTCTCCACACGAGTGATGCTGCAGATCCAGGCTGCCGCCGGCCACTCCATCTTCGGCGACTTTCCCGGAGATGACCGCTCCCAGGAGCCCGCTTCTTGACATCTCGGCGTTCGAGAAAGAAAGCTCTCAGGGTTCTAGATCCAATCTAACCCTCTCCGACTCAATCACTCGCCGGGTCGATGACCTCTCCATCAATGACTCACCCTTGCATCGGGTCAGGATAACCCATGGTCCCCCGATCAACATCTACGACATCATCTCCAGGGTAGACTGCGTGGGTTGCTCCATTACGGAGTGCATCGAGTTAGTGGAAACTGCATTGCATCGCCCGCGCGACTCGGCTGACAGGATCCCACTCGGGCTCCATAACAACTCCGCAATTTACTTGGATCCAATCCGAGTATCCATGGAGAATCTTCACATTTCCATTCTGGTTCAACCGAGCGTTAACCAGGTCGGATCCGATCTGGTCCCTGGACCAGACGCTGGCTACCAAGAGGCTCTCTTCACCCTCCCACCCAACCACGACAACTCAACAGATAGGCGTCAGATCTCCGTGGTCTCCACAGATGAGGCATCTGTTGTAGGTGAAGATGAGGAGACACGGCACCATCGTCATCACCGCACGGACCTTCATGTAGAACGATGCAAGAACAAGGCTACCATTTCTCAAGCCGAGGTTGATCTCCGTACAGCCAAGGGACGGCGCCCCAGGGTTGCCGCCCCTCGACCGACTCCACCAACCCTATGGAACTTTGACGATGACTTCATCCTAGAGTGTGACGACCAGGCAGTCTTCGCTACTTCTTCGGCCAACCTAGCTGTCACCTTTGAGGTACTCGACACGCTACCCAGGTCCAGCACCTGAGGAAAGACTACTCACTTCTTCAGGCTCAATCGAGCAACTCTCGCCACTCGACACGGCACCATGACGCGGATGAAGAGGCAACCAGCCAGATCTTCGAGGCAACATCAACAACAACTGAGATGTACACCCCCTCATCAACAATCACCGCCGAGAATGCGAGGAGGCTGAGCGCGAGTGTCAAAAGACAGCGACCACCCTGATCGCTTCCGCCAACACCCGCCTGCCCCGACAACGACCTCAGCGGCAATCTCGACGGCTTCTCCACCTTCTCCAACCGACTCAGAGGATCCACCCGGTCTACGATCAAGTCATAGGCCCTAGTCAACTTCATGGCCGAGTGGACCAAGATCCAGGATCCATTACCCGAGCAACGACCCGAGCACTAGAAGATGTACTTCAACAGTGCCCTCAACGTTGACGACATCGGCGCTAGAGTCCTTTTCATATCACCAAAAGGCAAACAGCTCAAGTATGTCCTTCAGCTACTCTTCAAGGCCACAAACAATGCTGTTGAGTACGAGGCCCTTATTCATGGTCTCCGGATCACCGCCTTACTCGGCATCAAGCGGCTCCTAGCCTACGGCAATTCCAATGTCGTCATCCAGTAAGTCAACAAAGACTGGGACTACACACAGGAGAAAATAGATGCTTACTGCAAGGAGATACAGAAGCTAGAGGCCAAATTTTATGGCTTGGAATTCCATCATGTCCTTAGGGAGTTTTTGTCCTCTCCATACATCGTAGCAAATGTCCACTCCAAGCTCGGCTCCAAACGAGCCCTTATCCCGGTGGGAGTCTTTGTCTAGGCACTCAACAAGCCCATGGTGAAGCTCAAGGAGGATCCTCCCACCAAGCCAGACTTGGTACTAGCAGAGGATCAAGAAGTTCTTGTCATCGAGTCCGACTGGTGAACACCTCTCATCGATTTCATCATTCACAACAAGTCCTGCCCCGAGAAGAAAGAGCACGAAAAGCTCTCCAGATGAGTGGCCAGCTATGTCGTCATTGGTAATGACCTATTCAAGCACTCCGCTTCATCTAGGACCCAATCCAAGTGCATCTCCCAGAGTGATGGAGTATCTCTACTCAGCGAGATCCACTCGGGCGTCTACAGGAACCATGCAGGAGCTTTCACTCTGGTGGGAAAAGCCTTTAGGCCTAGCTTCTATTGGTCCACAGCACCTGGTGATGCCCACAACATCGTCAAAAAGTGCAAGGGATGCCAGTTCTTCGACAAGCAGCACATGTCCAGGCACAGGCCTTGCGAACAATACTGCCCTCATTGCCTTTCGCCTCCAGGGGACTCGACTCAGTTGGACTTCTCCAGACCGCCGTAGGGGGCTTCACCCATATCTACGTCGCAATCAACAAGTTCACCAAGTGGATCGAGGTCAAGCCAGTCACTGCTACCTCTGTTGCCAAGGCAGTCGAGTTTATCCAGGAGATCTCCTACAGGTTCGGTGTTCCTAACAGGATCATCACTGACTTGGGCACATCATTCACTAGGGGAGAATTCTAGGACCACTACCTAGACAACTGCATCGGCATCTCAAATGCAAGAAATGGAGGATGATGAGGACATCGTCACTAACGATACATCCACACCTACACCAGTATCTACTTCAACAACACCTCTTGGTCCTATTACTCGCGCTCGTGCTCGCCGGCTTACCCATCAAGTAAGTTCACTCTTAAGCTCAGGTTCATTATATTTAGAGAATGGAGACACGTGCACTCTTGTTTTACTCAGGAGCAATGGATTGGATCAAAAGGGAAGAGGCATCGCGCAGGCTGGATTCAGACTGCAGGACAGACACGACTTGTGACGGCCGCCACGACTTCATCCGGACTCCGTTTTGGTCAGTCGAGTACTTTCTGGAAAGCTTATCAAATCTACTTTCCAACGGATCTAGAATCACCACCATATCTGTTCGGAGTCAACCGAAATCGTAGATTTACTACAGAGTCCTTTTCAGCCACGGTGCTGCGTCACCCTAATTTGACCCAACGGGCCGTGTATCAAGTTGAGCCCAAGACGGATGCATCCTAGGGTTGGAACATGACCCTAGCACCCTTGTGGTCATTCTTCCACTTCTTTATAACCTTTAGCCGCCGTCAAGAACACGCGGGTTTTGTTAGATGCAAGTTTAGGTTTTGCTACTTTCTTGTAGACGCGCGTGCTGATCCAGCCGCCCGTCCACTTATTTTCGGAACCCCATGAATATTGAGATTGGGTTTGAGACCTTGAATTACATCTTGTAATTTCAGTACTTGTTCTACTTATTCTTACTAGTTCTTCGATTGCTTGTAGGACGAGTGCCCTAGTGGCCGGGTGTCGCGCTCCACAAGATCGCGGCAACCAAAGGAGGTGGTGTATCGGTTGCTAAAACGCAGCATCCTTGGAAGGCTGTAGTCGGGCCGTGAATGTCGTCTCCTCCATCAATCGAGTTATTCCACGCCTCTCGTCGAAAGATCAGGAACAATTCCTAACGGGTTCACATCAGTTGGTATCAGAGCGAGATTGTTCGGTGAGAGACTTCCAATCTTTCGCTATTTTTATTTTTCTACAGTCCAGAAAAAGCCAAAAATAGTAGAATTTTTTTTCCCACCATAATCCTATAGACCCTTTTAAGCCTTTACTAGTACTGCTTAGTTAGGGCTTGTTGAGTTTTCGGCTGCATCGGTTGTGTCGAGTTGCTAGTCTTAGTTGTAGTCCTGTAGAGTTTCGAGTTCTTGTCACATTTGGTCACGTACGCTGCCTTTTCATCACTGTTTTGGCCGAATCAGATACACTTTGGCTGTGAAGTTCGACTTGGAATCGGTTAAGCGCGTGTTGGCCGAGACCGACTTGAATTCGGGTAACCTATTCATCTTGCGGTTGCCGAATCTAAGTGTCTCTTTGTTATCAAGTCCGAGTTGGAATTGGTGCCTCTTTGTTATTAAGTTTGAGTTGAATTCGGTGCTAGTTGAATCTGAGTCCGAACTATGCACTAGAGGCAATAACACTTCCCACATATATTTAAGTGTTCGGCCTACTCCAGAGAGAGAGAGAGAGAAAAGTGTGTGTGGTGACGTGCTCACTTGTATTCCTTTGTTCATAGAATCTATTTTTGAGGTTCCCCTGAAAAAAAAGAAAAAAAGATCAGTGTTAAAAAAAAGAAAAGAAAAAAGAAGCAAGGGGCTAATTCATTGCGTTTGTTTTTCCCTTCTGTTCGGAGTGGTGCTTTGTGACTTCCTTTGTGTCTAGGCTCGCATCTCTAGCACGGTTTAGACTAGGACCAGCACAGTACCACCGTTGAACGATTATTCAGCTTGCTTTTGTGACTAATGTGGTGCTAGTACTTCCTTGTTCCAGCCCACCTACAACTCCACATATCCGACTACAGCTCCACAGGTGTTGTTGCTGCAGCGCTGATACACTTCATTCCACGGTTGCGGACTTGTTGGTTGCCGTCCCCTCCTAGAAGCAAGGTAAGAATTGGTAAGGGCTTGTGCAACAGGTTGAGAGTGAGCGCCTTGCAGTAGCTACACCCTATTAGTTGTAGGGATTTTACTACTTCACTTGTTTTTCTTGTTGTCCTTGTGTTTCTCACCATGGCAGGCTCCGAGGAGGAGGATCATAGCTTGCATCAGTCTCCACGTACCAGGGGCATCATACAACATTTTGAAAGGCAAGTGCAGCGGCACATAGAGGGACTTGATAATGATATGCAGGTGACGAATGACAAGATTGGACAATTGGAGGCTACGCAGATTGCCACCGACACCAAGCTTACGGGTCTGGAGACAGCGGTCGGCAATATTGACAAGAGTCTCGCTGCTCTTTTGCGGCGTTTTGATGAGCTCCATGCGAAGACCAATGAACAGCGTGATGATTGGGCGGATGAATATATTGCTGATACTGAATAGGATGAACAAGACGCTCGCCATCGGCGCCAGCTACGCACTAATCGTAGAGGTATGGGTGGTTTTCGCCGCCGTGAGGTACGCAACAATGATGATGCTTTCAGCAAGATTAAATTTAAGATACCTCCTTTTGATGGTACATATGACCCTGATGCATACATTACTTGGGAAATTGCTGTTGATCAAAAGTTTGCATGCTATGATTTTTCTGAGAATGCGCGTGTTAGGGCTGCTACTAGTGAGTTCACTGATTTTGCTTCTGTTTGGTGGATAGAACATGGCAAAAAAAATACTGATGATATGCCACAAACTTGGGATGCTTTGAAACGGGTCATGCGGGCTAGATTCATTCCTTCTTACTATGCACGTGATCTGTTACATAAGTTACAACAATTGGGCAGGGCACTAGAAGTGTAGAAGAATATTATCAGGAATTGCAAATGGGTATGCTACGTTGTAATTTAGTGGAGGGTGAGGAACCTGCTATGGCTAGATTTTTGGGCGGGTTAAATAGAGAAATTCAGGACATTCTTGCGTATAAAGATTATACTAACGTAACCCGTTTGTTCCATCTTGCTTGTAAAGCTGAAAGGAAGGTACAGGGACGACGTGCTAGTGCTAGGTCTAATGTTTCTGCAGGTAAATCTACATCATGGCAGCCACGCACGACTACTTCTATGGGCGGACGTGCACCTGTACCAGCTCCTTCACCGAGTCATACAGCAGCATCTTCTCCATCCAGCGACAAGCCACGTGCTCCTCCCACCACTTCAGCAACCAAGACTGTCCAGAAGCCAGCCGCTAGTGCTTTCTCAGTTGCATCCACGGGTAGAACAAGGGATGTCCAGTGTCATTGGTGCAAGGGCTTTGGGCACGTGCAGTGTGACTGTCCTACCAAGCGCATTTTGGTGGTCAAAGATGATGGTGCGTATTCCTCTTCTAGTGATTTTGATGACAATACACTTGCTTTGTTTGCTGCTGACCATGCAGGTAATGAGGGACCACCAGCCGAACATATTGATGCAGGGGCAGCCGAACACTACGAGAGTCTCATTGTGCAACGTATGCTTAGTGCACAAATGGAGAAGGTGGAGCAAAATCAGTGACACACGCTGTTCCAAACTAAGTGTGTCATTAAAGAGCATTCTTGTCGTATGATTATTGATGGAGGTAGCTGCAATAATTTGGCTAGCAGCGAATTGGTGGAGAAGCTTGCACTCAGCACCAAACCACACCCACACCCGTATCACATTCAATGGCTAAACAACAGTGGTAAGGCTAAGGTAACGAGGCTGGTGCGCATTAATTTTGCAATCGGGTCATATCATGATGTTGCTGAGTGCGATGTTGTGCCTATGCAAGCTTGCCATATTCTGCTCGGTAGGCCTTGGCAATTTGATACGGATTGTGTGCATTATGGTAGATCAAATCAGTTTTCGCTCTTGCACCATGATAAGAAAATTGTGTTGCTTCCTGTGTCTCCTGAAGCTATTGTGCGTGATGATACTGCTAGAGCTGCCAAAGCTAAAAGTGAGACCAATAAAATTGTCAAGTCGGTTGCTAATAAGCAAGATGAGATACGCTTGAAAGGGACTTGCTTGGTTGCTACTAAATCTGATATTAATGACTTGATTGCTACCACTTCTGTTGCTTATGCTTTGGTGTGCAAAGATGCTTTGATTTCCATTCATGATATGCAGCACTCTTTGCCCCTGCTGTCGCTAACGTTTTGCAGGAGTATTTTGATGTGTTTCCAAATGCAATACCAGTGGGGTTGCCACCAATACGAGGGATTGAGCACAAAATTGATCTGATTCTAGGAGCATCGCTGCCCAACCGTGCACTGTACAGGACCAATCCGGAAGAAACGAAAGAGATTCAGCGACAAGTGCAAGAACTACTCGACAAACGTTATGTACGTGAGTCCCTTAGTCCTTGTGCTGTTCCGGTTATTTTAGTCCCCAAGAAAGATGGAACGTGGCGTATGTGTGTCGATTGTAGAGCTATTAACAATATCACAATTTGATATCGACATCCTATTCCACGTTTGGATGATATGCTTGATGAATTGAGTGGTGCTGTTGTGTTTACCAAAGTTGATTTGCGTAGTGGGTACCACCAGATTCGCATGAAATTGGGAGATGAATGGAAAACTGCTTTCAAAACTAAGTTCGGGTTATATGAGTGGTTAGTCATGCCTTTTGGGTTAACTAATGCACCTAGTACCTTCGGCGATTAATGAACGAGGTTCTGCGTGCTTTCATTGGCAAATTTATTGTGGTCTAGTTTGATGATATATTGATTTACAGCAAATCCATGGAGGCACATCTTGATCATTTACGTGCTATTTTTACTGCTTTACGTGATGCACGTTTATTTGGTAACCTTGAGAAGTGCGTCTTTTGCACAGATCGAGTATCTTTTCTTGGCTATGTTGTCACTCCACAGGGAATTGAAGTTGATCAAGCCAAGGTGGAAGCTATTCAGGGATGGCCTGTACCAAAGACCATCACACAGGTGCGGAGTTTTCTAGGACTTGCTGGGTTCTATCATCGCTTCGTGAAGGATTTCAGCACCATTGCGGCACCGTTGAATGCGCTTACGAAGAAGGGGGTGCCCTTTTCTTGGGGCACCACACAAGAGAATGCGTTCACCATGTTGAAAGATAAGTTGACACATGCACCTGTCCTCCAACTTCCTGATTTTAATAAGACCTTTGAGCTTGAATGTGGTGCTAGTGGAATTGGTTTGGGTGGTGTTTTGTTACAAGATGGTAAACCTGTTGCATATTTTAGTGAGAAATTGAGCGGACCTGTTCTGAATTATTCTACTTATGACAAGCAATTGTATGCTCTTGTGCGCACATTAGAAACATGGCAGCATTATTTGTGGCCCAAAGAATTTATTATCCATTCTGATCATGAATCTTTGAAACATATTCGTAGTCAAGGAAAACTAAACCGTAGACATGCTAAGTGGGTTGAATTTATTGAATCTTTTCCTTATGTCATCAAACACAAGAAAGGGAAAGAGAACGTCATTGCTGATGCTTTGTCTAGGCGATATACTTTGTTGACACAACTTGATTGCAAGATTTTTGGTTTGGACACAATTGAAACACAATATGTGAATGATGCTGATTTTAAGGATGTTTTGCTGCATTGTAAGGATAGAAAAGTATGGAACAAATTCATCGTTAATGATGGGTTTGTGTTTCGAGCTAACAAGCTATGCATTCCAGCTAGCTCCGTTCGTTTGTTGTTGTTACAGGAAGCGCATGGAGGTGGCTTGATGGGGCATTTTGGAGCAAAGAAGATAGAGGATGTACTTGCTGGTCATTTCTTTTGGCCAAAAATGAGAAGAGATGTGGAGCGATTTGTTGCACGCTGCACTACACGTCAAAAAGTTAAGTCACGTTTAAATCCGCATGGTTGTATATGCCTTTACCGGTTCCTAGTGCTCCTTGGGAGGATATTTCTATGGATTTCATGTTGGGATTGCCTAGAACTAGGAAGGGACGTGATAGCGTTTTTGTGGTTGTGGATAGATTTTCCAAGATGGCACACTTTATTCCATGCCATAAAACTGATGATGCTACACATGTTGCTGATTTGTTCTTTCGAGAAATTGTTCGTTTGCATGGTGTGCCAAACACAATTATTTCTGATCGTGATGCCAAATTTCTTAGCCACTTTTGGAGAATTTTATGGGCACAATTGGGAACTAAGCTTCTATTTTTTACCACTTGTCATCCCCAAACTGATGGTCAAACTGAAGTTGTTAATCGAACCTTGTCTACCATGTTAAGGGCTGTTTTAAAGAAGAATATTAAGTTGTGGGAAGAATGTTTGTCTCATGTTGAGTGTGCTTATAATCGTTCCATGCATTCTACTACAAAGATGTGCCCTTTTGAGATTGTTTATGGCTTGATTCCTCGTACTCCTATTGATTTAATGCCTTTGCCCACTTCTGAAAAATTGAACTTTGATGCTAAGCAACGTGCTGAACTGATGTTAAAACTGCATGAAACAACTAAATAAAACATCGAGCGCATGAATTCTAAGTATAAGCTTGCTGGTGATAAAGGTAGAAAGCAATTGATTTTTGAACCTGATGAATTGGTTTGGTTGCACTTGAGAAAGGATAGGTTTCCTGCTTTGAGAAAATCTAAATTGATGCCTCGGGCTGATGGACCGTTTCAAGTGCTAGAATGAATTAATGATAATGCATATAAGCTAGATCTGCGTGTGGATTTTGGGGTTAGTCCCACATTTAACATTGCAGATTTGAAGCCATATTTGGGAGAGGACGATGAGCTTGAGTCGAGGATGACTCAAATGCAAGAAGGGGAGGATGAGGAGGACATCGCCAGTAACGATACATCCACACCTACACCAGTATCTACTTCAACAACACCTCTTGGTCCTATTACTCGCGCTCGTGCTCGTCGGCTTACCCATCAAGTAAGTTCACTCTTAAGCTTAGGTTCATCATATTTAGAGAATGGAGACACGTGCACTCTTGTTTTACTCAGGAACAATGGATTGAATCAAAAGGGAAGAGGCATCGCGCAGGCTGGATTCGGACTGCAGGACAGACACAACTTGTGACGGCCGCCACGACTTCATCCGGACTCCGTTTTGGTCGGTCGAGTACTTTCTGGAAAGCTTATCAAATCTAATTTCCAACGGATCTGGAATCACCTCCATATCTGTTCGGAGTCAACCGCAATCCTAGATTTACTACAGAGTCCTTTTCAGCCACGGTGCTGCGTCACCCTAATTTGGCCCAACGGGCCGTATATCAAGTTGAGTCCAAGACGGATGCGTCCTAGGGTTGGAACATGACCCCAACACCCTTGTGGTCATTCTCCCACTTCTTTAGAATCTTTAGCCGCCGTCAAGAACACGCGGGTTTTGTTAGATGCAAGTTTAGCTTTTGCTACTTCCTTGTAGACGCGCGTGCTGATCCAGCCGCCCGTCCACTTGTTTTCGGAACCCCATCAATATTGAGAATCGGTTTGAGACCTTCAATTACATCTCATAATTTCAGTACTTGTTCTACTTGTTTTTTCTAGTTCTTCGATTGCTTGCAGGACGAGTGCCCTAGTGGCCGGGTGTCGCGCTCCACAAGATCGCGGCAACCAAAGGAGGTGGTGTATCGGTTGTTAAGGCGCAGCATCCTTGGAAGGCTGTAGTCGGGCCGTGAACATCGTCTCCTCCATCAATCGAGTTATTCCATGCCTCTCATCGAAAGATCAGGAACAATCCCTAACGGGTTCACATCAGTATGATCCTCTAGGGCCTCAAAGCACGGATCTTCAATCCGATCGAGAAATACGGCTCCAAGTGGCTCCAAGAGCTGCCGCAAGTGGTCTGGGGCCTACGTACATAGAAGAACGGAGCCACAGGCTACTCCCCTTTCATCTTATTATATGGTTCGGAGGTTGTCCTCCTGAGTGACATCGCCTTTGGTGCTCTACGCATCTAGATCTACAAAGAGGGTAAGGCTGAAACAACCCAACGTCAAGACATTGACTCGATCGAAGAACACTGCATTACCACGGCTCTATAGCACGCTCAATACGAATAGGAGCTCCGGCACTACCACGACCAAAATGTAGACGGCCGAGACTTCAACGTGGGCAACATGGTCTTAAGCCGCATCTAGTGTACCACCAGTGCCTTACCAACTCCAGCTAGAAGATGGCACGAACGTAGGCAACCCATGGAATATCGAACACCTTCGATGCTTCTATCCGTAGAAGACTTACTAGCTATGTACCCAATCACTTTCAAATGAACAAAAGTCTATGCCCTTGTTCTTGTTCACTCTCTATTCTACCAATCATGTGCATATAATACAATGGCATCCTCACCGACTCGTTTCATACGCTCGGCGGCTGCATCTCGATCACGCTGACTCACAACAGATCAACCTGCATCGTCTTAACTAACCCTGACCGAACTGGTAACTGATCACAACCTTGTGCGTCCTGGGTCCACTCTACATCACTCCCACCCATCACGTGCACGATGACCAGCTCCCCACACAATGGGACGGAGCACACTGTGGAGTCTGCACCCTAACCACTCAGTCAAATTGAAAAAAACTTGGTCCAGGAGCAATAAAAATGGAAAGCAATATAACCTAACCACATGCAAAATAAAACATTGTTCTTAGCCAACATCCAGCCACTACTTGTTCCCAGGCATAGTAACTATGTTTACAGGTCAACCTAGCCCATGATGTGCTCAACGAGGGGCCCGACAGAAGCAAAGTGCGCCTTCCACTCGTCATCGGTGCAGTCAGCTGCGACACCCTCCCCCATTGGATCCAGGTCCACCTCCGGGTCATGAGACTTCATGAGGGCCATCTCAAACTGCACCGAGTCCCTGGCGGCCTTCTTAACGAACACTTTCAGATGGCCCCGAGTAGCCTCCATGCGCTCCTGCACCTGTTTGGCAAGGGCGACACCTTCTGGTTTGAACGCCACCAGAATGGAGTCCACCTTGTTGATCACTCGATCCAAGTCCACCCTCAAATCGGCTAGGCGCAACTCCAGCACCGCAACAACAACAAAACACTTATATCAGCCCTGTACTACGACAGCACCCCAGCAACTCGGCCCACACCCAGGGTAAGGCCATTACCTTTGCAACACTGCTTCTCCAGCTGGAGTTTGTTCTCCACATTCGCCTCTCACCCCTCGGCACCCTCCCGGAGCCGATGCAGCTCCACGTTGGCATCCGCCGCCACTTGGAGCTCCTGATCCATCTGCTTGTTAGCTTTCTGCAACTCTGCGACAGCATCAAGTCAGCTCGTCATGGCGAACCTGGACAAAATCACCAGGAAAGGCAGTCGACTAACCACGCTTCTCCTCAGTGTGCTTCCGGGCAGCCTCGGAGAGATGGCGCTCCAACGCCTACAGCCGCTCCTCCAGCCGACACAGTCGGTGAGCTGAGTCGTCCTCAACCTGGAGATGGGCCGCTGCCCGCTGACTCAGGTCGACCAGTGCCTGCACACACATAACATCAAGCAACATACCCAAGTATTGAAAAGCAGCAAGACTCCAAGTACCAACCTGTGCCAACTCCACTGTGCGCTGGACTGCCGCACGCAGCGCCTCCTTCGTTACTAGGGGCTCCTGCTGCCTGGCCCCTCTCCCATGCAGCTGTGCCACGGACGGCCGAGTCAGAGGCAGGATCTGCGGCGGCGAGTCAAGAGCAAGGAGGTCCACCTTGGTCGCCTCATCAACCACCTCCACCCGCAACGCCACTGTCGACCCTGCGCCAGCCTCCTCCATGGCCGCCTCAGCCAAATTGGCCTCCTTGGCGGACTCCTCTACCTTTCTCTTGGCACCACAGAGTGACGTCTTCCAGCAGGACAGATGCTCCTCCATCATGGCATCAGGCCAAATCAAAAACAAGAAGAAAGAAAACAAAGGAGTCTGACTTACTTTGCACTGTGCGCACGCTGAAGCTTATCTTCAGCAGCACCATGGAGGGCAACGACCGCACCAGCGCAGCGAGCGATCCCCCATTGAGTCTGAGATAGCCCGTGGGCTGCCTCCTCCAGCTTCGGGGTCACAAAGGTCACACGGCTATCACCAGCCACGCCCTCAGGAGTCCTCTTCTCCTCCTTCGCCGCATCCGGCGTGAACGCGCCCCCACCCTGTGGGTGAGTCGCTCCCTTTTGCACCTTCAAGCGGGCCACCTTGCACGTGGGGCGCCTCCTCCTCGACACAGAGCCAGCCCCAGGAGCCGGCCCCGCAACTTCTACAACATCCCCTGACTCACTCCCAATGGAGTAGGAGGAGTAATCCGAGCCCCCTCCACCGGCTGTACAAGCCCGGTGGGAGGGTCGATAGCTTTGCCCTGCTGCCCCTCCGGCAGTGGCGCAGGGCACCAGACCTTCACCACCCTCTCCTACAAATGATCGAGTGCTGTCACAACCCAAAGGGTGCTATCATCTACAAATTCTAAAAGGACTCGGGCAACACGAAAATGACTCGGAGCAAAGTAAAATCGACTCAGCAAGGAGAATACTTACTTCTATGGTGGGCCGCTTGAGGCAGTATGCCTTCAGGCAGCCCTTGTCCCGAACCTCCCCGCTCACAATGAAGGTGGTCGGCTCACCGCCTCCGCGAGGAGACCTTTTGGTTCTTCACTCGGGTCGGATTACCCTGACCCGAGTACTCGTAGCCCGGGTGTTGGTGTTTTACCACCACGCCAACTGAGGGATACCTCCGAGGTGGTGAGTTTGTAGGTAGGGTATCACTGAGTTCAGGAACTTGAAGGTGCAAGTTACACAAGGTTTAGACAGGTTCAAGCTACCAAGAGTGTAATGCCCTACGTCCTATGTGGTATGTATTGCCTTTGATGGTGATCGGATAATCTCCTAGGTGATTCCCTGGATGATCGACCCAGAGGGGGTCCTGTCCGCCCTTATATAGCATGGGGGGATAGGTTTACATGGAAGTCCTAGTCGGATACATGTCCTAGAGTCCTACCTGAGTACTTTTCTGGTAGTTCCCTACAATATCCAACTAGTTTGACTACTGTAGGACTACTTCTACTAGGCTACGAGTAGTTACAATAGATGTATGGCGTTGGCCATGCCCCAACCCTTGTCCTAGGAAAAGTATGCCACGTGTACAGTCCCGTGTACCCGGGTCTGACAAGCCCCCGAGCTCTCCGTAGCCGAGTACTGCAGGCGTCCGAGTACTTCTGAAGGCATCTTCAAGTTCTCCCGAACTTCATCTTGAAGATGTCCTCCGAGTACTTCCTTGACTGCATCGAGGCTGTGAGGTGCACATGCCCTGAGTAGTTGTCTTTTTTTATATGGGGTGCGATTAAACTCGCACTCCATATGGAGTAGCCCCCGAGCCTTGAATCCAAATCCTCAGGATTTGGAATAAAGGGTTCAAAGAATCGTGGCATGCAATCTTCATTGCTAAGAGCCGTGTCGTATCCAGCCCCCGAGCCTGGGAGCTAGATGAGTCGCATAGGATATGCCTAGTAGTCGGTGGCGCTAGCCCCCGAGTCTATGTATTGGCCAATTGTCTCTGGATCTTGAACTGTCAATGAAGCCCACCAATCAGAGTCGATTCCGACTAGTTTTGTAGGCGAGACGAGTAGTCGATGTAGCCGCCAGCATGTCACCAAGCATAGTCGATTCCGACTAACTTGTAGGCGAAATGAGTAGTCGAAGTAGTCGCCAGCA
The DNA here is from genome assembly GCF_002211085.1 of Panicum hallii. Classification (NCBI taxonomy): domain Eukaryota; kingdom Viridiplantae; phylum Streptophyta; class Magnoliopsida; order Poales; family Poaceae; genus Panicum; species Panicum hallii. The sequence continues at coordinate 43,558,067 of NC_038042.1, read as the reverse complement.
TGTCGCCATGCGATTTTCATGAAGACCAGTAGTCGCCGACGGTTGTTGATGAACCCAACATGTCTGAGTTGAATCTGACTCGGCTAGCAGCACGGTCCAAATTAGGTTCCCTGCAAGGTAAACATAAAAGTATATTGTAACTGATAGACATGAAATCGTGATGGGAGCATTGCCCTTGCAATAAACTCCATGTCAAAAACTAGTAAACGGAGAAATATTGAAAGAATGAGAGCGAGGATCCTTCAGTAACATAAAGTACTAGTCGGAGACTAGTAGCATGAACGTTACTGGAAGTATGGGATTAAAACCCCTTCAGTAACATAAGATACTAGTCGTTAACTAGCTATCAGAGCGTTTCTGGAAGTATGGGAGGGATGCCCCTTCAGTAAACTAAGCATAGTACTGGTCGAGAACTAGTAAAATGGAGTATTACTGGAAGTCTAGGAGCGAGGCTCCTTCAGTAAACTACGGGTAGTACTAGTCGAGAACTAGTAAAATGAAGTCTTACTGGAAGTCTGAGAGCGATGCCCCTTCAGTAAACTACGCATAGTACTAGTCGGGAACTAGTAAACAGGGAATTACTGAAAATATGGGATCGAGGACCCTTCAGTAGACTACGCATAGTACTAGTCAAGAACTAGTAAAATGGAGTATTACTAAAAGTATGGAGTGAGGCCCCTTTAGTAAACTACGCGTAGTACTAGTCGAGAACTAGTAAAACGGAGTCTTACTAGAAGTCTGGGAGCGAGGCCCCTTCAGTAAACTACGCGTAGTACTAGTCGAGCACTAGTAAAATGGAATCTTACTGGAAATATGGGAGGGTGACTAGAAGTCAATGAGGGGAAATAAATCTTGCTAGTAGCTTCAATCATATCCTTGGCGGACCATGAGAATTCACATATTGACTTGCGAAAACATCACGGTTGGCCCAAAAGGGGTTGATGACGAGGTCCTACACTTGATTTTGATCAATTCCTTGGACGGGCCAAGACAAGCCATGTGTTGCCATGCAAAGATATCTCGGTTGGCCCAATGGAAGGGACAACGCAATCCTGTATGTGCATTGTTATAGAAGTAGTCATTGAGCAAGGATGACTCGGTTAGCCTAAAGGGAGTCCTTAAGCAGGCCAAGACAAGTCGTAAGTTGCCATACGAAGATCTCCCGGTTAGCCCGAAGGAATACCTTGGGCGGGCCAAAACAAGTCGTACGACGCTGAAGTAAGGATGAACGAACATGCCCTATTTTGGGTAAACTCCTTGATCCCTGACCGAGTGGTTGAACGAATTCTTTGGGAAAAATTCCCTTGTGTCGAGATAAAACTCAAGATAATAGTTAATCAAATTCCCTAAAGATCTTCATAAAACCTCCTTGAATCAGGTCTCAGTCTTCTCGTGGGTGATTGGCGACCTTGATTCGTTGGCGTGTCGCTTGTTGATGAAGCTGCGCCACTTTGTTGATGATCCTGACTTGTCAGAATCAATTCCAACTGGCCACTGGTGGTGTGAGACCCGCTTCTGACTGGTCATGTAGTCGAAGTAGTCATAGGCGGGTCACCGAGTGCCCTTGCGATGGCGAAGTAGTCATCGAGGAGCCGAGGATCCTGCCTTTTTGGAACGGTGCTGGGCCCGACAGGTTATCAAGGTTGATGGAAAGGTGGGCTAAGCAGGGTATCTTGGAGGACTCAATGTCTTTCCAATGCTCTGGCCCACCCTACCAAGATTGAGGTGAAGAAAGGTGGGCTGAGCCGGGTAGCTTGGAGGACTCAACGCCCTTTCAATGCCCTAGCCCACCCTACCAAGATTGAGATGAAGAAAGGTGGGTTGAGTCGGGTAGCTTGAAGGACTTAGTGCCCTTCCAATGCCCTGGCCCGCCCTACCAAGATTGAGACGAAAAAGGTGGCCTGAGCCGGGTAGCTTGGAGGACTCGTGCCCTTCCTATGCCCGGGCCCGCCCAACCAAGTTGTAGGCGAAGAAAGGTGGGCTGAGCCGGATAGCTTGGAGGACTCGTGCCCTTCCTATGCCTAGGCCCGCCCTACCAAGATTGGCGTTGTTGATGAAGTCCGAGTAGTGGGGGGGGGAGCTAGTCCTTCTCTAACTTGTAGTAGATGACCCGGATCCTCCTCCGACTTGTCATAGATGATCCAATCCTCCTCCAACTTGTTGTAGACGATCCAATCCTCCTCCGACTTGTTGTAGTCGATCCAAATCCTCCTCCTACTTGTAGTAGGCGGTCCAAATTCTCCTCCGACTTGTCATAGATGATCCAAATCCTTCTCTGACTTGTAGTAGAGGAGCTCCGATCGAGGGGGATTCGGTTCGAGGGGTTCCGAGTCATCGATCGTCATCGATTGTACGGTTGATTTCCATGCGAGTGGTACGGTTGCTTCATGGTGTTTCTAGTCGGGAAAAATTGAATTCCGTCGAAACCATTGGCAAAGATGGGCGGGAGCAAGGCCCCTTCAGTAAACTACGCGTAATACTAGTCGCAAACTAGTAAACGGAGTGTTATTGGAAGTTTGGGAGCAAGGCCCCTTCAGTAACACATCAAACTAGTCGAGAACTAGTAATCTGCGTATTACAGGAAGTGTTTGATAGGTAATCACATAGATGCTTTATTTGGCTGATTAACGGGTTCCACTAGTCATTGCCAAATGAGGCAACCACTCTTGGCAGTCGCATGGTTCGGCTGTGACAGGGTTCCCTGAGTTTAGCGAGGGAGTCATGATTGACCTGAATAATGAACATAAATAGCGACCCTGGCTAAGTGGTAAAAAAGGGGTGCTTTTAGGCATACGGAACCCCTTGTTTTGAGGTATAATCCCAAAACAATGGTTTAAACAAACGCAACACCTAAGAGACCCTCATAAAACCTTCTTGAGCTGGATACTTAATTTATAAGTAAATCATTAGTCGCGTAATCCCGTCGCCTTTCTTCATAGACTTGGCGGAGCTTCAAGGGCCCTCCGAAGGGCTTGAAATTCAAACGTAGAATGCTTGCTCTTCAGGTGGCACAGGCATTGCCTGTGGAGGGCTTCCTCGAGTCGTTTCTTTGAACTGGAAGTCTTTTTTCTACGGGTGGATTGTTCCCCAGCTTCTGGCTTGCGCTTTCGAGTAGTCTCCAAGTACTCGAGAGGGTGTTGGTAGCAGGAGGGGCTGTGGGCTTCCACTTCTTTGTGCTCCTGCTGCCTGGCAATGATGACATTGCGAGTGTCCCTGCCAGCATTGATGATGGCACGAAGGTCGTTTGTGGAGTAGTCGTGGAGGTTACCACTTCCCTGCTCGTTCGTCTTAACAGCGCGGTGCCTGCGTTGGGCATGCTTCACATTGATGAGCCTGCGTTGTTCCTTCTTGATGTTATCTGCATCTTCCACCTTGATGTTGGCTGAGGATTCACTATCCCTTAGTACGTCCACGTCTTCATCGAGTGGATCAAGGAGATAGTCGTTGTAGTCGTCTAGCTGGACCCGCTCTAGGCCTTCACAGTCCTCGTCGGCGTGAATATGAGTACTTCTCGATTGAAGCATTTGGCATACCGCACCACTTGGCCCTCATCTTCGTCGTCGGAAGGGAGGAGGGGTCTGCCTTCTTGAAAGGGGAGTTCCTCGGGTGCGGCAATGAATCATGGTGGACTTGATTTGAGAGACCTGGATGGTTTCATGCCCTTTCGATGCCCAAACCTGCCCAACCAATCTGATCCCCTTACCAGACCACGGGTCACATGAATACATGGATCCGAGTAGTTGTCGGAAACCAGAGCCCCCCGACAAGTGAAGGCTTTTCCTTCTCCGAGTGTTGGTAGATGATCAAAATCCTCTTCCAAAGCGGAGAGGGTCCTAGGTTGAACCGTCTCAACCCGATCTTGATCTGTGAGCGATTTGTCGATGGAGCCAACTAGTCGGAGTTGATTTCGACTAGTTGTTGACCAAGTGGAGCTAGTCACCGAGTAGTTTGTGGCTTGGTCCCCACTAGTTTCTAGTCGAGACGAGTTGTCAAAGTTGTGGTTGGCGCTACTGATTTGTCGAGGCAGTCATGACTGCAGCGCAAGTCGAGTAGTCGAGGTTGTTGCGGCAGCCCGTCGATGTTGAGCGGAGTGAAGTTGAGCGGAGTAGTCGCAACCTTCCGGCTTCCTGGAGTCGGTACGCTGAAGGGTGGATTGTGCCACAAGGCGGGAGTCAAATTCAGGTACCTCAAAAGGCTCTAGACCCTTCCAGTATAGGAAATAGCCTTGTGGCATAGATGTTATAGTTAAACCCGGATGATTACCCGAAAATGACTTGGAGTAATCATCGGGTTGCGAGTGGGTAACAAGAACTGGGGCCTCCTAACAAGCGGTGGGTCCCCCATCCTCGAGTCCTCCTCAGACCGGAATTGTAATTGACGGGTACTCTTTGTTTGAGTCAGAGTCGTAGTCGAGAATGGGAAGCCCCCGACGCGCAATGGCTCCCTCGTCTCAAATCTTGAAGAGGCGATCCAAGTCCTCCTCTGAGTCGGGGAGGGACTTCGATCGCAAAGCCTCCTCAGATCGGTTAGAATCCGATCAGTCCTGGTGCGGCATGAGTTGAAGTCGCGTAAAAAACGGACGTGTTTTTGATCTGTCTGGGCAGATCGGGGAGCAGCACCTCATCAAGATCGTCGATGAAGGAGTCGAGGTTGCAACGTCGAGTTTCTGCAGAGGCCTCCGGCTTCCTGGAATCGACTAGGTGGCTGATGAAGCCACCCAAGCCGTTGGCGATGCAGATCCAAGAGCCGAAGATGAAGGTTGCATCCTAATTGAGCATGTTGCTAGTGAAGCTAAGAGATGCCATCGAGTTCTCTAGTGGATGCTCGATGAACACCCCTACCTAGTGCACAGCTGTCAATGTTTTACCGCCATGCCCATCGAGGGATACCCCCGAGGTGATGAGTTTGTAGGTATGGTGTCGCCCGAGGTGATGAGTTTGTAGGTATGGTGTCGCCGAGATCAGGAACTCGAAGGTATAAGGAACACCAGGTATAGACAGGTTCGGGCCGCCAAGAGCGTAATACTCTACGTCCTGTGTGGTTTGTATTGCCTTTGATGGTGATCGGATGATCTCCTAGGTGATTCCCTAGATGATCGTCCCTAAGGGGGTCCTATCCGCCTTTATATAATCTGGTGGGATAGGTTTACATGGAAGTCCTAGTCGGACACATGCCCTAGAGTCCTACCTGAATACTTTTCTGGTAGTTCCCTATTGTATCCGACTAATTTGACTACTGTAGGAGTAGTTCTACTAAGCTACGAGTAGTTACAACAGATGAAGGGCCTGAGCCATGTCCCAACCCTTATCTTAGGAAAAGTATGCCACGTGTACAGTCCCGTGTACCCATGTCTGACAAGCCTCCAAGTGGATCCTCTCCTAAATTGGCTGGGTCAGCCGCTTGGAGAAGGACAGGGCAACGGCGGCCCCGGTCAGCCTCTACGCCTTGAGCTCTAGCAGCTCGGCCAGCACGAACTCCACCTAGAACATCTCCTCCTCGGAAGGCTTTTCCTCCCACTTGGCGTTGAGGACTGGCGGAAGGCCGGACCGCGGTAGAATCCCACGAGCCGGGTTTGCAACTAGGAACCACTCCTCCGCCCACTTCTTGTTGTTGTCCCTGAGGTCGGCCTCCAGATACTTTCCCCCTGGCGGAGAGAGAAGGCGGCCCCACCAACCAAGTTGGGCTCCCCCTTCTTCGAGTACGCCCTAAGGTGATACAGGGCCCTCCGAAGGTTGAAGTGGGCAGGGATGCCCAGAAAGCCCTTGCACATATGATTGAGTTGGGCTTGAGGTGCATCGCCTCCAGCCAATAGTAGTAAAGGAGCCTGCGGAAAAATGCTCCCGTGGGCAGGTCGAATCCCTTCTCGTAGAAAGACTGCAAGACCACCGTCTCGGTCCGGTCCTCCGTGGGGAACTCCTGGCCATAGCAGCACTTCCACCCATAGATCGCCTTCTCCGGGATGAGACCACGTGCCTTCATCTTCAAGAGGTCCTCCTCCATCAGTGTGCTCGGTGCCCAGTACACGTTGGGCGGCGGCATGTCAAGGGAGATGGTAGCGGTCGGCGAGGGAGTCGCGGAGGCGTCACTGGCCAATTACTAGCTTGGCGGCGCTTGAGAGCTTGATGGTGCGACGATGGCAATCACGTAGTAAGGAAAGCGAGTGCTTTGAGGAAGCCGACGAGATCTGAAATGGGTCAGCAGTGGTGGAGAAAGCAGGGAGAGGCAAGAGCGAGTGGATAATGATGGACTGGGTCAATTTCTTTTATATCGACCCAAAACCTAACAGCCTACTCCGCTCTGCCCTTGAAATTCGAATCACCCCTAAGGGCGGAAGGGAGGTGTACCCCAGAAGGAGCAAAGCAATAGTCAAAAGACTTGAAGGCATGGTTAGCCCCAACGGTAAAAATCTCAGTCTGCGTGGAGAAGAGAGGGAACAGTAAGAAGAAGAAAACAATGTTGGGTGTCTGACAGCGAGATTCATGGCGGCCTTCTAGAAGCTCCTTTGAGAAGCACGATTGGATCTGCTAAAATCCTCGGTTTCCTAGGAGATAAAATCTAAAACCACCCGACGTATCTTCGTGACTCTGCCAGTGACCCTACTCGGGGGCTAGGCGCCGCATATTGACCCGGCGTGTCTTCGTGACTCCGCCAGTGACCCTGCTCGAGGGCTGGGCCCTGCTTATCGACCCAGCGTGTCTCCATGACTCCACGGGCGACCCTGCTCGGGGGCTGGGTACCGCTTATCAACCCGACATGTCTCCATGACTCCGCCAGTGACTCTGCTCGGGGGCTGGGCACCGCTTATCAACCCAGCGTGTCTCCATGACTCCGCCAGTGACCCTACTCAGGGGCTGGGTGCCGCATATGGACCCGGCATCTGTCTGTGACTCCGCTAGTGACCCCACTCGGGGCTGGGTGCGCTTATTGACCCGGCGTGTCTCCGTGACTCCGCCAGTGACCCTGCTCAAGGGTTGTGCATCGCATATTGACCCAGCGTGTCTCCGTGACTCCGCTAGTGATCCCGCTTAGGGGCTGCGCGCTGCTTCTCCTCGGCGTGTTCCCGTGACTCTGCCGGTGATCCTGCTCGGGAGCTGGGCACCGCAGTCTCTTGAGGCTATCAAGCTGATAGATGAAGGGTGGGTAGATCCCTTCTATTGGCCCTCAAATTGCTCCTGTGAACCCTTCCGAGGCTCGGGGGCTACACCCAACAGGTGCGCCCAAGGGCGCATTTTGTTGAAGATCGAATAACAGGCAGAGTTTACTGACGCCAAGATGGATGCAGGAACTCAAAGACTTGGAGGGGTGCTTTTACGACAATAAGCACCGACCAGCTTCATGACTTCAGCAGGAACCTATTCAGCAACTTGGCGCTCGGGGGTTTGACGGAGGTAGACCTAAGCACCTCCCTACCGAGTGGGGTCCAGTTCTTTAGGCAACGACTCCGCAGAATGACCCGGTGTATAGACACTCGGCTGAACGACGGGAAGGGTCCTCTAGGATCAGGATTTGGGCCGACTTGGATAGCTACGATATCATGTATCTTAACTGACTCGATTCCTTGTAAACAACCCAAATAGATTTTAACCTAACTTGTAACCCACGGCTACTCGGTTATATAAGGGAGCCCTGGGGGACCCATCAAGGGAACAAAGCAACTAGCCCGCACATTCCACAAATCCTAAACCAATCAATATAATCCAAATCACAGGACGTAGGGTGTTACGCTTTTGGCGGCTCGAACCTGTCTAAAACCCTTACGTCTTTGTGTTACCATCAAGTTCTTAGCTCTGCGATCTCCCTCATCTACAAATCTAATACTTGCTGGAGTACAAATCCGACAGTTATCTAATTATTTAGCTAACACCAGAGCAATATAGTTCTTGTGGATGCATTATTTTCCCAGGTGGTTCTCCATGTTTCAATTTAATTATCATCATCAATTCCTCATAATGTTTCTAAAAGATGTAAATCATGTATCTAGTGTTGTTTTCATAAACACTTGTAACCATAGTTTAGCAACTAAGCAAACTACCTATTTATTTAAACACATAACCCGGCTTTTAAGGACACAGATAAACAATAAGGATAAAGTAGGAACCCGTCAAGGTAATGCATGCAAGCGAAAAATAAATAAAGCTTATTAGGATGAAAGTATGATCAAGGAATATACTTTCCTTCATTCTCTTGCTGCTACTCAGACACCTCAAAATCTTGCTCTTGGAAGTTCTCGAACGACTCCTCATCTACACATCACGAACAAGCAATAGCACACAAGTACATACAAACAAGCAAATAGAAACATATTAAAACAGTACACTAATCATTGAAAAACATAGACAAAGGGCTCAGGAACTAGTTCTATGCATTACAACGATCTAAACGGTACCAAGAACACTTAAAAACGGACTTAAAACGCTAAGGATGCGCTAAAATAGCTCTGAGGAGCTTAAACGCGAGAAAAACTAGCAACAAGGGCTAAACAGAAAACTAGCAACAAGGGCTAAACAGAAACAAATTAGGGTTTTCAACGTAATTTTCTTATAAAAACATGAGGGCTAACGTGCTAAAAACTCAACTACAAACGGCGGGTACTAATTTTGAAAAGCTCAGGGGGTTTTCTGAAAGAAAAAGGACCATAGAAATACTTTTGAAAGGCTTAGGATGGCAGGTTTATTTCCAAGAAAACTGGGGGCTTTTCTGCAAAAGTGGCACTACTGACCGTGCCCCTCTAGTTTGATTGGAGGAGATCCAATCCGGATCGTTGGCCGCGGATCCAACGGCTGCGACGTAGGCGGGGGCTCTTGCCAATGGTGGAACGCCGACGCGGGTGGCACCGCCCGACCATGCAGCGGCAGGTTGCCGGAGCGTGGGCGAACTTGCTCTCCCGTGGCCCAAAAACCGTGCAAAGAAGTGCAGGAGCACAGGTGTGTCGAGGGGAACTCATTGGCGGCAATCTTGGGGGCCAAGGACATGCGGCGAAGGCCGGCGACGAACAAGTGCAGCGGCAGAACTCTAGCAAAACCGTGCATGGCGGTTGGAGCGCAGGGATAAGAAGAAAAGGGATTGGAGAGCACCGCAAGTTTACTCCAAAACTCCAGGAAGCAACGGTGGAAGCGAAGATGTGGTGGAGCGGGAGATCGACGGTGGTGTGCGGCGCAACTCGGGCGGCGGTGGTGGCACGTGCGTGCGTGGCGCGAGTTGAAGGAAAAGGCAGCATCTGCGGTAGGGAAGAGGCCCTGTGAGGGAAAGAAAAGGGCGCGGTGCGGGGCGAAGTCGGGCCGGCCTCGGCGTGCATGCCGTGGGCCCAAGGCGGCCGGGTTCGAGCCAAGCTCGGCTTGAGGTAGGAGATGACGGGTGGGCCCCTCCCGTCGGTAGAAGGAAGGGAGAGAGAGGGAGGGGACGGACTGGGCCAGAATTGGATCGAAAGAAAAGTGGGAGAAGGCAGGCCGGGAAGAAGAAAAAAATGAAGGAGAGGTGAGGGAGGGAACTAGGCCGGCGGGGAGAGAGCAGGCTGGCGGCACAGGTAGAGAGAAAAGGAAGAAAAAAAGAAAGGAAAAGGAAAAGAAGAAAAACTATTTTTCTTATCCGAGAAAAATTAGATAAACTCGTAGAAAAAATAGAATTAATTCTAGAAAAAAGGGGAAAATTCTGAAAACACTTTAAATCATAAATACACTCAAACAAAAGTAAAATATGCACCATCATAAATGCAACAATTCAAATTGGAGCCTATGGTGGGTTTTAGTTGAAGCCAAATTGGTCCTTTTGAATCTGAAAATTATAGAACTAAGCTAGACACTTCTAATGGTGAAATTTAGGGTGTTACAAACATGCTATGGGAATGAAAAAAGCTTCTGAGATTAATGGTGCCGCATGATAGCTTGAGCACGTGTTCAGAAAGGACCTGGAAGGTGGGAAACCAATCCTTGCGCTAGTTTGTGTTCCGGCCTCTGGCTGGTATTGCGGCTGCCCGATTAAATAATACTTTCTCCGTCCATTTTTACGAGGTATAGTATAACATGGCACGATCTTTCAAATAATAATTTGACCATTTATTTATTATATATTATATCACTTATGGTTATAAACTTATAATCATGGTAGAGTATATTTAATTACGAATCCAATCGTATAAAGTTTACATTATAAAATAAAAAATTAATAGTCAAATTATTGGTCAGAAATTGCAAAGTATGAATCTTGATATGCGTGTGCGCTAAAAAGTAGATGGAGGGAGTACGGTGATCCAATTGTTAATATTTATTATAGAGGTGGCCTCACGGGTGGTCGATTTTAGCAGAATAGCAGGGTCAGGTTTAGCGGGTGTTTGGTTTCCTAAGGCTTATTTTAAACTCTGTCACATCGAATATTTCAATGCTAATTAGAAAGATTAAATATAAACTAATTACAAAACTAACTGCATAAGCCTAGAGCTTATTCACGAGACGAATCTATAAATCCTCATTAATCCATGATTAGCATATGTGTACTCTAGCATCACATGGGCTAATCACAGACTAATTAAGTTTAATAGATTCGTCTCGCGAATAAGCCTAGGGGTTATGAAATTTATTTTATCATTAGTCTATATTTAATACTCCTAATTAGCATCTAAACATCCGATGTGACGGGGCTTAAAATAAACCAACAGGAACCAAACAGGCCCTTTAGTCTTTTAAACATACTGGACCCGATTCCGATCCATCCGTGTATACCTTTTAGCGAGGTAGGTTCGTGGAATGAGCCACCGACCCACACGAACCACTATGGATGAAAACACATGTATACTGAAGTATATACAAGGATATAGTCATTTTTCTTGGTTTCGGACAAAGATATTATCAAATGTGTCATATACTATGCAGATGCGAATGGATATACAGATTTGTTCAACAATACTGATAAAATACACCACGGGCTATAGGGATACATTTTTTGAAATATATAGTAAAAGCAACAAACAAATATGGTTTATCCATTGCTCCGAACTTTGCATTTTGAATTAAGTTAAAATTATAAAATAAAAACTCAAGATTTTACGAAGTCCACCCAAATTTAATAAGAAAACAACACTAATAAAAACTTGTGCTTTTGCTATTTATTTTGAATTCTTGTGAAGTTAAATTTTTAGTATGATATAGGAGTATTAGATTTATTTTGATGTTATTAGAATATATTAGTAGAATTAATATTTTAAGTTTGCTTTTATTGTGTTTTTGGAATATTTAAGTGAAGTTAAATTACAATTTTATTATCAAAATCCGAATATCCAGACTCAGAAATGGATGACCATGAAGAAACATTGAATGTCCTATACGGACGGAACCAATCCCCTCAGCTGGTAGGGGGCTGTTTTCCTGCGGACTGGCACCCAACTGCAGCGGCAGGCAGCGATCTCCACCCAGGCCGACGAAATCGTGTGCCTAGGGGCGCTCCTTGCGCTGGGTATCTTTGGCGCCATGGATGCAAGCAGACAAGCCCGTAGTCCTCGACGGTGCTCGTTCATTCGAACGAGTTGTTTGAACAAACTTTTTGACTTCACTAGTCTACGTCGTCATCTTGGAAAATACAGGCTAAGCATGCTTGTTGGACCCGATGACTTCACTAGTCTCCATCCAAGACTTTCCTACAAGCAAGCTCAACCTTTCCTTCGTGGTGTATATATGCCAGGAGACCGACGACTAAGACCGTTAACTAGTTACGAGTCTTGTGGTGGGAAACTAGCTTAGACATCTCAGTTCAACGTAACACTAACACGACATCTTGATTGTCATGCCTCCTCACTACCGATTCAGGACCTTTGCCGAGTGTCTGGGACACTCGGCAAAGCCCCAAAAACACTCGGTAAAGGCTTTGCCGAGTGTTACACTCGGCAAAGGGTACTCGGCAGCGAATATTCCGGCAAAGACGTCTTTGCCGAGTGCCTTTTGTCGGGCACTCGGCAAAGGCTTTGCCGAGTGTCATGGAAGGCACTCGGCAAAGAAAAGTAGCCGTGACGGCGTTTGGGGCCGTGACGGCTCTTTGCCTAGTGCCTGTGACGTGGCACTCGGCAAAGGGCCTAGCCTTTGCCGAGCGCCCTCAGCCCGACGCTCGGCAAAGGCTGACTCTTTGCCGAGTGCCTGTGACGCGGCACTCGGCAAAGGGTAGTCTTTGCCGAGCGCCTAACAGTGGGCGCTCGGACAAGTTCAGGTCACTTTGCCGAGTGCCTGTTACGTGGCACTCGGCAAAGTTCAGGTCACTTTGCCAAGTGTTTTTGTTATACACTCGGCAAAGAGTTTTTTTAAGATTTTAATTTGTTTTTCCCCACCATTTTACACAGGCACATATTCACACAGGCATATTATATATTCACACAGGCATATTATTTGAAATTTCACATACACAACCAAATTCACGCAAGTCTTATCGTGACAACCAAATTTAACAAAGTCTCGTCATCACACAAGTAATATCACATACACAAGTTCACCATATAAGTGTTAACAACGATAAAGGTTCATTTGAAGTTCACCACACATGTTCACCACACAAGCTCACCACATAAGCTCCAATGTCACAAATGAAGATTTCGAGATGGCCGATTTGGAGTTGCCTGATTTGGAGATGGCGTAGCATGCGGATCATTTGACGCCGCCGATTGTCTCTACACAGAGAAGAAGAGATTGCATGTGAGACAAGATAAATGACGATCATACATAAATATAGCCAGACTATTAGAAACCTAACCAATAAAGCTGACAAAGAAGATGGATTACTTTTAACCAATAAAACTGAAATGCAAATGACAGCAGATAAGCACACACATACATGGACACACTTATAGAAACATACACGCGTGAGAACACTACAGGCACACACATAGTGAGAACAAAATAAAACAAACATCACTGGAGTAGTATCTCAAATAGCAGTTCTGAACTAAAACCATGCATTTGATGTTGTACCAGTAAATACTTCACATGACATACACTGAGATACTGATGCACTGCTACTAAAGCATTCTAAATGAAACATGAAACAATAATTCAACAAGGCAATTGCCCAAAACAAAGGTCTCTAGTTGCAGGTTCCAACAATACTAGGAGAGCGATATATATATGACTGTGTAGTAGATCGACTCGTAGGCCGTGCAAGCTAGAGCCGAGCCGACCATATGCAGAAGCTGCATGCGTAAGCTAGAGAGCTAGCTAGCAGCAGCAGCGAGGTGACACGGCGGTGGAGTACGTACAATTTAGCAGAATATATGTGTGGGGATCTACTAAGTTCTGAATGAAGCGGGAAAGATGCTACACTTACAGGAGTAGAGTACGGATCAGGTGGTGGAGGTTGCGCGAACAGAGAAGCTGGAGGAGGTACACTCGTTGCAGCAAGTACATCACTCATCCTTTGCTTCAACTCCTATCGTTTCCTCGTCTCTTCTTCCAGCCGGCCCTGCACAGTTTTCACCCCAATGTTACAATAATGCAAACAAAACGTATGTAATGATCAACGAACGACGGACAAAGAAGGAATAACCTAGAGTGCCTGTATCTGATGGCGTGAAGTGTCCTGCCGAGGTCGTATGGCTAGGCTCGCACTCGTGCTCCTTGCTCGGATCTGAGAAAGTGTAGGAGTAGAGGACGAGTCGATTGCGCCATCGGCAATCCAGTACTGTCCTTTTTTCTTACCTCCTCCGACCCTCATGACGATCTCTGTGTCAAGATCCTCTGTGGTGGGATCATATTCTGGGCCATGGACCTCTCTTGCCATCGATGTGTAGTCACTGAGGCGGCTGTGGATGCTCGCATTGCTGTATGCCTCGGGCCCTTGTGGGACAGAGCAAATGCCGTGAAGAGATTGCAAGGCTGGCCACCATGTGACGATGACTGCGAGAAAAGCAACAAGATGATTAGAAAGCATGCATAATTGAGTGTTAGATGAAATAAATGTATTCGTGTACCCATGCTTCAGCATATCCGCTGAGGTTGCGGCTGCCTTGATGGTGTGCTACACCTGGCATCAACAAACGTCGCTCCCGGCAAGCAACGTGATTCTCCTCCCACTCCTCGGAGCACCACTTCTGCACTATGTGTCGCCAGCAATCGAGAAACGAGATGCACCAATTAGGAGTCACCTACAAGACACCAAGTACATGCATGACGTATTAGAAGATGAAATTAAGCCATCCTAATGTAGAAAAAGAATCAAGCCACAGTCGTTTTGTTCTTTACCTGCATGTACTGCTCCGGAGTCAAATAAATTGTTCTTGCTTCTTCTTTGGTGACCCTTTGTCCAAGGACGGTGGCATGGTAATTTCTAACGGCTTGGATACGCGCCTCGTAGTGCATCTCCCAGACCAGTTTCTTGCAGCAGTTGGTGATCACCACATCTGCCTCGCCCTCTTTACCAGCCTCGCATCTGAAGAAATCCTACATATACAAACACAATGGATCTCATTCATTTATGGTATAAAATTATGCAATTAATATGCGATTTATCGAGCACTTACCCACAGCTCCCCCTTCACCCGCTCCACCTTGTTGCTGAATACCCTACCCTCCCGATCTTCAGCATCGGGGGCTGCGGCGTAGTGCTCAAACGTATAGGCGGGCTCCCACACTCCGCCGTACTCAACCATGCCAGGAAAGTGTTGTCTGCATAGAATACCGATGATGCCATTGACGGTGCGCTTGTGAGAAGCTCCAGGCTGCACAATCTTCCAACCCCTGCACAAGTGATTAAGAAAAATCATTACTTTCTATTCCAGATTTGAACATATAACATGTAGAAGTGGTGAAAATATTTAAAGTTACCTGTTCTTATCGGGAGTAATCAGCGGGCACCTGTCACGAGGTATCGGTCGGTGAGGGAGACTCGAGGGACCTCGCAAGTAGACTCTCGACGCATCAGAGGCTGCGGAACCAGAGCCCGTGGAACCAGAGGCGGTGTGCTGCAAATCCTCGTCCTCCTCCTGCGACTCCTTGTCCCTCTCCTGCACCTCCTCGTCCCTCTCCTGCACCTCATCCAGCGTAGGCAACTGTGCCTCCTCCTCCGTGTCGTCCTGCGAGGGCCCCTGTGAGCTCCCCATCCCCATCCCCCTCCTCCCCTCCCCCTCCGTGACGACCCCTCTGCTACACTGTTCTTTGAAATATCTCGTCATGACCCTTCCAGTCTATATCAACACGGCCAAAATATGGATATGCAGTGAAGTTTTCGACCAATATCACAAACGAGTCTGTTTTTTGTTGCCCTATTGATGTCAAGTTGGCAAACTCAATCGGTATAGAACCTGTGAGGTTATTGTTAGCTAAGTCGAGTTTGTCGGTAAAATACAGAGGCAGGCAAGGCCACAACGCTCTAGCTAGAAAAGCATGCGAAAATACAGTAACCATTCCACACGTTTTCACTTAGGATAGTAAAACTGCGAGTGTCTGAACCTGCGGCGGCTCGGGCCGGGGGCACGGCGGGGGCACGGGCCGGGGGCGCGGCGGCGGCTCGGGCCGGGGGCGCGGGTCGGGGGCGTGGCGGGGGGCCCGGCGGCGGCTCGGGCCAGGGGCGCGGCGGGGGGCCCGGCCGGGGGCGCGGCGGCGGCGGGGGCGCAGGCCGGGGATGCGGCGGCGGCGGGGGCGCAGGCCGGGGGCGCGGGCCGGGGGAGCGGCGGCGGCGCGGCGGGGCCGGGGGAGGGGGCGCGGGCGCGGGCGCGAAAGCGGCTGAATTGAAAAGCGCGTGGGTAACGGGCGGGATATATATCCCGTCTTTGCCGAGTGCCCCAGATCTGGGACACTCGGCAAAGCCTAGGAGGATTTGTCCAGTGCCGAAGATCGGAGGCACTCGGCAAAGAGGAGGCTTTGCCGAGCGCCCAGAACAGGCACTTGGCAAACAATTTTAATTTTTTACACCCATTTGGCACCAAACTTTTTTGCTGTGATACTTATATTATATGCAACAATATGTGCAATTTGTGCCCATTAATCGAAGTGTTTGCTATATTTCATCAATTTATTTTATTTTATTGAATTTCTTGTAATTATTAGAATTTGAACTACAAGTCACACGAATAATGGAAAATAATGAATCAAAAAATGATATTCACGTTATTGAAGCATGTGTTGAGACCTTATCGAGAAAAAAACTAGAAATTTCAAATTTGTTGTCCACGAAATATGACGACGAACTTATTGTTCAGTTGTTTTTAAAATGTATAAAAAGCAAATATGGTCCGAAAATTATGAAACTTCTCGAGATGTAATGATATCATATGGAGAAGCTATGATAAAAATCTGACGAGGTTTCTTTAAAGTTACAACATACGATGCTTACAAATTGAATGTTTTCCAAAGAGGTGTATGATTTTATATATAGATCGATTAGGTGTTAAGCATCGTAGATTGCAAACTTTCACGAAACCATATAAAAATTTTATCACAATATCCTCACATGATAACATGACATTTCGATAAGTTTCATAATTTTCCGACCAAATTTGCCTTTTATACAATTTAAATACGACTCGAACACAATTTAGTCGCCATATTTTGTAAATAGTAGTTTTAAAATTTCAGGTCATGTTTTTGATAAGGCATCAAATCATGCTCATTAACATAAATAATAATTTTTCATTCATTTTTTCCACTATTCGAATGACCACGCAGTTCAAATTTGAATTATTCAAGAAATTCAATAAAATAAAATAAATTGACGAAATATAGTAGACACTTTGAGAAATGAATCTAAATTATATATGTTGTTAAGAAGAATGTAGGATGACAATAAAAAAAATTTGGACAAAATAAAGACAAAAAAATGTACATTTTGCCGAGTGTTTTGTCCAGTCACTCGGCAAAACGCCTCTTTGCCGAGTGTCTTCGAGCAGGCACTCGGCAAAGAATGACGCCGTTAATTGCGTGGCGCTCGTTTGCCGAGTGTCCTCCTTTGCCGAGCCGCCTCATTAAAATCTTTCTAGGTAAGAACTCACACCTCATGAGAAAATTCTAAAGAATACATCCCAGCTTGGTTATTAAGGTTCAAATGCATTGCACATTTTGAGTTTCATCATTAAGGTACAATTTTTTCAAAAACATTCTTCAAGTTCCAGTTGTCCATGCTACGATGAGCTCTTGCTTCTCCGTTGCTCCTAATCCTTCACCGAGGCCAACATCTCAACCAACTCAGGGCACGGATGATTTCGCCGCTCCTTGATGAACCTATAGTCTTAGACTAAAGGAAGATTCTGAATCATAGCATCCTTAGATAAGATGGAAATAACTAGATATGTTATTAGTTTATGCTTATGCAACTGGTTCAATATGTTGAAGTTACTTTTGTACTAGCTGACAGCGACTCCGTCAAGGTAGGAAGACAGTTCACATGCAGCATCAATACCTGCACCAGAACTTGCTACCTGAGGCAAAGCACTTGCAGATGTTCGATCTCCTCACTCGACAAAGAGGAGTAAGTGTCAAGACACTTAGGCCAAGGCGAAGTCCAGTCCTAGCACTAGGCCACCATCAAGACCAGCACCAAAAGCCACCACCAAGTCCAGCACAAAAAAAACTTAATTATACCCCAATCAGTTTTTGCTCACTGCCCCAAACTTGCTATCTTACTTTAAAAATATATCGGTTAATGCAGTCCTTACTGAGGTTAAGTAAATCAGAACCATTAAATTAAGATAAAAGGTGAAGAACATTGCTGAAACATCTCAACGTTAGGTTAAGTAAATCAGAACAATTAAGTTAAGCTAAATAATCATTACCAAGGGTCAAAAAAGGAGAAACATCTATCTCAACGTTGTTGTCACAAATATAGCATCGATGGAGTGGTGGGGGGCATCCTTGCATGCCTGAAATCAAGGCATTGGCGAATTTTATTCTTCAAAAAGATAACTCCAGCATGATTGATTTCTCTTTGCAGATGGCCCTCGTCATGTTGAACTACTGGTAATTTCTGCACAAGACATATTGCCCATGAGAATATTTTTGGAAAAGGGACATGCATTAAATAAAGATACAGCCATTTAAAAATGCATGTATTCTGCTTGTTGAAAAAGTTGCTATAGGGTCTGTTTGTGTTCTAGCCCTAATTAATCCGGCACTCACTGAAAAAGTTGTTGTTTCCCACCTAACTGTACTATAAAAGTCAGGAATTACCTAGTAACTTGGAATACGATTTGAAAAATTTTCACCGATGGCGTCAGCCTCCAAGAGTTTTCTACAACTTCTCATTCATGGTGTCAGCCTCCAAGATTTTCCTACAATCTTTCATATTGTGCGAGACGACCAACAAGGCGACAACTAGCTAGACTGTTGAGTGTTGATCACAATAGTACTTGAGGAGACTTGTTGGACTGTTGGCACTCAATGGACCAAAAAGTCATGAAATACACCAAATAGGGTTACAACACTGACAAATGTATTCACACATGGCATAACTACTAGACAGACAGAGATCCTATTGAGGGTAGAACTTTTCATTCATGGCGTCAGCCTCCAAGATTTTCCAACAAGTTTTCGTCATGGTGTCAGCTTCCAAGATTTTTCTACAATCTTTCTTTCATTCTGCGACGACTGATGACTAAGACTGCTGATCAAAATAATGCTTTAGACTTGTTGCATAAACTAGTAGACACCGACAGGAATTATTATTCTGTTGAGCATAGCACAATAGAATTTGAATTAGCTATACTTCAAGGCAAGAAAAGTTGACGTTTCAGACACAGGACCAACATGTTCGCTGCTGATTTTGCTTGGCTTGTCTGAAACGTCAAGCTTTACTTACGGAAGGTAGTAACTTGGAAGACGATTGGAAGGAGTTTTCATCTCAATTCATGGTGCGTCGTCAGCCTTCAAGACTTTCCTACAACTTTTGATTCATGGTGTCAGCCTCCACGATTTTCCTTCAACATTTCACTTATTGTCAACCGACTACTAAGATTGTTGATCGCAATAGTGCTTGATGAGACTTGCAGTTTTTTCTTTAAGACTTCTTGGCACTCCGTGGATTACGATAGGTTAATCTCTAGTGCTATATCTAATATTTAATGCACATCACTACTATATATTGATTTTCACCGCTTGTCCTAACCCATTTTTACCGACGGTTTAGACGTCGGTTGTGAAAATACTCATTTTCACCACGGTATTAAGATCGTGGTGAAAATCACCACCGGCCTGTAGCACGGGGCGACGGTAAAAATAGATTATCACCGCCGGCCAATGTTATCAACCGGCAGTGATAACTGATTTTCACAACCGGTTCTATCCTCCATTACATCCACCTACTTTATTTAGAGTCGGTAGTGAAAATATTTGACCGCCGGTATTTGACCGCCGGCTCTGTGACAACTGATGACTAAGACTGCTGATCACAGTAATGCTTTAGACTTGTTGCATAAACTAGTAGACACCGATAGGAATTATTATTCTGTTGACCATAGCACAATAGAATTTGAATTAGCTATACTTCAAGGCAAGAAAAGTTGACGTTTCAGACACAGGACCAACATGTTCGCTGCTGATTTTGCTTGGCTTGTCTGAAACGTCAAGCTTTACTTACGGAAGGTAGTAACTTGGAAGACGATTGGAAGGAGTTTTCATCTCAATTCATGGTGGCGTCGTCAGCCTTCAAGACTTTCCTGCAACTTTTGACTCATGGTGTCAGCCTTCACGATTTTCCTTCAACATTTCACTTATTGTCAACCGACTACTAAGACTGTTGATCACAATAGTGCTTGATGAGACTTGCTTTTTTTTCTTTGAGACTTTTTGGCACTCCATGGATTACGATAGGTTAATCTCCAATGCTATATCTAATATTTAATGCACGTTGCTACTACAAATTGATTTTCACCGCCGGTTTAGGCGTTCGTTGTGAAAATACCAATTTTCACCGTGGTTTTAAGACTGGTGGTGATAAATTTTCACCACCGGCCCGTAGCACGGGATGGCGGTAAAAATAGATTATCACCACCGGCCTATATTATCGACCGGCACTGATAACTGATTTTCATAACCGGTCCTATCCTCTACTACATCCACCTACTTTATTTAGAGCTGATAGTGAAAATATTTGACCTCCGATTTTTAAAGAATCGATAGTAAAAATAGCAGTGCTGAAAATATATTCTGTAGTAGTGTGTGCTTTTAAAAGAAAATATTTAATATAAAATGAGAGATGAAGAGAAGAATCTACTAGTAGTACAACGGGATAAATAGTCTTCTCTCTTGATTACGAAGAGGTAAAGCTTAAGTAAATACAATATATATATATATTATATCATGTAGGGATGGCATCCCTAAGAAACCATTTCTGTTTGGATCCAGAGACAGCTTTAGATGATCCAAATAGGTGGTTAAATATGAGCTAAAAATTAGCTAACGGAAGGCAGGCATCTCTCTTCCTTCTCTCTCCGCTAACTCAACAAATATACTTCTCTCCCCAACAAAAATACAACACTCATGTTGGGAAGGCTGACGTATACATGCCCTCACACTGATAATAAGTCAACTACGATATGCATAGTCTAGCCTTCATCTGCCGGTGGACGCAGCTGTTGGAGAAGGACAACTGATGATACTGATGGCTTTCTAGCTTTTTTTTTATAAAAGCAGGAATATATTAAACATGCAGAACTATTACAAACACACCCTGGACGAAGGTGTTTTTGACACTAGAGCCCTGACACAACAGCTGCAAAGATCAACACGTACACAACCACGCGTCAAAAAGTTGAGGCTATCGCTGTCCACGCGTCGACAGGAAGCTTCTTCGGTGTTGACCTCACCGGCGCTGGCGAGCAGGTTGCCGTAGACTGATGCCGGTGGCATCAAAGGGCCTCGCGGCAGTAGCTGAGATTGATGTGGATCGATGAAGCCGTTGGTGACGATCGTCTCCGACGAACATAAGTTGTTTGTTCCACCGTCGGCGGAGGGTAAAAGATCGGCTTGCTGCTACGATGACGATCGTCTCCGAACCTGTGGTGGCCGGCTTGCTGCTACGATGACGACGACGTTGCCGAAGGGGAAGAAGCAGATGGCGCGCTGTTGATTGAAGCTCAGCTGCAACATGGTTAATTCCAGTGGTGGGTGCGGCGGTGAAGGATGATGGTGACAGGTCGCCCTGACGAACCCCGGCAAGGCAGAGGATGAGGCGACACGGGCGGAGGGTAACCAAACAGGTCAGGAGCGGGGGCAAGCTGATCCGGCTGGTGGCGCGCAGATCCGGAGACCGAAGCACACCGATTGGGATGTGAGGAGGGATGCGGATTTATATTGCTCACCTCGTCTCTTCGGTGGGCGGCGGCGGTTAGGAAACTGGTGACGACGACCATCGCAGCGACGAGGGAGACTCGGCGAAGCTCTAGTCTCCGCCGGACGCCCATCCAGACAACTACTAAAAGCTAAACACTATAAAAACTAAACCGAAGAAGGGGCCAGCCCACTCCCTCTCGCCGCCGGCGAGCTCGCCGGGAACGAAGAGAGAGGGGCAGGATCTGAGTCTAAACTGGCGGAGCTAGGAGAAGGGAAGCTTGCGTTTCTTCAGTCGCCAGTGCACGCTCTTACTCGGTCCGATGGCATTATTCTAGCACCCGATCGACTCAACAGTCAAGTCCAGACTGCAGTTGCAGCACGCTCCTGTGCTCGTTGTTAACCCGATTCTTCCATCCATGCCTTTCAGTCTGTAGGTGTTCGTGGAATAACGAGAGGCACCAGAGACCAGACCACGAACGGCTCCCCGAGATTTTCTCGATCTTGACCGCGTCACTCCAAGACAAAACACAAATCATTCAAGCACCTGAGAGACAGGGCGTTTCTTGCAGCGCCGTCCCAGCACCAAATTGATGCAGAAGCCCAAGCCATCATGCCTCCCGAGCTTCTCCACTTGATCACTACGTCACTTCTCTTGCTCGTGGCCGCCGGTCCCTGCTGTCTTGCGGCCAGCGGCGGCGGCGGCGACGGCCGGCAGTTCGCCTACAATGGCTTCGCGGGCGCGGAGCTCGCCCTCGACGGCGTGGCTACGGTCACGCCGAACGGCCTCCTCATGCTCACCAACGGCACCATCCAGAAGAAAGGGCACGCCTTCCACCCGTCCCCGGTGCCGCTCCGCGCCGCGCGGTCCTTCTCGACCACCTTCGTCTTCGCCATCTTCGGGCAGTACATCGACCTGAGCAGCCCCGGCATGGCGTTCTTCGTCACTACGTCAAGGGAGGTGCTCTCGGCCGCGCTGCCGGGCCAGTTCATGGGCCTCCTCAACGGCACCCGCAACACCAACCGGGGCGCCCACATCTTCGCCGTGGAGCTGGATACCCTCCTCAACGCCGAGTGCCGCGACATCAGCAGCAACCACGTCGGCGTCGACCTGGACAGCTTAGTGTCGCGGGGCTCCGCCGATGCCGGCTACTACGACGACGGCACGGGGCGGTTCCAGAACCTGAGCCTGATCAGCCGGAAGGCGATGCAGGTGTGGGTGGACTACGACGGCGCCGCCACGGAGGTCACCGTGACCATGGCTCCCCTCGGCGTCGCCAGGCCCAAGAAGCCCCTGCTGCGCACCGCCGTGGACCTCTCCGCCGTAGTGGCGCAGCAGGACACGGCGTACGTGGGGTTCGCGTCGGCCACGGGGATCCTCTTCTCGCGCCACTTCGTCGTCGGCTGGAGCTTCGCGCTGGACGGGCCGGCTCCGGCGCTGAACATCTCGTCGCTGCCCGCCTTGCCGCCGAGCGGGCCCAAGCCACGGTCCAAGGTGCTGGAGATCGTGCTGCCCATAGCGTCGGCGGCCGTGGTCCTCGCCGTGGGCGCCGCTGCCTACGTCCTGGTGCGGCGGCATCTCAGGTACTCGGAGGTCGTCGAGGAATGGGAGGCCGAGTTCGGGCCGCACCGGTTCTCCTACAAGGACCTGTTTCAGGCGACCAAGGGGTTCAGCGACACCAACCTTCTCGGGGCAGGAGGCTTCGGGAGCGTCTACAAGGGCGTTCTCCGCAAGTCCGCCATGGAGGTCGCTGTGAAGAGGGTGTCCCACGAGTCGAGGCAGGGGATGAAGGAGTTCATCGCCGAGGTCGCGAGCATGCGCCGGCTGCGCCACCGCAACCTCGTGCAGTTGCTCGGCTATTGCCGGCGAAAGGGGCAGCTTCTCCTGGTCTACGATTACATGCCAAATGGTAGCCTGGACAAGTACCTCCACGACCGTAGCAAGGGTGGTACATTGGATTGGCCCCAGCGACTCCACATCATCCGGGGAGTGGCTTCGGGTCTCTCATACCTCCATGAGGACTGGGAGCAAATCGTCATCCATCGAGATGTCAAGGCAAGCAACGTGCTCCTGGATGACCAGATGAACGGGAGGTTAGGGGATTTCGGCCTGGCGAGGTTGTACGACCATGGATCGGATGCGCGGACCACACACGTGGTCGGCACCATGGGATACCTAGCCCCTGAACTAGGGCACACCGGCAAGGCAACCCCATCCACCGACGTCTTCGCCTTCGGGGCGTTCGTTCTGGAGGTCACCTGTGGCCGAAGGCCGATTAAGCAAGACGAGGGAAACAACGGCGTCATGCTCGTGGATTGGGTTGCCGAGCATTGGCGCAATGGTTCGATCACTAAGGCAGCGGACACCAGGATGCTGAACAGCAGGTTTAATCTTGACGAGGTTTCTCTAGTGCTAAAGCTTGGGCTTCTGTGCTCGCACCCACTTCCCAACGGAAGGCCAACGATGCGGCAGGTCATGCAGTACCTCGACGGCGACATGCTCCTCCCGGACTCGTCGCCGGCGGCATACCTCAGCTCGACCATGCTGGAGTGGATGCACAGCCCGGAATTGAACACGAATGCAATAAAGTCGTATGTGTCATCCATGAGCTTTGGTGTCATCTCTGATCTCTCCGGAGGAAGGTGACAGAGTGCCTGCTGTGTGTCCGAGAATAATTGAGTTGGACTCCATTGTACTAGTCTCTCATAGTTTCTATTGTTATATGTTATTATTCATCAGATTAACTAGCTAGCACTTTGTGGAAATTAGTGGATTTTCCAATAAGTTTGTAAATTTGTGTTCAAACATTCCAACTAATATATATAACACAAATAAGGACGGTAATGGTTTTATTTCTCTTTAAAATTTGTTTTCAGAAATTCCAACTAATAGGACGGCAAATTGCCTTAAAAGGACGGCAAATTGCCTGAAGCACAGGAGCAAATTGCCTGAAGCAAATTTGCCTTAAAAGGACGGCAATTTGCCTTAAAAGGACGGCAAATTGCCTGAAGCACAGGAGCAAACTTACATGTACTTTGTTTTATAAATCTTAGTGAAACTGGCTCAATTAAGATCGACCCTCCGAACAAACTTTATGCTGTAGTTACAAAAAGTATAGAAAATACTGAGGAAAGAAGGAAAAATTAGTCTTTGGACTAAACACTGCAAATATATCTTGATCTTTCTAGGAATGTTCCATTTTCACTGTCGGTCCTTAAAGAACAGGCGGTGAAAATGCCGGCGGTAAAAATTATTTCTGTAGTAGTGAAGAACACACTGATCATAGCTTAGATGGTAGGTGAGGTTACTGTGTAGCCTAAAACAAAAAATTAAACTCAGACCCAGTGTTAGTTGGTCTTGCGTTTTTTCGTAACACTGAGTGACGTGTTGGTCCAGGGATCCCAACCCCAGAAGTCTATGGATTCGTATGCATGAAAGATACAAAGGAGAAAGGTGCACCGAAAGTCTGCTTGACCATTTGAATTGATATGCCGATTCTCAACCAGATGCTTGGAAAAAACTGCAAAAGATATGGTCTTAGTGTGAAACCGTACGTTTTTTTGGAGTCATCATAGGAAGATGAATGGTTTCTTTCACCCACGCCGACTTCTTTTTTCCTACCACCATGCGCGTGCCGTGACAACGATATCACTTGGACCTAGCAGTGGAGACCACGACGTCTGCCCAACTCACAAGATATTCTCTCCATTTTTATTTACATATCATATATATTAGATTTGTTCTAAGTTAAACTTAGGTAGTTAACTTTGATCAAATCCATAAACAATATAGCAACAACTATACTATCTAACCTATGCACTATCAATATATATTTTATGGTGGATTCAATGAAATAATTTGATATTGTAAATGTTATTATTCTTTTATATAAATTTAGTTAAAGTTGGCTAAGTTTAATTTATAATAAATCTAATACAATATGTAAATAAAAATAGAAAGTATAGTAAACAAGTTAAAGACAGTTGAAAAAGGTCGAAATCTGTGACAACTGCTAGCCGGCCTTCTCGCAGAATTTTCAATTCTGTGTGGTACGGTGGTCGTCTACACCAATGACGTATCCACAACGGAGCAGACAAAGTCATCGGAGGCCTTCTAGAAAAGACATGACCTCTCCAGCCTCCCCTGGACTGGATCGGAGGCCTTCGTCCTGCGTCCTCAGCAGCTATGCTTGAACCATGCATCTCCTCTACCAAACCGTTAAAAGCTCCATCTATCGCAAGATCTCAAAACCAATAGGCTTGCATCATATTGAGTTTTGTCTACTAGATAGGCTTCTTCAGGCCAACAAGCTAAGTGTCCAAGAAACTCTATATGCTGCCCCTTCTTCTGCTCATACTGTTGAGCCTTCACGGGGAGGCGGCCTCGTCGTCGCCGGACGATGGCCAGTTCGCCTACCAAGGCTTCGCCGGCGCTAACCTCACACTGGACGGCCTCGCCGCCCTCCTCCCCGGCGGCCTCCTCGCGCTCACCAACTTCACGTACCAGACGAAAGCCCACGCCTTCCACCCGACCCCGATCCGCTTCCTCAACAGGCCGGCGGCGACGAACGCCACCGCCGCGGCGCGCTCCTTCTCCACGTCCTTCGTGTTCGCCATCGTGTCGCGGTACGACGGCCTGAGCGACCACGGGCTCGCCTTCGTCGTCGCGCCGACCACGGACTTCGCGGCGGCGAACGCCGGGCAGTACCTGGGCCTCCTCAACGCGACCAACGGCGCGGCGAGCGACCCCATCCTGGCGGTTGAGCTGGACACCATCCTGACCCCCGAGTTTCGCGACATCAACAGCAACCACGTAGGCATCGACGTCAACAGCCTCGTGTCGCGGCAGGCCCGGCCGGCCGGCTACTACGACGACGGCGGCGCGTTCCGGAACCTGAGCCTGAACAGCCGCAAGCCCATGCAGGTGTGGGTGGACTACGACGGCCGGTCCAAGCAGCTGGAGGTGACGCTATCTCCCCTGCACACGCCCAAGCCCAGGAAGCCTCTTCTCTCCGAAGCCATCGACCTTTCGTCGCTCATGGCGGACGCCATGTACGTCGGCTTCTCGGCGTCGTCGGGGGTCGTGTTCACGCACCACTACGTGCTCGGGTGGAGCTTCGGCCTGGACGGGCCCGCCCCACCGCTTGACCTCTCCAAGCTTCCAGCCCTGCCACGCCTGGGACCCAAGCCTCGGTCCAAGGTCCTGGATGTCGTGCTGCCGCTCGCCACCGCGTTGCTCGTCGCCGCGGCGCTAGCGGCGGTCTTCTTCTTTGTGTGGCAGCGGCGCCGGTTCGCCGAGGTGCGAGAAGACTGGGAAGACGAATTCGGGCCCCACCGCTATGCATACAAGGATCTCCATCGTGCCACGGATGGGTTCAGGGAGCGGAATCTGCTGGGTGTCGGAGGGTTTGGGAGAGTATACAAAGGGGTGCTTCCGGCATCCAATCTGGAAATCGCCGTCAAGAGGATATCACATGATTCAAGGCAAGGGGTGCGGGAGTTCGTCGCCGAGGTGGTGAGCATTGGCCGTCTCCGACACCGGAACCTTGTGCAGTTACTGGGCTACTGCCGGCGCAAGGACGAGCTTCTCTTGGTCTATGACTACATGTCGAATGGTAGCCTTGAGAAGTACTTGCATGATCCACATACGCCAGCCATATTTTGGCCCAAAAGGTACTCGATCATCAAAGGCGTCGCAGCAGGCCTGTTGTACCTTCACGAGGATTGGGAAAAAGTCGTCGTCCACCGAGATATAAAGGCAAGCAATGTGCTTTTGGACGAACAGATGAACGGACACCTGGGAGATTTTGGCCTAGCAAGGTTATATGACCATGGAACCGATGCTCAAACGACCCATGTTGTTGGCACCATGGGATACCTCGCACCGGAGCTTGTGCGCACGGGGAAGGCAACGCCCTTAACCGATGTCTTCGCATTCGGTGTGTTCCTCCTAGAAGTGGCCTGTGGACGAAGGCCAATCGAGCATGGCGAGCACGATAACCGTATAGTGCTGGTTGACTGGGTACTTCAGCACCACCGTAGTGGATCGATCCTTGAGGCGGTGGATCCACGGCTAACAGGAAAGTTTGACATAGAGGAGGTTACCCTCGTGCTCAAACTAGGTTTACTGTGCTCGCACCCATTGCCTAATGCAAGACCTAGCATGCGAAAGGTCATGCAGTACCTGGAACATGGCAAACCGGCTCCCGACTTGTCACCGACTTATGTGAGCTATGGTATGATGGCGCTAATGCAGATCGAAGGATTTGATTCCTTTGTTATGTCGTCGTGCCCTACGTCGGCGACTAGCATCGGTGCGGTGTCTTGTGGGTCTTCAGTTTCAGTTCTAGCTGAGGGCAGATGAAGCTGTTCTTATGTATTAGACTTAATGTCTTTTTGAATTTTTCATTCAGAAAAAGCTTCTCAGATCTCCAAAAAGCTGCCCACATGAGGCTTTTCAAAAAACCGAGAGCCCCATTATCAGATCTACAAAATATATTAGGACTTTTTTTTTTAGGCGAAATACATTAGGACAATTGGTGTCGTACTTGAAATCTGTGATCTGCTTCCAGAGATTCCCATCATCCTGCTGATATCTCTTCTACCAGGATCCTAGGAGGCAAATATTTAAGGGATGAAGTTATTCAGTTAACTTCAACCATTAAATTCAGTAATGAACCTGATGCTATGCTTTGGAGTTCGCTTCAATGGTGTGTACTACTCCCGGTCTGCCCTCTACGAAACAGTGAATTTTATTTGTTGGGGTGCGCCTTAGCCTATCACCTAAGGGTAGGGATTCCTCTTTGTGCAAAAGAGGCTAAGTTAGGTATCTAATGGCTCGTTGTGAGGTCTAGGGACTTATTCGCAGCGTCCAGGGACCCATCTGTAAGTTTTAAAGACTCGTTTGTTAATCTCAGAAACTTTTTTTAATACTCAACCCTGCCAATGGAATAAATATAAATTGCCAGCTTCCTCGTTTCTATAAATAGAGCACTAGGGCTTTGAGGAGAGGACTTTTACCCATTTGCTTTCTTGCTTATCTAGTTTGCTTTCGTTCTCACTCGATCACTCTAAGATTAATACATTGAGCTTAGACCATTTCCTATACAATCTGTCTGGATTTGGTTTGTCCGAACTCAACAGTAGCGCCACTGTGGTTCACACGAGATAAAAGCTCAGACAACACCGAAGAAAGAGAATAGAGCAAAGCATATGAGCGAAGGTTAAGTTCCTTGTTCCCAAAATGAGTATTTTGATTGCGTGACCTTCGTTCGTTTTGTCTTGTTAAGCAAGCAGAAAAGGCGTCAACCATGCGGGCACACGAAGGTTATTAGACACGAAGCCAGGGTCGAAGTAAAAAAACAGACAGGACTCCAACCCGAAGCCGCCAGCAAGCCTCGCATTATGCAAGCCTGCTCTGTCTTGATCGAAGCTCGGCCCAATTATTTAATCGGGCGAAGCAAGCTCAAGTGTACATAACCAAGCTTGGCTCAGCGCAAGAGGCGAAGAAAACACATGCCGACCAGCAACCAGCCGGAGCCCAGCAGCTTCGGCCCAAGTGCTTCGCCAAGGAGGCACGACCATCTTTTTCATGAGTGACCGATGCTCATCCCAACATGCACAGAGCAAGAACCTTTGCGTGTCGTTTTGCTCCTCTCACAAGAACCTTCGATAAGATAAGTAACTTAACATTTTTGTCAAATATTGCAAAAAAATCATGTTGCTACGGGCTGGGACTTTTACTTCAGAACCACAGATATACTTGCAATAGTTAACCTTCGTTCGTTTTTCGTTTCTCTTATATGATGACTTATCCCAGCCTAGCGAAGGTGGATCCAGAGATGAAAATTCATGAATCGAAGGTTGTGAGCAAGACTCACTGCCGGATTCAGACCCTTTGCCGAGTGTCTGGGACACTCGGTAAAGCCCCGATTACACTCGGTAAAGGCTTGCCAAGTGTAACACTCGGCAAAGGGCACTCGGCAGCGATTTTACCAGTAAAAACGTCTTTGCCGAGTGTCTGGGACGGCACTCGGCAAAAAAAAGTAGCCGTGACGATGTTTGGGGCCATGACGGCATCTTTGCCGAGTGCCCTTGAGTTGGCACTCGGCAAAGACTAGACTCTTTGCCGAGTGCCTGGGACGTGGCGCTCGGCAAAGACTAGGTCACTTTGCCGAGTGTCTGCCCTTGGCGCTCGGCAAAGACTAGGTCACTTTGCCGAGTGCCTTTCCTGTACACTTGGCAAAGTGTTTTTTAAGATTTTATTTTATTTTTTCTCCGTCCCGGGATGGGGAGCCTCCATTTTACACAGGCACATATTCACATAGGCATATTATTTGAAATTTCACGTACACAACCAAATTCACCCAAGTTTTATCATCACACAACCAAATTTACCAAAGTCTCATCATCACACAACTAAAATCACATACACAAGTTCACCACACAAGAGTTAACAACGATAAAGGTTCTCAAATGCCAAGTCTAAAAAGTGCGATACAAGTTTTACAAAAACTAGTCTCTTTGCCATCGCCAACAAATCTTTCCCATGTCAAGTGAAGGTTCTCAAATCCCTCTCTTTCCTGCATAGATAGTGTACCAATATATTACGAAATTAAAAGGCATTGATTACAAAAGATTTCATACTCTTTTTGACCAACAAGCATGCATAATATTAGGAATGTAGATTTGTAACCAAAATAACAAGGACATACCGATTTCGAGAACCATCACCAAGGTGGCAGATTTGGAGATGGCAGATCTGGAGTTGCCTGATTTGGAGTTGCCTGATTTGGAGATGGCGTAGCATGCGGATCATTTGATGCCGCCGATTGTCTCTACACAGAGGAGAAGAGATTGCATGTGAGACAAGATAAATGACGATCATACATAAATACAACTTATCCCCACTCACAGGAGTAGAGTACGGATCAGGTTGTGGAGGCTGCGCGAACAGAGAAGCTGGTGGAGGTACACCCATTGCTCCAACTCCTGTCGTTTCCTCGTCTCTTCTTCCAGCCGGCCCTGCACAGTTTTCACCCCAATATTACAATAATGCAAAGAAAAGGTATGTAATAATCAACGAACGACGGATAAAGAAGGAATAACCTGGAGTGCCTGTATCTGATGGCGTGAAGTGTCCTGCTGAGGTCGTATGGCTGGGCTCGCACTCGTGCTCCTTGCTCGAATCTGAGAAAGGGTAGGAGTAGAGGACGAGTCGATTGCGCCATCGGCAATCCAGTACCGTCCTTTCTTCTTACCTCCTCCGACCCTCATGACGATCTCTGTGTCAATGTCCTCTGTGGTGGGATCATATTCTAGGCCATGGACCTCCCTGCCATCGATGTGTACTCACTGAGGCGGGTGTGGATGCTTGCATTGCTGTATGCCTCGGACCCGTCCTCCAGATTGTAGCTGACGTCGGAGGTCGCCTTTCCCTTGTGGGACAGAGCAAATGCCGTGAAGAGGTTGCAAGGCTGGCCACCATGTGACGATGAGTGCGAGAAAAGCAACAAGGTGATTAGAAAGTATGCATAATTGAGTGTTAGATGAAATAAATGTATTCGCGTACCCATGCTTCAGCGTATCCGCTGAGGTTGCGGCTACCTTGATGGTGTGCTACACCTGCCGGTTCTGATTAAAAAAAAAAAAGAAATGAGAGAGTAATCGATCTTTTAGTTGATTGTATTCTTCCCTTTTCAATAACCAATAATGCCAGAGTTTGGGGAGCTCTTCATTTAACCCCACTCTTTGTAGCTATCTTAATCCTACATTAAATATGTAATTTCAATTACTTCAGTCTCACAAATGATCTGGTTTCAGATTGCATATTAGTATAAATTACTTGCAAAGTACACGGAAATATTTCTTTTATAACGCTAACATATGGTCTCTCTCTAAGTATACTTAGAGGATAGAGGCTGGAGTACCCCCGGCTTCAAGGAAGCTTAACTAGTGAGCCAAGTTCTCTCAACGATACTCCTAGCCGGTGACATCTCTCACTCCCAGCGAGAGCGCTACCCGGCACCAGAGTTTTAATTACTGGGAAAAAAAATTTATCGGAGGTTACAGATAAACAGGATATATCGAAAATATCGGATCAAATTCAAATTTTTTAAAAATTTTGGTAGAATTTCACTTGAAACTACCTCTAATCCATTAGTTATCACTGATTGCATATAACACCAAAAGAATATTGCAATAAAGGAGCACATTAATCTACTACATTCATGCACTCCAAAATTTCAATCACTTCTTACAAATTTTACACTACACATCATCACAAATAATGTTGCTTCACGGACAACCAATTGGTATTTAACACACAGATGCAAATCATATGGCTCAAAATAGAAATAAAGATGCTAGCTACAAATCAATTACTTTAGTTGAAAGGAGGAACCTTAATCGCTAGAGAAAATCAGGAGCCACTCACAGGGAAGCTTTGCTTCAAGTCCGGCCGCTTGACGTTCTTCTCCAAGAGCTCCTCTCAGGGCCTTCAACACTGACAGGGAGCGGAGGCCAGGAGCACGCACGTACCCTGCTCGCGGCAGGCGGCCAGTGGCTCTCCACACGCACGCCCCTTGCAGCAGCTGCTGGCTGGACAGGGGGTCCAGCTGCTCACGCGCGCATCCTCTGCAGATGCTGCAGGCCGGCCGGACAGGGGTGGAGCTCCTCATGTGCGCGTCCTATGCAGCAGCTGCAGGCCAGACAGGGGGTGGAGCAGAGGAGCTGCATGGAAGGTTCGGTAGGGGCTAGGCCGGCGCCAGCCAGGGCACTAGCACGCGGCTGCGACCTTCGCAAGGAAGAGGGAACAAGCGTTGTCGCCGCCGCCAAGTCCTTCGCGTGCCTCGTGCCTGGAGGCCGGAGGGTGGGGATTTTAGGGTTTTGATTGGCTGGAAAGGTAAATGGGCCAGCCTCGGGTAAATTTTGGACCAGGGCGGTCGGGGCGCAACGTGTCCTGTCGAGCGAGCGAGCGGCGTGTGAGCGAGTGTTTGGATAACGTCGAGTGCGCCGGTTCAAAGTCACATATTCACCCTCTTTGCCGAGTGTCCCAGATCTGGCACTCGGCAAAGGCCCCTCTTTGCCGATTGCCCGGATATGGCACTCGGGAAAGAAATCCAATTTTTTTAAATATTCACATTCTTTGCCGAGTGCCTTGAGCCCTACACTCGACGAAGGACCTATTTGCCGAGTGCTTATCCTTGCACTCGGCAAACAATTTTCATTTTTTTCACTTTTTGGCACCAAACTTTTTTTGTTGTGATACTTACATTATATGCAACAGTATGTGCAATTTGTGCCCATTGCTCGAAGTGTTTGCTATATTTCTTTAATTTATTTCATTTTATTAAATTTCTTGTAATTATTGAAATTTGAACTACAAGTCACACGAATAATGGAAAACAATGAATGAAAAATGATATTCACGTTATTGAAGCATGCGTTGAGACCTTATCGAGAAAAAAACCAGAAATTTCAAACTTCTTATCCATGAAACATGACGACGAACTTCTTGTCCAGTTGTTTTTAAAATTTATAAAAAGCAAATATGGTTCGAAAATCATGAAACTTGTCAAGATATAATGATATCATATGGGGAAGCTATGATAAAAATCTGACAAGGTTTCCTGAAAGTTACAACATACGATGCTTAGAAATTGAAAGTTCTCCAAAGAGGTGTATGATTTTATGTGAAGCCCGATTAGGTGTTAAGCATTGTAGATGTCAAACTTTCACAAAATTTTATAAAAATTTTATCACAGTGTCCTCACATGATAACATGACATCTCGACAAGTTTCATAATTTTTCAACCAAATTTGCCTTTTATACAATTTAAACACGACTTGAACACAATTTAGTCGCCATGTTTCGTGAATAGTAAGTTTGAAATTTCTGGTCCTTTCTTTGATAAGGCCTCAAAGCATGCTCATTAACATGAATGATAATTTTTCATTCATTTTTTCCACTATTCGAATGACCACGTAGTTCAAATTTGAATTATTCAAGAAATTCAATAAAATGAAATAAATTGATGAAATATAGCAAACACTTTGATAAATGAACCTAAATTACATATATTGTTGAGGAGAATGTAGGATGTCCATAGAAAAATTTTGGACAAAATAAGAAAAAAATATGTATATTTTGCCGAGTGTCTTGCCTAGTCACTCGGCAAAACTCCTCTTTGCCGAGTATCTTCGACTAGGCACTCGGCAAAGACTAACACCGTTAATTGCCGTTACGTCTTGGCGCTCGTTTGCCGAGTGTCTACCTTTGCTGAGTGCTCGACACTATGGTAAAAAATTCTTTGCCGAGTATTTTTCTTTGCCTAGTGTTTGGCACTCGGCAAAGGAGAAGTTCACCGTATGTTTTCCTTTACCGAGTGCAGAACTCGGCAAAGAGGCTCTTTGCCGAGTGCTCGATAGTTTGCACTCGGCAAAGCCCTGGATACTCGGCAAAGACCGCGTTTCCGGCAGTGACTGTAGGCCGGCGGTTGTGCAAAGCTGCCGATCGAACGAATCGGAGCTGCTGCCAACAACTTCGCGACAGCTCGACGTCACTGCTGCGTCACCTTCGCTCGGCCGCCCGCACGACGAGCAGACCGAAGATGCGGTCAACTAATAACAGAAACTCGGAGCTCTAAGTTGGCCACTTCCTCTGCAAATCTCAATCGAAGGTGCCAAGACAGGCTGCAACGGTCATCACGTCATCACCTTCGCGATATCGCTCCACGCCGAGTGGATCGTCGCCGCTGGCAAGTATCGAGGCTGGTACCTGAGATGAGGCGCGAAGCTGCAGCTGCACGCCTGCACCCCCGCATGCACACGCCAAGCCGTCTGATTTAAGGCCAAAATCTTCGCTCCTTGCTTTTCTTTCACTCCGTCGCGAATACTTCAGTCTATATGCATTTTTTTTAAATCAGTGCAGAAACATTTATCTAACACCCCGCTTGAGGTACATGCATCTACGTATCATTTCAGCATGTTTGCCTATAATATGACTACTTGCATGTAAGAAACTGTCCATCGAAGGTTCGCAAACCTTCTTAACCTTCGAAATGTTAATCTCAACCTGGCTAAGGGTGTGTTCGTTTTCCATTAGAGGCCTCTAAAAATTTTAGAGGGTTCGGTCCCTCTAAAGAATCGCAGTCTTATTAGAGGCCGGATTAGAGGGCTGTTCGGTACCGAACTTCTAAAGTTTAGATGTTTCGAATTTTAGAGGGGTGAAACGAACACACCCTAAGGTGGACTCTGGATTAAAAAAATTTCATGAACCAAAGGTGCCAGGCAAGATTGCAGGTATCAATGTCACCACCACGTCACCTTCGATAGCTTCGCTCGCAGCCGACGTAACCAGATGACATCGCTTCGAGGCCGGCAGCTTCGCTGCCAGCGAAGGATATCCGTCCACTTGCCACCTCGATTAGCCACTTCGATTAGTTACTATCAGCTAACCTGGTTTCTCATGCGAAGGTCCCAGACAAGGATGCAAACCATCGGCTCTCCGTTGCCACCTTTGAAGATAACATTCGATAAGGATTGCAGGTCGCCAGTAGCGCAAAGCCGCATGTCGAGCGGATCGAAGCCTCCGTAAACCATTTCAACTGCTCGACATCACTGCTACATCACCTCCGCTCGGCCGCCCGCACGTCGAGCCGATCGAAGATGCAGTCATCTAATGACAAGATCGAGGGTGGCAGACAACATCTTCTAGCCGAGGCAGACCAAGGCTTTTCGTCCCCACCTTCAATCATACAAGAGAAGAGAAGCCATGCAAGAAATCACAGCCGCCATCTTCGCTCCGCCGAACAACAAGGCAGCCTCGCATGTCACCTTCGCACCGGCAGCGATTTCTTGCTACCGAAGCTTTCTCATCATACGCTCCAACATACGCTCCAACATACGCTCGGCACCGAAGATTTCTTGTCACCTTCGCACCGGCAGCGATTTCTTGTCACCTTCGCACCGAAGATTTCTTGCTGCGACAGTCCGGCTCCAACATACGCTCGGCACCAAAGCTTTCTCATCACCTTTGTTCAACAGCAGCATGCAGAAGAAAACATGCATCGAGCCTATGTTCCCGGTGGTTTCCTATTGAAACTGCCCATGCATGGCTTAGACAAGCATTCTGTATACACTCCAACTCTGCAGGAAATTCTATCTTCCGACCTTCGCGCAGAGTGCATGCCGCAGTACCGGTTTTGCTTTCTCCGCAGGACAAGTGAACGAAGCGGCAGGCTCAATCGCTCCACCACCTTCGAGCAGAAAAAAATACTGACACTTCTCCAGCGCTCCCCATCACTGCCAGTGCAAAAGGCTATCACCGCCGGTTTGGGGAGCGTTGGATTTAAGTCGATAGTATTGGGTGGGGCTATCACCGACGCTTCCAGAACCAGCGGTGAGGGAAGCATTGTCGGTGTTTTACCGGCTGCCCACCGAGAGATATACTCGAAGTGGTAAGTTTAGGTGAGGAGACGCCGAGATCAGGACCTTCAAGGTGCAAGGAACACAAGATTTAGACAGGTTCGGGCCGTGAAGTGCGTAATACCCTACGTCCTGTATGGTGGTTTATATTCTTGGGTGTTGATGTTATATTTTTGAATGGGTCTCTACCCCCTTATATATCCGGGAGGTCAGAGTTACATGGATCCTAGTCAATACTAGCCAAGGAATTGTACCCGGGTATAACTCGAGTAGTTTTCTTCCGTACCGACTAGCTTTATCTCCTACTCAAACGAGTAGAGAACAACATAAATAAGAGATAAAACAGGCTTTGTCTCTTAGTCTTATTTAAACTATGTTATGTACACAGTCCCGTGGCCCCGGGTCTGACAAGCCCCCGAAGCTCTTCGTAGTTGAGTTCTGCAGGTTTCTCGAGTACTTTCGAAGTAGTCTTCGGTTTTTTTGAAGTTCCGTCTTCAAGTTCTTCTTCGAGTACTTTCTTGGCCGCATCGAAGCTATGAGGTGCTCATGCCCCGAGTTACTTCTTTGGTACGGTGTGCGATTGAAAAATTGCACTCCATATGGAGTAGCCTCCGAGCCTTAGGTTGAATCGGAGAATCAGGCTGGGGGTCACATTAGTCTTGAATCTTCCTTACTTACTTTTCAAATAAATTTGAAAAAATAAGTAGTCGATGCCACGTATCCCGCAGCCCCCGAGCCTTGAATCCAAATCTCTCAGGTTTGGAAATAAGGATCCAAATGTCGTGGCATGCAGTGAAAAAAAATATCCCCATGATAAATAACAGGTATGATGGTACAAATGATGGAAGTTAGATCTGGAATTCAAAAAACCTCTTTTTTCGGGACAATCAACCCTAAAAAAATGATTAATCGAATATTTTATCTAAACAATCCACCAATGACCCCTCATCTTCCGAATATTCCCTGAAACAACTCTTCAACTTCGAAACAGTAAAACTGTATCCAGCCGCTGGTTATTTAACCCCGCGGCAACGCCAAGTAAAAACTGTGCTTCCAATCTGCAATCCGCCAAGAACTTTCCAAATCCCCAAATAGAGCCGCATTCCGCCTTCACCCTCTTGCAGAGCCCCAATCCAACCAAATCTTCCCACCCCTTTCCCCGCAGCCCCCGAGCAACTCATGGCGAGCGGATCTAGAAATGACACCCAAGAGATCTGAGAAGGATGGGAAGAAGAAGGAGGCGTAGTCGCCGTCTGGGGAGTGGACTCACAGTAAGTGCTCCATCAACGATCTCAATAAACTTGTTTCCGAGGGATTGCTCCAAGACAAGAGTCTTGTCAACTGGCGCCCCTCTTTTCGCGAACCTTTTCCCATGGAAAATGTAGACGAAATCATCATATTTTACCACTTTGCCGAACGGGGTCTGGCCCTCCCCTCTTGCTCTTTTTTCCGTGGCCTTCTTTATTTCTACGGGCTTGAGCTCCATCATCTCAACCCGAATTCCATTTGCCATATTGCAATGTTCATCCATTTCTGTGAAGCCTTCCTCGGAATGGAACCCCATTAGGATCTTTTCCGCTTTCTTTTCCGGGTAAAACCACAACCCACAACCAAAAATCTATCTATTGTAGGGGGTGCCGGCATCCAACTTAGACAACAAGCGGGCGATAGGTACCTTTCCTATAAATTCCCCTCCAACATTCCTGGATGGAAGAACCACTGGTTCTACATCAAAAACCATGCCCCCTAGCTTCCTGAAAAATCCGGCAAACCCCCAGTCGTGAGGCCAGAGTGGAACACCGAGCTCCCCAGAGTAGACCTGGACCAAGTCGATGAGTTGCTAGCCATCATAGCGGCTCACAAAGAAATAGGGGTGACCGGAGCATCCGTAATGTTTTGTTTCTTCAAGCGCTGGATCCAGCCACTCCAACAACGTCACACTTTAGGCTTCGAGTACATAGGCGCTGAAGATTCCTCCTGGATGTGCGCAGAAGAACTGACTGATGACGCCGCACTCACCCGGGTCAGGCGAGTGCTGCTGGACGTGGATACGGTTCCCTACGTCCCGCAGCTGTTTTCGGCATAAAATCCTCCAAAACCGGTAAGTATTCGACTACTTTTTGTTGAAAACAAGCTCTGCTACTCTACCACTGCTAATTGAAAATATTCTGCAGGGACACACAGAGTTGTACCGGAGCTACCCTCCACAACCGACATCCCTTGACTGGACCACCTTCTCCCCAGCGCCGCAGCCGAAGCGAAGAGGGCTCGAGTGGTCGAGGCTCTGCTCGGCAGCGAGTCCACTGAAGGCGGGAGCCCCCTGGCAGAAAAGGAAGCCGAAGGAGAGACAAGAAGGAACAACTCCCCCGGACCATCCGGGGAGTTGACCGAAACTCTGCCTTTGGTCCCGTAGGGTCGTCAAGTGGTGCGCAAACGGAAAGCGCATGTAGTCGAGTCTTCCAGGTATGAATTTGCTGCCTTGTTGAATTGTCAAATATCGGTATTGTTGCACGCTAACATTGTCCATTTGCAGTCCACCTGCTTCTCCTCCCGAGCCCGAGCGCCAAGAGGTGGGAACGGACCCATCAGCTTCTGCGACAGGAGCGGTTACCATTGCCGTGGCGGGCACCGCGCCACCAGCTGGAGTGACCCCGCCGCCAGCAACGAGTACCGTGGTTGAGATGCCACGGGCTCTGAGAGTGAAGAAAGCTGTCATGAAGAAGTCTTCGCTGTAAGTATACATCTTTTTTTTGCACAATAAACATCCTGTTCTTCTCGACTTGTGTAATAACATAACTGATTCTTGCTTTATTAGGTCTGCAAGCGACATGAGGCGCAAGCCAAAGCCTGCCGCAGCAACCCCAGCCCCCGAGTCACCAGCCTCAGAGGAGCCCGCACCCGAGGAGCCAGCCCCCAAGGCGAACACAACACTGTCCGACCTACCACCCCCCGAGCCCCAGCAACCCGAAGCAAGGGCTGGTGGTGAGGAACAAGTCGAGGCCACTGAAGCCGTTCCTGCAGACGGCACAAGTAAGTGTCTGACCGCCCACGGCTAGCTGCTTAGACCACAAACATTATGTATTGAATGCATCTTGACTTGCAGGAGCCCAACAACCATCTACTGAAGAAGCCGCAGGGACCTCAAGGAGCCCTAGAGATCTGCTGGTGACCGAACGCGGATACCAGAACGTCATCACCACAGATCTGGTGGATGATTCGATGCTGACGGACAACAACATTCGATACTTCAAGGAGATCTCCAAAGAGATGTACAATTTTACCCTGGTAAGGCATGATAACTCCTCTGCCAGTATATGTTGTCGGGTTGCTTGTCTTAATCTCCCCCTTATGCAGGATGTGATCAAGCACTCACAAAAGAAGACTGAAAAACTGAAGGCAGTCATGAGTGGCCACCAGGAGCTCGCTGCCAAGGAAAAACGCATATCCGAAGAGCTGACGAAGAACATTTATCTTCAGAGAGAGCTTGACAAGCTGAAGCTGGAGCGGACTTGAGAGACGTGGCTCCTCAAGAATGATCTCCACAATCTCGAGAAGGCCAACTCCAAGCTCTAGGAACAACTCAAAGAACAGAAGAAGGCGCACCAAGGCAAGCCCTTTCTTCCCTCGAGTACTTTTACTTAATAATTTATCTTGGATTCTGAAAAATTTTCACCGCAGAGCTTAGGAAAATCTTAACATATAAAGAAGAGCTGCTTACTGACATGAACAATATGCTGTATCACCGTACAGATGACATCGAGAAGCTGCAGAAGGTAATCGCCAACACTGAACAACAGTTCGCCGATTGCCTTCAGCAGATCAAGACGCTGGGCGAGGAGAAGGAGCAGCGGCAAAAGGAGCTGGAGGACCTCAGGGGAGCCGCCAAGAAGCTTGTGGACATTGTGGACCCACAAGAAGACGGTGAGGCAGGCGAGCAGCCCTTGCTGGAGCGACTTCTCGGAGCGCCGCAGAAGGTCGTCATGTTCCTCACTGAAGCCCCGGTCGCGTGTGTCAGCCACGCTCTTTCCTTTGTAAAATACTTTTGGCCGGAGGCTCGACTAGAAGCATTTGCGCAGGGTGTGGCTGCGGAGTGTACTGAAGAACAATTAAACGAGTACCTCCAAGAAGCCCAACCTGTAGCAGAACAAATAGTAAAAAGTGTACTGCAGGATTGAGATGTAAAACAAGTACTCGTTTCCTTGTATATATATTTTTATTTGATGTCTCTACGTGTATGTGCCTTAGCTGAATTGTCATCCAGATTTAAAGGCTAAGTAGTAGACACTACCCCGGGTGCAGCGACCCTGGAGGTAGTCGTAGTAGCTCTGAGTAGGAACCCATCCAACAAGTTAGATATAACCCGATCGAGCAGGTCTAACCAGTTAGGAAAGAACGCGAGCATTGTCGCGGGACTGCCGTACTTATGGCAAGAAAAATGAAACTACCCCGAGTGCAACGACTCTGGGCGTAGTCGAAATCGCTCCTCATGTGAGCGCATCCAACAAGTTGGGTGTAAACCAATCGAACGAATCAAACTTGTTGGGAAAGATGTGATTGTCATCGCAAATGACCCTCGAAGGTCATGGTGAAAGTCAGTTCTTATAAAGCATGAACGTGGCCGTAGCCTCCGTCAAAACTTATAACAAGAAGTCGATTCATATAAAACATCAACGTGGCCGTAGCCTCCGCCTGTTAACAGAAAAATTTACATTCCGAATTTTATGACACGTAGCCTCCAAATTGATTCGGAAGAAAAAAAGGCCGCCTAGGCGTCCAGAGAACAGATACCCCCGCACTCTTCCTCATGGGTAGAACTTGCGTAAGTTCTGAATGTTCCAAAAATTCGGGACATCTTGGCTCTCGGGGTATTGTAGTCGATATGACCCCAGTCTTGTAACCTCCTTGACGACGAATGGACCTTCCCACCTTGAATTGAGCTTGTGTAAGTCGGACTCGTCTTGGATGTGGCGTAGGACCAGATCGCCTATACTGAATGATCGTTCCCTCACGTTGCGATCGTGATATCACCGAATCCCCTACAAGTATCGTGCTGACTGAACAAGAGCGGTGCAACGAGCCTCTTCGACAGAGTCGAGCTCTAACTGCCTTACTTCGTCCACCTCGCCTTCATTGTACATTTCAACCCTTGGGGATTTTCACATGATGTTGGCTGGTAAGATAGCTTCGGAGCCATAGATAAGGAAGAAGGGTGTTTGTCCTGTGGCTTTGGACGGCTGAGTCCTGAGCCCCCAGACGACATGTGGCAACTCGTGTATCCACTTTCCTCCTTTCTTGCTGTTTTCATCATAGAGTCTTTTCTTGAGGCCATCAATTATCATGCCGTTCGCCCTCTCGACTTGACCATTGACCCTTGGGTGTGCGACAGAGACATATTTGACCTCGATGCACGCATTTTTACAGAATTCCCAGAACTGGTTAGCCGTGAAGTTTGATCCCAGGTACGTGATGATGGTATTCGGGAAGCCGAAGCGATGCAAAATATCGGAGATGAAATCAACAACTCGATCTGGTGTGAGCGTGGCTATCGGCTTGTACTCGATCCACTTGATAAACTTGTCGATAGCCACCAATACATGGGTGAAACCGCCTGGCGCCGTTGTGAAGGGCCTAATCATATCAAGGCTCCAGCAAGCAAACGGCCAGGATGGCGGTATGGTGATGAGACTGTGAGTTGGGACATGAGATTGTTTGCCAAAGAATTGGCAGTTTTGGCATCTCCGCATAAGGTCCTCAGCATCGGACACTGCGGTGGGACACCAGAAACCAGCTCTGTATGCTTTCTCCACCAGCGTTCTTGAAGCTGCGTGATTGCCGCAAACTCCCTCATGTATCTCCTGCAGTATGTCATAGCCGTCTTCTTTCATGACGCACTTCATGAGAACACCTGATCATGCGCCACGCCGGTAAAGGTTACTGTCGACTAGGACGAACCCCTTACTTCTGCGCATGACACGAGCTGCCTCTGTGCTTCTTGCGTCCATCCCCGCTGGTAGTCTTTGATCCCGAATGAAATTGATATAAGCCTCTCTCCAGTCCTCTACAAGCATCATAACCTCCCGATCAGGTTGTTGAAGGCCCGCATCGGTGATTACCTGAGGTGAGGACTTGATGGATGGCTGCTTTAACTCCTGGACGAAGACTCCCGCTGGAACCTGTGCACCAACATTATGCTCCCGTACCACATGATGAACCTCCAGGCCAGAAAACTTATTTTTCAGCTTGCGCACTTCTTGTACATAAACGTCCATCATCTCCTTGTTGCAGTCCCACTCTTTGTTGACTTGCTGAACGACTAGAAGTGAATCACCATAGACAAGAAGTCGCTTGATGCCTAGTGATATCGCCAAACGTAGACCATGAAGGAGTGCTTCATACTTGGCTTCATTATTGGATACCTCCCAAAGGATCTGGAGGACATACTTCAGTTGTTCGCCTCTTGGAGAAATAAATAGGACTCCAGCACCGCCGCCATCAAGCTTAAGAGACCCATCGAAGTACATGGTCCAGTGCTCTGGCTTGTCGACTGGAGTTGGAATTTGATTCTCTCTCCACTCAGCCATAAAATCGACTAGAGCTTGAGACTTGATTGCAGTGCGTGGCTTCAAGTCGATAGACAAAGCCCCCAGTTCCACTACCCACTTTGATATATGCCCCATGGCATCTTGATTATGGAGAATATCCGCCAACAGAAAATCCGTAATCACAGTGATCTTGTACTCGTCGAAGTAATGGCGCAACTTTTTTGATGTAATCAGAATTGCGTATAAAAGTTTCTGAACTGCCGGGTATCGTACCTTGGATTCGGAGAGTACCTCGCTGACGAAGTACACAGGCCTCTGCACTCCAAATGCATGGCCTTCCTTGCTGCGCTCGACTATAATGGCACTACTGGCAACATGAGTCGTTGCCGCAATGTAGAGTAGTAGATCTTCTCCCAGCAATGGTGCTGTAAGGACCGGAGGAGACTGGAGGTGATGCTTCAGGTCTTGCAAGACTCGCTCGGCCTCCTCCATCCACTGAAACTTGTCTTGGCGCTTCAGGAGCTTGAAGAAGGGTAGTCCTCTCTCCCCGAGCTGGGAGATGAACCTGTTCAGGGCTGCCACACAGCCTGTTAGCTTCTGCACATCTTTGATTGTGGCCGGAGCCCCCATATCAGTGATTGCCAAAATCTTCATAGGGTTGGCTTCAATTCCCCATTTGCTGATGATGAACCCGAGCAATTTCCCTGATGGTACTCCAAAAACGCATTTAGTTGGGTTGAGCTTCCACCGAAATCTGCGTAGGCTGCTGAACGTCTCTTCCAAGTCTACAATCAGGCCGTCGTGATTCCTGGTCTTGATGACCACATCATCCACGTAGGCTTCAACGTTCCGATGCAGCTGATCAGCAAAGCACATCTGAATCGCGCGCTGATAGGTTGCTCCTGCATTTTTCAACCCGAAAGACGTAGTTTTGTAAGCGTACATCCCGAACGGGGTGATGAACGTGGTTTTGATTTGATCCTCCTCCTTGAGCGCAATCTGGTGATATCCTAAATAACAATCAAGGAAGCAGAGGAGTACACAACCCGCCGTCGAGTCGACGACTTGATCAATGCGCGGTAACCCAAAGTGATCCTTTGGGCAATGCTTGTTGAGATTGGTGTAATCAACGCACATTCTCCATTCATTATTCTTTTTCCTTACAAGGATAGGATTAACTACCTACTCTGGATGAATCACTTCTTTAATGAAGCCAGCCGCGAAGAGTTTAGCTATTTCCCGTTTAATTGTTTCACGCTTGTCGTGAGAAAATCTTCGAAGGCGTTGCTTTTTGGGCACAGCCTGTGGGTGTACATTCAGACTATGCTCGATCACTTCCCTGGGCACCCCTGGCATATCTGCTGGTTTCCACGTGAATATGTCTCGGTTAGCCCGAAGAAAACTGACTAGCGCGAGTTCCTATTTCTCATCTAAGCCCGCGCCGATGACGGCGGTCTTAGATGAGTCACACTCCTGGAGCTGGATCGACTTGAGGGCCATGTCACCAGTCGACTGGATGCTCGACTTGCTGGTCTTTCTTGAAGGGATCTCCTGCCCGGCTTGGGAGAGCTGCTGCACGGCCGCGAGTACTTCCTCTGAAGCATCTGGCACACGCGTAGTCGAAGCATATTGGATCACCTCCTGGTTGCAATCATATGACTTCTTCAAGTCACCTCGGAGAGTGAGTACCCCACTTTGTCCTAGCATCTTAAG
Source organism: Panicum hallii (assembly GCF_002211085.1). Taxonomy (NCBI): domain Eukaryota; kingdom Viridiplantae; phylum Streptophyta; class Magnoliopsida; order Poales; family Poaceae; genus Panicum; species Panicum hallii. The sequence continues at coordinate 43,514,161 of NC_038042.1, read as the reverse complement.
AAGCAGATAAACATAATGCAGCACTGCCATGAATTTGGTGAGTGCCGGACGGCCCAATATGGCATGATATGAAGATTCGAAGTTAGCAACTTCGAATTTGATGAACTCGGTGCGGTAGTTCTCCCTCGTGCCGAAGGTGACTGCAAGAACCACCGTGCCAAGTGGGTGCGCTGCATTACCTGGGACAATGCCGTAGAAAGGGGACTTGCTTGGAACCAGCATGTCCATGAAGTCAAGACCCATCTTTCTCAAAGTGCTGGCGAAGATGAGGTTGAGACCACTCCCACCGTCGATGAGCATCTTGGTGAGCCTGACTTCTACCACCACCGGGTCCAGGACCAGAGGGAACTTACCGGGTTCCAAAAAGCTTGTCCACTGATCGTCGCGGGAGAACGAGATGGGCACCTCTGACCAGCGAAGTGATCATGGTGCCGCCAGCTCGATGGACATGATCTCCCGGAGAAGCAGTTTTTGTTCCCGCCTGGAACCAAAGTCTCCGTCTCCCCCGAAGATGACGTTAACGGTCTTTGAAGCATCCTGGAACTTCGCGTCATGCGCTTGGTCCCCTTGATCGTCATCTTTGGGTTCTTTATCCACTGGCTTCTTGTTCTTCTTGCCACCACCGGAATTGCTGAATATCCTCCGGAGGTGGTAGCAGTCAATTGCCGCATAATTGGCACCTGGATGCCATGGGCATTTCTTCTGTAGGAGCTTCACGAACTCTTGCTACGTCGTTGACTTCTTGCCTCGCGAGGGATGATCCATAGCCACGATGAGATCATCTGGCTTGCATTTTAGGGATGGACCCGAATAGTCCCGCTGGCTCTTGTCATTGCAGTTGTTATTTGGACGCCTCAGGTTGCCATCATTGTGCCTTGGGAACCGCTCCCGCATCTTCTCTTTCTGCTCGGACTAGTCGTGCATCATGTCATGAAGCCCTGCAACAGTTTTCAGTCTATTCCACCCGAAGTCTCTGTAGACGCCTGTGTCGGTGATACCATTGTAGAAGCAGTCGATGATATCTTCCTTCGAGATATTCGCAATGGTAGCACAGACATCGAAGAAACGGCCTGTACAGGACCGTAGGAGCTCATTACGTTCTTGTTTACACTGAGCAAGATCGTGAAGAGTACCTGTGCGAGTGATCGCCCCCTGGAAGTTGTCGATGAAGACCTTCTTGAGCCACTCCCAGGAGTTGATCGAGTTGTTGCTGAGGCTCTCCAACCACGTGAGCGGCGCAGGGTCCAAAGCCATTGGGAAGTAGATGACCTTGGTGATGTTGGAGCCCCCCGCGACTTCAATGGCGGTGGATTAGCAACGTAGCCATTGCTGAGGAGCTTGCTTGCCATCGTACTTGGTGATGCCGATCGGCTTGAAGCCCTTAGGGTACTTGTAACTGCTGAACCGTGCGGAGAAAGCTGGAAAACGGTCGCTGCAGTCAGTACCCTCTGTCTCGACTTCTTCGCGCCCTTTGCGCCTGGAATCGATCATGTACCGCGCATCGCGGCCTTCATTGATTCACTGGCGCAGGTCTTCTGGAGGAGGCCGATGATTGGCCTGTCGTGGGTTACCTCCTGGAGGTGGCTGCTGCCTCCCGCCAGGTGACTGACTCCCGCGAGCGTTGTCGTTGTTGCTGCGCTGAGGTCGAGGACGGCCGCCTGCCGTTCGGCTGTGAGCCTAGCTTCGGCTTTTGCCCACGCGCTCCTCCCTGAGGGTAGACGCCGGGTTTTGCTGATCAAGCTAAATCCAGGCCCTCTGCACATAACAAAGTGCTTGACTCATATTCGATCATTACTGCGCTCAAGTATGGTTGTAACCCTGGCGAAGTTGGCCACCGGAATCCTGAAGCCCCACTCACTTACGGTAGCGGATTCGGCGTCAAGCTCACGATGCATGGATCTCATGCGCTCATTGACCCTCCTTCAGCGAGTTGTGCGAGCTCTGTTTTGGGTCCTCTGTGCCTCACGATCGGCGTCGTTTTCATCGCCGGCGTTGGCTGTGGCCTCATCTTCGGATACTGCATCAAATTCAATGATGGGCAAGTTGCCATCGTCCTCGCCTTCTTCTGCCATTAGCACCTAACGTGAGATGAGCTCATCAGAGCTCGCGTCGACTAGCTCAGTCGACTCCTCCACCACGGTGGGTAATGGCCTGCCCTCCTGAAAAGGCAAAGGCTCGAGGTGTGCCACAAGTCGGTCTTAGGCCTCGAGTAGATCAGAAAGTTTCATGCCCTTCCAATGCACGAACTGCCCCTCCGGAGTGGAGGTAATCATCAGGCCGTTGGCACCGAAACAACCTGAAGCCCCTTGACGTGCGGTGGCTTCGGGATTTTCGAGTTGGAGTAGAGTGTCCAAGTCCTCCTCCAATGTGGAGAGGGACTCGGAGATGTTGGCTTCATGGAGATCAGTGGCCAAATTGCGTAGACCGAGTCGCGATCAGCTACACGAGTACTCAGATTGGAACGAGTCCAACCCAAGGAAGGTTGTTGCAGCGCTGGATGAAGTCACGCTAGAAGCAGACTCCTCCTCAGTCCTCGTAGCAGATCCAAGGATTGACAAATCATCGAGATCATAAACGAACTTGTCGAGGTCGCTATGAGAACCCGCCGCAGGAGTTTTCGGCTTCATGTTGACAAGGAATTGATGGAAACTGCCCGCACCATCTGCGACGCGGACGCACAAGCCAAAAATAAACGTTGTACCCTGAGAAGGTACTGACCTGGTGAACTGGAAATATGCTATCTAGTTCGCCGGTGGATCTTCGATGCGCTCCCCTACCTGGCGTGCCAGCTGTCGGTGTTTTACTGGCTGCCCACCGAGGGATATACCTGAGGTGGTAAGTTTAGGTGAGGAGACACCGAGATCAGGAACTCGAAGGTGCAAGGAACACAAGATTTAGACAGGTTCGGGCCGCGAGGTGTGTAATACCCTACGTCCTGTATGGTGGTTTGTACTCCCTTGGGTGTTGATGTTATGTTTTTGAATGGGTCCCTACCCCCCTTTATATATCTGGGAGGTCAGGGTTACATGGATCCTAGTCAATACTAGCCAAGGAATCGTACCCGAATATAACTCGAGTAGTTTCCTTCTGTACCGACTAGCTTTATCTCCTACTCAAACGAGTAGAGAACAACATAAATAAGAGATAAAACAGGCTTTATCTCTTAGTCTTGTTTAAACTACGTTATATACAGAGTCCCGTGGCCCCGGGTCTGACAAGCATCACTGCCCATTCACAAACCGTTGATGATGGGTGTGAGAACCGGCGGTGATGAGTGCCCAACCGGCGGTGATGACCTTTCCCCCCATCAAAACAATATTCATATAATAATATTGCACCATTTTTACAGCATACATAATTATAGCAGGAGAATTCAACCAAGGAGCTCATACATCGAGATTAAACGAAAGAGTCCATATATCGAGATTAAAATAAACATCAAGATTAAAACAAAGAGTCCATACACAAGTCTATACACCAAATATATTACAATATTTGATAAGAATGATTGATATTTGGATGTTGTGTTCAGCTCCTAGCTCACAACGTAGTCCACAAGCCATCCAGCTAGTTGCTCTTGAAGTGCTACTAGCTTGGATAGCTCGGATAAGAGCAATTCAGAAGTATGCAACTCACAGTTGTGTAAAAGATACGAGACACAACAATATGGTACTAGACAAGTTAGGTAATCGAAGACACATTCAAGACACAAGAACATACATATCTTAGTATGAAACCATTTTATACAAACCTGTTGGCTGCCGAAGTGATAGCCGGTGTAGCAATGCATATAATGCATTACATAGAACCCGCAATGATCGTTGCCCGAAGGCTGCCTGTGGATGTACTGAACCTCATGTACAGTAAAGTCTCCCAAAAAAGGTCGATGATTTTTGCTTTTCTGACGGCACCTTGCAATGGCCCTATATGCAAAATTATGAACAAGAAACTGCATGAATAAGATACATAACATTCAAATATTCTATAAAATTAATTTTTTTACTTACTTGTTGAGGGCATCAATGACGGGATGGGTTGCTGACAATGGCTTCTTTCGTGAGTCCAAAATAAAGATTTGGCTAGTATCTAGGCGGATGTCAAGTAGGACATGATATCTAGCCGTAACCAGCTTCCAAAGTCCTCTTTGTGTTGTTTTGTGAGCCATGCTTCTAACCTGCCACGATATTTACCTTACATTTATCGCTTGTGCCTGTCGATATACGGTGAGACTACAGATGCTTGTTGCAGAACGGCAAAATGTGTCTGTTTAAAAGCAGCCAGGTCATCAATACGAACTGATTGCTCACCAATTGTACCTCTGGCCCCCACCCCAGCCTTCCCTCATGACGAGACACTGGAACTCCAATTCTATCAATATCTAGGTAGTATGTGCAGAACTCAATTACCTCCTCTGTAGACCATCCATTGACCATGCACCCTTCTGGCCGGTATCTATTCCAAACATACTTCCTTAGAACCCTCATCAACCTCAAAAGGAAACATCTGATGCAAGAAGATTGAACCAAGAGCTTTTATGTGTACGACAAGGTGAGTAATAAGATGCACCAATATATCGAAGAAAGTTGGCGGAAAATGCATCTTGGCCTATTAATTGCGTGGATCAGGTCTTCTTGCAGCTTGTCAAGTGTGTTCGGGTCTATGACCTTGTGTGAGATTGCGTGGAAGAAGGAGCACAAATTTATGATCGGCTCTCCGATCTTCACAGGAAGGACACCCCTAAGAGCAACAGGGAGCAATTGAGTCATAATGACATGGCGGTCATGGGCCTTCATGAAGCTCATGTTGAGTTTCAACTCTTTCATGTTCGCAAGCCTTCTAATGTTTGATGATTAGCCAGTTGGCACTTTAAGTTCATGGAAGAAACTACAAATCTTCCTTTTTTATTATTATCCAAGGTCCAAGATGCAACTGGAAGCTTCTTCTTCCCATCAGGTTGAATAATTGGATGCAGCTCGCTTCTGACATTCATCGCTTCTAGGTCTAGCCGAGTTTCCAGCGAGTCTTTCCCTTTGCCTTCCATGGCCATTAATGTTCCGAGGTGCTCTCGGTAACATGTTTGGTTAGATGCATGCCATCAAGTGTGTGACAAAAAATCAAGTCTCGCCAATAAGGTAGTCTCCAGAGCAAGGAATTCTTTTTCCACAAGGAATCTGCGGGGAGGGTACACTTCCTTTACCCTTTCCTAGTACAACTCTTAGTTTGCTTACCTTTTTGTATATCTCGCTCCCATTTAGATATTTGGGAGCTGAACGTTACTCCCTTGTACCATCAAAGGATTTTTTGTTCCGGCGATATGGGTGATGCTTCGGAAGGAACCTTTGATGACCCATGTAAACCATTTTCTTGCTATTGCTCAACCATCTTGCGTCTGTATCATCCAAACATACAACACACCCCTTGTAACCCTTCGTAACTTGGCCTGATAAGCTACCTAGGCCGGAAAGATCTATGATTGTTACGAATAACATTGCCTTAGTGAAGTGTTCTCGCTTGTACTCAGCCCACACGCTGACACCATGTTGCCACAACTTCATTAGATCATCCACCAATGGTTCCAAATACACATCGATATCATTTCAGGTTGTTTTGGCCCTTTGATTAGTAATGGCATCATGATGTAGGTCCGCTTCATACACAACCAAGGAGGAAGGTTGTATATGCAAAGGGTCACAGGCCAAGTGCTGTGTTTGCTGCTCACCATGTTAAAAGGACACATCCTATCCGTACTCAAACTGAATCTTATATTTCTTATTTCCTTGGCAAAATGATTTTTGTACTTGTAATTAATAGCTCTCCACTGTAGACCATCCACTGGGTGCCTGAGTTTCCCATCAATGAGTCGGTCTTTGGCATGCCACCTCATTAGCTTGGCAGTCTTCGGATTTGCAAACAACCGCTTCAAATGAGGAATAATAGGAAAATGCCACACGACCTTGGCGGGAGGTCGTTTATTGTGGTCACCTTTCATTGATGTTGTTGAGTCTGGACACTTGTATCGTGAAGCTGAGCACACTGGACAGACATCCAAATCTTCATATTTGTCGCGATACAAGATGCAATCTTTGGGGCATGCATGGATTTTTTTTACCTCTAGTCCCAATGGGCAGATCATTTGCTTGGCATGGTATGTGGTTTCAGGAAGCCCGTTAGGACTTGGAAGCATCTTCTGCAGCAAACTTAACAAATTATCAAATCCTTTGTATGATAAACCATAGCTGGACTTCATCTCCAATAGCATCAGATCTGCTTCAAGTTTTGACATGCTACAATCTAGGTAGAGTGGTGTTTTTGCATCCTTTCTCATCTGCTCCAACTTCATCAAATTCTTTTCATCAAGGAAATCTGGTTCCCAAATCATGTATCATCTGGTCTAGCCCATCTACAACATCATAAGCAACTAATGTTTCGTGCATGGTTTCATTGACGCTTTCGTGTCCAGTTACCTCCTCTGTTTCTGGGATAGTTGTTTCCTCCACTGTTTCATGCATGTTCTCTTGAACGGAGTGCATTGAGACTTGTGTAGGTTCGTTCTCATCAACCTCACCGTGCTTGTTCCAAACTTGATAGTTAGTCATAAACCTCCTAAACAGCAGATGGAAGAGCACTTGCTCAACATTGCCAAACTGCTTCTGATTCTTGCAATCAATGCATGGGCAATACACGTAGCCATCATCTTGTAGGTTCTTGTATGCCTTGGCGGTCTGCACAAACGAGTCAACGCCATCGACAAAATCCATATTTCCAGCCTTCGGACTATACATCCATCCTCTATTCATCTATATGCATGAAAAAATGTATAAGAATTTAAGTTTAATAAAAATATCATCTCTACATATAGATTTTCGATTTGTCAAGTTTCATAATGAATATCATACTTTATGGATACTACATATATCTACGTCATCCGATTTCATGAATAATGCTACATATATCCACATGTATCTAGAAATTATAAAATTTAAGTAAAATATAGAAACATCCGGATCATCACAATTAAGAAATGCCCTCTAAATTAATTAAGAAAGATCCTTTACATCCCGATCAACACAATTTTGACATCATTCTAACCATAAATAGCTAGTTACATACCTTGAATCAAGTATGTGAAGTCCAACCCTCAAAATTTAGTGAGCCTCCATGATTACTTTTGATGAGAAATTGTCCTAAAATGAAGAAAAAGAGACTCTCCATGATCAATTCATCACAAAATGCATGATTAATCCTAGGATAAAGGGTATGAATCCAATGGATTCCTAGCCACTACCTAGCACAAGTTGTTGCACTCAAACATCAAAAAAAGAGCCGTCATGATGAATGTTGATGAGAAATTATCCTAAAAGGAAGGAAAAGAGACTCTCCATGATCAATTCATTACAAAATGCATGATTAATTGTAAGATAAAAGGTATGAATCCAATGGATTGCAAGCCAATCACCTAGCACAAGTTGGTGCACTCAAACAACAAAAAAGAGGAGCCCCATGATGAGTTTTTGTGAGAAATAGTCCTAAAATGAAGAAAAAAACTCTCCATGATCAATTCATCATGAAATGCAAGATTAAGCCAAAGAAAATGGGTAGAAATTCAATGTTTTGATGGTTACTAACCTTAGAACAAGTTGGTGGAGTCCATACATCATGAATGGGGAAGTTTCATGAGAATTTCGGCAAAAAATGGCCGCAACAATGGAGGAGAGGGGTGTGGCCGTCGGGTTGGGGAAGAAAGGTGGTGGGAGGAAGAAGGGGTTGGGGTTTTGTACTATATAGGCTCATCACCGCCGGTTCATAATACAAACCGGTGGTGATGAGGGCTCATCACCGCCGGTTGGTGGCTGGAACCGGCGGTGATGGCCGGCGACACCATCACCACCGGTTTGTATTACGAACCGGTGGTGATGACTCATCACCGCCGGTCCGTTTTGAACCGGAGTTGAAGGCCTGTTTGCAAAGACTGAATCTATAGTAGTGTAAGTCAAGCCGACAGCAAAGGACATCCGTCCATCACTCACCTCAACCTTCGATCATTCACTTCAAAGCCAAGAAAGAAGCCATGGCCACAAAAGCAAAAGTAAAAAAGCAAAAGCAAGGCAAGAATACAGGCACCCAAGGCCCACAATCTTGTCACCTTCGAGTGAAGAAACAACGTAACATTTATATCTAGCTCAATAGAAGCTTATTTCGGCACCTGGAGTTGAGCAATACCAACTACGAAAGTCATTGCCTTCTTGGTATTATTGACCTCCGGAGAAGGTTATGGTTTTCAGAGGCCATGACAAAGGTTTTCTATTGCTGATGATGTCTATAGAAAAAATTCATTATTTTTGTTTGAGAAGGTCCTGATAAGGTCTTGGACTCATTAGTTTTCTACCCTGCTTACAAGATAATTTTATCTTATTTATTGAAGTTTTTTCAAACTAAACTCTATATTTGTAGGGTGTATCCTTTAAAGAAATTCACTTACTATTTATCTATTATTATATTCGCATGCTCTAAGTTTTCTAAGCTCACTGTTCTCCAACTAAGTTTGTCCAATATAGTGAAATCCCTCTCTTGAGGATAATTTCCCTTCCAAAATGCAGAACTATCATATTTGGATTTTAGAGAAGGTTATAACAAAGGTTATCACCTTATGGGCTTTCTACCTTTATTAACCTTAGCTCCAGAGAAGGTCAGGACTTTCAGATAAGGTTATACCGAAGATTATCAGCTTATTGGTTTTCAATCCGTACTAACCCCCAGAGAAGGTTATGGCTTTTATTGACCTCCACAGAAGGTTGGGACAAAGGTCCTTGACTTAATTGGCTTTCCTTAGTCGTGGATGCAGGCTCTCTCCAAATAAGCAACCTTCGCTCGGAGGCTAAGGTTAAAAGATCCTTGAAGGACCAAGTCATTTACAAGCATTCTTCACTAACCTTAGATCTTTGTTTCATCAAGCTAAGAACCTCTACAAGCAAAAAATATGCTAGAGAACTCCAAGCAAAACATCACGAAGGTACCACACCTAGAGATGCTTTATCCACCTTGCGATGCTTAACTGCTATTGCCTAAGTGTTTAAGCTTATCTTGGGTCGAAGCAACAAAGAGTTGCAAACATCAACCATCACATCTTGAATGCTCCAATTGTGTAAGTTTACTCCACGAACTTTGCATACTTATCTAAAAGTGCAATAAGCACTTGAATGCCAAGGGGCTTTCGGACCTAAGAGTCTTGAAGCCAAAATATCTTATGACTTCCAATCCAGACTTCACCCAAAACACTCAGCCAGAGGAGCTATTTTTGAAATCTCTTAATCTCTTATACAACAAAATTTGCCTTCACTAACATGCAGGTCTTCTTCAAGGTGAGCATTCCTTCTCCGCCTTAGGCTAACCCCTTTATGCTAGACCTCCATTTTCTTTTTGCAGGAATATTGGTTTTCATCCTAAACCTAAGTGCTTAATACATCGGCTTTCACAGTGTAAGAGTTTTCATCAAGAGATATCGCTTATTGACCTTCTGCTCTTACCGGCTATTGGATTGGTTTCTTTTGGTGTTCATCAGTCATTGATTTCCATTATAATGGTATTCATCAACAGTTGGGTTTCACCTTAACAATAGCAATTCATCCGCTCTAGTATTCAAAGACAACTGTCTTGACCTTCGGTCCTCATCAACTTCAAGGATCTGGAATTGGCAAACCTTACCATATCTATGCAAATGCATCCATTTCCATTGATACACATCAAAAGCATTCATCAAAATCATCTCATCGTATGAACGCATCATCTTCATGCATGGCAAAGAAAAGAATAGCTCCGAGGAGCTAAGAGGCACATGACCTCAATAGTGAAGTTGAGTATCACTTCCTGCACGTAAGGAAGAATACCTCGCAAAATAAAGCCAAGGGGCTATCGATCCTAAGAGATGCGAAGCCAAAACACCTTCAGCTAAAAAAAGAAAGTGCAATAAGCACTGAAAAGCCAAGGGCACTCATTGCAATATCTACACTGATCACAAAAGTCTCAAATATATCTTCACCCAAGTTGATCTGAATATGAGATAAAGAAGATGGTTGGAATTGATCAAAGATTATGATCTTGAGGTGCACTGTCACCTAGGAAAGGCTAATGTAGTTGCAAATGCTCTAAGCCGCAAGGCTCATTGCAATTGCTTGTCTACAGAATTCTATAATGGAATGTTATGTCATGAGATGAGGAAACTCAATTTGGAAATGATTCCCCAAGGCACATAAACCATATTTCCATTGAACCAACCTTCCACGATCGAATCATCATGGCACAATTACATGATGAAGGTGTTAAAATCATCAACTAAAAACTCTCTCAAGGAGAGGAGAAATATAAATGTTTTCGCCAAGACAAAAATGGAGTTCTATGGTTTGAATCTCGCATAGTGGTTCTAAAGAATCATGAGCTCCGAAAAAAATTCTTGACGAGGCACATCTTTCCAAATTCTCTATTCACCCGGGTAGTAGCAAAATGTATCAAGATCTTAGGCAAAAATTTTGGTGGGCTAGAATGAAAAGGGAAATTGCCAAGTATATCTCAGAATGTGACACATGTCAGAGGGTTAAAGCTAGCCACTTGAAAGTAGCTGGTACACTTCAACCCTTGCCTATACCATTATGGAAACGGGAAGATATAAGTATGGATTTTATTGTTGGATTGCCCAGCACCTCCCAAAAGCACAATTTCCATATGGGTTATCATTGATAGACTCACAAAGACGGCACATTTTCTTCTGGTACACACCACCTATACTACCAAGAAATATGCCGAGATTTACCTTGATCGCATCGTTTGCTTACATGGAGTATCCAAGGTTATTATTTATGATCATGATGCTCAATTGGTAGCACGTGTTTGGGAACACTTACATGCTACTCTTGGTACCAAACTGATTCGAAGCTCAGCTTACCATCCTCAAATGGATGGGCAAACCTAAAGAGTAAATAAAATACTTGAAGAAATGCTTAGAGCTTGTGTTATCCATTATGATAAAAGTTGGGACAAATGCTTACCTCTAGCAGAGTTCTCATACAACAATAGCTATCAAGCAAGTTTGAAAATGACACCGTTTGAGGTCTTGTATTGTCAAAGGTGTCGAACTCCTTTGAGTTGGTCCCAAACCGGAGAACGTAAAATATTTGGACCAGGCTTGATAATCGAGGCAGGGGAAAACGTAAGAGTAATATAAGAGAATCTAAAGTTGCACATTCTAGACAAAAGAGCAATTTTGATAAAAGGAGAAAGCCTTTGCAATTGGAAGTTGGTGATCATGTCTACCTTCGGGTTTCACCAACCAAGGGTATGCAAAGTTTTGGAGTGAGAGGGAAGTTCGCTCCCCGATATGTTGGTCCTTATGAAATCACCAAAATTTGCAGACCCGTGACCTATAGAGTGGGACTGCCCCCTTGCTTGCAGCCATCCATGATATCTTTCATGTCTCTCAAATCAAGAACTGTATTCGAGTTCCAACCAAAATTGTTGAACAAAATAAAATATTGGTAGAACTGGACCTCTCTTATGTTGAATATCCTATCAAGGTTCTTGATCAAAAGGAAAGGGTCACTAGAAGAAAAGTGGTTAAATATATAAAATCCAATGGAGCCATCACACAGAAGAGGAAGCCAGTTGGGAAACTGAAAGCTATTTAAACCAAAATTTCCACGGTTTTCTAAATTCACTCAATGGTACACGCACTTTCCACACTAGGCGTACTTATCCGAATCTTGGGATGAGATTCTTTTCGAGGGGGAATGCTGTAACACGTAGGTGTTTAAAATCCTACGCAAGAAAATCTAAACATAGCATCATGCATAATAACCCAGAATTATTGAAACAATGCATCTAATTATGTGTGTGCATATGCATGCGTATGAATGTGTATGTGCATGTGTATGTTTATGTGCATGTGAGATTTTTCCTTTTGTGTTTATAATCTTTCATGCTCCACTTTTTTTGAGAAATGTAGTGTAAAAATAGACTCATATTTTAGTGCCTTACAAGTTTACTTAAACGGCCTTTTGCAAATTCAAATTTTAAACTCATAAAAAGAATAGGAATTCAAATCCTGTAGTCTTGAATTTAAAATAACTTCTAAACTAAAACTCAAATGAACTTTGATACAAAATGAAAGTCGTAGATTTTTAAATTCCTTGCAACTTTCGTGTTCAAGTTTTTCAAGTTTCTATATGGAATTTTGAGAAAAATTTAAATTAAATCCCAGCCTTCTTCTCTCCCCTACCCTGTTCTATCCCGTTGAGGGGCAGCGGCCGCTGGCCACATGGCCGGTAGTGCCTGCTGGCAGCAAGCAACCATAGGACAGCGCCCTGACAGGCCCCGACTGCCCCACGGCCAAATCGCCTTCCCTTGCCCCGAATCCACCCATGCCCAACGCGCACACGGCTGTCGATTCCCGACGGCCGAGCCACGACACGTCGGTGACGCTGCGCCCTTGCCGCGGCCTTGTCCTAGCCAGACCTCCTTGAAAGGATCGATGGACCAAGAGGGGGGTGAATTGGGCCTTTTTCAATTTCTAAAACAAGGTAAAGCAACCTTAACCTATGCAAAGTTAGAAAGGCACCAATTCACCAACCGAGTAACTAAACTACCTACGCAAGCTAGGAAAGATAAAAGGAGGTAAAGCCTAGCAAGGTAGAGCAAAGTAATGATCCCTAAATCAAGCACATGAATAAATTGCATGAAAGATAATGCTTGAATAAGTAAAGTGGATAAGAGACAACCGGATTTTTCCCGTGGTATCGATGTGTTGGCACACACCCCTAGTCCACGTTGTGACACTCACAAAGAGTTTTGTCACCTCCCAAGTCACCAAGACGAGGGCGCTCACTAAGAGTCTCCGTTCACCATCCCGGTGTGGTGGAGATCAAGCCACGTACAATCTTCTTCTCCGGGCTCCCACAATCCTTGGCAAGCTCCGCGAGAATCACCTCGATCACCAAGATCGCCTAGGTGATGCCAATCACCAAGAGTAACAAGCTAAGACCTTCACTTGCGCAAGAACCGATCACCAAGAACGGATGCACACAAGCTTCTCTCTTCTCAAGTCCTTAATCTTGCTTCTTGATTGATTGAATTGAATTGGAATGTGAAATGATGAAGCTCAAGGTGGCTCTTGACTATGGTATGAGTATTTGGATGTTGCCTGATGTCAAGAGTAGTAGAATGACCCATTGGAGGGGTATATATAGGCAGCTCACACGAATAGAGCCGTTGGAGAAAAAGCTGCAAGAAAACTGCGTAACGCCGGTTAAACCGTCGTACCTCCAATAGTCATCGTCGGTTTAACCGGTGAATGTAAACTACCCCTTCTGAAAACTAGCCGTTACAACTTGGGCAGATTAACCGACGTATCATCGGTTTAACCGGTGAGTGTAGTTGTCCACTGATCAACTGAAAAACCAAGTCTCTGGACAACTGCACCGACGTCCAATTTCAAATATCGTCGGTTTAACCGGTGTATTGATTTGTCCAGACTCTGCTGAACTCGTTTAACCGACGTATATAAAAGTTGAAGCGTCGGTTAAACCGGTGTTAAGGATTTTTCCTGATTTTGCCTTTTCTGACTTGAGTCTTGAATGAAATCCAATTATTCTTGAGATATGAGTTGAGAACCACTTATTTGAGCTTCTAGAAATCTGAGTGACCATTGTGTGCATCCATTTTTAAATGACCATGTCCATGCTCAAGTTACTTAGCCTAAACCCCTCTTAATAGTGCGATCACTACAAAACTATAAAACCTATACTAACCTCAGTGTCCTTCTCAACCTTATGACACTTAGGACTAGAAAGATCCTTAGTCTTGACATATTACTGAGTTGAATGCCGAAATTGCCTTTTTGAATAATGAAAATTAGAGGCCTCTTTGACATATGACCAAATGAGCGATAATGATCTATAAAGCTGCACAAACTCATTAGTCACAATAATGGTTGTCATTAATCACCGAAACATACCTTGAGGGCCTAGATGCTTACAATCTCCCCCTTTTTGGTGATTGATGACAACACAAAACATAAATAACGAGAGAGCGAGAAAGATAAGGCAAGAATAAACACAAGCAAACTCGAAAAGAGAGAATCAAAGAACTCAATGGCTCAAACGAAATCCATAGATATGTCTCAAAAACTCAGCATGCTCAAACGATAAATGTACATATCCATGAACTAACACAAAATATGATACAATATGAAACATCAAATATGTCTCAAAAACTCAGCATGCTCAAACGACAAATGTACATATCCATGAACTAACACAAAATATGATACAATATGAAACATCAAAGTCCTGATCACTAGCTCTCTCTAACTCTACCCTCCCCCTGACTCTCACTTCCCTCTCCCCCTTTGGCATCAAAGCACAAAAAGGAGCGAGCTACGGATCCAGCTGACGTGGTACGGCAAGGAAGCGATCTGGGTCATCGTCGTCGTCGTTGTCGGACGGTGGATCCTCAGTGACGGACGGGAGCTGCTGATCAGAACTGCCTGCTGGCGCTGAGCTGATCGGAGGAGTGGCAGTCGTGGAGGCTCGTGTGCTGGCACTGCCTGGAAACGGGTCCGTAGAAGTAGTGACCGGCTCAGCAGAAGATGTGTCAACATCTGAAGTGGTAAGTGCTGAAGCTGCCGGCTGTGTCGACTGCTGAAGCAAGGAACCCTCTCCACCTCCCCCTGAAGGTAAAGGCTGTGGTACTGCTGGGAGGGCGACTGTGTGAACTGCTGAGGGAGACTCCTGGAAAAGTGAAGTCGCTGGCAGTGGAGAGAAGGAAGGGCGACCCGCAGACCCAAGAAGTGCTGACATCGAGAACATGGTCTCCGGGGTCGCTGAAGTAGCTGGAGCAGTAGAGGCTGGAGCAGGTGTAACTGCAAGTGGAGGTGCTCCAACACTCTGTAGGCCTGGCTGACCTGGCTGCTGCGGGGCGAGTCCGGTGTGAGAGTAAAGCTGTGAGATCATCCCGAACATCGCCATCATGCCCTGCTGCATCTGCTGGAACTGAGCGTCTGTCCTCTGAGAGACTCTATCAATAAGACTGACAAAACGCTCCTCTGTCGCAGCTCGCTCTCGGGCGGCCTCCCTCTGTATAGCTGCAAGCTGGGCCTCATGGGCTCTCCTGGCCTCCTCCTGTGCACGACGGTCCTCTCTCTGCTGTGTCACTAGCTGCTGTCGAAGTGCGGTGAGCTCAGACGGCTGAGACACCTGGGACTCTGAAACAGTAGCGGCAGCAGCTGACAATGGAGCTGACTCTTCGGACCCCCCTGCCTCATGATCATGACTAGCTGGGGCTGGTGCAGGGAAGTACTCCTCGTCCTCGGAGGAGTCTGACTCAAGATCGGACCAATGTATCTCATCCTCTCCTCCAGGAAGCTGTGCCTCGGCGGCTAGCAATGCCTCATCCTCCTGGGCCACTCGGGCCTGTGCCTCGGGTGTCAACTGTGCCATAGCAGCTCGATCTGCCTGTCTGCCTCTCCTCCGGTCCGAAGGAGCTGTCGGACGGTAAACTGGAAACCAAGGAACCTCGTCCTGACGGTATACTGCACTGACTGGTGACTCAGCTGGCACAATCATAGAGCAGATAAAACTGATCCAGTGAGCATATGGAAACTGACGCACGACACCCATCCCGTCAGTGATGACATCCTCAATCTCAGCCAAGATAAAGTCAACAATGTCAAACGGCTCGTGAGTAAGGATGTGAAGAAGCAGTAGCTGCTGCAGACCTGTGAACCCCTCTGGGTAGCCACTCCTCGGGAGCAAAGTCCTCCGGAGTGCCATGTGAACTGCGTATGCCTCTGGGGTCAGCAGGCTGGGAACTCTGGCGTAGGAGGCCGGGAAGGGCTGGCGGAAGCACTGAGAGATCGCCTCGTGAGAAGGTGCAATCCCGCCAATCATGGCTCTGCGCGGTGGATCTGCATCACCATAGACCATCTCGTGCAGGGAGACGTCAACCAAGTCAACTCCAAGAATCCCTGCTAGTGTCGCCCTGGACAGACCAAAGACCTGGCCTCCAAACATGAAATGTACAGCTCTGCGCTCTAGGGCTATCCAAGCTGTGGCATAAAATACTCGAACCCAGTCCTCAATATATCTGTTCCACTCAATCGAAAGCAACCTGGGCAGTCCCCTGAAGTGAGCAAAGTGCTCCCTGACATCGGCTCCCCCTGCGGCTGTCCTCAGAGATACCCAGTCAAGCACTCTGTGCGGGAAGATCCTGTGGCCCCGCCTCTGGTAGGTCTTGTAGAAACTGGCCTGAAGAAGCGTCCAGAACCTGCGGTCGACCCGGCTGTCTCGTGTCACGGGAAACCACTCCTCCTCCTGAACGCTCCACCTGAGCCTCTTGACCTTCGCCGCATTGGCCTTGGTCAAGTTCTGGAGCAGCACACCTGGCTCCAGACGCACGATAGTGTCCATGCGGAACACTGCGCGCTCGGCCGCTAGGGCCTCGGCTCGACGAGCTGCTGCTGCTGCTGCTGCAGACCTGCGAGGCTCCTGAGGCTGGTGACCTCCTCACGTCCTTGGTCCGGTGCGACGCTCGGTCGCGGGTGAAGTGTCACCTGCAGGGGACGTCTGCCGGGTGCGGTCAGAACGTCGTAGAGTCGGTGACTGTGTGCTCTGCCCCTGAGACTGCTCATCCTCTGTATCTGAATCTATCTCTGCAGCTGAATGTGACTGATCTGACTCGGCTGCTGCTGCTGCTTTCGTGGCTCTGGTGGCCCTGGCACCTCTGACTCTGCCCATGCCTCTACCTCTGCCTCTGCCCCTGGCTGGCGTATCCCTGATCGCGAACGGACGAGCACGGCCTGATGCCTGCTCCTCAGCGGCCTTGGCCACCATCTCGGCCCTCTCGGCCTCCCTCGCTGCACGAGTCCGCTTGCGAGCGGGCTCCTCGACCACAACTTCCTTCTCTTTCCTCTTCTCACGGCCCATCTCGACACTGGGAGTAACAAGGACGCGGCGACGCGGTGGCATGCAGGCGACGCGGTGATGCACGGGCGGCACAGTGGCGTACGAGCGGCGCTGCGGCGGTGGCGGTGCAATGCGGTTGCGTGTGTGCGGCGCAGAAGGCGCGGTGGCGCAGAGGGCGCTGGTGCGGTGGCGCGCGGGCGGCGGACGGCGGCGGCGCGGTAGCAGTGCAGGCGGCGCGCGGGCGCGGCGGGGCGCTCGGAGTGACGCAAGGCGGCGGCGGCGCGGTTGCGTGCGGGCGGCAGACGGTGGCGGCGCGGTTGCGGTGCAAACGCCGCGGGCGGCGGACGGTGACGGGCAACCGAAGGTGAACGGGCGGCACAATGCGGGAGAGAGAGCGAGCGGGCGAGTGGTGGTAGGAGAAATATATGACAGGTGGACCCCGCAGTTTTTCTTATCGCCGGTTGAACCGACGCTTAGGTATTGAACGCCGGTTGATTGCGTCGGTGTAGTTTACCAGAGACTCTGCCAAAACTGCATCTGTACACCGGTTGAACCGATGCTCCGACAATTGAACTCGTCGGTTGAACGACGCAAACAACAGTTGATTTTCAGGACAGATTTGTGATCTGTTCACCGGTTGATCTGATGCTGCAAACTTTGTATACACCGGTTGAACGCTTGAAATGACTGAGCTGAAGCTGAAACTTAGTAACGCCGGTTAAACTGATGGGTATAGATCCATTGAACGTCGGTTTAACCGG
Organism: Panicum hallii; assembly: GCF_002211085.1. Lineage (NCBI taxonomy): Eukaryota > Viridiplantae > Streptophyta > Magnoliopsida > Poales > Poaceae > Panicum > Panicum hallii. The sequence goes on along the minus strand of NC_038042.1, from coordinate 43,496,454 downwards.
TGAAGCCAAAAACCCTCTCTCAGCTTACTCTTCTATGCTAAGTCCAATGAACTTATGAAATTCAAATAAACTCAAGTTAATGGACTTGCATAGGCGACTTTACCCCTCAAAGTAAGTATGATAGCATACTAGCTTAAATAATTTTTGTTTTCAAAACCAAGGAAAAATCGCAAGAGAGACAAAGCGCCAAATTAAAATGTATGAGCTATGGCGTAGGAATATTGAAGAAGGAAAGCTTCATACTCATCACGACATTGCTCACTAGGCAATAACGCACCTAACACATTAATCTTTTCACTTTTCATGAATTAAGATCTTGTATATAAAACAAGTCTCATTTTCATCAAGTGATCTCCTTTGTGACCTTTACGCATGCAATGATGATGCAAGCTATAACCACATGCGAAAGTAAGGTAAACGTGAAGTGCACATCTATATGACAAGAAATGCATAGCAAGAATTTAAATTCTGCTTGTCAAGTTTGAACCCACGGGAAGCTTCATCATGATGAGCCTTTCTACAAGCCTAGAGGAAAACAAGTGGACCACCACCTCTAGCTAAACCCTTGCTCATCACTATCTTACCATGGTTAGACAAGTGTCCTATATGTATGCTCTTTTTTTTTATATGACATGGCAACTTACATGACGTTTGCCGCATCTAACACATTAAGCTCATTCCTAAGCCTAACAAAAGTACTCTCGTCTAAAGGTTTTGTGAAAATATCCGCCAATTGCTCCTCGGATCTCACACCTTGAAGGGAAATGTCCCCCTTGGCTTCGTGATCACGCAAGAAGTGATGGCGAATATCAATGTGCTTTGTGCGAGAGTGTTGAACCGGATTCTTGGCAATTTTTACGGCACTTTCATTGTCACAAAGGAGTGGTATCTTGTCTAGTTTCACACCAAAGTCCAAAAGGGTTTGCTTTATATATAGAATTTGGGCACAACATGCACCGGCCGCTATATATTCCGCTTCCGCGGTGGACAAAGCCACGGAATTTTGCTTCTTACTCGACCAAGAAACTAGAGAACGCCCAAGCAAATGGCAACCCCCGGAGGTACTCTTGCGATCCACACGGCTTCCGGCAAAATCCGAATCCGAGTATCCCAAGAGATCTAAGCTAGCGCCTTTGGGGTACCACAAGCCTATGCTAGGAGTGTGCTTGAGATACTGAAGGATCCTATTCACTGCCGAAAGATGTGATTCCTTTGGGTTAGCTTGAAAACGGGCACACAAGCACACAATAAACATTATATCGGGCCTAGATGCGGTAAGGTAAAGCAAAGACCCTATCATAGAACGATAGAGGGATTGATCAACCGATTTACCGTCCACATCCAAGTCGAGATGCCCATTGGTTGCCATGGGTGTCTTGATTGGCTTGCACTCATCCATCTTGAACTTCTTCAAGATATCTTTAGTATACTTTTCTTGATAGATGAATGTCCCTTCCTTCATTTGTTTGACTTGAAAACCAAGGAAGAAGGTCAATTCGCCAATCATGGACATCTCGAATTCCCTAGACATCATGGTAGCAAACTCATGGCTTAGTAAATCATTAGTTGAGCCAAAGATGATATCGTCAACATAAATTTGACAAATGAAAAGATCCCCGTTGACATCTTTTATGAACAAAGTGGTGTCCACCCTCCCGATCTTGAAGCCTTGCATAATTAGGAAGTCACGAAGCCTCTCATACCAAGCCCTTGGAGCTTGTTTGAGCCCATAGAGTGCCTTGTGCAACCTATAAACATGGTTAGAATTCCTCGGATCTTCAAACCCGGGAGGTTGCTCAACATAAACGAGTTCGTTAATAAAGCCATTTAAGAATGCACTTTTCACATCCATTTGATATAACTTAATATTATGATGTGAAGAGTAAATAAGAAGGATGCGGATAGCTTCAAGTCTTGCGACCGGAGCAAAAGTTTCACCAAAATCCAAACCTTCGACTTGAGAAAACCCTTTTGCCACAAGTCTTGCTTTGTTGCACACCACCACCCCATGTTCATCTTGCTTGTTTCGAAAGACTCACTTTGTGCCGATGATGTTCTTATCTTTCGGAGGAGCTTCGAGGACCCAAACCTCATTGCGGGTGAAATTGTTCAATTCTTCTTGCATGGCCATCACCCAATCTGAGTCCTCAAGTGCTTCTTCTATGCTAGTGGGTTCAATACAAGAAACAAACGAGTGATGTTCGCAAAATGAAGCATGCTTAGAGCGAGTTCTTACTCCTTTGGAAGGACTACTAATGATTTGACCAATTGGATGATCCTTGGAGATGCGACCATGCTTCACTAGCGGTATTTGCGTGGATGCTTGTTGGGGTGGATCATGAGTGACTTGTGCTTGTGGTGGAACATTTTACTCTTCTTGTTCTTGGACTTGGGGTGTTGGCGTTGACACATTTTCTTGAGGTAGTGGATCAATTTTATGTTGATTTTCATCCACTTGGGGTGCCGTGGAGGTGTTTGGTAAAGATGAGTAAGTTCCTCCCCCTTGATCATTGTCTTCATGCACCTCCTCCGGCTTGTTATCCCCAATGGACATCTTCTTCAAGGCTTCTTCAATCTCTTCATCCCCTACATTTTCATAGCCAACAACCTCCTCTTGGGAGCCATTAGATTCATCAAACTCCACATCACATGTTTCTTCAACTAACCCGGAGGTTTGATTGAATACTCTATATGCTTTGGAGTTTGATGCATAACCAAGAAAGAAACCTTCATCACATCTACTCTCAAACTTACCGAGCCTTTTCTTCTTATAGATGAAGCATTTGCAACCAAAGACTCGAAAGTATGATATATTTGGTTTCCTCCTGGTGATGAGCTCATATGGAGTTTTCTTGAGGAGTCGGTGAGGATACACTCGGTTGGATGCATGACACGCCGTGTTGATTGCTTCCGCCCAAAACTTCTCGGACGTGCCATAATCATCCAACATTGCTCTTGCTAGGGTGATGAGTGTCTTGTTCTTTCTTTCCACCACTCCATTTTGTTGAGGCGTGTAGGTGGCGGAAAACTCATGTTTGACTCCCTCTTCATCGCACCATTCTTCAATCTTTGTATTCTTGAACTCGGTGCCGTTGTCACTCCGGATCTTCATAATTGGAGAATTGTATTCCCTTTGAGCTTTTCTTGCAAATGTCTTGAAGATCTCCGGAGTTTCACCCTTATCGCCTAGAAACATGACCCAAGTGTAGCGTGAAAAGTCATCAACGATTATTAGGCAATAGAGGTTACCACCAATGCTCTTGTATGAAGTTGGACCAAAGAGATCCATGTGTAGTAGCTCGAGCGGCTTGGAGGTAGACAACATCGTCTTGATAGGATGATGTGTTGCAACTTGCTTCCCGGCTTGACATGCTTTGCATAGCTTGTTCTTGTCAAAAGTAACGTCCTTTATGCCGGTGATTATTCCTCTCTTGTGGGCTTTCTTGAGGTTGCTCATGCCAATATGAGCAATTCTTCTATGCCAAAGCCACCCAAGAGACGACTTGGTGAAGAGGCAAGTCATGGTGCTTGTTTGTTTTGAAGAGAAATCCACCAAATAGATGTTGCCATGCCTAAACCCCGTGAATACCAATGACTTGTCTTTTTCATGAGTTACTACAACACCATTCTTGTCAAAGACACACGTTAGTCCAAGATCACATAATTGAGCAATAGAAATAAGATTAAAACTAAGTGCTTCTACAAACAAGACATTTGAAATAGATAAATCTTTTGAAATTGCAATTCTACCCAAACCTAAGACTTTCCCCTTTGAGTTATCACCATAGGTGACATGTTCATGATCGCCGGGGTCTTCAAGAGAGGTGAACATGCTATCATTGCCGGTCATGTGTTGAGAGCAACCGCTATCAAGTACCCAATGTTTTCCACCGGCTTTGTAGTTCACCTACACACATGAGAATTTATTTTTGAGTTTTGGGAACCCAAACAAGCTTTGGGCCTTGCACATGTGTGACAAGAGCTTTTGGGACCCAAAGTTGCTTGGGGAGCTTCTTCTTCGACTCCTTAGCAATTTTGCCAATGAACTTGGCCTTCACCTTGCCCTTCACTTTACTCAAGAGAAAGTGGTTATTTTGGAACATTGATGAGTAATTCTTGGGTAAGTTAGGAAGAGGACGTGATGGCAAAGTGCACTCACTAGTGTGGTGCCCGGTGACTTGGCAATGTTGGCAATATGAACCAACTTCCTTGATGAAGATTGTCTTGATCTCCGGAGAAGGAGTTGTAGCCATGTTTGGCTCCGGAAATGAACCAAGACCTCTCTTGCCATAGTCACGGGCATTGTTGAAGAGAATCTCCTTGTGGATGTATTCCCCTCTTGAGAGTTTCTCCACACTACTCTTGAGGCTTGCCACTTGATCCATCAATGAGTAGGTCATCACATGAAGTAGAAGCATTGACCTTTTCATGACCAAATTTCTCAAGACTTGAGTCAATAACTTCATAGGCAAATTCAAGTTCTTGATATTTGTGAGCCAACTCCCTATGCTCTTGTTTGAGTTTTTTGTGGCTTTTTTCAACTTGCTTAGCAAGTACAAGTGACTCATTATGCTTTTTGAGCAAGTCATTGTACTTACCAAGTAAGTTGGAGTGGGCAAGCTCTAACTTGGCATGAGTGCTCTCAAGAATTTTGACTTTGCCCTTTTCCCTCTTGATGATAGATGTATACTCATTGATGAGGTTAGTGAATTCATTAGGATCAAGCTCTTCATCACTATCATCTTCACTATTTACCTCACATACCTTGGTGTTACCTTTTGCCATGAGGCACATAGGAGGTGGAGGTAGTGGTGGTTCTTCATTGGTGAGGGCGATGGTGACGATGTCTTCTTCATCACTTGAGTCTTCGCTTGATGAGACATCGGTTACCCATTCTTGTTTTTCCACCAAGAAACTTTTCTTGATGTGCCCTTTCTTCTTTGGGAAGAGCTTGGTCTTCTTGTCATGGGTCTTCTTCTTCCCAAATCTCTTATTTTTGTTCTTCCTCTCCTCTTCTTCATCATCGCTTGAATCATGGCGATGCTTGCTCTTGTTGTCCTTGTTCCTTTTATCTGGCTTGGAGCAATTTAGACGGATGTGACCTTTTTCTCCACAATTGTAGCAAATCTTGTTCTTGACATCCATTGGCCGGAACATTCCCTTTTTGGAGTCAAAGTTGAAACCCTTCTTATTGATCTTTTCATTTAAGCGTGTGAACTTCCTCATCATGAGAGCAAGTTCTCCATCATCTTCAACGTCGGATGAGCTTTCATGATGATCATCTTCTTCGTTGCTTGAGCTTGAATCTTGCTTGATCATCTTGAGCTTGCGGGATTTGTTTGTCTTGGTCTTTAGAGCAATTGATTTGCTTGAAGTTGACTCTTCAGACATACCAAGAATGCTCATTTCATGAGCGCGAATTTCCCCCACAAGTTCTCCCACTTCCATTGCGTCAAGATCCTCCTTTTGAAGCATAGCATTGATGATGTTATACTTGGGCTTCGGGAGGAGCATGAGAATCTTGCGATTGATGGAGGCACTGTCAATTTTGGATACTTCAAGTGCATTAATGTCCTTGACAATGACATTCAAGCGAGAATACATATCATTGCAATTTTCATGAGCTAGCATTTTAAAGGAATCATACTTAGCTCTAAACAAGTGATATTTTTGCTCACGAACTTTAGTGGAACCTTCATGAATTTCAATGAGCTCCTTCCAAATATCACTTGCTAAGTCCATGCCATTAACTCTAGCAAAGACTTCCTCACTAATAGCTTCGAAAATTGCATTTTTAGCTTTAGCATTCCATTTTAATTGTTCGGTGGTGGGAGTTCCGGTGAACCCGACCTTAGTTGCCGACCACACTTCGGGGGCAATCGCATCATGGTATGCGGCCATGCGAACTTTCCAATAAGCAAAGTTCTTGCCCTCGAAGTGAGGCGGCAAACCACCCATCTTGGCCATAGCTCTAGGCGGTGAAGCCTAATGATCCAAATGAGCAACGAGGCTTTGATACCAATTGAAAGGATCGATGGACCAAGAGGGGGGGTGAATTGGGCCTTTTTCAATTTCTAAAACAAGGTAAAGCAATCTTAACCTATGCAAAGTTAGAAAGGCACCAATTCACCAACCGAGTAACTAAACTACCTACGCAAGCTAGGAAAGATAAAAGGAGGTAAAGCCTAGCAAGGTAGAGCAAAGTAATGATCCCTAAATCAAGCACATGAATAAATTGCATGAAAGATAATGCTTGAATAAGTAAAGTGGACAAGAGACAACCGGATTTTTCCCGTGGTATCGTTGTGTTGGCACACACCCCTAGTCCACGTTGTGACACTCACAAAGAGTTTTGTCACCTCCCAAGTCACCAAGATGAGGGCGCTCACTAAGAGTCTCCGTTCACCATCCCGGTGTGGTGGAGATCAAGCCACGTACAATCTTCTTCTCCGGGCTCCCACAATCCTTGGCAAGCTCCGCGAGAATCACCTCGATCACCAAGATCGCCTAGGTGATGCCAATCACCAAGAGTAACAAGCTAAGACCTTCACTTGCGCAAGAACCGATCACCAAGAACGGATGCACACAAGCTTCTCTCTACTCAAGTCCTTAATCTTGCTTCTTGATTGATTGAATTGAATTGGAATGTGAAATGATGAAGCTCAAGGTGGCTCTTGACTATGGTATGAGTATTTGGATGTTGCCTGATGTCAAGAGTAGTAGAATGACCCATTGGAGGGGTATATATAGGCAGCTCACACGAATAGAGCCGTTGGAGAAAAAGCTGCAAGAAAACTGCGTAACGCCGGTTAAACCGTCGTACCTCCAATAGTCATCGTCGGTTTAACCGGTGAATGTAAACTACCCCTTCTGAAAACTAGCCATTACAACTTGGGCAGATTAACCGACGTATCATCGGTTTAACCGGTGAGTGTAGTTGTCCACTGATCAACTGAAAAACCAAGTCTATGGACAACTGCACCGATGTCCAATTTCAAATATCGTCGGTTTAACCGGTGTATTGATTTGTCCAGACTCTGCTGAACTCGTTTAACCGACGTATATAAAAGTTGAAGCGTCGGTTAAACCGGTGTTAAGGATTTTTCTTGATTTTGCCTTTTCTGACTTGAGTCTTGAATGAAATCCAATTATTCTTGAGATATGAGTTGAGAACCACTTATTTGAGCTTCTAGAAACCTGAGTGACCATTGTGTGCATCCATTTTTAAATGACCATGTCCATGTTCAAGTTACTTAGCCTAAACCCCTCTTAACAGTGCGATCACTACAAAACTATAAAACCTATATACTAACCTAAGTGTCCTTCTCAACCTTATGACACTTAGGACTAGAAAGATCCTTAGTCTTGACATATTACTGAGTTGAATGCCGAAATCGCCTTTTTGAATAATGAAAATTAGAGGCCTCTTTGACATATGACCAAATGAGCGATAATGATCTATAAAGCTGCACAAACTCATTAGTCACAATAATGGTTGTCATTAATCACCGAAACATACCTTGAGGGCCTAGATGTTTACACTCCTTCAGCTTGGCCGCGCCTAGCCCCTCCTCCCCCTATGCGCCTATTAAAGGGCTGCACTGAGCCCCTGCTCACATGCGTTAATGTACCACCACCACCGCGCCATTAGCGCTACCACTCAACCTCATCGTCGAGCCCTACTTTCCGCTACTGCTCCGCCCAAACCGAGGCTCTAAACGGGTCGCTCTCGACCTGCTGGTACTCCCCGACTTCCCTACACTGCCCTCCCTCGCCGAACCACCGCTGCCCACCGTCCGCACCTCACCGGAGCTCCTGCTCACCATCGGCAGCCCAACTTCGGCCACCCCAGCCCCAACCGAGCACACCAGTAGGTTTCCCTCGACCTCCTCGTGCTCCCCCACCCCTTACCCCTCGCTGCCGACTAGTTTCCTCACTAGATTTTGGCTGGGAAACACCTAGCCCCACCCAGGGACTATATTACAATCGCCAAGTTCTTTTTAGGGTCCTTTCTGCTAGATCCAGGGACCTATCTGCGAGAACTCGAGTACTTTTATTTTCAAGAGGCTGTCAATTATAAAATCAATCTAAAATTATAGAAAAATCAGAAAAATACAAACTAAAATTTGTTTTGATCCTCTTGCTAAATCCGACAAATTTTGCATAGAAGGATAACCAGTTGCAAACTATAACTTGATCTAAAATTAATCTTATTTTAAATAGCCCATAAATGTATCTCTTGATCTAGGACAGTACTGTGGATGTTTTTTAGACTGTAAGATAGTCTCCACTTGTTAAGACTTGTGTAAAAATCTCAAGGCCAGAACAAGTCTCTACGAATAATTTTTGTTGGACCTTGTTTGATGTGTTATTTTGCTAGAGTTATTCGTTCATGCTGTTCTACTGATATTTTAGGGTTGAAACTTTTATAATAGAGTAACCTTGATGCACAAATGCTATGGGTAAAGTTTGGAACTTTTTACTTCTATCTAACTTGCTCGTATATTTTTAGTTAGGAAAAACTACATTAAATCAAAGTAACTAATTCTGTTTCTTAAAAAATAAGAAATTTTAACCAGAGAATACGTTTGAGCAGATTATCATGTTGGAAAAGTTTGAGATATAGAAACTTTGTGGAACTGCCTGTAGGAATAAATCTTAGTTAATATAGATGTATCTTGACTTATTTTCTATGCTCTATATCTTGCACACTAAAACCTAAAAAATTTATAGTAAACTCATTATAAATTCAGAAGTACTCAATAAAATGTTGACCATTAGTTTTTGCATAGTTTGTTCTGTATAAATGGATCTTGATCCTAGCAGTAGCGGTTTAATATATTTTTCATGATTAATCTACTAAATAAAAATGACTAAAAATTTTACAGTGAGTTTGTACTTAAATAATATGCTTTGCATAAAAATCTCAATATTAGAAACTATCTCTATTATTTCTTTTATTTTAATCCATGCTTACTCTTGAAAATGACCGTTTATGAAATGACAAAACCCCTCACTTACTTAATGAAATTAGTTAATCTAGATACTACTTGATAAATGACTTTTCGAGGAAAAAAAATGAAGTACTTTACAACTTAACTTGAATTTTGTTGAATTACAACTTTATAGTGAAATAGTTATCTATCTTGTACCATTAAAACAACTCATACATATGCATTCATATAAAATCGACGACTCTCGCCGATGGAACCTATGCCCGAGTCCGAGAGTGAGCAGTGCGAAGCTCGAGTTAATCTAACTGAAGTTGCTGAAGACCCGAACTGAAGTTCGAAAGAGCCCAAGGCTAGCTTTGCTTAGGAAGGCAAGCCCTGGAGCATAACCCATACTTTTGAACTTATGCAACTTTAATTTATATATGGTATTGTGCATTAAGTTTGTAGAAGTTAATTTAAATCCTAGTTCCATGATCCTAGTACCTATGATATGAACACTAGTCTGTGTTAATCGCTAGATTGCCATGCTAATAGGACTATGATAAAAGTCGAGTGATTCGCGAGATATAAGAGTTGCTTGTTTTACCTATCTTGGAATCATAAGGTCGACGGATGGGGCTATGTTACGATATTCTTGTTGATGATTGAGGCCTCGTTTGTTTAGCAAAAATGCTAAGGTCACGGTGTGTGGTAGTAGTGGTTAAGTTTTTGAACGTACTAATCACATGCCGAGAATATGTTAATCAGTAAGCTTAAGTACCTGATTGAACCGAGACTGAAACATATCTCCCACCGTCTTGACATCGTTCCCATGGGCACCTGGTGAGTGCAACAGCAGCCACGACCCAGTGTCGTTCTGTGGTTCGTGGACCTCTGTACTCGAGAACGGTGGCCCTGTTCCATAAAACGGGAATAAAGGGGAAAAGTTGCACGTGTGACTCTGTGAGTAACCACCTGACGTGTGTTTAGATTTCCCTTGCAAGGTTAAGAAATTCGATTCGAATCGTCCGTTTCTCGCGGCCATTGAGAATGCTTAACCCTTTTACCATATAGAGTAAGAAGAGGAACAATAATGATGATTAATATCGTTGGATGCTCAATTAATTATTTCCACCATGCGTGATTGGATATTTGCTTACCTAGAATGGTTAATCAACTAGAACTTGATGCTAAAACTTGAAAGTAAGGACTCACTCTTTTATGCTTTTTGGCAAAAACAACCCTCAGCCAAAAGCCTTGCATGTATAGGAGTCGGCTAAGTATATACCACTAGTCGGGTAAGCCTTGCTGAGTATTAGTATACTCAGCCTTGCTTGTAGCTTTGTTTTCAGGTGAGACCTTTAAGGACATGGTTGGTTGCTAGTTTGACTTGGCCGTGTACTCTTTCTCCTGGTTGGTCAGTCGAATGGGATGCGTCCCTGGCCAATGATAATAATGCTGAATGATGTCATGTACGGGATTCACCATGATATCTTGTATCGTCGTTAGAACTATCATTTATTTTCCGCTACACTATTAAACTCTGAAAGTACTTGTTTATGAATATTTTTAAACTTGATTTGTAATAATAATTCCTGTTGACCTCTGGAATGTAAAATTTGTCGATTGTTGTAACCTCTGGGCTCACCTTCGTGTGGGTTGTATGTATGCATTGTTTCGATCGAAATCCTAGTGGTTGCATCAGGATGTTACCTGACAGAATGTTGTTTTACTCCGTTTTAAGTGTGTGTTAGCCCGGATTGCCTCTACGGTGATGGTTAGCGTATTTAAGCCGGATCAATACGGGCGGTTCTACCACATAAATACATCACCTCTGTCAGGTACAAATCATCGAATCAACTTCACTTAAGTTGAAGATTCGACAAAGATTGGCACTCAAAATTTCACCCTCGCCATCACCTTCGGCATCGTCAACAACTTCGCTGTCACCTTCGGCATCGTTGTCACCTTTGGCCTCGCCATGACTTTGGCTCGAGGGGCTCGCCGGGACCTTCGGCTTCACCCCAGATGTTGCCCTCGCCGTCACCTTCGACTCGAGGGGCTCGTCGGGACCTTCGGCATCGCCTTAGACTTCGGCTCGAGGGGCTCGCTGTCACCTTTGGCATCGCCTCCGACTTCAGCTCGAGAGGCTTGCCATCACCTTCTGCATTAGCAACGACTTCACCATCACCTTCGGCTTCGCCCTTGACTTCGTCGTTGCTGCTATATTGGCTCAAAGGCTTGCCGGGACCTTGGGCTTCGCCCTCGACTTCCCCTCACCGCTATGTCGGCTCGAGGGGTCCGCCAATGATCTTCGACACGGTCATCAACTTCGTTGTCACCGCTACTTCAGCTTGAGGTTTTGACCTTCACCACAACCTTCGCCTCACTCGTTACTTCAGCTCGAGAGCTCGCTGGCTTGCCGTCAACTTCAATGGCTCGAGTCCTCGACAATGGCTTAACCTTTGACTGCTATTTCAACCTCTATGTCATCTACGTTGACTACTTCAACTACATACAAAGCTTATCTTACGAGCACCATGCAAGAGGTGGTGGGGGTGTACTGGAGGACCAGTTCATCTCGGACGATGGAGCTTGATCGGCGCTCGTGAGAGAAGACTTGAAGATGTTGCGGCAACCTTCGACCACGGCTACTCCGACTACGTTAGCTCATGGAGCAGGGTCTACTATGGGGGTGTTCATCTCGGACGATGGAGTTCTATCCGAAGCTCAGAGAAGAAGCCACTCGCCGATCAGAGCTCAAGAGCGAAGCTGCCCTCAAAATCAAAGCTCTGTAGGGTCTAAAGCTGGCACTTGTGTAAATCAAAGCATGTGCGTACTCTTTTCTCCATAACCTTTTTTACCACTAGGTTTTTAGGATGGAGTTTTTGGTGAGGCCCACATGTGCGGGTTGCAAAGAACTTTCCTTGCAACCCAAGTTCGGATTCTGGACATGCCTCTTTCGATAGGATCAGCTACTTGGTCTCGTTGTGCCGGCCGAGATCAAATAGCTGAGGGGCTACTGTTGAGGGTGCGCCTTAGGCCATCACCTAAGGCTAGGGACCCCCTTTGTGTAAAAGAGGCTAAGTTAGGGATCTAAGAGCTTGTTTGTGAGGTCAAGGGGCTTAGTCGCAGCGTCCAAGGATCTTCTTGTAATACTCGACCCAACCAATGGAATAAATATAAACTGCCGGCCTCTTCCTCCATATAAATAGAACCCTAGCGCTTGAAGGAGAGGAATTTTGCCCATTTGCTCTATTGCTTATTTAGTTTGCTTTCATTCTCACTCCATCACTCTAAGGTTACTACATTGAGCTTAGACCATTTTCTATACAATCTGTCTGGTTTCGGCTTTGTTCGAACCCAACATTATTAGGGTCGTGTAACCTATCTATTTGCCAGCTATTTGTTCTTTGCTTCTTACCCAAAATAAAGTTCTAAACAGAGACAATGTTAGCAAAAGGAAACATATAGAGGATGAGTCGTATCTATTCTGTATGGAAAAGGAAACAGTCGGTCATCTTTTCTTTGAATCTGCTGTGGCCATATGTCTGATGTTCTCGGTTTGCATTGTGATGCTGACTTTGAATCAATTGCGCTGCTTCACTTCAGCAATCCTGTGGGAATGACATTTGTTTTCAGAGCGGGTTGGAAAATTGTTGCAACTTTCCTTCACACGATAGGAGGGGATGCTACAGAATTAGAAGCTGTTATGTCCAGGGGAGAGCCGACTGGAATGGGGGTGAAGTCGAACAAGCTGATGATGCATGTGGGCAAACATGCCTAGAGAATCCCTGTGTGACCAATGCTATGGCCCAGATGTTTGGAAATGATTCACCTTGGGATGACGAAGAGAGTAACCGGAGGTGGCTGGACCTGAAGCCCTGCTGCCTCCAAGGAGGTTTTGGCAACAAGAGGTCAAGAGAAGTGAAGGGGATTTCGACCTGCTCGGAATTGGCCTAAAGACGTGTGCGTGGGCGTTTTCCGTGGAAGCACTTAAGTCGCTTTAATAGGATAGTGGCTAAGCACAAGCTCCTTATTTTCCTCTTTGTCGAGATTTATCTGATGTCCTATGAGCTAAGGCTCACAAATATTTTGTAAAATTTAAATGACCTTTTCTATTCAGTTAAGACTAGGGCTTGGTCCTAAAATTCTAAAAACTAATCCAAAAAGCCTTATCTTTGTGGGCTGACCGTAATAAGTTTGTGATCCTAGCTTGAACTGTTTCTCTCGTTTTTTATACTTTTGTTCACAATTAACCATTGATTCCGGTTTCGAACTGAAGTTGGATAACTACAAGATTAGGAGAAGATAAGCCTATGTATCTAAGAAAATCCTCGATCCCTAAATAGAATACACCCTCCATATCAAAATGTAGCTACGGTTAAGTTTATCCATCTAACTCTTGTCTTTTCTTTTCTTTTTTGAAACAAGTAGCTAAGGGTTAATTTTCTGTCTAAGGAATATGCTATTCATGCTACTGGCACCTAGGCTCAACCAAATCATTACATGGTTGTTGTTGTTGCCACTCAAAGTTATCTGAAAAATCATTCTGACCTAAGTGTCAGACCCAGGACTACGGGACTGTGTACACAACATAGATTAAACAGGATTAGGAGATAGGGCTTGTCCTATCTCTTATCTGTGTTGTTTTCTACTCGTATGAGAGTAGGACTAGTCAGTACAGAAGGAAACTACTCGAGTTGTACTTGAGTACGATTTCTTGGCTAGTATTGGACTAGGATTCATGTAACCCTGTCCTCCCGGATATATAAGGGGACCAGGGACCCCCCTCAAAATATCAACACCCAAGGCAATACAAATCATCATACAGGACGTAGGGTATTACGCACATCGCGGCCCGAACCTGTCTAAACCTTGTGTTCCTTGCACCTTCGAGTTCCTGATCTCGGCGTCTCCCAACCTAAACTTACCACCTCGGGTATACCCCTCGGTGGGCAGCCAGTAAAACACCGACAGCTGGTGCGCCAGGTAGGGGAGCGCATCGAACATCCACCGGCAAACTCGATGGCATCGTTCAAGTTCACCAGTGATGTGCCCCCTTAGGGCACGACGTTTGTTTTCAACTCGTGGGTCTGCGTCGCAGATGGTGCGAGCAATTTCCGTCGATTCCTCGTCGACATGAAGCCGAAAACTCCCGCGGCGAGTTTTCATAATGACCTCGACGAGTTTGTCGATAATCTCGACGACTTGTCAATCCATGGTTCCGCTACGAGGACCGAGGAGGAGTCTGCTTTTGGCGCGACTTCATCCGGCGCCGCAACAACCTTGCTTGGGTTGGACTCGTTCCAATCTGAGGTCTCGCGTAGTCGATCATGACTCGGTCTACGCAATTTGGCCACTGATCTTTAGGAGGCCAACAACCCCGAGTCCCTCTCCATATTGGAGAAGGACTTGGACTCTTTACTCCAAATCGGAAAACCCGAAGCCACCGCATGCCGGGGGGCCTCGGGTTGTCTTGGTCACAACGGTCTAACAATCACCTCTACTCCAGAAGGCCATTTCGTGCATTGGCAAGGCATGAAACTCCTTGATCTACTCGAAGCCGAAGACTGACTTGTAGCACACCTTGAGCCCTTGCCTTTTCAGGAGGGAAGGCCATTAGGCACCATGGCAGAGGAGTTGACCGAGCTAGTCGACGCGAGCTCTGATGAGTTCATCTCACGCCAGGTGCTGATGGCGGAAGAAGGCGAGGATGATGGCGACTTGCCCATCGTCGAATTTGATGCGGTATCTGAAGATGAGGCCACAGCCAACATCGGCGATGAAAACGACGCCGATCGTGAGGCACGGAGGACCAGGAACAGAGCTCGCGTAGCCCGGCGAAGGAGGGTCAATGAGCGCATGCGATCAATGCATCGCGAGCTAGACGCCGAATTCGCTGCCATAAGCGAGCGGGGCTTCAGGACTCCAGTGGCCAACATCGCCAGGGTAAATGCTATACTCGAGCACAGTAACGATCCAAACGTGCGTCAAGCACTTCGTTACGCACAGAGGGTTTGGATTTAGCTTGATCAAAAAAACCTGGCGTCTACCGTCAGGGAGGAGCGCGTGGGCGAAAGTTGAAGTCAGGCTCACAGCCGAACGGCAGGCGGCCGTCCTCGACCTCAGCGCAGCAACAACAACGACAACGCCCGCGGGAGGCAGCAGCCACCTCCAGGGGGTAACCCGCGACAGGCCAATCATCGGCCTCCTCCAGAAGACCTGTGCCAGTGAATCAATGAAGGACGTGATGCGCGGTCCATAATTGATTCCAGGCGCAGAGAGTGCGAAGTAGTCGAGACAGAGGGTACTGACTGCAGCGACCGTTTTCCAGCTTTCTCTGCACGGTTTAGCAGTTACAAGTACCCTGAGGGCTTCAAGCTAATTGGGGTAACCAAGTATGATGGCAAGCAAACTCCTCAGCAATGGCTACGTTGCTACTCCACCGCCATTGAAGTCGCAGGGGGCTCCAACATTACCAAGGTCGTCTACTTCCCGATGGCTTTGGACCCTGCGCTGCTCACGTGGTTGGAGAGCCTCTGCAACAACTCGATTGACTCCTGGGAGCGGCTCAAGAAGGTCTTCATCGACAACTTTCAGGGGGCGATCGCTCGCGCAGGTACTCATCACGATCTTGCTCAATGTAAACAGGAACATAACAAGCTCCTACGGTCCTATACACGCTATTTCTTCGACGTCCGCGCTACCATTGCGAATATCTCGGAGGAAGACATCATCGACTGCTTCTACAACAGCATCACCGACCTAGGTATCTACAGAGACTTTGGGTGGAATAGACCAAAAACTGTTGCAGGGCTTCGTGACATGATGCACGACTGGTCCGAGCAGGAGGAAAAGATGCGGGAGCGGTTCCCGAGGCGCAATGATAGCAATCTGAGGCGTCCAAATGACAACCGTAATGATAAGAGCCAGCGGAACTACTCGGGTCCATCCCGAAAGCACAAGCCAGATGATCTCATCGCGGCTGTGGATCGTCCCTCGCGAGGCAAGAAGACAACGATGCAGGAGGAGTTCGAAAAGCTCCTGTAGAAGAAATGCCCATGGCATCCAGGTGTCAATCATGCGGCAATTGATTTCTACCACCTCCGGAGGACATTTAGCAATCCTGGTGGCAGCAAGAAGAACAAGCCAGTGGACAAAGAACCCGAAGATGACGATCAAGGGAACAAATTGCACACCGCGAAGTTCCAAGATGCCTCAAAGACCGTCAACATCATCTTCGGGGGAGATGGAGACTTCGGTTTCAGGCGGGAACAGAAACTGCTTCTCCGGGAGATCATGTTTGTCGAGCTGGCGGTATCACGACCACTCTGTTGGTTAGAGGTCCCCATCTTGTTCTTCCGTGATGACCAGTGGACAAGCTTCTCGGAGCCCGGTAAGTTCCCCCTAGTCCTGGATCCGGTGGTGGCAGAGGTCAGGCTCACAAAGGTGCTCATCGACGGCGGGAGTGGTCTCAACCTCATCTTCGCCAGCACTTTGAGAAAGATGGGTCTGGACTTCACGGACATGCTGGTCCCAAGCAAGTCTCCTTTCTACGATATTGTTCCAGGTAATACGATGCATCCACTTGGCACAGTGGTTCTTCCAGTCACCTTCGGCACGAGGGAGAACTACCACACTGAGTTTATCAAATTTGGAGTTGCCAACTTCGAATCTTCTTATCATGTCATACTGGGCCGACCGGCACTCGCCAAATTCATGGCAGTGCTGCATTATGTTTATTTGCATCTCAAGATACCAGGACAAAGTGGAGTACTCACTCTCCGAGGCGACTTGAAGAAGTCATATGATTGCAACCAGGAGGCGATCCAGTATGCTTCGACT
This sequence comes from Panicum hallii, assembly GCF_002211085.1. Classification (NCBI taxonomy): domain Eukaryota; kingdom Viridiplantae; phylum Streptophyta; class Magnoliopsida; order Poales; family Poaceae; genus Panicum; species Panicum hallii. Next base: position 43,479,673 of record NC_038042.1, on the reverse strand, counting down.
ACGCGTGTGCCAGATGCTTCAGGGGAAGTACTCGCGGCCGCGTAGTAGCTCTCCCAAGCTGGGCTGGAGGTCCCTTGAGAAAGGCCAGCAAGTCAAGCATCTAGTCGACCGGCGATGTGGCCCTCAAGTCGATCCAGCTCCAGGAGGGTGACTCATCCAAGACCGCTGTTATCGGTGTAGGCTTAGATGAGAAATAGGAACTCGCGCTCATCAGTTTCCTTCGAGCCAACTGAGACATATTCGCGTGAAAACCAGCGGATATGCCAGGGGTGCCCAAGGAACTGATCGAGCATAGTTTGAATGTACACCCACAGGCTGTGCCCAAAAAGCAACGCCTTCGAAGATTTGCTCACGACAAGCGTGAGGCAATTAAATGGGAAGTACCTAAACTCCTCGCGGCTAGCTTCATTAAAGAAGTAATCCATCCAGAGTGGGTACCTAATCCTATCCTTGTAAGGAAAAAGAATAATGAATGGAGAATGTGCGTTGATTACACCGATCTCAACAAGCATTGCCCAAAGAATCACTTCAGGCTACCGCGCATTGATCAAGTCGTCGACCCGACGGCAGGTTGTGTACTCCTCTACTTCCTTGATTACTATTCAGGATATCACCAGATTGCGCTCAAGGAGGAAGATCAAATCAAAACCACGTTCATCACCCTGTTTGGGACATACGCTTACAAAACTATGTCTTTCGGGTTGAAAAACGCAGGAGCAACCTATCAGCGCGCGATTCAGATATGCTTTGCTGATCAGCTGCATCGGAATGTTGAAGCCTACATGGATGACGTGGTTATCAAGACCAGAAATCCCGACAACCTGATTGCAGACTTGGAAGAGACGTTCAGCAGCCTACGCAGGTTTTGATGGAAGCTCAACCCAACTAAATGCGTTTTTGGAGTACCATCTGTGGCAGAACCAACCTGAATTACACCGGCTCAAGTACGCGGGTCCACTCTTGAGGGCTCCATCGTACTTCAAATGGTATAATCCCTTGGCTTGTCGGATAACGTCCCGATAAACCACCGATTGCAGGATCAAACAAGGTACCTCGCACGAAGGCGAGTCCAGAGATACAATTGCCATCACATTTTTACATCACAAGCAAGTATATTACATGGGGGTTTAAAGGTAACATCAGTTCCCAACTGAGAGAAATTATTACAAAATAGTTTTAAGTTTCAAGTCCTGGCAGCGGAGTTTAAAACAAGGGCACTGTACACGTCGCCGGTACGGATATCATGCTGGCCCTGACATGATATCACTCGGTAGGATCTGTGTTGGCCGGGGACGGGTCCCACTCCACGGACCAACCATCGGGCAGAGGGTAAGGCTACGGCATAGGCAAAGCGGAGTCGTCAGGTGGATTACCTGAACAAAAAGTCACAAAGTAAGACTGAGTATTTTAATACTCAACAAGACTTACCCATTTATGGTATACTTAGCCATGTAACTAGACTTATGAAGGCTTTAATGGTTGTGGGTAAAATTTCCAGCGGAAAAGCAACAAAGAGTGGATCCTTAATTTCAAATTTTAGCTTTCAAGTTATAGGTGATTAATCATTCTAGATAAGCACCTATAACTATTCAAGCATGGTAGAATCTTTAGCCAAACATCATCTTTGATAACCATAAGTTGCTCTTGTTACTCTATGTGGCAAAGGGATTAAGCAGTCTCAATCTCCGCGAGAAATGGACGATTCCTGAATCGAATTTCAGCCTTGCAAGGGTAAACCTAACTCACACGCTTAGAACATCCAGAGATTGTTCCGAAGCAACCGTTTGCCTTTCATTCCGACTCGTGGATCAGATCCACCACAAGCGACTGCAGGACCATGCGCACATCCAATTTTCAGGACATACGTCTGTAGTGCGACTACATGACCGTACTCCTGGTTGCCCTGCAACACGTATTCCCACACGTCGAAGAGAGTAACAAGAAAAACCAAATACGAGTGGTGGGAGGTATGTCCACTCCTCGGGCCGATTGGTTACTAGGATTACCGCTTACCATATTTCGCGGCATGTGGCTAGTACTTTCAAACACTTAACCACCGCTTCCACACACTGCGACCTTATCAAATTCATCAACACAGACGGGTATCATCTCAACCATGATACCTAATCCCGTCCATCATCCTTATAGTGTTTACAGGAAGGTAAACATTTCAACTCCTATATCGCGCGAGTGACAGGAAATCACCTGACTTCTACCAGTCCTATTAGCAGAGCGGCTATTCGTACTCAAGTGCTAATATTCAATATACTGGTTCCTAGGAAACGTAACTAGGGTTTCTCGTACAATTCCTAAGAACGTAATGCATAGATAGGTATAAATAATATAGATTGCAGTGTAAATAAAGTAGGGGTTATGTCCGGGGCTTGCCTTCTTGAGTGGGGTTGGGGGCAGGAGCGTCAAAGTTTTCCGAAATTTGGTTCGAAGCTTCAGTTAGATTTCCGACGGTGTTCCCGGTGTCTTCAGAAAGCTCTATTTCTTGTTCCGGGATCAGTTCGTAGCCTCCGTCGGCGAGAGTCGTCGAGTCTATATGATATGCAAAGATGTAGGTTAATGATTGCATGTACTTTCATTTTATTTCATGATAAAGTTGCAATCCAATGGAAAAATAATTTATTCATCATATATATCATTTACTTTTCTACTGGGCAGTCATTTATCGAGTGTAGATTAACTTAGTTAGCTTCATTAAGCAACATGTTTAAAATAAATTACTATAGCACTGGGTTGAAAATTGTTATCGATTATAGATTAAGTTATATCTAAGTTATTGTAAAATTATCAAGATTTTATTTCTATAGGAATTGAGCTACAAGGATAATTAATAATAAAGCTAATTTATTAGATATTATTTAGATTTATATACACATGCAAGACTTTATCCTAAATTTTTGTGTATAGGTTACACCATTCAAGTTCAACATTTCAAATTGTTTTTCATGATTTTTAAACATTTAAAATTGCATATATTAATTACATTATATCAGTTAGGCCTTATTCTTGTTTAACCTATTCATTATAAAAATATTGTATAAGTGGTAGGTTAATTATTTTTCCTAAATACTACATGTCAAAGTAAAACTAACACAATTGGTTTCATATTTTTACCATATTTCTGCTATTTACTATGCATTTTCTTAGTCTACAACTACTTAAATTTATCATTTAAATTAGTGCACAAAATACTCAGAAACTGAAAATCAACCTATAAGGAAAGTTGTAGATCTTAAAATAAGGAATCTAACAAATTTCAGTTTGCATTTTTATGGTTTTTCCTTTAATTGATATGGAATTTCAAAGTTGATAGCAGAAATAACAAAGAGGTCCTTAATGGTACTCTTCCTCTGAGTCATAGGCTTTGCAGATAGCCCCTTGGGCTTTTGAGTCTTCCAACCCGTGGTCCCTGGCCGTGGTCAGAGAAGGGGCAGGAGTTTGACCGGCCGGTTCCGGCGACGGCGATCGCCGGCGGCAAGGGGAAAAGGGGCGTGGGAGCATCACCATGTTAGCCCGCACCTGGGGGCGGTCGGAATCGGGTCGGGGTGGCCTGTAACGGCGGCGTGGCGAGGACAGTGCGGCTGGCGGCAGAGGTGAACGGCGGGGGTGGTGCTCCGGTGGTCGGGGGTGGCGAGGAAGTGGTCGGGGAGCTTCAAGGCGATGTGGAGAAGCTCGGGGTAGAGGCAATTGGGGTCGAGGAGGGTCGGAGAGAGGTGCCCCACGGCGAACAGAAAGCGGCGGCGGGTGGAGATCGCCGGCACACGTCGGGGAGCCGGTGTGGTGCACTAGGGAACCAATTGAGAGGTCGTAGAGCTTCATGGGGTCGAGAGGAGTCTAGCTGAGGGGTTGTCGAGGTGCGGAAGGGCTTGGAGTGGGCTGCCCACGGCGAGCAGGAGACGGCGGCGGACGGCGGACGTCGATGACGGTGCTCCGGCTGAAATTGGAGAGCTACTGGGGGCTGGGGAGCTTGAGCAGAGGTTGGAGAAGTAGTGAGAGGGTCGGTGGGAGCGATGGGCGGTTGACCGTGGCTGCCCACGACGAGCAGGAGTCACCGGAGTGAAAGCAGGGGGAGGGCGGCAGTGGGGCTCGGGTCTGGCGTCGGGGAAACGGCAAAAGCGCAAGATGAATGGTTTGCTGGGGTGTTTTAGTGCTAATGCGCGCGGGAGTAAAGGCCCTGGGGTTCTGCGCTGAGCTGTCCACGGCGGCGACGATGTGGCGGCCGGCGGTGGCTCGGGAGTTCGTGGCGCGCGCGGGGGAGGGCAGCAGGGGAGGGGAACAGGGCCGGAGTAGGGAGAGGACGACGCGTGGCGGTCATCCCAGCAGGAGGTGGAGCGGCGGCGGCAGAGCGGCGTTGAGGAGCAAGGCACCGCGCTGGCCGCAAGGGGGGGGGGCAGAGCAGAGCAGCACGTGCCCGAGGAAGAAGAAGAGAGGGGAGGGGTCTGGGGGCCTGTTTGGAAATTTCAAGAATCTCAGGGACCTTTCGGTAAAGCAAGATTTCCCACTGATCTAGAGGTTTAATAAGAAAATGCCCAAAATGAAAGTTTGAGAGTTTTTCAAACTCTACAATATTGTTTTAGGGCTTAAGTTCAAAAACCCAAAGCTTATAGCTTTAATGTTAAATTTTGAATAAAGGTTGTATTTGAATTACTTTTGTCCTTACTGAAGTAGATTTCATATAATTTTGGACACCTTTGCAAGTTTTCATGCCATGTCATGATGACTTGTATTCTTATATTTTGATCCTAAGTAAATTTGAAAGCTACTTTTATATTTCAACTATTTTGCATAAAAGGACCCATGATTTTTGTTTTAATCACATCTAGGTCCCTATTTTCACATAAAGACCCATTTTTTTATAGAATTCAACCTATCTTTTGCACTTTCTTTCCTACGGTGACATAAATTTGACACCTAGTGTCACATTTTTCCTAGGTTTTGATGCTATCTCCCATTCTTACCCAATTATCCCTAAAGGCCCTATATTTTACAGAATTACAATTATACCCCTATTCCTTTGTACTACACACATACACCATAGCAAGCATACACTTTTCACACTAAAATCTAGTGTCTATATTTCTAATTACCTGAATGTCACACCATCAGGGAAATTGCTCGGGTTCATCATCAGCAACCGGGGAATTGAAGCCAATCCTGTGAAGATTACAGCCATCACTGCTATAGGGGCTCCGGCCACAATCAAAGATGTGAAGAAGCTAACAGGATGTATAGCAGCCCTGAACAGATTTATCTCCCGACTCGGGGAGAGAGGACTACCCTTCTTCAAGCTCCTGAAATGCCAAGACAAGTTCCAGTGGACGGAGGAGGCCGAGCGGGCCCTGCAAGATCTGAAACATCACCTTCAGTCTCCCCCGGTCCTTACAGCTCCACTGCCGGGAGAAGATCTACTACTCTACATTGTGGTGACAACTCATGTCATCAGCAGTGCCATTGTAGTCGAGCGCAGCGAGGGGGCCATGCGTTTGGAGTGCAGAGGCCCATGTACTTCATCAGCGAGGTACTCTCCAAATCTAAGGTACGATACCCGGCAGTTCAAAAACTTTTATATGTTATACTGATTACATCGAGAAAGTTGCACCATTACTTCGACGAGTACAAGATTACTATGATTATGGATTTTCCGTTGGCGGATATTCTTCACAAGCAAGAAGCCACGGGGCATATATCAAAGTGGGCTGTGGAACTGGGGGCTTTGTCCATCAATTTCAAGCCACGCACTGCAATCAAGTTTCAAGCTCTAGTCGATTTTATGGCCGAGTGGCGAGAACACCAAGTCCCAACTCCAGTCAACAAGCCAGAGCACTGGACCATGTACTTCGATGGGTCTCTTAAACTCGATGGCGGCGGCGCTGGAGTCCTATTTATTTCCCCACGGGGCGAACAACTGAAGTATGTCCTCCAGATCCTCTGGGAGGTATCTAATAATGAAGCCGAGTATGAAGCCTTGCTTCAGGGGCTATGTTTGGCAATATCACTAGGCATCAAGCGACTACTTGTATATGGCGTTTCACTTCTTGTCGTTCAGCAAGTCAACAAAGAGTAGAACTGCAACAAGGAGATGATGGACGCTTATGTACAAGAAGTGCGCAAGCTGGAAAATAAATTTTCTGGCCTGGAGGTTCATCATGTGGTACGGGAGCGTAATGTTGGCACAGATATACTATCCAAGCTAGGATCCACCCGCGCACAGGTTCCAGCAGGAGTTTTCGTCCAGGAGCTGAAACAGCCATCCATCAAGTTCTCACCTCAGGTAACCACTGATGCTAGCCTTCAACAGCCTGATCGGGAGATTATGATGCTTGGAGAGGACTGGAGAGAGGCTTATATCAACTTCATCCAGGATCAAAGACTAACAGCGGGGATGGAGGCAAGAAGCGTAGAGGCAGCTCATGTCATGCGTAGAAGTAAGGGTTTCGTCCTAGTCGACAGTAAACTCTACCGGCGTGGCGCACGATCAGGTGTGCTCATGAAGTGCGTCACGAGAGAAGATGGCTGCGACATACTGTGGGAAATACATGAGGGCGTTTGCGGCAACCACACAGCTTGAAGAATGCTGGTGGGGAAAGCATACAGAGCTGGTATCTGGTGGCCCACTCCAGTGTCCGATGCTGAGGACCTCGTGCGGAGATGCCAAAACTGCCAATTCTTTGGCAAGCAATCTCATGTCCTAGCTCACAGTCTCATCACCATACCGCCATCCTGGCCGTTCGCTTGCTGGAGCCTTGATATGATTGGGCCCTTCACAACAGCGCCAAGCGGTTTCACCCATATATTGGTGGCTATCGACAAGTTTACCAAGTGGATCGAGTACAAGCCAATAGCCAAGCTCACACTAGATCGAGTCGTTGATTTCATCTCTGATATCTTGCATCGCTTCGGCTTCCTGAACACCATCATCACAGACCTAGGATCAAATTTCATGGCCAACCAGTTTTGGGAGTTCTGTGAAATGCGTGCATCGAGGTCAAATATGTCTCTGTTGCACACCCAAGGGCCAATGGTCAAGTCGAGAGGGCGAATGGCATGATAATCGAGGGCCTCAAGAAAAGACTCTATGATGAAAACAATAAGAAAGGAGGAAAGTGGATACACGAGTTGCCACATATCGTTTGGGGGCTGAGGACTCAGCCGTCCAAAGCCACAGGACAAACACCATTATTGCTTGTCTACGGCTCTGAAGCTATCTTACCGGCCGACATCATGTGGAAATCGCCAAGGGTTGAAATATACAATGAAGGCGAGGCGGACGAAGCAAGGCAGTTAGAGCTCGACTCTGTCGAAGAGGCTCACTGCACCGCTCTTGTTCAGTCAGCATGATACCTGCAGGGGATCCGGTGATATCACGATCGCAACGTGAGAGAACGATCATTCAGTATAGGTGATTTGGTCCTACGCCGCATCCAAGATGAGTTCGGCTTACACAAGCTCAACTCGAGGTGGGGAAGGACCGTTCGTCGTCAAGCAGGTTACAAGACCGGGGTCGTATCGACTACAATACACCGAGGGCCAAGACGTCCTAAATTCTTGGAACGTTCAGAACCTACGCAAGTTCTACCCATGAGAAGACGTGCGGGGATAGCTGTTCTCCGAGCACCTAGGCGGCCTTTTTCTTCCGAATCAATTTGGAGGCTATATGCCACAAAATTCGGAATGTAATTTTTTTCTGTTAAATACGAAGACTATGGCCACGTTCATGTTTTATATGAATCGACTTCTTGCCATGAGTTTTGATGTTCGTTAAATACGGAGGCTACGGCCACGTTCATGTTTTATATGAGTCGACCTCTTGTCATGAGCTTTGATGGTCGTTTGCGATGACGATCGCATTTTTCCCAACAGGTTAGATCCGTTCGATCGGATTATATCTAACTTGTTGGACGGGCTCACGTGAGGAGCTATTTCGACTACGCCCAGAGTCGTTGCACTCAGGGCAGTTTCGACTTCTTGTCATAGGCATGGCAGTTACGCGACGATGCTCGCATTCTTTCCTAACTGGTTAGACCCGCTCGATCGGGTTATATCTAACTTGTTGGATGGGTTCCTATGCGGAGCTACTTTGACTACTTCCAGGGTCGTTGCACCCGGGGTAGTGTCTACTACTTAGCCTTTGAACTTGGATGACAATTCAGAAGTCATAAGGCACATACAAGTGGAGACATCAAAGACAAATATATACAAGGAGAAGAGTACTTATTTTTATAATATCTCAATCCTCTAGTACACTTTTTACTATCTTTTCCGCTACAGGTCGGGCTTCTTGAAGGTACTCGTTAAATTGTTCTTCAGAGCACTCTGCAGCCACACCCTGCGCAAATGCCTCTAGTCGAGCCTCCGGTCAAAAGGATTTTACAAAGCTAAGAGCATGGCTGACACACACGATGGGGGGCTTCGGTGAGGAAACTGAGGACCTTCTGCGGCGCTCCGAGGAGTCGCTCTAGCAAGGACCGCCCGTCTGCTTCGTCGCCTTCTTGTGGGTCCACCATATCCACAAGCTTTTAGGCGGCTCCCTTGAGGTCCTCCAGTTCCTTTTGTCGCTGCTCCTTCTCTTCGCCCAGCGTCTTGATCTGCTAAAGGCAGTCGGCGAACTGTTGTTCAGTATCGGCGATCACCTTCTGCAGCCTCTCGACGTCATCTGTATGGTGATACAGCATATTCTTCACGTCAGTAAGTAGCTCTTCTTTATAGGTTAAGATTTTCCTAAGCTCTGCGGTGAAGATATTTTTAGAATTCAAGATAAATTGTTAAGTGAAAGTACTCGAGGGAAGAAAGGGCTTGCCTTGTTGCGCCTTTTTTGTTCTTTGAGTTGTTCCTGGAGCTCGCAGTTGGCTTTCTCAAGGTTACGGAGATCGTTCTTGAGGAGCCACGTTTCTCGCGTCCGCTCCAGCTTCAGCTTGTCGAGCTCTCTTTGAAGATATATGTTCTTCGTCAGCTCTTCTGATATGCGTTGTTCCTTTGCCCGGAGCTCCTGCTGGCCACTCATGACTGCTTTCAGTTTTTCGGATTTCTGTTGCGAGAGCTTGACCACATCCTGCATAAGGGGAAAGGCTAAGACAAGCAACTCGACAATGCATAATGGCAGAAGGGTAATTGTTCCTTACCATGGTAAATTTGTATAGTTCCTTGGAGATCTTCTGGAAGTATCGTATGCTGTTGTCCGTTAGGAGCGGGTCATCCACGAGATCTATGGTGATGATGTTCTGGTATCCGCACCCGGCCACCAACAGATCTTCAGGGTTCCTTGAGGTCCCTGCAACTTCTTCAGTTGATGGTTGTTGGGTACCTGCAAGTCAAGGCGCATTCAGTACATGATGTCTGTGGTCTGAAGCAGTTAGCCGTGGACGGTCAGACACTTACTTGTGCTATCTGCAGGGGTGGCATCTGTAGCCTCGACTTCTTCTTCACCACCGGCACTGGCTTCGGGTTACAGGGGCTCAAGGGGTGATGGACCGGGCAGTGTCGTGTCCTCCTCAGGGGCTGGCTCCTCGCGACCTGGCGGCCCGGGGGCTGGAGTAGCCGCGGCAGGCTTTGGCTTAAATCTCATATCAGTTACAGACCTAATGAGGAAGAATCAGTTATGTTACTACACAAGTCAAAAAGAACAGGATCTGCATTATGCAAGAAAGATCTACACTTACAGCAAAGATTTCTTCATAACAACTTTCTTTATTCTTAGGGCCCGTGGTATTTCAACCACGGTACTCGTTGCTGGTGGCGGGGTCACACCAGCTGGTTGCGAGGTGCCCGCCACGGCAACGGTTACAACCCCTGCTGAAGTAGTCGATGGGTCCGTTCCAGCAGTTTCTGTGGCACTACCTGCTGGAACATCATCCCCAGCGAATTCAGTCCCGATCACCTTTTGGTGCTTGGGGTCGGGTGGAGAAGCTGAGGGACTGCAAATCAGACACTGTAAGCATGCAAAAACTTTGCTATTTGACAATTCTATAGGATAGTAACTTCATACCTGGGGGGTTCGACTGCATGCGCTTTACGTTTGTGTATTACCCGACGACCCCGAGAGACAAATGGCAAAGTTTCGGTCAACTCCACGGATGGTCTGGGGGAGTTGTTCCTTTTCACCTTCCCTTCGTTTTCCCTCTCCGCCAGGGGCTCTCGCTCTCGGATGTTTCATCGCTTGGCCGAGCTTCGGATGCTTGAGCCTTTTTTGCTTCTGCCGCGGCGCTGGGAAGAAGGTGGTCTGGTTGGGGGATGTCGGGTTGTGGTGGATAGATCCGAAACAACTCTGTGTGTCCCTGCAGAAGATTTTCAGTTAGCGGTGGCAGAACAGCAGAACTTGTTCCAAAAAAGTAGTCGAATACTTACCGGTTTTGAAGGATTTTGCACAGAAAATAACTCCGGGATGTAGGGAACCGCGTTCACGTCCAGCAGCACTCACTTGACCCGGATGAGCGCGGCGTCGTCAATCAGCTCCTCTGCGCACATCCGAGATGGATCTTCAGCGCCTATGTACTCGAAGCCTAGTGTATGGCGTTGTTGGATTGGCTGGATCCGGCGTTTGAAGAAGGAAAACATCACAGATGCTCCGGTCACTCCTATTTCTTTATGGGCTGCTATCATCGCTAGCAACTCGACGACTTGGTCCAGGTCTCCTATGGAGAGTTCGATGTTCCACTCTGGCCTCACGACAGGGGGTTTTTCAGATTTTTAGGAAGTTGGGGGGCATGGTTTCTGATGTAGAACCAATAGCTCTTCCATCCAGGAATATTGGAGGGGAATTTGTAGGAAAGGTACCTATCGCCGGCTTGTTATCTAAGCTGGATGCCGGTGCCCCCTACAATGGATGGATTTTTGGAGGTGGGTTGCGGCTTTACTCGGAAAAGGAAGCAGAAAAGATCCCAGTGGGGTTCAATTCCAAGGAAAGCTTCGCAAAAATGGATGAAGATGGCAATGTGGCAAATTGAATTCGGATTGAGGTGATGGAGCTCAAGCCCGTAGAAATAAAGAATGCCTCGGAAGAAAGAACAAGAGGGGAGGGCCAAACCCCGTTCGGCAAAATGGTAAAATGTGACGATTTCGTCCACATTTTCCATAGGAAGAGGTTCGCGAAAAGAAGGGCGCCAGTTGACAAGACTTTTCTCCTGAAGCAAACTCTCGGAAATAAGATTCATAAGTTCGTTGTTGGAGAACTTACTATAAATCCACTCCCCAGATGGCGGCTGCGACTCCTTCCCCTTCCCATCCTTCTCATTGGATCTCTTGGGCACCATTTCAAGATTTGTTTGCCACGAGTAGCTCGGGGGCTGCGGAGAAAGGGGTGGGGAGATTTGGCTAATTTGGGGCTTCTCAAAGGGGATGAAGGCGAAGAGCGGATCTGATTGGGGATTCGGAAATTTCTTGGCGATTGAAGATTGGAAGCACGGATTTTACCTGGAGTTATCGCAGGGTTAAATAACCAGCGGCCGGATACAGTTTTACTGTTTCGAAGTTGAAGAGTCGTCTCAGGGAATATTCGGAAGATGAGGGGTCATTTGATGGATTGTTTAGATAAAATATTCGATTAATCATTTTTTAGGGTTATTTGTCCCGAAAAAAGGGGTTTTCCGAATTCTAAATCTAACTTCCATCATCTGCACCATCACACCAATTATTTCTTATAGGAATATTTTTTCACTGCATGCCACGACCTTTGGATCCTTATTTCCAAACCTGAGAGATTTGGATTTAAGGCTCGGGGGCTATGGGATACGTGGCATCGACTTATTTTTTCGAATTTATCTTAAAAGTAAGTAACAAAGATTCAAGACTAATGTGACCCTCAGCCTGATTCTCCGATTCAATCTAAGGCTCGGGGGCTACTCCATATGGAGTGCGATTTTTCAATCGCACACCATACCAAAGAAGTAATTCGGGGCATGAGCACCTCATAGCTTCGATGCAGCCAAGAAGGTACTCAAAGAAGAACTTCAAGACGGAGCTTCAAAAGAAGACGAAGACTATTTCGAAAGTACTCGAGAAGCCTGCAGTACTCAGCTACGAAGAGCTCGGGGGCTTGTCAGACTGGGACTACGAGAGTGTGTACATAACGTAGTTTAAATAGGATTAGGAGATAGGGCTTGTCCTATCTGTTGTTTTGCTGCTGTCTTGAAATCCTACTTATGGGCCGATTTTTATCTTTGTTTTGTTGCGCTCAGGTTGGCCCATCAGTCGGGGAGGGGTTATGCGTCACCTAAAGCGACAAAAGATATTTATATCACCTGCAGCCTACCGGTTCGTTATTTGGGCTGGAATCGACCTTCGAAGCCCACTTAGAATGGATTCTATCACCGGCACGAAATATCACCGCTCCTTCCGCTGATTCCCCAACAATACTGACTACTAGTGTTTTGCGCGCGCGGCAAAAAACAGTGCTTCAAAAGTGGTTACGATGGGAAGAGAGACAAGATTATAGAACGAGGTTATATTACATTGTAGGCTTAAATCGCAGCAACAAAACGGTTATTAGGCCCCATATATTACATGGGGCTTTAAGGCTGCAAGTGCTACTTTAAAGTTCGCGTTCTTCGGTAGGCTGAAGTCGATCCATGCGGCACAGGTCCTACTAATTCGGTATCGCGATCCATCGGTGCAAGTTCTCTGCATGTACCTATGAAAGTGAGATCTTGTTTTGGTTAACACACTGTTCATCAGGAAGGACATTGTTGAGCCAATCTTCGTATTCTTTTTGACCTGGTAGCAGGAGAAAATATGAGTTTTTAAAACAGGATATGTAATTGCTGTAAAAAAATGTTTAGTTTACTATTGTAGTACCTTTCATAACTTCGTAGTCAGATTGTGCGACCATATCTGGATCCACGTAAAGTGCTGTCATCCAAAGTTGGTAGTTAGGTACAGAGATGCTTCGTGTGTATTGATCGGCCAAAATAATGGCGATTAGTATATTAGTGGGCACAGTTAGATCATTACCTGGGTCAAAATGGTTTGATGACTCTTCGAGGTCAACATCTGCTGAGGGATTGTGCCTATTGTGACGGAAGGTTCAGTGTAGGATGTTGTTGTAAGGGTGATGGGGAACGTAGGTGTAGTGACGCCGTGGAAGTGATGGTAGAAAGTGGCTAGTCGACCTTTTGTAGGGATGGATTGCATATTTTTAGTATAGGTATTTACCTTGCAAACGTCACTAGTGCTGTTAAAGTTGGCAGTTCTGATGCCGCAGTGTGGAAGGATACGAGGCTTTAGGCAATCGTAGAAGAATAGGTGATGAGGTATACCTTTGATCTCCAGTGATACGTACATGTTCAATTTTGTTATTTCAGAACAATATTCATTTGCCCACTAGCAGAGGCTTAAGCTAAAGTTTGGCCCTTCTATAGTTTTCTGTTGTGCCAATACAGTTTTTTTTGAGCTTGTCAGCGAAGTGTAGAATAAAATCAGATGGGAAAGAAGATATTTCAGCTGGTTTACCTGAGGCAGCTGCTCGGTGAAGCAAGCATCGCGAGGCAGGCGATAAGAATCGAACGAGCGCTCGATTCACCACGCGCCGCGGGCCAACCGATCATGATCGACTGAGCAACAGATTTCCAGACGACGTGGCCAGGCTACGCGGGCGCCGAGCCTGCCACGAATGTTATCTAAGATTTTGACCAGAATCAGCGACAGCGCATGAGGCCTAGCTGGAGTTGGTTTTATCTGTTTCCGTAAGGGCAACTCCAATGTATAATCTTGGCCAAGGTGCAAACATGTGACACCTCAAGAGGTGCTTTGCTAGAAAAAAATCTTCTGTGTATAAATTTCTTAGCACACAGTAAGGTGGACCCCACAACACATAAAAATTGTATGAAGGGATGGACATTAAGTGTATGGGTGGTCAGAGAAGAAGAGAGGTGAGTGGATGAGAGAGAAGATAAAATGTTTTATATTGCTAGTACCGGGTGCTAAAATAAGTAACAGGTGCAAGGTGGTGCTAGACTAGCACCTCCTCTCTAATGTATTGCACCTCCTTTATTTTCTTCTCTCTCCTCTTTGCACCGGCTTAGAACACACGTTGCAGCTGCCCTAACATATAAATGTACTAGTTATCTGGATTGGAATTGGGGCATCGCTAGCTGGAGTTGATTTGGTGAAGAAAGAAATGTAAAGTGAAAACCAAAAAAATCAATGTACATAAAGACAACACATGATCTAGTAGTAACAAAAGTATTAATCCAAGGTATAAAATACAATGTGGGAAAAAAACTACCACTGCTACAGTCCATAAGATACTACGTAACAATAAGTTGGCTAAAAAGACATAACAATAGATTATCGGTGAACTTATAAGATGAAGAATTTAGTTAACTCAGGAACAAATAAGTCTACAACCAGGGGCGGATCCAGAAGCTGAATATTGGAGAGCTCATCTTCCCTTTGTTCTTCCTCCTCCTTGGGCTTACGGGGGGCTCCATGGATTTCATGGAGGTAAGGGGGCTGGAGCCCCCTCAGCCCCCTGGTCGATCTGCCACTATCTACAACGTTAAACAATTTATTCAAAGTGAACAAATAATTTAACATCATGACTAATTTAGCCTACAAGTGAATAAAATAAGATATTTAATTTTTCCACTTTTACAGGTGACATTTTTTTCCAACATTGCAACATGGCATCATTTCATTGATCCAAAAATCGATTGAAACAATAGGAAAAAATTTTCGAGTGATGGGAGTCACTTCCATTTTTTTCAGATTTTATTAGTTGCTTCCTCCCTTTTAGTTAATGCATTTCCTAGTTATTAAACTCAGTAGTTTAACACAATTGATTACACAAGTCAAACAGATCTCAATATTTTGATAATTATATGATATTTAACACCCTATATAATTTTTTTACAAATAACCCATGTATTCAACATTTTAAAACCCTTGATTCAACAATACGTGAAACTTAATTCAACAATTCACGAAACATATTTCAACACATTGAAAAAACTATTTCAACATTCAATTTGAACAGTTGAAAAATATGCTTTAGAAATATTGAAGAAGCAATACTGCAAAATTGTTGAAATAGCACAGTGCATATATATGTTCAACTTTTAAAAAAATAATAAAAATAAATATTTTCATGTTGGATCTCATCTTGGAGTCCTAATTCTAAATAACAATAATCTTGATTTAAAAATAGATTAATGGTTTAAGAGAAGACAGTAATTGAAGTTTGAAACTATACGATTCTCTTCCACCTTCCCCAGTCTTGTGCTGATACATGTTCGGCGCCCATCAGTCTCCGCCGGCACAAAATAGTTCATTGGTCATTGCTTCCAATATAGTTCTGTTCTTTCTTTTCCTGTGGCTGTAGAGATTTGGGAAAAGTACACCGGCAAAGTACCATAAATCCAACTTGCCGTCCAGAACCGCGCTTTCTTTCCATTATTGACAGTCACCTTTGTTGCTGCTGTAAAGAGAGACTGATCAGTATCAACGATTGGCAGCTCCAAGCCATTCCAAGGCCTCTCAAGGTGCTTCCACTGAAACGGCCATAACCACCTTAGGTGCAAGGCTCGACTCGACATCGACTAAAAATCTCTAAATCAATAATTCCAAGTCCCCCATGGTCAATGGGACAGTGCAACCACGCCCAATTGACTTTGCACTTGCCGCCATGCAGTTGCTGATTTCCTGCCTAAAGAAAGCGGCGTCTGACCTTGTCAAAGTCCTTTACAAAAGATTTGGGTGGCTTCAGGATAGTGAGCATATATACTGGCAGGGAGCTCATCAGGACCGACCACCCGGATCCAGAAGGCGGCACTGCCAGCCTTTTTTTGTCATGGCCTTCTTGTCTTTGACTGGAGATGCACTATCCTCAGGCAGCAAGTGTAAATCCACCTCCCACCGAGTGGATTCTCAGACACAACTGAGTAGTTTACCTAACCTGAGAGGCACAACTCACGCACATCTTTGATGTTGTTTGCACTAGGGCTCCGACTGGATCCCGATTGCTGTTGTGAGCTTTGATTTAAATAGATATCCTAAGAGGACAAGGTACAATAAAGTGGCACTGGGTACAAGACCAGGCGCAAGTTACAAGAGAGCGGACCTTGGTCCACGAGCTGCATGCAAGCAGTAATCAGTAGTGTGCCGTATTTTACGACTAGTCTGTTTCAATCTAGATGCTGCCTACAGATAAGGGTTAATGCCCCAACAATTCTTCCCCTAAGCCTTGTGTGCCTTGTTCGAGGGTACTTGGATCATCCCGATCCTGGATCGCAGCTCCTGAAACTTTACTCGCCCGAGTGCCTTCATCAGAATGTTAGCGAGCTGATCCTTGGTGTTGATGTAGTCGCGTCAATGAATTCCTTCTCAATGCAGTCGCGAATGAAGTGGTACCTCAACTCGATATGCTTACTTCGCTCGTGGAAGACAGGATTCTTGCTCAGCGCCAGTGCCGACTTGCTGTCCATCATGAGCTCCACGCATTCGGCCTTCCTTCCCATGAGCTCACCGAGTAGTCTCGCGAGCCAAACCGCTTGAGTTGCTGCCGCGGTAGCTGCAACATATTCTGCCTCACATGATGACAGAGCCACCACTCGTTGCTTGAGTGATTGCCAACTCACTGGGCACTTCCCAAGATAGAAAAGGTTGCCGCTGGTGCTCTTGCGGTTGTTGATGTCGCCGGCATGGTCGCTGTCACTGTGGCCAGCCAACCGAGTTGTTTCGGTCGACTTCTCGTAGAGCAGATCGTAGTCGAGCGTGCCGTTGAGGTAGCGGAGGATGCGCTTCACCGCCTTCATATGCTCTTCAGTCAGCCTCTTCATGAAACGACTAGCAAATCCAACCGCAAAGGCCAGATCTGGTCGCATGTGGAGGAGATACTGGAGGCTTCTGACTAGTCACCGGTACTCGGTGGAGTCGACTTCTGGAATGGTGCTGTCGCGGCTCAGGTGCAGCCTTTCCTCTATGGGCATCTGGGCAGGGTGGCACCCCTCCATCCCGCCAATCTTCACGACTTGGGCGGCGTACTATGCTTGGCTCATAGTAATGTGCCCGCCCTCTTGATGCACCTCAATGCCAAGGTAGAAGGAGAGAAGCCCGAGATCAGTTATCTGGAATTGGCCCTTCATCTCCTCCTTGAACTTGTTGATGGCCTGCTCAAATGATCCTGTGATCACCGGATCATCGACGTAGACACCATCTAGTAGTGGCTCCCCATGCTTGCCATCATCCCGCCTGTAAATGGCATGCTTGTGCATGCTCTGCTTGAAGTCGAGTGCTTTGAGCGTCGAGTCAAGCTTCGCATTCCAGACCCACAGCGCCTGTTGTAAGCCATAGAGGGTCTTACGCAGTCGCAGCACCTTTCCTTCCTCCCCTGGGATGACGAACCCGTGGGGGCTGCTTGACGTAGACCTCCTCCTTCAGATCTCCATTCAGGAAGGCCGATTTGACGTCCATGTGGTGGACAGTCCAGCCCTCCTGACCTGCAAGAGCTAGAAGCACTCGCACCAACTCCTTGCGAGCCACAGGCGCATAAACTTCATCAAAATCGACGCCAGCCTGCTGAACAAAGCCGCGCCCCACCAGTTGCGCCTTGTGCTTGATCACCTTTCCTACCTTGTCACGCTTCAGCTTGAACACCCACTTTAGCCCAATGGCCTGGTGCCCAGCTGGGAGTTTGACAAACTCCCAAGTATTGTTGCACTCAACCGAGTTGATTTCATCACGCATTGCCGCCCTCTAGGCTTCCTCCCGCTCCGCCTCAGCAAAGGAGCATGGCTCCCCTGTGCTGGTGAGCATCAACTCCGCCTCCTCGAACTCTACTTGCTCAAGGCCTAGGTGTGGCTCACTAAGCAAGTCTTCCATTGTGCAATAGCGCAATGGGGCATCATCATGGTCGTTGTTGAGGCGCAAGTCATTGCTACCGCAAGTCACGGAAAAACTTGGGGCAGCGCTCGAAGGTGAATCAGCACTTGGAGCGGCCTCACGAATACTCGGAGTGGCCTCACGAGTACTCGGAGTGTCCTCCAGAGTACTCAGAGCCGCACGAGCGGGAGCAGGGGGAGTCGGGGAAGCAGCCGGGGGGGGGGGTGGAGGGTTGCCTCACCCCTAGAAGTACTCGAAATGGAGCTCGAAGTACTCAGAGACATACCAAGAGAAGTCGAAGAAGTACTCGAGGGGCAGCTGACTCCTCTACAGCCACTGCAGCTTCCACCGGGTACTCGACGATGAAGTCGGAGTTGCACCCAGTGTTACTATAGATGGTAACGGGTAAAATCCGCGCGGATACTAACTTTGTAAACCCGTACCCGCGTACTAAAATCCGTGCCCACACCCGCACCCGCAACCCGCCACGGCCTCGAAATGACGCCCGTAACCGCTATCCGCGGATATCCGCATACCCGCGGGCACACCCGTGTACCCGCAAGCTTTAGGAAATCAAGCACGCATTACATTTCAACAGCAAATAAACATCATTTATTTAAGGAAACAAATAAATCTGAGCATACAAATGAACTAGTCTCATATATAAATACATGATACATCACACATTAACATGAACCCTAAATAAAGTCGGTTTAGGACCCACATGTCAGCCGCTAAATCGGGTTTGGCGGGTTTGCGGATGCGGATATTATTTTTTCAAACCCGTTAGCAGATATTCATCGGGTTTAACGTTGTACCCGCGCCCGCGCGCGCGGGCATAAATGCAAACCTGTATCCGCGCCCGTCGGGTTTGCTATCCACGGGCACGCGGATATTTTGTACCCATTGCCATCTTTAGGTGTTACCATCTTCCACCTGTGACTAGCTCCAGCCAGGATCTTCATCAAACACAATGTCGCGCATTGTGCGCACATGCTGTGTCACCGGATCCAACACCCTGTAGGCCTTGACTCCTTCCTCGTAGCCGATGAAGATGCCTGGATTCAACCAATCTTCAAGATTGCCACAATGTCTGAGGTCCTTATGTACGCCAGGCACCCAAAGGTGTGTAGGAACTGGACTGCCAGCTTGCTTCCATACCACGCCTCATCTGGCATCTTGTCGGAGAGGGCCCGGGTGGACAAGTGGTTGAGAAGGAATACTGTCGTGCTCACGGCCTCTACCTAGTAGATGGCCGGCATGCCCCTCTACTTCAGTAAGGTATGCACCATAGCCACCACCGACTGGTTGCACCGCTCCACCACGCCGTTCTGTTGGGGCATATGGGGCGCAGACTGGTGCCGCTCCACACCTTGGTCAGCAAAGTACTTGGCGCGTGTGGAGCGCAAAGTGGTGCCGCTCCACACCTTGGTCAGCAAAGTACTTGGCGAAGGATGCCTACATGAACTCGCCGCTGTTGTCAGTGCAGAACACCCTCAGCTTCCTCCCGCACTTGTTCTCCGCAGCCACCTGGATCTTCTTGATGGATTCCGGCGCGCTGCTCTTCTCTATGAGAAAAGCCGCCCACATATACCTCGTGGCGTCATCTACCAGCAGCAGGATGTAGCGTCGGCCTCCTGGAGTCGTCGGCTTGATGGGGCCGCACAAGTCGCTGTGTACGAGTTCGAGCGGCTTGTCCGCCCTGTACTTGGCCTGCTTGGGGAAGGGGGCGCGTGGGTGCTTGGTGATGACGCAGACGTCACACAGCTGCTCGACGTGAGCTAGCTGGGCAGCCCACACACCATGCTCTTCCATCCCATCTGCTGCAGGGTGCCGAAGTTGACATGCCCGAACCGATCATGCCACCGCCAAGCATCGTCGCCATGGCGTGCGGTGAGGCAGACCGGCCTCGCGACCTCCGGTCACAGCATGTACAGCCTTTTCCCGCTGCGGGGAACCATTGCCAGCGGCCGGCTCTCACGATCACGGATCCGCAAGACACCATCTTTGATGTGAGTCGTGGACCCGATCTCGTCAAGTTGCCCGACTGAGATGATGGAGTTGCGTAGCTTCGGGATGTAGTAGACCTCATCTAGGGCCTTCTGTTCCCCGTTCCTCCTGGAGATGATGACAGTGCCACAGCCCTGGATGGCCACGACCGACCCGTCACTGAACTTGACCGAGCCGCGCACGGCCCGATCGAGGTGGGAGAAGACATCGCACCACCCTGTCATGTGGTTGGTGGCCCCTGTGTCCAGGTACCACCCTTCCATCAACTCATCGTCCCAGCCCTTTCCGAGGTAGGCTTGAGCCCGAGGCTCCTTGATGCAGGTCGTCATTGTAGCCATCATCGCAGGCAGGGGAGCAGGCTCACGGCCGACCCCGTGGTCACCCGAGTGCTCATCAGCCGCCTTCTTGACCATCTCGACTACTTCTTTGACTTCCTGCACAGAAAACAACTCGGTTTGCGGCTCCTCCGAGTGGTTTTCCATGTAGACTTGTGCCATGAATAGGCACGGCTCTTCTTCTGCCTGGGCCAGGTGCGCTTGCCCCTTCTTGGACTACTTGCACTCACGTGCCCAGTGGCCAGAATGGCCACAGTTGTGGCAGGTGTCGTCGCGCGGCGGCTTCCTCACCTCACCGCCGTTGACTTCTTTCTTCTTTGGAGCCGGCGGGCGCCACCGTTGACTCCTCCTGCCTCCGGACCTAGACGAGCCCTCACCCGCTCACAATCTCGCCGACTCAGCGCATCAGCATACAACAGCTTGCCCGAGCCGCAATTCGAGTCGGCGCGGTCCGTACGGTCCTCCTGCGTCTTCAGACGCCCAGTCACCTCTTTCAGCTAGAGGGAGGAGATATCCAGCAGCGTCTCGATGGATGTTACCAGATGGTCGAACCGAGGTGGAACCGACCGTAGGAGCTTCTCCACTACTTGCTGCTCCTCTATCTCCTCACCTAGCTCCTCCAGGTTGATGACGAGGTTGGATAGGCGCAGAGCAAAGTCATCCATCTTCTCGCCGCTGTGACACATCATGGCTTCGAAGTCCCTCCGCAGCTGCTGAGTCTGCCCTTCTGCCGACGCACATCGTCTTGATGGCAGCCCATGCTTCTACAGCCAACTGCTTCTTGGCCACCTACGGCACTACCTCTGGCAGCACTGAGAGGATAAGGACCTCTCTGGCCATGCAATCTTCTTAGAAGTCGGAGTCGCCATACTCGATGGTGTCCCAGAGGTTCTGGCTTGGAGCATCACCTTCATGACCAGGCTCCCGTGGGTGTAGTTGGATCTTGTCAGCATCGGGTACTTTGCGCCACTCGACTCCTTCACCACCCTCTGAACGGCTGGCCACTCCCCATCCCGGTAGCGCCGCCACACGAGGAAGGGGAGGGACGCCTCCGGTGGCGACGTGAGGTTATAGAGCCATCCGACGATGACCCTCCCCCCCCCATCTTTTTCACCAACCGGCTTCTTCTCCTTCTTCACCTACCACTTTGAGTCTTCTAGCCGCTGGTCCTCCTTCCCATGGAGACCTTCTTCGCCCTCGACTAGCTTCTTGCTCTCCCTCAAGCCATGCCTAGATCTAACGGGCTTTCCGGATGGAGATATTGATCCAAAAGATATTTAACTTAGGCTCTGGTACCAATTATTAGAAATCCACCTCCCATCAAGTGGTTTCTCAAGCACAACCGAGTAGTTTGGCTAAGCTGGAAGGGGATAAACTAACACACACCTTTGAGGTTGTTTGCACTAGAGCTCTGACTGGATCCCGATTACTGTTGTAAGCTTTGATTTAATTAGATGTTCCAAGGGGACAAGATATAATGAAGTGGCGCTGGGTACAAGATCAGACGGAAGTTACAGGAGAGCAGACCTTGATCCACGGGCTGCGTGCAAGCATTAATCGTAGTGTGCCGCATTCTACAACTAGTCTATTTCAACCTAGATGCTGCCTACGTACAAGGGTTAACGCCCCAACAGCAAGTTGTGATCGGAATGCCCAAGTAATTAAGTTAGTGGGAAACCAACTCGTTGTCCAGAGAAGGAAGCGAGGGTGCCCTGCAGATATTGTGAAATGTCTGTGTCTCGGCTGGGCTTAGACTGAAGCCCCGCTATATTTTTAAACCGGGTATGTCGTCAGCCGTGACAAGGTAGAAATTGGCTGGAATTTGCACAAACTTGACCCAGTATAACCGTGTTGGCTCAAGTACCCGAGGAGAGACATAGCTTTCAGCCTTCTCCAATACAATTGCCATTTGAATTCCGAACTGACAGTTTGTCCAACAATTATGGACGTCGAACTAGCGTTATTGGCGTATTAGTGTCGACTGTACATTTATAATACAATTCTACTCCGTTTCTATATACTAATAACATGATGCAAGACACAGCAGATAAATTGCCATTTTGTTTGGAAAAAGATTATTACTTTTAAATGTTCATCATAGCTACTCGATCCAGGACATAACTCAAGACAAAACACAGCAATGGGGTACCCGTACTTCACCCTAAAGGCACGTTTATTTTGATCAACAGATGTGTGATTGAACTCCAAATCCTTCAGATTTGGCTAAAATTTAATTTATATATACACACAAATATATATACCCAAAATTTGATATATATAGTATAGTAGCAAATATGTCCGTACGTTCCATGGTCGAAGGTTCTGTACTTTTTCTACGATGGATTTTTTTCAACACGGACTTTGTTGTGCACTGTATTTGAGTCCGTTTAGGTTAGTATTGTTGTTTGATTTTTATTATATATGTGTCAGGTCTACCATCGGTGAAATATGTTGGACTAAACTAAAATTTTTGGTGAAAACATTACGTGCTTTAAAAATAGCTAAAGATAATACCTGTCACCACGATCGGAGGTCAAAATAAACACAGCCTGAAACTGCCTGATGAAATGCTCTTCAATGGTAATACCTAGTCGGAAGAGAAGGCGCCGTGTACCTATGTGTGGCCACGGACATGCACATAATACGTCGACGCTTCATGAGTTGAGGCTGTCCACGACTTGCCCAAGCGCGCCCACGTAGCTCTCCACGAGCCTGGTCGCCACCGCCACCGCGGCGTCCACCGCGCCCTCCAGCGCCGCCGCGAGGGCCTTGGCGGCCTCCTCGCCGCCGTCCTGCGCGGCCTCGAAGAGCTCCGTCGCCGCGGTCACCGAGAGCTCCGCGGCGCCCGCGGCCACGCTCCACAGGAAGTCCAGGAACGCCGAGACGACGGCCGCGAGCACGTCCCAGGCCACGCCCAAGACGAGCTCCACCGCCGCGTCGATGGCGCCCTTGGTCACCTCGAGCGCCGCGCTTCCCGCCTGGCCGGGGAGCCTGAGGAGCTGCACGGCGGAGACGGCGAGGAGGGCGAGGCCGCGGAGGAGCAGCACGGCGACGAGCTCCACCGACGAGCATACGAAGCACAGCGCTAGATTCACCAGTGCACCCAGTGCCATGATATATCTAGTATGCTAGTAATGCTTGTAAAGTAATAGTAACTAAGAGAGGTTTGGTGATGATCATACAAATATGTAGAGAGAGAGAGACTAGAGAGAGAGAGAGAGAGAGAGATTGGTGTTGCTTGGAGTGCAAGGAGGGAGAAGGAGTCGAGGTTGTTCCTTGTGAGGTTTTCTGTGGGTGCCTTTGTGGGTTGAACAAGTAGGCAAGTCGTTGCTTCTAAGGTTTAATTTGATTATGTAGGGACGCGCACTGCACGCCCGTGGACGTTGCTTATGGTGCAAAATGTTTTATATCAGTTTTTTCAAACTGTTTGAATTGAAAATTCTACGTCTATATATAATACACAGACGTACAGGCTGTGGCAACCGGTACCGCATGGCCGGTACTAAACGCGCCACCCAAAGATAATGGAAAAAAATATTAGGAACACCCAGTCACAAGTTACGCGAATTTTTCACGCGTAAATGCGCGTGAGCGGTCGTGAGGATTCGAACCCACGACATCTGGCCTCATGCATTGCTTCTACCATCCCACTTATGCATCAAATTTAATTGGGTGGGAGATGTATTCATTTTGAAGTAACCCGTGGAGTACCATTTAGTACCGGACCAAGACATCGGCCGGTACTAAATGTCCGGGTGGTGTCATTGACCGGTATGACCATTTTATTACCAGGCAAAACACTAGCCGGTACTAAAATGCGACATTTAGTACCGGCCGATATCTTGGCCCGGTACTAAAATGGCTCCAGAGGCTTTTAAATTTAGATCCAGTAGTAAAATGGGTCCAGTAACTTTAGTACCGGGCTAAAACTTAACCGGTACTGACCGAAAGGACGAAAGTCCATTTTACTAGCTGTGATATATGTGCTGATGCATGCAGAGCAAGACATCCCTTGACATTTTTTTAGGAACTACTGAGAGGGCAGGGTCAAAGTTAAATGATGCGTGCGGTTTGAACGGAATGTAACACGGGATGTCCATGGATAGCGACTGGGAGTCAGAGTATTCGGCCCAGTAATGTTTTAAAAACGTTGCAGGGTTTATAATTTTGTGATGGTACTCCATCTGTTTCACTATGTTAGTTCATTGCACATGCATGATATAGCCCAGCTTGGGTTATATAGTAAATTTCCATATTTAATTTTTCCAACACAATATTGGTTCTGTTGTAGGAAAAAGCACATTATTACCAAGTTCTAAACGTGGGTTATCTAGTAAACTTCTCCATTGGAGCACGATGCATGAATGGCTGAGAAAAACCTTCAGAAACATATATAATGCCATATGCCGGGAAATCATCACGTTCAAGTTGCATGGATACGATAGGATGTTTGCTCGCATCATGAGGCGAACGAAGAAAATGTCGTCATGAAATAGATGTCAGATTAAACGAAAATTCCACACAGGCTATGCCCAACTAGTCGTCTTTTCTAGAGCTAGCACATGTCAGTACGGTTAAACCAAATAAAATCCCACGTTGTCTCTGAAGTCTAGCAAGTCGTCGTCAGTCAATTAGTAGTATTTACTGCGGGAAGATTAGAAGTACAGCCTCTATGGCCACATGGCTTCCTCTCTTTCTCTTCACTAGCTGTAGATCTTTCAGACACGGTGCTTTCAAAGACGGATAATCCAACAGCAACATGGAGGTAAGCAGAGTCTCGGCTGTACAGGGCATAAAGAGAGAGAAATAAAGTAGCCGACACACAAGAGACCTCCACCATTTATTCGCTCCCACCCCTAGGCATCATAACTAACAACTAAAATACGTACTGTCCTCCTAACACAGGGTTACAGAACTAGCTAAGCATTATTCTCATCAGCTACAATTTGTACACAGCTATGTCAAGCGACCATCAGGTACCGTCCTAGTTCACCGAAGGTGCCTATTTCTCCTTAGTCTTCCCCTCCGGTGACGTCCTGGCCCGCTTTGCAAGCTTCTCCTCGCCTTCTTTCTTCACAGCTTCTTTCTTCAAAGCTTCTTTTTTTACGGTGTTGGTAGCATGCAGTGTGCCGCATAGGCGCATTGGTGTTCTTGTCCTCCGATGAAATCCTCGTACACAGATATATCCTGCGAAAAATCACCACGGGGTTCTGCCATGTAAGATTAGACCAGAAAAGGAATTGCATGTCTGTGCTATACAATCCCATGTGCGGTAACTGGCTGATGATCCCCCTTGCTTTTATTTCTAAGTGACATGTCAGCTTAGCATGCAATTTCTAAGTGGCAAAGCTCATTTTTCTTGCATAGTTTGTTAGATGGATTAGTTATTGGATTTTGCATCCACTATGAATCTGGGATTTGAACCTATGACCTTATGGGCTAACAGCCTTAAGATGACTACGTTAGCCAGTTAACAAAAAGCTCAACGGCCCAGCCATAAAAGAACAGAAAACCAAAACATTCAGAACCAATTATACCTTTCTTGAAGCACTCTTCGATACCATGTCTTGTTTGACCTAGGTTGATAAGAATTTCAGCTCGTGAGCAACCAGTTATTAATGCTTTCATGCTTATAATGCACTAAAACAATACCTCTTGTGATCGAGTGTATAGATGCACCGAAGTATACTATGCTTCTATCCAGCATCCCGATGCATTCCCTAGGTATAGTTATTGGGTGACGACTAGATGAGTGATCTGCAAAAACCTACAAAAAAAGGTTATGTTTGTTATGGACCAGTGTTTGGTCAATCTGGTACGGCATTTGCTTGGATAATTGGATCAAAGGTTGGGTACCTCATTTGCTTGGAAGTAGGTACCATTCAGCGGAAACTTCCCTCGAGTTGCTGTCCGGCAGGGTATCTGTATATATTCAAGTATGCAAACAGTTAGGAACAAAAAAGTGGAGGCGGTATAATAACTTCAATCGTATCTTCATATCAGCAACATCGAGGAAAAAATACTTTGATGGTGAGCTTAGATAGAACACTGTTGTCATTAGAACTATCTAAGATTGCATCATTTCTGACTAATTTCATCCAAAATGGCAATAAAATCTAATAAGGATTTGCCAAAGTTTTCCAATAATTATAGGTCAGCATAATGATTCTACAGATTTGAAGGTCATGTTTGGATAGAAGGAACAAGATCCAATCCCCTTGGATTGGGATACAAATGAACTAATGTACCTTCCAACCCCAAGAGATTGGGTCAAATCCATGCCCATGACTGATCCATCAAGGATCAGTAGAGAAGCTGGATGTTGGGGAGTAACTGTATATAACTTTTGGCTACGGCTATCATTTTCGTTTTGATACAGAACTGCACAGCTCAGACATTCCTAAGCGTTCAGTCTTGGGTTTGTATAATAAAAACAATGTTCCTTTATAACTATTCTATCTTGTACATCACATCCACATTTTACACAAATTTAGAGCTTCCAAAAGATTAGCTGCTCACCAGAACAGTGCCTGTCACTGTGTAGTCATCAGGACACGAAATAACCACCAGGAGGTAAGGACATAGATCTTCTCGAACTCTCTCTTCGAACTGGTACACAAGCATGTAGGACACTAAATTAATCAATGTCACTGTAAAAGTAAATATAATTCATAATTGTCGTAAAAGTTAAGAATCACATAATATAGCACACCTCTTCCAAGATTAAATGGTCATCTGGGAGGACATATCTACAGTAGCAATTGAACAAACTTAGTGGGGTACTGCTAATTTCTGAGAAAATTATACCATGAGAGTATATTTACTTACGCGTTGTGTTCCGTCCTAAGACGGCCAATATTTTTCAGTTTTTTATTTGGTCCGAAGCTGGAATTTGGATTGATCATGACCAAGTCCTTTCCGCAGTTTGGTGTCCAAGATCTGTTGTTGAGCACATGCTTGCTTGAACAAAGATCTATCTCACCATCATACTGTACTCCTGGTATAATATCTTCAAGATCTTGATCATCTTCGTAGGAATCTTCTTGCACATTAGGTGCTTCTTCGTATTCATATTCTGGGCTTTGTGGCATCTCAACAATTGGCTCACAGTTATGAATGATGGATGGTGTTTCAGCAGTCCTGCTTATTTCAATTTGATGTTGATACATATGGTGAGAACTTGGCATGCAATTATCATTTGATAAAAGAAATCTCCCAGAAGCAACCATCCTTGCTTGCTGTTCTCTGTGTTCATGTTCATGCTTCTCTGGAGGAGGAAGCGACTTTCTGGTAACAACAAATATCATCTCTCAGTATTTCATTTCAGGAAAAAAAAATCCAGTTTACATCCTAAAACTGGACCTTAAGGATAGAGAGAGGATGAGCAAGACAATGTTCTTTGTTTCTAAATTACCTTTGCAATTCAGAAATACAACCCGATACTAATACTGGTTTGAATTGGGTGAATGGGTTCTTTGCACTGATTTCGATATTTGTGGGACAGAAATTGAACGGTTTCGAAATTAAGGGTGTACACCGAAAACAATGTAAAGAGTAGAGGGAAAGGTGAACCTTTTATACTAAACTAAAATAATCTAAAGCAAAAACAAAGTCTATCATGCAGGATTTTTTTCCCTAAAGAAGTCATAAATGTCTTGTCATTGACCTATGTTGTTGGAGGGGATCAGGAAAAGAAATGGGGAACAAGGGAAGGTGCGGCAACTGGAGGCCAGCACATGTCGGGGTCTTGGGAGCTCGAGAGTTAACCCTGCATGTCGGGGTCGTCCCCTCTAATTCTTTCTAGCTTACATTGATAAATTGTCTATCCTTTTACAAGGAGGATGACTTGACCCCCAAAGTAACCTTATATGGATGCAATATATGTAATCCAGACCTTACAATCTTGAATACTCTAGAAAATAACTTCCTAATTATCATAACTCAATGGGCAAGCGCTACACTGTGTAACAGAGCTGGACCCGTGCTACAATGTTCCCGGGAATAGGAAATTGAACAGTTTCGAAATTAAGGGTGTACACTGAAAACAATGTAAAGAGTAGAGGGAAAGGTGAACCTTTTTTACTAAATTAAAATAATCTAAAGCAAAAACAAAGTCTATCAATACTCTAGAAAATAACTTCCCAATTATCATAACTTAATGGGCGAGCACTACACTGTGAATCAGAGGTGGACCCCTGCTACAATGTTCCCGGGAACAGGAAGTTGTGGCTGCCTTTGTTCACTGGGTGGTTGGTCTCCTTGAGGCCCATGCACCTGACAATTATGATAATTCAGAGTCCATCTTTTACACTGTAGCTATTGTGATAACTATTGAGTTGCATGCACCAACCAATTCAACTCAAAAGCTTAAGCTAATGGGAAGAGGAGGGCAATTCACTTATACTTCAATACTCCCCCTCACGTGCAGCCTCCGCTAGGTCTCAAACGTGGAAATAGGAGTCGGCTGCAATTATTTTATTTAATCGCGCCCGTCAGAATTTGAACTCGAGATCTCTGGCTGTGATACCATATTGAGTGGCATGCACCAACCAATTCAATCCAAAAACTTAAGCTAATGGGAAGAGCAGGGCAATTCACTTATACTTCTACATAAGCACCCCAACCTATTGCAACTAGACTACTTCACCCCCCAAACTATAAAACCGGGTATTTAACTCCCTCAACTTTGCAAACTTGTTTACTTAGCCCCCTCTCCTTGTTTTGCATAATGGTTTTAGCTACATGGTGTGCTGAGATGGATACAAACGCTGAAGTGCATGGGCTGACATGTGGGGCCCACTTGTAAGTAGGCATGTCCAGAGCTAGCTGCTCCTTCCTTCCCCAACTTGTAAGTAAATGGTTTTGCAAAGTTGAGGGGGTTAAGCACCCGGTTTTATAGTTTGGGGGATGAAGTATTCTAGTTGCAAATAGGTTGGGGTGCTTATGTAGACTTCTTCCGTTTTAGTAATTACTTTTTGAGAACCTAGTCCAATTTAATTTTATCTGAATAATACAAAGTTATTAAATGGATGCTCCTTAAGTTTACATGGTATACATTACTTACTAGTTACTACAGAATCTACAAACCACAACAGTAACGTAAGAGTGCACTTCGAGAATCAATTAAGTGTAAAGCATGAAACTTACCTAGCAAGTGAACTACTATAATATTTGCAATTTGCACTGAAAGGGCAGGCACTGCAGTTCGGATTTATTTTTGTGCACATTACCTGCATCAATCAACCACAACCAGCATTGAAAACTATTCATAGCTAAAACATAAACATAACTTATTATCCACTTAAGAATATACACATACCTTTCCAAAAGTTATCATAAGACAGTGCAGTTCATACCTATTTTTTTTACAGATAGTAAGATGGATTTGCTAAGAGACTAAAAGTAATAGTGAAATGCCAATAATATTCAAAAGATGATGGACTTACAGTTTTTCCTTATCAATGGTGCACAACCGAGGCCATAAATACCTTTGAACATCGCGCATGATTGGGTAGCTTCATAATAGAAAAAAAATAAGCCGAAAATTGTTGTAATGGTATTCACAAATTCAGCTGAGACTAATCTTACGAGTTAATTAAATGGAACTCAGCACCATTTAATGGTTGAAGTTTGACCCATCCTAGCCTTGTGACTATGCGAGCTACATTGACATCAACCTGATATAAGCATAGAGTCAGCATTTGTGCTTGACAGTATTTTCTACAGTTCCAGAAAATATAACTTACTGGGAATGCTTTATGCCTCAGAGACAAAAGACGAATGCAGTCAGCACTTTTCTCTCCAATCCCATGTATACTGAGCAGAAAATTTCTAATTCAAGAAAAATAAAAATAATAAGTAAATTATTGAGATGGAATTTTATTATGTAAGTAGATTATATATAGTTGTGGACAAGTTTGATTTTCTTAGTACATAACCTGGTAGCAGTTCCCTGCTAAATGCCATGAGCCCATGACATTCCTCCAGTAGTACTTGCACAGTTTTAGACAACCAATTGCTAAGTTGTACTAGGTTCACTGCTACTGTTCCCCTAATAAAACTCTAGGTGGTAAAAGATATATGTAACAAAGCTGCTCAATTTTTCAACAGCACAAATGCAATAAAAAGGAATGTTTGTTTTATAGATATTTCCTTGCATTTCCAAAACAGTCAGAACGAAGAATTGAACAAAGTAATGAAGCAATACGCAGGGTATGTTCTATGAGCAAAACCATACTTGGCTTTTTCACGTGATATATATCTTAACCAATCCAGGTCAAAGCTTCCATCCTGAGCATTCTTTACATGCATGAGGAAAACCTGAAATGGAAAAATAATACCCATAGCACTTGCATCCAGTGAACAAAAAGGATAAGTATGACAACAGCACCAAGAATAAGAAACCCTATTAAGTGAAAGCTAATATTCAATCACACCATGGTCAAAACACACACATTTAGTCCGGTTGTGAAATGGAGGAATACATTTGACTATTGAATAAGGAGCCTAGTGTAGATGATACAGGATACCTCAGTCAATTTATTTAGATTCACAGAATATTGAACAGGTACTACTACCTCAATTCCAATTAATCATGTTGCACCAAAAAATCTCTAATTTGTGTTCCAACAGTTATGTTTTGTAACTGTATGCCAATTATAGATCCCATCAAATTTTGTAGTGAAGGCATAAAATTGCTCTACCAACACTTCAACAGCTTATCAGAGAGGCTAGAGTTTTCTTTCTTTTTTTAAGATTTCAATATCAGCTTCAGTGGGCATAGAGCCCTGAAAAATGGATGAAGCATGTTTTGTTGAAATAAATAATTTTAGCACATAAATGACTGTACGCTATTAGGAATTACAGTCAACTGCTTTCTCATAAAATATAGATGCGCACACGCGCACGCACATAAGAGCGTTTTGCCTCAATTGTAAAGAGGAAATGTCATTATTGCTTTTGCTGATAAGAAAATTAAAATCTGTTGCAACACAGCCGCGTAGGATGGTGGCTCTCTTCAGAAAGAACAGAACAAAAGACTAAACTTTATCTATCTGAGGCTTAGAAGTATCTCTAGTAACACAACAGGCATTTGATACACAAAGCTCATTCCAAATACACATGTAAATGAAACAAATCTTTCATCTCGAGATTTTCAGTCTACACAAATATCAGAAAAATTTTTAGAAACTTATTCCTGCAACAGAAATATTGCATATAAATTTAGAAATATAATTTGGCTACACACGTTTTGAATAGGACAACCAATGCTGTGTATGTAACTTTTTCAAAGATGGGTGCCTTCCTTTCTTGGGTGTAAGATATTTATAAATAAAGTCAAGACACAAAATATTGGAAAAACATATTAGACATAAGTAGATGGAAGTTTTGACTTGCAATGACATACCTGTATACGCAATGCCAAAATGTAATGCTGTCCCCTAACTTCAATGCATTTCGCGACCTCAGCAATCGGTGCGTGTAGTACCGATTCCCAATCTACAGCATCACTTGTTCCAGTTCGACTTCTGTCACTGTATCCTTTTCCATATGCTTCCTCCCGTAACTCTTTCCAGATAGATGATCGGACCGGTCGCAATGAAGCTATAAACTTTCTTAAGGTTCTTTCAGTGCATATT
Organism: Panicum hallii; assembly: GCF_002211085.1. Classification (NCBI taxonomy): domain Eukaryota; kingdom Viridiplantae; phylum Streptophyta; class Magnoliopsida; order Poales; family Poaceae; genus Panicum; species Panicum hallii. Next base: position 43,447,869 of record NC_038042.1, on the reverse strand, counting down.
GGATTTCCAGACTTATCCTTCACTAAGTTCATAAGGTCACTGTCCCAAGTAGAAATGCCTTTCTCTTTGAGATTAGCAATGAAACTCTCTATAAGTCTACTGTATTCTTCACCATAATGCCCTTTAATCTCTGTACCATGGCCATCTTCTTCTTCAGAATCAATGTATTCATAAAAATCTGAGCCGACTGAATCAAAAGTATCAGATGCTTCATTTTGGTTGAAGTTTTCATCAACATCATCTATTGACGGAGCTGTATTTGAACAATCTTCAGCTTTATGGCATCTCTTCCTTGAAGGAAACTTTGCTGCTAAGTTCATAAAAGCGTGGCTGTTTTTCATGAATAAGGTGTGAAAAATGTAGGAAAGTGAAAAAAGAAAATTAGTTCCAGAAGAAAACATATAAATAGGCTAAAATCATATTTATGGATCCTCTGCTATTTTCACCTTGATAAATTATCAGCAACATTTTGTGTAAGGAAAGTACCAACCACAGAATCAATTACGGATCCTCCCCATGGAGAGAATTTTCTGGGCCCTGATAAAAAGCAATTAAAGGGATTAGAACTCAATTCATACTCTTGTGTTCCATAGAGGCAGAAGATCCTATGGCTTGTTTTGATCCCGCATAACTAAATACAGCGGAAGAAAGACTATATTGTGACACTGTGGCATCACTGTTGTCACCCCGGCAGCACATATTTACTTCTCCATATGACCTCCCAATGCACATGTTTTTAGTACAGGCTTGCATGTTTGCACGGAAACAATGTACGCACACTCATTCTCAGTAATTTGATCACAGTTCAGAAGCTAAAATGCATTCGAAAAGGAATGCAGAATCTAAAAGAAGGGAAGGGAAATAGAGCAGTGGCATCTCAGTGAAGTATTTCAACAAATTAAGCTAATGTCTCACTGAAAGAATTTCTTTCTTGTTGAAGTCAACAAATATCAAGTTTCATTTCTTTTCACCAAATATGAGATTGACTAACTCTGAAATTCATTACGAGTCCACAAAGCATTCAAGGAATCATTTTCAGTTTCTTCCCTATTGAATCCAAAAGAAAAAACAAGATGGGATAGTAGCATTTCAGTGACTTTTGACAAAAAGGAGAAAAACTGAGCTCATGGAGTAACCTGTACTACTGCAAGATTTCCTAACCTTTTTAGACAGATCAGATTGGAAAGCATTTCTTTTGTGATTATCCCTTTTTTATTAAGTGTAATAAGATCATCTTTCTTGCATGTGCACACATGAAGGCATAAAAAGGGCCAGGATCATTACCCATTAGATCAAGCACTGCAGCAATGAATATATCCACTAATTTTTCAAACATGTGTCGTGTTTGATTCCAATAAGGTCCGCTGCCAATATCAAACCCTTCAAAACTCTCACTGTCACTCCCATCCCACTTTGCCAGAACATCACACACCCGCAGTGTCTCCTCAGTAAGGCCCAACACCTTATTCCACAATTTCTTCCCATGATTTCCATGGCATGCGATATCAAGTTGGCCTGAGCCCCAAAGTGGAACGAGTGCAGAGGATGATGCACCAGTTAGAGTCCCCTGGTAAGGCACCATCAGCTGCCACTTCCTCCCTCTCTTGCTCCTCGTGCGCCGAGTTGGTTGAACACTTAAACCATGACTCTTGGCAAGGCACTTCAAATTATCCACCAACTTGGCTCTGCTAAAACAGGTTTTACTTTGAGATGAATCCGAATCCAAATCCAACTTGCGTCTCGCGCTATTAGAGCTGCCAGCACCAACATGTTGGCTACTATCCTCCAGTGTTCGCTTCCGCTTATCCTTCTTCACTTTCCGGGGTGTGGCCGTCTTCGCGGTCATCTTCGGCTTCATCACTTTATCTTTCACCACCTTGAACCGGAGAACCCCCTTGGCCGACTTCTTCCACCGCCTCCTAGGTGTAGGCTCCACTTTCTCCGGAGTAGGGACAGAAGCCGCACCACCAGCATCACTGACACTGGCAACACCTTCTTCCTGCTGCTGCTCTTGCTGTGCGACCTTGCAGAAGGACTCGCCCATCAGTGGAGGCAAGGTGCCGGATTCCTGCGTGCTCACCGGAGCACATTCCACTTCGCCCAAATCCTCCGCTGCGGACTGAGACTGCTCCTGTACGGGCGACGGCGCCGAGGCCAACCCGTCGCTCTCCGCCTTCCCAGAGCCAGCAGCCGGTGCCGACGCTGCACCGGTGAACAGAGTAGTGCAGCACGAGCCATCCGCGCATGTCGTCCGGGACTGCTGATCCGGCTTGCGGACAATGTCGGGGGTCGCCGGCGAAATCCCCAACCGAGGCCCTGTTCCATAAAAGCAAGGAATATCCATCAGTTAGGCTTACAGCAACCATCAATGCACGCGCCAACAAAAGAAACGGTTTTTCCGAGTCCCAAATCAGAGCCCCCAGCATCACTGGAGAATAACAGATTGCTGCACAAGAACAGCACAGTGAACAATCCAAGTGAACCAACAACTGCGAGAACACAAAACCAACAGCATGTGAAAGAAGGAACATTTTTTTTCCCACTCGAGACACCCAGATTTCACTGGACAATGAGCCAATAGCGGGCTGCAGCAACAAGCGCAACAGGACGGGCAATGAGGAAGCGGGTACAACAGCGGATTGGGGGGGGGGGGGGGGAGCATAACCGAGCTCAGCGCACTCACCAAGATCTGCCTCCGCCTCCGCCACTGCCGCCATATGCATGGCTGCAGCGCCTCGGCAGCGCGGGGAGCAACCCCGGCCGCGGCCCCAGGGCACGGGAGACGAAGCCGATGAGAACGAGGAGCGGACTTGGGGCGGGGGGCTACTCCACCGTCCCCGCTCCGCTCCAGGCCTGGCGTTGATCCCGCACGGATGGCCGGACGGAGTAAAGAGGCCCCCTCTGTTTTTATTCTCTAACTGCTCCGTCCGTTGCGAGGAGATTGTAAAAGCAGGGGGCGACATGGAGGGGTGCTGCGGTTGCCGTTTGGGGACTCCCGGCGGAAGGGGACAAGTGGCGCTGCGTGCCGCTGACCGGTGGGGCCCTAGCGCGCGGGCGCACGGGTTTAGGTTGGGTTCAGAGCCATCTCCAGCAGGTTACTCCTCTATTGTATACATTTCTGTCTCCATTGCTAATAGCTTATTTTATATTTTTAGTAGTAATTGGTATAGCAGATTAATAGATAGATAGAGTGGAAGGAGCAATCCCCTAAATTTGAGAACGAAGGAGGTGTATTTTGGCGACCATCAAATAATTTTTAATATTGACGATGGAATTGGTAATACGTTGGAGCACCTTCCATTAGAAAGGAACAGTTTTTTATATTAGAGAGATATAAATAATCTACTGTACTGGTAAGTTGTAATGGGTTTGGGATGAGGCCGGGGCGGGCACGGGCTCCGCGGTCAGCACGCCGAGGTTTGGATAACCAACCGGGATTAGAGGCCGGTGGGTCCCACTCTGCGCTCCACCGTTTTGGTCTGACGGTGTCCGTCTTCCAGTTCTGAGATTCCCTGATTTTTTTTATATTTATTGCTGTCTCGAGCTGAAAGAACGACACTGTCTGATCTTGTTTGGAGGATTCCGTTCGCAGCGCATGCTCGGCTACGCAGAACCAAACGCAAACTTTCATGCAGCTCCTGTACGAATTACGATGTGAATCCTTGTGAAATCATCTCCTAAACAACTCAAACAAGGCCATGCAACTTCCATGCGGCGGCTCGGTGCCGTGACTTGGCTGGAGGTGGGTGCGACGCGGCTACGACAAACAGTCTAGCATCGCATTTCACTTGCTAACTAAACCGGTGCGGCGGCAGCGACGATGAGCCTCCTGCAGGGGGCTAGCTCATGCCACTCACCGGATGAGCCTACTGCAGGGAGCTAGCTCATGCAACTGACCGGATGAGCCTACTGCAGGGGGCTAGCTCATGCCGCTGACCCGTGGGCTCCAGCGACATTAGATCACACGTTGGTGCGAGAAGTTCCTCTACGGTACCGCTGACGGATATTTTTCGATAGACATACTCAAGATGCTTCAAGGTGCCAAACATCTACAGTTTTTTTATTTTAGGTGCAGCGATTTTTTTTATCGTGGTGGTTGTTGTTGTGTGGTCAAGTTCGCCACGTAGATATTGATGGATTGATTGTGTTTATGTGCTGTGATAATTATTTTTCTGTATTTCATCTTTTTTTATCAATACATTACACATAGATCGGCAGTTAACCTGTCGGGTTCTCTTTAAAAAGAAAAAGTTTGTGAAGATCTGAATCATAGAGTACCAAGGTCATTAAGAAATAGATAGAAATTTACTTCCTCCATTTTAAATTATTAGTTATTTTAATTTTTCTAAATTTATAAATTTTGTTATGCATCTAGATATAATTTAGAACGGAGAAAGTAGTTGACATGGCACACCCTGTAACTGTTGGAGATGGCGTGGACCTGACGTGGAATGCAAGAAACTTCACCACGGGATGCCTACTTTCTCGTGACGAGTCCTGATGCATGGGTTGGGCTTCCGACTAATGATGGTTGTTCTTACGAAGAAATTAGAATTAGTGATTAATTTGTGTAATTAATTAATCAATTAGTGATTAATAATATCATTAAGTTGCTTACTATTCACGAAAGAGCCAACTCGAAAGGGTGTGTCCCTTCAGCCCTTTGACCCCTCGGGCATGTATACAAACAGTGATCCCCCATCAAAGGAATACACGATTCATTCGCTCCATCTCTTCTCTCTTACTTTTACGTTCAACACGTTATTATGCACTTTGCTCTCTACTGACTACGAGTAAGAGGAACGAGGCCACAAGGCCTAAACTTCAATAAGAATGGACTCCGTTCATCTCCATTTCTTTACAACTCAAGGAGGATTCCTTATTTTTCCTCTCCAAGGCCGGCAATGGAACACTCGGCATCGTTTGTGCATACATCATGGCCGTGGTAATCGCTTCCCTGGTCACCATGTACGTCATCCCTTCGCTGCGATGACGACAGCCGGCATCGCCGACTTCGACCCACAGGTCGGACCTCCTTACAGCGGCCATCAGGCCACCATAACTCCATTCACCGCTGCCTCGGACTTCGTCGGGCACACCATGGCGATGCAGCTAAGCTCCACCATCGAACAATGGCTGCACGCCGGGGTGCACCGCCGTTCTTCAACAACGACGGCGCATCCTTGCCTGTATAGCTGCCCTTGGTGGCGGTGCCCACTCAGCCGCCATCAGCAACGCCAACCGCAGCGCCCTCGGCGCATGCTTCTCCTCCACCAAGGACGGCGCCCACGACGCCCGCTCCTCCACCCGCAGCGTCGCCCTCCACGACCGCTCCTCCACCCGTGACGGTCGCTTCTTCCCTGCCCTAGGCAGCGCCCACGTCTCCACCATCAGCGGTCGTCGCTCCTCTACCTTTGGCCACTACATCCTCGCCCGCCCACAGCGTCAGCCGCGTCGCGGCCACAGAATGTCGGCCAGGCGTGTGGCACGGCTCATGGAGCCAAACCACGCTGGGCTTCTCCACTGACCACGGGGAGGAGGGAAGACACGGCGATGGTGGCGCTAGAGTGGGCAGGCGGCGGCGGCGGCTCAAGGGGAAGGGGGCGATTTTAGGGCAAACCCTAACCGCTCCACCGCCTTTTATACGGGCCGCCGGCAGGCCAACCCATGCCGGGCGCCCGCAGGCTGACCCGAGCCAAGCCAGCTTGGGCCGAACCGAGCCGTAGCAGGCCTGCGCGCCCGTAGGCTGAGCCGAACCGCCAGCAAGCCACGCCAAGCCCCCCTCTCCCATGCAATCTTGCTATGAGGCCCCCAAAATTTTATCTATTTACATGTTTTAAACTATCAAGTTTTGCACGTTTATATTTGAGGCTCTAGATTGTTCTGTTTTAGTCCTCAGACTATTCTAGATTTGCATAAATATTGTAAATAGATACCTAGACCATCAGGTTTGAAAGTTAGCACCAATGTAATATGGAAACTATGATTACCGCAGTAATTGTATATTATGTGACCCGCAGTTCTCACATTGGTTTTGCAAATATTGTTTAGAACAATCTTTTCATGTGCTATTTATTTTATTTGTATCTTTACAAATATGGCACTTGATATATATTCTACATCATGTAGTAATATACAAAATCAAAACTAAGGTATATAAATATGAATTTTGGAAAAACATAAGGTATGGAGACCTAGGCATCGGCTGCAATAAATTCTTTAAGAATTTATTTGCCCTGAGACCATGCTTTTAGGCAGCAAGTTACTTGCCCATACTCAGAGGTCTACATATTATGATGATTACCTACAAAGTGTATATCCAAAATATTCTATACAATAAAATTTATATAAAATATAACTATCACGTTATTAATTCCCGCAGGAATACAAACAAAATAGTTAAACTATTCAATTCTATATACCTTAAATTATGTTGCAAGAATCATCTTGACTTCATTATTTTGCATAAATTTACACACCACATATTATTTAGTTTACCACAGTAAATTAATCCCACACATGATCTCTCATGTAGGAATATGGCTCATTGAAAGGTCCTTGTTTGGTTTTGGTAATTGAGTTACAACCTAGGTGGACTAATAAGTGATTACGTTGAGATACACTAGTGATTAGTCCACACAAAGATACTAGTGTGACCAACATGTGCCATGGTGGCGAAATGGCTAAGTGTTGATGCTATGCTCATACAGTGTGATGAAGGAACTCATTACATATAGAGAAGATCAAGACAAGTCTATGCGTCAATGGACCGGTTGCAAGTGTGAAGGGAAAGTTGGAGGCTTTGAAGCGACAAACCGCACGTGGCAGGGAAGTTTGAGCAAAGACTTGACACTGATTGTGACACTCAGGTAATTAGTATTGTCACACCCTAAATTTTAGTATGATGTTGTGTGCAAAATGTGGTGAAAGTATGTTTAAAAATTTAAATGCTAAGAAAAAGGGTTGGTTTTATATAATTATAATTTAATAAAGGTCCTTTAGTTTTAAATAGGTGAGAATGGGAAGTGGAATTCAAATACATAAAGGTTGTTTTGGCAAAAGTCAAAAAACTTGTGTTTAAATCGCAAATATAGGTGAAACTACACATAGGATGTATATGTAGTGCGGTTTTTAAATAGGATTTATATAAAGTTTAGAAACTTTGCTAAGTTTTATATTAATTACAAATCCTTAGCTTTCCTGCTAATGAACCTTAAAACAAATTTGTAGGTTTTGGAAAACCCTACACTTTTGCTTTTGGGCCCATCCTTATTTGAGCTCTAGTTTGAAAGATATTTAACTTTACAGTGGAGTCCTTGTGTTTTTGAGAAATTCCATTTCAGTCCCCCTTCATCTACCTCCCTCCCTCCTCCTCTGTTTCTCTGCAGCGCGCAGCCGCCGCTCTGGCCGGCCATGTGCGCCACCCCCGCCGCCTCAGCGCCGTCCTGCACCGGGCCACGTGCCCTTCCCTGCCTCGCCGCCACCTTCCCCGACCCCGCGCTGGCCGCCCCTGCCCTCTCCACGTCGCACCTGTCGCCTGCCCGAGCCGCGCTTCACCGCCGCTCGCCGTCGCTGCAACCCAGCGCCACCTCCTGCTTCCTGGCAACCCCACGTGTCGTTTCCCAGCCGGCCGCCGCCGCAGCTCTCCCCGCTGTCTTCTTCTCTGCGCGCCACACTACCCCCCCCCCCCCCGCCTCCGCCCGAACCACGCCGTGGCCGCCATGCACGCCGCCGACTGTCAGCTCTGGCTCCCGCATGACCACGTCTTAGTTTAGACTCCAAACACCTCTTGGAGCTCCTTGCGTGCCTGCTCTTGCATTTGCACACACTATTTTCGCTCAATTTCTCCTGCTCCGACCACCACACTTCACCGGACATCATCCGCGGCTTCGGCTCACCGTCGGCAGCCCCCACCGCCGCTCCCCATCCCCCATCCAAAGCACCAACAGCACCGCCGTGACCCACCACAGCTCACCGAGTGAACCAATCCCAGTTTCTTCCACCAGAACAGTCGGACCGCAGCGCCGACGAGCTCCTTACTCCGCCGCCGCTCGGCCTCCCGTCGACCCGCCTGTACAGGGCCTCTCCACCCCGACCAAGGGCACCAACAGCACCACATCATCTCCCTGAAGCGATCTCGCTCCTCCTTCACCGCCCTCTGCCACCCCAGCCCGCAGAACACCGTGCCGCCATCGCCGCTGGTAAGAACCCGAGCCACCCCACCGTCGAGCACCGCCCTCCGCCCTGTCCTCGACCAAATTAGGCACTGGGAAAGCATCCCCACATTCCCGTGATGCTCATGCACGCCCTAGTGGTCCGTGTTCACCGGCCCCTCGCCGGGACCATGAGCACCCCGTCACGGCCTCCGCCATCCATTGTCGCAGGCCATGCTCCGTCGCATGTCCTGGTGCACATCACCCACTCGTGAACACAGTAGCTCATGTAGATCATGTGGGACCAGTTCATCTCCGACCAAACCCTCGCCGTCGGCGAGAACACGCCGGCCAGACGCCACGGCCGTCGTCTTCCTCCGGCAAGGACCCAATTGTAATCTAGATTTATGTATTAGGGTTCCATATGCAAGAAACCAGGGGCCTCTCTGCGAAACTCCTTTATTATTTCATGTGTGCAAAACAGCTGACTTGTAAAATCCATAAGAATGTGTAGAAAAATCCAAAAATTGCCAAACTAGTTTTGTTGGAGACTAGAACTCAAGCTCTACAGCTTTTATTAATGAAGTTTGGTTTGAAACTAAATACTTTTGAATCTATTTTAAACCTAAGTAAAAGGGGTATTTTATGCATAACTCTTGCATACAAGCTTAGCTTCTTATGATTTTTGGTATGTAGCATCTTTAGGTCATGTTTGAGCTTGTGTAAAAGTTTCAAGCTTAGTACTATTTTGTAGTTTAAGTTCCTTTAAATTCTTGCAATTCAAATTCGAAATAGTTTGAACCTAATTAAGCATGTTTCTAGGACTTCTGTGTTTAGATATTTTTACCATAATCTAATATATTGATAATTAGTTCATAATTAAATTTTCAAGATTTTATAGTTCTAATTACCCAAGATTTAAATTTAAACTTGAGATTTGAATTCAAATTCTAATGCTTTAGTTTCTTTTTCCAGAAAATTATGAAAAATTCACCATAAGCTTATTTATTGAAAATAAACTTATCCACAAAAATTCAAGGTTAGAATCTTTATGATTTTCAAAATAAAAATCAAACTAGTCAAATTACTTCAAAGTAATTCCATTAAAATGACATAACCTAAGTATAGACAGTTGGAACCCCACCCCCTTGTTACATGAGTTTATGTGCATTAATTTATTAGATTGCAACTTTATCATGAGATAAAATCTTTAACTCAAGCACCATCTCACTTAAATCATTGCATCCCATGTAGAATCGACGACGCTCGACGATGGAGACTACGAGCTAGTCCTGGAACAAGACCAAGGGTTTTCTGAAGACCCGACAAACGTCGTCGAGAATCTAACTGAAGCTCCGAACCAAAGTTCAGAAATTCTTGACACTCCTGCCCCTAACCCCACTCAAGAAGGCAAGTCCCGATGCATACCCCAGTATTTTAATTTATTACAATTCTACTTATGTATTATATATATCTTGCATTATGTCGAGGAGTTGAAATGAAACCCTATATGCATGAATCCTAGGAATCCAATGTATTGTGCCCGAGTCCTTATCGCATAGATGCTCCGCTAATAGGACCGGTAGAAGTTGAGTGATTTCCTGTCACTCGCGCGATATAGGAGTTGAATGTTTACTATTCTGCAATCACTATAAGGATGATGGACAGGGTCATGTGCAATATCATGACTCGAAAAGGTTACCCCATCTGTGTTGATAAAAGTTGATAAGGTCGAAGTGTGTGGTAGTGGTGGCTAAGCGTTTGAAAGTACTAGCCACATGCCGCGAAATATGGTAAAGCGGTAAGCCTAGTAACCAATCGGCCCGAGGAGTGGACATACCTCCCACCACTCGTAATTTGGTTTTTCTCACGCACCGACATGCGGGAGTACGTTCCACACAGCGGATAGGAGTACGGTCATGTAGTCGCGCTACAGGCGTATGTCCTGCACAATTGTTGTGCATACGGTCCTACAGTCGCTTGTGGTGGCCCTGTTCCACGAGTCGGAATGAAAGGCAAACGGTTGCTTCGGAACGATCTTTGGATGTTCCAAGCGTGTGAGTTAGGTTTAGCCTTGCAAGGTTGAAATTTGATTCAGAATTGTCCGTCTCTCGCGGAAATTGAGATCGCTTATTCCTTCTGCCACATAGAGTAAGAAGTGTAACTATGGATGGAATAATCTTGATGAATGATAATCTCTACCTTACTTGTCTAGTGTAGGTGCTTACCTAGAATGGATATTCAAGGAGAATTGAAAGCTAAAAATTTGAAAGTAGATCATACTCTTTGTTGATTTTCAGCCGAAATTACACCTAGAACCTTTTCAAAGCCTTCATGAGTCTAGTTACCTGGCTAAGTATACCACGAAGCGGGTAAGTCTTGCTGAGTATTAGTATACTCAGTCTTGCTAGTAAATTTTTCAGGTATGACCTTTGAGAACCCCACGGATAGTTCTGCATGGCCAACTTCTGTTCCGTATGGCTGGTCCGTGGAGTGGGATCCGTCCCCGGCTGGCAGTGACCCTCCTGAGTGACACCAAGCTTTGGGCTGAGTACGGTGTCAACCTTCGCGACGTGTATAGTCGCATGTTCATTCTCCTTCCGCTGTAAACCTGGACAAGCTATTTAGCTTGTCGTTTTAAATGCTGTTTGTATAAATTTACATTAAGTTTGAAAAAGATTTGGAATAATATTTACGTTTCTGTATATTAAAGTTAATGAACTGTGCTGTGGTTGTAAACTCGCCTTCGCGCGAGGTAAACCTGCTTCAATCCTGTTGAACCGTGGTTGTATCGGGCGGAGACCCACAGACCATTGGGTTGTTCCATTTGAAGTGCGTTGAGTTAATATCGGCTGATATAGCAATGATTAGCGCACTTGAGCCGGAATAATTCAGACGGTTCTGCCACACTGATGGACCAAGGCAACGATAAAGTGCAAGTTAAGTTGAGATCGATGAGCCAATAAGGTCACATGATGATATGAAGTGGATCATATCATTCAAGGAAGATCAAGCCAAGTGTTGACTCATGATGATGATCAAAAGGCTTAATGGAGGTTGGTGCTTGTGTGGCATCAACATTTGAGAAGATGAAATGGAATGCGCAAGGCAAAGGTATGACTTGTAAAGCATTTAATTTCACCGGTCATAGGTTGTGTAGAGAAGTGCATGACCGGATTTAGGATAGATGGCCGTACTATCAAGAGGGGCAAACTTGTTTGCATATCGGTCATCTAGTGCCACTTGAGCGATCTAACTGTGCATACGTTGCTAGGATCGAGTGGCGTTGAAAGTTAAAAAATGATTTTAAAATGCTAACTAAGGTTTAAAGGTGTTGATCATGTGGTAGAACTGTCCAAATTAACCCAGCTCAAGTGCACTAACCATCATCCATAAAGATGAACCGGCTACCATGCACTTCAAATGGAGTAATCCAATAGTCTGTTGGGTAAATCCTGATGCGACCACTTAATATTTCGATCGAAACAAAGTGTACACATAACCCGCACGAAGGCAACTCCAGAGATTACAACATTCCGTAGCTTTTATCTTACAAGTCTGACATCAATTATTACAAGTCGAGTTCATCAAACGCGTACTTTAGAGTTCAAACATAGAAATTTTATTCAGAGTTTAACAACAGCGGAAATAAAACACGATCCTCTATCGTCGATTTGGATACCACGATGAAGCGCGTACGTGGCGTCACTCGGCAGAATCATTGTTGGCCGGGAACGGATCCCACTCCACTGACTAACCAGACGGAAAAGTACTCGGCCAAGCCACACCAGCTATCATATCTTAAAAAGACACACTTGAAAATATTGCCACAAGCAAGGCTGAGTATACTAATACTCAGCACGGTTACCCGACTAGTGGTATGTAAATACCGACTACTAAGCATGCATGGCTGGTTCTAGGGTTTCTTTTTGCGGAAAAGCAACAAAGAGTAAGTTCTTTATTTCATATTGTAGCTTTCAATATTCTAGTTCATTTAACTAGTCTAGGTGAGCATCTATCTCTAAGCAAATATGGTGGAAAATATTTAAGCATCCAACAAGTTTCATCATAGCCATAGTTCCTCTTGTTACTCTATGTGGCAGAAGTATTAAGCAGTCTCAATTACCGCGAGAAATGGACGATTCGAATCGAATTTTTTAACCTTGCAAGGCAAACCTAACACACACGCCTAGAGTACCGAAGGGTCCCCCAAGCAACTTTTCCCCTTTCTTTCCGGGTTGTGGATCAGGGTCACTCTCCTCGACTACAGAGCCACGCTCTACACTCGCATGTGTATACCCATCTGAACTTCATTCAAGTAGGGTGAAAGTAAAGTCCACTTGTCGGGCCAATCAAGTACTTAGCTTATCGAGTACTATATTTTCGACATGTGGCTAGTACATTCAAACGCTTAACCACCACTACCACACACTGCGGCCTTAACATTTTTCTCTACTCAGACGGGGCCTCAACCATGAGCATCGCACCACAGCCCCGCCTGTCGACCTTATAGTTGCAGTATGCGGTAAAACATTCAACTCCTATAATTTCGCTAGTGGCAAGAAACCACTCGACTTTTACCGTACCTATTAGCAGAGCAACTATTCAAACTTCCTGTTCTAGTATTCATTACATTGGTGCCTTGGATCATGCAGTTAGGGTTCCAATCAACTCCTATGAACTTAAATGCATAGGTAAAAAGAAACAGTAGTTGCATTAATTAAATACTAGGATCATGCACCGGGGCTTGCCTTCTTGAGCAAAACTAGTCGAGAATTCTTCCGAACGTTGGCTCAGGTCTTCAGCGACTTCTGTTAGATTAATCTAAGCTTCGCGCTGCTCACTCTCGGACTCGGGCACCAGATCATAGATCCCGTCGGCGAGAGTAGTCGATTCTATATGAATGCACATATATGAATGGTTTCACTGGTCCAAGATAAATAATTATTGCACTATAAAGTAGTCATTCCATACAACTTAAGTTAAGTAGTCGAATACTTCATTTTCTTTTCCCTAAGTAGTCGTTTATCGAGTACTTATCTGGATTAACTGACTTCATTAAGTGAGCGAGTGGTTTTGCATGTTGTAAACGGTCATTTCCCACAGGAAGCATGGGTTAAACAAAACTACTTATAGAGGCAGTTTTGGGGTTGATATTTTTATGCAGAGCTCGTGCAAAGCTACTTGTAGAGGTAGTTTTTGGGGTTTAGATTTTTATGCAGAGCTTGTTAATTAAGTATAAACTCACTGTAAAAGTTTTAGCTATTTTTATTTAGCAGGTTAATCATGAAAAACATATTTTAAACGGCTACTGCTAGGATCAAGATCTACTTTTATAGAACAATCCATGCAAGAACTGGTGCTCAACTTTTTACGGAACAGATTTACTTGCATGAGTAGTTTATTGTAAATTTTGCAGATTTTTCCTGTGCAAAAATGAGAGGTTAAAAATTCTAGTTCAACTAGATCTAGCATATAACAAAACTACTCGAAACAACTGGTTACGATTGGATTCAGAGCCTGAAATTTTTATGAAAGACTTTACTCTTAGCACTGAAACTACCATCCAAAACTCAAGAGCAGTTTTTTTCTGCAACTCTTGGACCAATTAAAAGATATTTAAATCTACAGCTAAAATTATATGGAAACAGTTCAAGATCCTTTTACAAAGTTGTAGATCTTAACTTAAGGAGTCCAGAACATCTTAGTTTGTGTTCTTAGGATTTTTCTATGGGTTATTTTGCATCTTCAAAGTTAATAGATTGGTTTTCAAAGTTCTAGTTTCAGGTTTACAAATGAGTCCCTGATATTTTATAAAAATCTTCTTGGAAAAATTGAAATCGAAGCAAATGGGTCCTTTGCACAGGAGAACGGCAACTGCCGGCCAAATTCCAGAAACTAGGGTTGCCGACGGTGGGAGAGGCAAGAGGGGAAACAAACCGCACCTGTTTGAGGCCTTGGGTGGGGAAGGGTGGACCGATGCGGCTTGTTGATGGTGGCATAGAGCCGACGGTTGGTGCGGGTGGTGGTGGCGGTGCTCCGGTTAGGAAGAGGGCGCGGGGTGTCGGTGTTTTTACCGTCAGCCTACCTAGGGATACCCTAAGGTAGGTGATTATTTGGTGAGGGATCGCCAGATCTGGAACTTGAAGGTGAACGCAAGGACACAAGACACAAATTTAGATAGGTTCGGGCCGCTAGAGTAGCGTAGTACCCTACATCCTGTTTTGGGGTGTTGTATATTGAGCCCTGCGCTTGGGTGTTGAGGTGCCTGTTGGCCGCTTTCTGCTGGTTCTCTGCTGGTTCTCTAGGTATCCCTGCCCTCCTGTATATATCCCAGGGGACGGGGTTCCTAATAGGATTACAAGGTAGGAGTCCTGGTAGGATTACAAGGTATGAGTCCTAATAGGATTACAGTGGAATCCTAGTAGGAATCAGACTTCTTTTTCCTCACGGGTAGCTTCCTTGTGGTACCTAGGGGATCTATCCCTGACAAGCCCCCGAACTCTTCATAGCCCGGTCTTTGGCTTCTTCTGAAACTCCGTCTTGAAGGTCTTCTTTGAGTACTTCCTTGGTTGCATCGAGGCTATGAGGTGCTCATGCCCCGAATAGCTTCAAGTCTTCTTTTGTATGGGGTGCGATGGAAAGTCGCACTCCATATGGAGTAGCCCCCGAGCCTTAGGTTGAATCGAAGAATCAAGCTGAGGGTCACATTAGTCTTGAATCTTCTTTTCTTATCCTTTGAGTACATTCGAAAAATAAGTAGTTGATGACATGTATCCTGCAGCCCCCGAGCCTTGAATCCAAAATCCTTAGGTTCGGAAAAAGGATCCAAGAATCGTGGATTGGTGTTACTCTGAAATCCTGAGAAAAACTCTTCGCCTTCTGCATAGTGAAATTGAGCCTCCCACTGGTTTATTTAACTGCGCGGTGACTTAGGGTTTCTTCTGCACTCTCAGTCTTCATATGAGTCATCTTCGAGTAGTTTTGTGGCGTCCAGCCCTCGAGCTTACGAGCCAGGAGAGCCGAAGGAGCCATGTCGAGTAGTGTGCATCGCCCAGCCCCTGAGCATGGTAACTAGCGGAACTGTGATGGCACGCCGTGCTGCCTGGAGGGTTGTTGCCGAAGCTTGATATGAAAAAAGACAATGCAAACATTATGTAGCGTAATGCAAAGATACCGAGTAGTACTCAGTAATAATGTGAAGACACCAAAATTTATTCGGTGTAAAAATTGCTGTGTCGAGCTCTTTTTTAGGCCATTTAAATCTCCCGAGTAGTATGCCTGCTACATTTAAGCACCTGGTCCTGTTTTAGCCATTGCTCATAGCGTGTATGAGATCTTTGTCTCGTGTACGTGTAAAGGCATTAGGCATGACAGAAGAGCCGAGGTTTCACGGATTAAGGCATGTGCTACCCAAGTAGATTAGCGACCGTTAAGAGGAGACAACAAGCAGAAAGTAGTCGTCATGCGACAGAGGATGCGCAGTGCGCAAAAGGTAGTCGACGAAGTGTAGCTCTAGAGGGTTTCAATGCCCATCGAGAGTCGTACATGGATAAGTAGTCGGTGAAGTGTAGCTCTGGAGGGTTTCATGCCCATCGAGAGATGTACACGGATAAGTAGTCGGCGAAGTGTACCTCTGGAGGGTTTCAATGCCCGTCGAGAGACGTACACAGATAGGTAGTCGATCATGGTGTAGCCCCCGAGGGTTTCATGCCCGTCGAGAGGCGTACCCAAAAAGGTAGCCGATCTTGTGAAGAACAAGTCGGAAAATGTATAAGTCACTTAGCTTGATTCATGGATGAATGTTGATGAAGCCGTGGAGCTCGTTGATGGAGCTGCGATGGTTTGTTGATGAAGCTCGACTAGTTTTCAAGTCCAGACGAGTAGTTGATGTAGTCGTCGGCGGGCCACTGATCGTCCTCGCGAAGTCGAAGTAGTCGAACTCGTCGCTGCTGCGCGCGGACATTGCGGCACAAGCTGAAGTTGAACCGGGTCGTCGAGGTCGGCGGCCGCGGTGCATCGATGTTGCAGCACGGGGTGAAGTCGAGCCGAGTAGTCGAGGTCGATGTAGCCGTTCGCTGAAGGATCCGATCTCGAACTCGATGAATCGATCCGCCGATGCATATGTACGAAGTAGCAATCCGCCACCTTGAGTGGATTGATGTTGATGAAAAGGTCCTTCAAATTTGCCAAACGATCGCGACGATCGGCCCCACGGTGGGCGCCAGCTGTCGGTGTTTTTACTGTCAGCCTACCTAGGGATACCCTAAGGTAGGTGATTATTTAGTGAGGGATTGCTGGATATGAAACTTGAAGGTAAATGCAAGGACACAAGACACAAATTTAGATAGGTTCGGGCCGCTAGAGTAGCGTAATACCCTACGTCCTGTTTTGGGGTGTTGTATATTGCGCCCTGCGCTTGGGTGTTGAGTTGCCTGTTGGCCGCTCTCTGTTGATTCTCTGCTGGTTCTCTAGGTATCACTGCCCTCCTTTATATATCCCAAGGGATGGGGTTCCTAGTAGAATTACAAGGTAGGAGTTCTAGTAGGAACAAGGTATGAGTCCTAATAGGATTACAGTAGAATCCTAGTAGGAATCAGACTTCTTTTTCCTCACGGGTAGCTTCCTTGTAGTACCCAGGGGATCTATCCCTGAAACAGGGATAGGCTGTTCAGATTCGGTGTGAGGTGGAGAAGGTGGTGGGAGGGTTGGTTTGGACAATGTGGGGGCGGAGTGGCGCGTCCACACGCGGGTGGTGTCTCGCCGGAGTTGGGGTTGGGGGCGGCGAGCTCAGGGGCCTCGGGTGGGGCTTTTATAGGCACGAGAGGAAGGATGGCAGCCTGGGCATGAGCCTCAGGGAAAGGCCCGACCAGGGGGCAAAACCGGGGGCATAGCTGCCTCGCTAGCGCCGGCGGGGCTCGCCATGGCGCCAGCAGCGCCCACGGCAGAAGGAAACCGCTGTGTGGAGGCTTCTTGAGAGGGAAGAGCAAGATTTTGTGGGCCCGCTGAAGATTTCGAGGTTGCTGGCAGGCCCACTTGGCCAGGCGGCCTTAGCTGCGCCTGGGTGCACCGGCCAGCTGGCCTGCCGGCGATGGGACAGGGCAGTGGGAGGAGAGAGGAGGGAGAAGATGATGGGACTTATGTGCAGGAAGCAAAAATAGCAGGGGCCTGGGTGAAAAAGGAGCTAAAACTTATTCTTCCTAAGGTCAACAAAAATATTTGAATACCAAACTTGTCCAACTTTTCAAGATATAAATTTTCTCTTTTATGACTATGTTCATTTGAGCAATGTATAAAAAGTTATTTTGAATTTCCGAAAACAGGTATTTAAATGACACGTCATTTTATGTGAATTTTTGCACTGTTAGCCCTTGAGTTCAATTAGACTTTTGTTGCTCATGTTATGACAGACGTGCCATTAAATTTTTAGAGTCCGCTGTGATCAACTTTGAAAGTTACAAGGGTTAATTTGCAAGAGTTCAAATGTTTATGCATATATACATATACACATATTCATTTGCTTGGAAAGGTAGGTTTGATAGGTTTTTTCATACTTCTCTTGCTCTTTCGTGACTAATTTTATGGGGTGGATCTTTGTTTAGTCTTTTAGACACCTAGAGTGGCACAAATCATCGCGTGGCAGATCATTTGGAGTTGGCATGCTTTGGAAAAAGGTTTTTCGTTGCGCTCCTAACTATAGGTTGGATCTTGGATTGGATTTCTGGTTGATCCATTTTGTTTTGGATCATTTGCTCATGTGGGATGTTTAGTCCTCTGAACAAGCTTTGCATAGAGTCTAAGAGCACCTACTTTGCTTACCAGGGTTAAAAGTTATGAGCGTTTTTCTACGGATCGGTTATGCTGAAAATGGAGCTGCGGACCGTCCGCTACCGGGCACATAAACTTGGTGTTTTTCTGTGTTGGTTGTCAAAATGTATGGCGGACGGTCTGCCAAGGGGAGCGGACGGTCTGCCACCTAACACCAATTGGTTCAGTGACCATGTTCGTGGTAGGACCGATCTAATCGGTCATGTCCCTGGTGTCCGAAATTGTTAAAGGGCGGACGATCTGGCCAAGGGGGTGGACGGTCCGCCAGCTATTCAAAAATTTGTCCAGAAACTTTGATGGTTCTGGTGGCACTGCAAGAATGAACGGCGGACGGTCCGCCCCAGGGTTGCGGATGGTCCGCCGGCTAACTTTTGAAACCAGACAAAACTTGGGAGGTTCTATGTACTCGGGGTCTTTGTACTGCGGACGGTCCGGGAGCTAAGGAGGACGGTCCGCTAGGGCTATAACGGTCAACTCTAATTAGTGCTAATCATATCCGCTAAGTGAGAGAGCGATTCTAGTGCGTTGCATTGATGGATTGCAAGAGATTGGCACTAGGTGATTGAGTTGCACGCTGGTGGTGCTTGTTACTCTTGGAGGTTGCCACCTCCTAGACGGCTTGGTGGTGGTGTCTTTGTTGAAGCATGCAAGAAGCTTGTGCATGGCTCCAAACAAGGCATTGTGAGGGGTACCGTGCTCACCCCGCCGGAGATGCGAAGAGCAACACTAGTAGAGCGAGGTGTGAAGAGCTCCAAGTGGTCCAGCCGAATCAAGTGCTAGAGCTCGGTGTGCACTCCACGTGGGAGAGTGTGACTTGCGTGTCGCCACTAGCAAGAGGATCGGCGGTAACCTTGGGCTTGCCTCAACAGGGATTAAGTGGTTGGCAAACCACCAAACCTTGGGATAAAAACTACCGTGTCAACTTGTTCTTCCCGTTGGTTGTAATTCCCTTCACTAGCTTGTATTTACTTGTTCATATACTTGTGCTAGTGAGTTGTAGTTGCTCTTGTGTAACTAGTTTACTTGTGTAGTAAAGTAGTTGCTCTCTCTTGTGCTAGTTAGCTTGTGTAGCTAAGTAGCCTTTCTTAGTTTGTGTAACTAAGTAGGTGTAAGCTCTCTAGTTTAGTTTGTGTAGCTTTGCTAGTTTAGTAAGCACTAGTTGTGCTTAGGCTTGGTGCGCTTTGCATACTAGTATGAGTAGGAGCTCCCAGGTTGTTTAGGTACTAGTTGCTAGGATTGTGTGATCTTGCAATGTAGAATTGTGTAGGTGAGCTCCACCTAGCTCGGCACCTTAGTTGCTCAATTAGGATCTTTTGTAAGGTGCTTGTGATAGATAGAGGGGTGTAGTCTTGGCTAGACCGATTAGTTTTATTCCGCATTCGTTTTGGTTAGCCGATGCTTTTAAGTTTTAGAGAGGACTATTCATTCCCCTTTAGTCCGCCATCTCGACCCTACAAGTATTATCAGAGCCGAGGTCTCTTATTTGTGGTCCTTACCGACCTGAGAGGATGGCGATTTATGGGCTAGATGTTGAGTGTCCACACATTTTTGATGGCACACACTTTGCACGATGGAAAAATTGGATGATGTGCAATTTTAAATTTATTTTCCCTCAAATGTGGTGGATCGTAGATGCAGGTTTTTCTCATGTGTTGGATGAAAACAATCTAACTCAAGCACAAGAGAAATGCATAGATCTCGAGAACCAAGCTACGAACATCCTTTACGAATCAATGAAGGATGAAATCCTTAGAGAGATCATGGATATGGAGACCGCCTATGAGATTTGGATTTATCTCAACAACAAATATGGGATGGTACCAAATGATGATGATAAGCCCAAGAAGGAGGCACATGAGGATGTTGAGCTCATCCACAACATGGTGGTTGTGGAGGATTGCTCCACTTCATGGTCAAGTGATAATGATGAACAATCTACTTCACATTCACTTGATAAGGTTGATGATGATGGCTCACGTGATGCAATTGATGATTCTACTCCAAGCACACTTGATGTTATTGATGATGGTTCATGCTTGGATGATATTGCTACTATAAGCCCATCCATACCACTACATTGCTTCATGTCACAAGGTGACATAAAGGTATCAAGTTGCAATGTAATTGATCATAGTTCATATGATGAGCTTGTTAGTAGACTTGCTGGCATGAACATAGCTTTAGAAAATGAGATGGCAAAAGCAATGAAATTGGAAAATGAAAACTCATTTCTAAAGAATGCATGTGAACAACAAAAGCATCTACTTTATGTTATTAGTTGTTCACATGTGGAGCTAAAATTGACTCATGAGGAACTTAGTGTTGCTCATAGTAACTTGGTACAAGACCACGTTTTTCTCACTAACAAGCTTTCTAATAAAGAAACTAAAACTAGTGAGAGCTCATCACATGGATTAGATGATCAATTGTGAAATGTTGCTAACCTTTGTGATGTAGGCAAGAAGCATGTATCCACCTCTTGTGATGAATTATTAGCTATGCCATGTTCTTCACATATAGATTCTTGTTCTTCTTCTATGTCTTGTGAGACTAATCTTTTGAAGGAGAGCATTAAGCTCAAAAAATGAAGTGAAGAATTTGAGCAACAAGTTAGAGAGGTGGTATGGATCAAAATTCATCCATAAGCACATGATCAAAAATCAAAGAAGCTATGGTGACATGTGTGGCATTGGCTTCAACAAGAGAAAAGTCAAAGGCAAGAGATGGGGCAAGAAAAGATATGAAAGAGAGATGCAGAAGCAAGAACAAGTGAAGCTATCTCACTTCATGTGCTACCAATGTCATGAGATGGGACATCTTGCAAACAGTTGCCTCAACAAAGAAAAGCTCAAGTTGAAGAATGAAGAAGAGAGGCTCAAATATGTCAAGTGCTTCAAGTACTGCAGTAGAAATCACCTCACCTTAATGTGCCGAACCAAGCAATTGGTGAAGCAACAAGAAGAACCTCAACCAAAGCCACAAGTTGAGCAAGAAAAGAAGCCCCAAGATCAAATTCAAGTCAACCATGAAAATGGTGGTGAGATGGGGAAGAAGAAAAAGAAGACAAGAAGAGGAGGAAAAAGAAGGCATCAAATGCGAAATCAAGATGTTAAGCAAGTGAGCAAGAATCAATATAAGAAGAAAGATTTGGCTCACATCAAGTGCTACAAGTGTGGAGATATGGCACACTTTTCCTCGAGGTGTCCTACAAGGCTTGAGAAAAAGGCTCAAGCAATTCTTGAGAGTCAAGGCAATGAGAAGCACAACATGAGCAAGGAAGAAAAGGCTCAATCAAAGAGAAAGTGTAACTCATGGATAATTCGTGTCCCCTAGGTAACAATTCTAAGCCCATTTCAATTGATGATAATATTGTGCTTAGAAAGGATGGTAATGGTACCTCATTGGTTGCTATTACAAAATATCCCGCTGTCCATACTAAGGCATTGCCTAAGTATGTTGCACCTAACTTGAGAGGACCCAACTTAGTTTGGGTACCATCAAAAAGCGGATGATTGATTGTAGGTACCATGGCATTGGAGACTTGATTCAATGGAATTCATATTGATCATTATATGTTGAGTCAAGCATTGAATCTTGTTGCTAATCTTATCCCAATGCCAAGTCAAATTAGTGAAGTTCAAGTGCTACAGCATACAAGTGCTATTTCAAGTTGTGGTGGTAAATCGGAATTCATGGAACATATATTGGCTTGCAAATATTTAAATTGGAAGCTTGCAAAATGGATGATCATGAGCTACTAAAGGTATAATCTATGTTGATCAAGTTTTTTAGAATGAATATGAGTTGATTGAATAGGATATATATGCACATATTGCTTGCTATAAGGTGATTGAATGGATTAGATGACTAGTAATCAAGTTTGAATTGATTTGAGTTGGATAAGTTCACAAGATAACTTTTAGTAAGTGGTTTTAATGGATTTATGTCATGTGAGAGTGTTCAAACAAGTTGATTTCAAGTTTGATTCAATTTGAACAATTATAGCTCATAGTATTGAAATCTGTCCTATATTGGAAATCTGAATGAGCTGTGATAAAGGCCAAGTTTGAGTGATCAAAACTATTTGGATTGGCTTGACGAATATTTTCCATGCTCTATACTTATATTACTAGTTGCTATACGAAATTCATGGTCATTGGATAAGTGAAACTCCCTTGGGATAAGGATCTTATCAACAAAAGTGCAGCAGTTTTCAGCATAGAGCAGTGGTGGATGATTTGATTGGCTGCAGTTCATATAATGCGAAACGAAGCTCAAATTATTACAGCTGCTAATCAAGTTAGTGAAGCACATCTCCACCAAATTTGGTGGTCATTGGATCTGCGCATTGAGAGTTATGAATTTTTCATTCAAAGGTACAGAATCTGCTAGGAAAGTGACAAACATTGGAATTATCAAGAGTCACTATGATTGAAAAGCCCTCAAGTTGAAAACATGATTATAAGTGGTTGAGGGACCTAAGTTTGGTTTTGAATTGATCTAAAAGAATGAAATGCAAAGGGTTAAAAAGGCCATTGATTGAGGAGTGTATTTGGCATACTTTTGTACTCCAAATGAAGATCAAGATCAAACCCAAGATAAAGATGATGTTTAAGCTCAAGAGATGTTTTGAGATGAAACAAGAAAAGGACTTAAACAAAGGAAGAAAGGAACTCAAACATGGAATCAAGATCATCATTTGGATTGAGTTCACCACGGATCAATCGAACAAGTGTGTTTTGATTGGGTATCATAGATGGTTCTTTGGAGATAAACCATCTTCGCCCATTTATGGGCTGCCTCCCTTTGTGGGATAACTAAGCACGTGGCTTGGAAGGCAAGTGGATAATGGACTCCAAAGGGACATCAAGTGGTATCTAGTTGAAGCTATCAAAAGGTTTGATCAATAGAGCATGCTACAACTCAAGGGAAAGCAAGCATTGGAAATATATTATGGAACCTGTATCAATTCATGGTTCTCCAACAATTGATATAAATAAGCAAACCGACCACAACAAGAAAGTGCACTTGATCATCATAAGTGGTATTCAAATAATATGGGTGAAGAATGGACTCTATTCATTATGATTGGTCTTCACCAAATTTTTAATGGACTTCACATTGCTATTGCGGAGCTTAATTGGAATCATATTGACTATCCTCTACTCCAACATAGCAAAGGTATCATTAAAATGTGCATAATAATTTAGGTGGTTTCCATAATCACTTTTCACAAGTGGTCTTAGTGATGGATAAGTAACATAAAATCAAAACCAAGTTAGCAATTTACACTTGTGTGAAGTGCTAGCTTGGAATGCGCTTAAACCATATCTTTGTAGAGTTGGCATCAATTACCAAAAAGGGGGAGATTGAAAGGTCCTTGTTTGGTTTTGGTAATTAAGTGACAACCCAGGTGGACTAATAAGTGATTATGTTGAGATACACATGTGATTAGGCCACATAAAAACACTAGTATGAGCAACATGTACCATGGTGGCGAAAAGGCTAAGTGTTGATGCTATGCGCATATAGTGTTATGGAGGAACTCATTGCATATGAGACATGACATGGAGTCTTGTGGCTAGATGGAGATGATCAAGATAAGGCTCTGCGTCGATGGACCGGTTGCAAGTGTGACGGGCAAGTTGGAGGCTTTGAAGCGACAAACCGCACGTGGCAGGGAAGCTTGAGCAAAGACTTGGCACCGATGGACCAAGGCAATGGTGAAGAGAAGTTAAGTTGAGATCAATGAACCAATAAGGTCACATGATGAGATGAAGTGGATCATATCAATCAAGGAAGATCAAGCCAAGTGTTGTGATAGGGACAAACCCGTGGGTGGCCCGATCTTCATGACAGTAGGTACGAACAAAGGATAATTGGAAGAAAATTGCCGGGATAACTAGCTTTATACCTGCCAAGGTTGGATGCGACCAAGCAACGGGGAGAGAGACACCGAAACCGTGACGATCTTGACTCGATCTCCGAACGATCGCAGAACCACAAACCGGGACTAATCCACACAAAAGACCCGAAAGTCTAGAGCATGAATTAGGGGATCTCAGAGAGATCTCTCACAAGCCCAAGAAGAAACTCGCAAGAACAATGGGGAGTAAATCACTCAGCTCTTGGCTGGAACACCATAGGGTGAATTTCTTAATTCATGATGGTCCCGATTGGCTTGGTTACACTGTTTATTTATACTAGGAACACCCCTCCTAGCTAAGTGTGAAATATCTGTATTTTCCCACAAAAATAAAGGAAGGTGAAAGGGGGGAAAACATGGATTCCCGAGAGCCTCGCGTGACCCTCCGCCTTCTAGACAGTTTTTACTAAAATGAGCATTACTCCTTAATGGGAAGTCGAAATGACGAGCCGTTTGTTGCAGGTGAAAGCAGACTTGATTATCTTTCCGTCCATATGCAGAACTCACGGTGAAAAATTGTCCAGATAGTGCGTGTGACTCGTGAAACATGGCTCTGATTCAGCTGCTAGTGTGATGGTTCAGCTTCTGTATAACGCATCCCGTCCTTTGTGTAACTTGTCTCCTTTGGTCCAGCAGTATCTCCCATATGTGTAAACCTTAGTAAGACATATGTAGAACATTTAGGTTGTATAAAATTCTCATTTGTACTGTAATCAATATTAGTAAGGAGAGAGTTCACCTCTTCCTGTAGTTTCTTTGCGCGACTCCGTGTAATGGCTCCTTGTATTGGTGTATCTTGTGTTTGACTTCGTTGAGCTGGCCCATGGTTCGGCACAGTGTCTGGGATATCCTCATCATCCTCCCCCTCTTGAAAAGGAGTCGTCCTCGACTCGTCAATTCCAGACAATGGAGAGAGATCAGCAACGTTGAAGGTTGTGCTTACACCATAGTTGCTTGGAAGATCAATCTCATATGCATTATCATTGACTCGACGGAGCACTTTGAAAGGACCATCTGCTTGTGGCTTTAGCTTAGACCTGCGTAATTCAGGAAACTATTCCTTGCGTAGATGGATCCAAACAAGTTATCCAGGCTCAAGTACAATCTTTTTGCGACCCTTGTTGGCTTGCTTCTCATATGTCTTGGTCATCTTCTCAATATTTGTTCTAGCTTGTTCATGAATCTTCTTAACAAGATCAGCACGCTTACTAGCATCAAGGTTGACATGCTCCTGCACAGGCAAAGGCAAGAGATCTATGGGAGCAGCGGGATTGAATCCATATACAATTTGAAAAGGAGAAAATTTTGTGGTCGAATGTACCGCCCTGTTGTATGCAAATTCAACATGAGGTAGACTTTCTTCCCACATCTTTATATTCTTCTTTAGTACAGCACGCAACAGCATGGACAATGTGCGGTTTACTACTTCAGTTTGGCCATCGGTCTGTGGGTGGCATGTTGTAGAAAAGAGTAATTGTGTGCCCAGCTTGCCCCACAATGTTTTCCAAAAGTAGCTCAAAAATTTTGTGTCACGATCAAAAACAATGGTTCGTGGTACACCATGTAGTCGTACAATTTCCCTAAAAAATAATTCAGCAATATGTGAAGCATCATCGCTCTTATAACAGGGAATAAAATGAGCCATTTTGCTAAAACGATCAACAACAACAAAAATTGAGTCCCTTCCCTTCTTAGTGCGAGGTAAACCAAGAACAAAATACATTGAAATATCCTCCCAAAGTACACTAGGAATAGGGAGAGGGGTATATAAACCATGAGGGTTCAAACGGGACTTAGCTTTGTGGCATGTTGTACATCGTTGAACGTATCTCTCAACATCACGTCTCATTTTTGGCCAAAAGAAATGGTTGACCAGTACTTGTTCCGTCTTTTTGGCACCAAAATGCCCCATAAGACCGCCGGAATGTGCTTCCTGCAAAAGCATAATACGAAGAGAGCTATCTGGAATACAAAGTTTGTTAGCCCGAAAAAGAAATCCATCATGGAAATGGAATTTCTCCCAACCCTTTCCAAGTGAACATTTGGAGTATGGTGCAGCAAAATATGAGTCATGAGCGTACAATTCTTTGATACTTTCCAAACCAAGAACTTTAGCATCAAGTTCAGCAAGTAACACATGTCGTCGTGACAAAGCATCAGCCACAACATTATCTTTAGCTTTCTTGTACTTGACAATATAAGGAAAAGATTCAATGAATTCACTCCATTTAGCATGTCTACGATTCAGTTTTGGTTGACCCTTAAGATGTTTCAATGATTCATGGTCCAAATGTATCACAAATTCTTTAGACAAAAGATAATGTTGCCATGTCTCCAAACATCTCACAAGAGCATATAGTTCTTTATCATAAATGGAATAATTTAGAGTTGGACCACTTAGCTTTTCGCTGAAGTAAGCAATTGGACGACCTTCTTGCATGAGCACTCCTCCAATCCCTACACCACATGCATCACATTCAATTTCAAATGTCTTACCAAAATCTGGAAGTGCAAGGAGTGGTGCTGATGTCAACTTCATTTTCAGCTCTTCAAATGCACATTTCTGTTTTTCACCCCAATGGAATGGCATATCTTTCTTTGTCAACTCATTGATGGGAGCTGCAATGGTGCTGAAATCTTTGACAAACCGCCGGTAGAAACCAGCAAGCCCAAGGAAGCTCCGGACTTGGCTTAAATTTTGAGGTGGTAACCACTCACGAATAGCTTTGATCTTTTCTTCATCCACCTCCACACCTTGTCCTGAAACAACAAAGCCAAGAAAAACTACCTTTTGGTGCAAAAGGTGCACTTCTCAATGTTAGCATACAATTTTTGTTCACGTAGGACAGCAAGCACGCATTTGATATGTTCAACATGTTCATCAAGAGACTTGCTTTAAATTAAGATGTCATCAAAATAAACAACAACAAACTTTCCAATGAAGGTTCTAAGAACATGATTCATCAATCTCATAAATGTGCTAGGTGCATTGGTTAAACCGAAGGGCATCACCAACCATTCATATAGCCCAAATTTTGTTTTAAAAGCTGTTTTCCACTCATCTCCGTCCTTCATACGAATTTGGTGATAGCCACTTCTTAAATCAATTTTAGTGAAAACAATAGCACCACTAAGTTCATCAAGCATATCATCTAATCTTGGAATGGGGTGCCTATACCTCACAGTGATGTTGTTAATTGCACAGCAATCCACACACATTCTCCAAGATCCATCTTTCTTAGGAACTAACAAAACTGGAACAACACAAGGTGAAAGACTTTCTTGCACATACCCTTTTTTGATCAATTCTTCCACTTGTCGCTGGATTTCCTTTGTCTCCTCCGGATTGGTGCGGTATGCAGCACGGTTTGGAAGTGACGCGCCAGGCACCAAGTCGATTTGATGCTCAATTCCTCTCTTGGGTGGCAGCCCGGGTGGTACCTCGTCTGGAAACACATCCTCAAATTCCTGTAACACATCAAAGACAACATTGGGCAAAGTAGTGGGTAAATTGTTAGTAGAAATAAGTGTGTCCTTGTACAGGAGTACAAAGAACATGGCATCGGGTTCACTCAGTTCTTTTATATCCCCTTTCCTAGCCATCATGACTAAACCCTCTTTTCCCAGTTTCTGGGTTCTTTGCAGCTGTGGGGTTTTATTTGGCTGTGGAAACTCTCCCTCACTATTTTTGTGGGTCATTCTCAAGTGGTTCTCGCTCTCTCGCTGCTTCTTTTTGAGATCATCATTCATTATTTCCTCCGGAGTCAAAGGAAACAAAGAGATGCGCTCCCCTTTGTACATAAAAATAACCTTGTTGGAACGTCCACAGATTTGAGCATCACGATCATACAACCAAGATCTTCCTAAAAGCAATTGGCATGCTTGCATTGGAACCACATCACAATCCACTTGATCATGGTACTTCCCAATGGAGAACTGCACGGTCACCATATTGCTTACACGCATAGCACCACAATCGCTAAGCCATTGCATTTTGTAAGGAGAGGGATGACGCCGCTGTTTTAATCTCAGTCTTTCAACCAATTCTTGACTTGCAATATTGTTGCAGCTGCCATTATCAACAATGATTCGACACAACTTGTCCTTGATCATACCTCGAGTGTGGAAAAGATTATGTCGCTGACTGTTGCCTTCTTTGCCAACATTTACACTAAGCACTCGACGAGAAACGAAGCACTTGTTATCATCAACATCAACTCGAATCTCGTTCTCATTATCACTTAATGCTTCATCAGGATACTCATCATATTCTGGATCACTTGCTGATTCCCACTCATTATTTTCATTGACAATCATTGTCCTTTGACTAGGACATTCAGCAGAAATATGTCCACGTCCTTGGCACTTGTGGCACTTAATATCTCGGCTGTGAGCAGTGGATGATGTTGCCCCTGTGCTTGCAGCTGGACGCTTGCTCTCAGAGCGTGGTGTTGGTGATGATGCTGAAGATGGTGCTGCCTTAGAATTAGGATTGGGTGAAGAATTTCTTGGTGCAGCACTCTGATAGCGAGCTCTAGAAAAAGATGTACTTGATTGTTGTTGACGCCATGGTAAGCTGATAATGATTTGTCACGCCTCTCTTGCTGAATTTTTCTTTCTGTGCGCATAGCTTGATCAACAAGTTCTTGCAAATTGTTGTATGGAAACATTTCAACAAATCCTGAAATTTCAGCATTAAGGCCATGCAAAAATCTTGCCATTTTTTATTCAGCATCCTCTCTAATTCCAGAACGAATCAAGAGCAATTCCATCTCCTTATAATAATCATCCACGGACTTGGTTCCTTGTCTCAGATTCTGCAATCTGTTGCGAAGATCACGCTGATAGTTTGATGGCCCAAAACGTCGTCGCATCACTTGCTTCATCTCAGCCCAATTATCAATATGAGCACGCCCCAACACAAGCTGGTTCTCTTGAATTTGATTCCACCAAGTGAGTGCATAGCCTGTAAATTCGACGGAAGCAAGGTTGACACGCCTCCGGTCAGAGAGATCATGCACCCTGAAAATTTGATCACATTGTTCTTCCCATTCAAAGTATGCATCAGGGTCTCCACGTCCCGTAAATTTGGGGACACTCAACTTGATTCGAGCAAGATTATCCTGATCATTTCTATTGTGACGACCGTGATGATATTCCACATTATGACCTGCACCACGACGGTGCTCATGGCGCTGCCCATATGGCCCATGTGCTGCAAAAGGATTTGCATTATCATCATAATCAGCATCAGAATTTTTAGGGATCTCATCGTCAAACTGCACATGGCGGCCACGACCGCGTCCTCGTCCACGCCGGTTGTCACGACCAGCATGCCTCCAACTACCACGACCACCACCAAAGTGGCCATAAAATTCATGTCCAACACTTGAGTTTTCATCACTAACTTCTGCATGAGGTGCGGCGTAATGATGGTGTTGCTGATCCCTACCGCCATTGTAGGAAGACGTTCATTGAACATCCTCTCCATGGCTGCCAATAATGAGTTTTCCATTTGACGAAGTTCAGCTCGTGCAACAGGAATTCCATCATCATCATGGCGATCACCATGTACACTTAAATTTGATCCTGCCATGTTAGAAATTGTGTAGTGGAAAAGATAAATTTGTGGGAAAAAAACAAAAACACAACCTCACCTCTTACTTACCAAAGCTCTTACGCGTTCTCAAGGATTGCGAGAGTGCTAATGTGGTAGTAACCCAGTTGTGATTAAGCGATCGAAAGGATTAAGAATCAAGATGTCCGGCTACCAAATATGGTGGAGTTATAGGTGGCTGAACAAGAAAGGCTTGTAGTACTGAAAATCAAGCGTCGTTGGTCACACACAAAAGATGTGTGAACGTTGTTGTCACAATCTGAAAATTTTAGCAATAATAGCAATAATGCAACCCTTTTCTATCTCACTTTTTCTTTCTTTTTGTAACTCTTTTTTTTTTGCACTCTCTTTCTGATCTTTCACTTTTTTTTCAGAACATCAACAAGGGTGCTGAAAAACTTAACACGGCATAAACAGATATGGTGACCAACAACAAAGCGACACAAACGACACAAGACCAGCAGTACTACACAAAGGTTTTGGGTTTTTTTTTGGCTATTTTGTGGACTATGGGTGCGGAACGAAGAACACAAAATGGTGAACAGGAAACAACGATAAAAGAATGGATGGTATGGGGGTGGAATCTACCGTGATAACCTGAAATCTGATACCAAATGATAGGGACAAACCCGTGGGTGGCCCGATCTTCACGACAGTAGGTATGAACAAAGGATAATTGGAAGAAAATTGCCGGGATAACTAGCTTTATACCTGCCAAGGTTGGATGCGACCAAGTGACGGGGAGAGAGACACGGAAACCGTGACGATCTCGACTCGATCTCCAAACGATCGCAGAACCACGAACCGGGACTAATCCACACAAAAGATTCGAAAGTCTAGAGCATGAATTAGGGGATCTCAGAGAGATCTCTCACAAGCCCAAGAAGAAACTCGCCAGAACAATGGGGAGTAAGTCACTCAGCTCTTGGCTGGAACACCATAGGGTGAATTTCTTAATTCATGATGGTCCCGATTGGCTTGGTTACACTGTTTATTTATACTAGGAACACCCCTCCTAGCTAAGTGTGAAATATCTGTATTTTCCCACGAAAATAAAGGAAGGTGAAAGGGGGGAAAACATGGATTCCCGAGAGCCTCGCGTGACCCTCCGCCTTCTAGACAGTTTTTACTAAAATGAGCATAACTCCTTAATGGGAAGTCAAAATGACGAGCCGTTTGTTGGAGGTGAAAGTAGACTTGATTATCTTTCCGTCCATATGCAGAACTCACGGTGAAAAATTGTCCAGCTAGTGCGTGTGACTCGTGAAACATGGCTCTGATTCAGCTGCTAGTGTGATGGTTCAGCTTCAGTATAACGCATCCCGTCCTTTGTGTAACTTGTCTCCTTTGGTCCAGCAGTATCTCCCATATGTGTAAACCTTAGTAAGACATATGTAGAACATTTAGGTTGTATAAAATTCTCATTTTTACTGTAATCAATATTAGTAAGGAGAGAGTTCACCTCTTCCTGTAGTTTCTTTGCGCGACTCCGTGTAATGGCTCCTTGTATTGGTGTATCTTGTGTTTGACTTTGTTGAGCTGGCCCATGGTTCGGCACAGTGTCTGGGATGTCCTCATCATGTTGGCTCATGATGATGATCAAAAGGCTTAATGGAGGTTGGTGCTTGTGTGGCATCAACATTTGAGAAGATGAAATGGAATGTGCAAGGCAAAGGTATGACTTGTAGGGCATTTCATTTCACCGGTCATAGGTTGTGTAGAGAAGTGCATGACCAGATTTAGGATAGATGGCCATACTATATCAAGAGGGGCAAACTTGTTTGCATATCGGTCATCTAGTGCCACTTGAGCGATCTAACTATGCATACGTTGCTAGGATCGAGTGTCTTTGAAAGTTAAATAAACTGATTTGAAAATGCTAACTAAGGCTTAAAGGTATTGATCATTCCGTGGGAGATCAATTGGAGTTGGCATGCTTTGGAAAAAGGATTTTTATTGTGCTCCTAACTATAGGTTGGATCTTGGATTGGATTTCTAGGTTGCTCCATTTTTTTCTGGATCCTTTGTTCATGTGGGATGTATAGTCCTCTGAACAAGCTTTCCATAGAGTCCAGGAGCACCTACTTTGGTTACCGGAGTTAAAAGTTATGAGCATTTTTCTGAGGATCGGTTATGCTGAAAATGGAGCTGCGGATCGGCTAACGTTCAAACAGGCACAAAAACTTGGTGTTTTCTGTGTTGGTTGTCAAAATGAACGGCGGACGGTCCACCACCTAACACCGATTGGTTCAGTGACAATGTTCGTGGTAGGACAAATCTAATAGGTCATGTCCCTGGTGTCTGAAATTGTTAAAGGGCGGATGATCCGGCCCAAGGGGGCGGACAGTCCTCCAGGTATCCAAAAGTTTGTCCAGAAACTTTAATGGTTTTGGTGGCACTGCAAGAATGAACGGTGGATGGTCTGCCCTAATGTTGCGGATGGTCCACCAGCTAACTTTTGAAACTAGACAGAACTTGGGAGGTTCTGTGTGCTCGGGGTCTTTGTACTGCAGACGGTTTGTGAGCTACGGTGGACGGTCCGCCAGGGCTATAATGGTCGACTATGACATGCATTAATTGTGTTTCTAGCTGTTGGGTTTGAATGGCGGACAGTCCAGTCTCTGTGAGGCGGACAGTCCGTGATAACTCTGTTTCGACGGGTTTGTGAAGGTAACAGCTAGTTTGAGGCCTCCTATAAATAGAGGTGGTGGCCGGCCATTTCGTGGGGTTGAGCACCTTGGGGACTTAGTATCCTTGTGTGAGAGTGCTTGGGAGGTCTCCAACTCACCTGTGATTAGTGCTAATCATATTCGCTAAGTGAGAGAGTGATTCTAGTGCGTTGCATTGAGAGATTTCAAGAGATTGACACTAGGTGATCGAGTTGCAACCCGGTGGTGCTTGTTACTCTTGGAGCTTGCCACCTTCTAGACGGCTTGGTGGTGGTGTCTCTATTGAAGCACGCAAGAAGCTTGTGCATGGATCCGAACAAGGCATTGTGAGGGGTATTTTGCTCACCTCGCGGGAGATGCGAAGAGCAAAAATAGTAGAGCGAGGTGTGAAGAGCTCCATGGGGTCCAGCCGAATCAAGTGCTAGAGCTTGGTGTGAGCATTCCACGAGAGAGAGAGTGACTTGCGGGTCACCAATAGCAAGAGGATTGGCGGCAACCTTGGGATTGCTGTGCCAGAACCATCCGAATTAATCCAGCTTAAGTGCGCTAACCATCGCCATAGAGGCAATCCGGACTAACACGCACTTAAAACGGAGTAAAACGATAGTCTGTCGGGCAGCATCCTGATGCAACCACTGGAATTTCGATCGAAAAAATGCATACATACAACCCACATGAAGGTGAGCCTAGAGATTACAACAATCCATAAATTTTACATCACAGAGTTCAACTGGAATTATTATTACAAATCAAGTTTGAAAATATTTATAAACAAGTACTTTCAGAGTTTAATAGTGCAGCGGAAAATAAACGATAGTTCTAACGACGATACAAGATATCATGATGAAGACCATACATGACATCATTCAGTGTTATCATCGTTGGCCGGGGACATATCCCATTCCACCGACCTACCAGGAGGAAGAGTACACGGCCAAGTCCAACTAGCAACTATGTCCTCACAGGTCTCACCTGAAACCAAAGCCACAAGCAAGGCTGAGTATACTAATACTCAGCAAGTCTTACCCGACTAGTGGTCTATACTTAGCCGACTCCTAGACATGCAAGGCTTTTGGCTGAGGGTTGTTTTTTGCCAAAAAGCATCTAAGAGTGAGTCCTTACTTTTAAGTTTTAGTATCAAGTTCTAGTTGATTAACCATTCTAGATAAGCAATTATCCATATCACGCATGGTGGAAAAATTAATTGAGCATCCAACAAAATTAATCATCATCACTGTTCCTCTTCTACTCTATGTGGTAAAAGGGTTAAGCAGTCTCAATGGCCACGAGAAACGGACGATTCGAATCAAATTTCTTAACC
This sequence comes from Panicum hallii, assembly GCF_002211085.1. Classification (NCBI taxonomy): domain Eukaryota; kingdom Viridiplantae; phylum Streptophyta; class Magnoliopsida; order Poales; family Poaceae; genus Panicum; species Panicum hallii. The sequence continues at coordinate 43,414,355 of NC_038042.1, read as the reverse complement.
TTGCAAGGGGAACCTAAACACACGTCATGTGGTTACTCACAAAGTCACACATGCAACTTTTTCCCTTTATTCCCCTTTCATGGAACAGGGCCACCATCCTCGAGTATAGAGGTACACGAATCACGGTACGACACCAGGCATGGTTGCTCTCGCACTCACCATGTGCCCATGAGAACATGTCAAGACGGTGGGAGGTATGTCCATGCACCGGTTCAATCACATACTTAAGCTTACCGATGACCATATTCTTGGCATGTGGTTAGTACGTTCTAAAACTTAACCACCACTACCACACACCGCGATCTTAGCACTTTTGCTAAATAGACGGAGCCTCAATCATCAACAAGAATATCATAACATAGCCCCATCTGTTGATCTTATGATTCCAACATAAGTAAAACAAGCAACTCCTATATCTCGCGAGTGACAGCAAATCACTCGACTTTTATCGGAGTCCTATTAGCATGGCAATCTAGCGACCGACACATGCTAGTGTTCATATCATAGGTACCTAGGATCATGCATCTAGCATAAGTTTAAATAAAAGTTGCATAAGTTTAAAAGTACGGGTTATACTCTGAGGCTTGCCTTCCTGAGCAAAGCTAGCTTTAGGCTTTTCCGAACTTTGGTTCGGGTCTTTGATGACTTTAGTTAGATTGATCCGAGCTTCGCGCAGCTCACCCTCGGGCTCCGGCACCGGCTCGTAGGTTCCGTTGGCGAGAGTCGTCGATTCTATATGAATGCATATGTATGAGTTGTTTTAATGGTACAATATAAATAACTATTTCAGTGCAAAGTTGTATTTCAACAAAATTCAAGTTAAGTTGTCAAGCACTTCATTTTCTTTTCCTTGGTCAGTTTTTTATCGAGTAGTGTCTCGATTAACTAACTTCATTAATTAAGTAAGTGAGTGGTTTTGTCATTTCATAAACGGCCATTTTCAAGAGTAAGCATGGATTAAAACAAAACAACTCGTAGAGATACTTTCTGATGTGATTTTTATGTAGAGCACTTTACTTAGGTACAAACTCACTCTAAAATTTCTAGCATTTTCATTCAGCAGTTTAATCATGAAAAATACATTAAACGACTACTTCTAGGATCATGATCCATTTATACAGAACAAACCAAGCAAAAACTGGTACTCGATATTTTACTGAGTACTCCTAAACTTATGGTGAGTCTACTGTAAATTTTTTAGGTTTTAGTGTGTGAGATACAGAGCATGGAAAATAAGTCACGATACATTTACATTTAATCAAGATTTATTTCTACAGACAGTTCCACAAAGTTTCTGTATCTCAAACTTTTTCAACATGATAATCTACTCAAAGGTAGTCTCTAGTTAAAATTTCTTATTTTTCTAAGCACCAGAACTAGTTACTCTGATTTAATGTAGTTTTTCTTAACTAAAAACATATGAGCAAGTTAAACAGAACTAAAAACTCCGAAATTTGTCCATAGCATTTATGCATCAAGATTACTCTAGTGTAAATGTTTTAACCCTAACATATCAGTAGAACAGCACGAACAAATAAATCTAGCAAAATAGCATATCAAACAAGATCCAGCAAAAACAACTCGTAGAGACTTGTTCTGGCCTTGAGATTCTTACACAAGTCTTAACAAGCAGAGACTAGTTTACATTCTAAAAATCATCCACAGTACTATCCTAGATCAAGAGATACATTTATGGGATATTTAGATTAATTTTAGATCAAGTTATAGTTTTGTAACTAGTCATCCTTAAGTGCAAAAGTTGTCGGAGTCATCAAGAAGGTCCCAAAAAATTTTAGTTTGCATTTTTCTAATTTTTCTATGATTTTAGATTGATTTTACACTTGACGGTCTCTTGAAAATAAAAATACTTGAGTTCTCACAGGTAGGTCACTGGATCTAGCAGAAAGAACCTCAAAAAGAACTTGGCGAAATCCCTGGGTGGGGCTGGGTGTTACCCGGCCAAAATCCAGTGAGGAAACTAGTCGGCGGCGAGGGGAAAGGGGTGGGGGAGCATGAGGAGGTCGAGGGAAACCTGTTGGTGTGCTCGGTTGGGGCTGGGGTAGCTGGAGTTGGGCTGCCAGCGGTGAGCAAGAGCTCCAGTGAGATGTCGGCAGTGGGCAGCGGTGGTCCGGCGAGTGAGGGCGGCATGGGGAAGTCGGGGAGGAGGAGCGAAAAGTGGGACTCGACGGTGAGATAGAGTGGCGGCGCTAATGGCGCAGTGGTGGTGGTACTCGGATGCGTGTGAGCAGAGGCTCAGTGCGGCCCTTTAATAGGTGCACAGGGTAGGGGAGGAGGGGCTGGGCGCAGCATAATGGTGGGAGGCGCGGTCGGGACATGGCCGCGGTAAGCACGCGGCGTCGCCGGCGCGTTGTGGCTCGGCCGTCTGGAATCGACGACCGTGTGGCCCGCGCGCATCGGGCATAGGTGGATTCGGGGTAGGGGAGAGCGATTTGGCCGCGGGTTGGTCGGGGCCTGTCGGGGTGCTATCGTTTGGTGGCTTGCGGACGGCAGGCATCACCGGCCATTTGACCGGCGGCCGCTGCCCCTCGATGGGACAGAACAGGGGACGGAGAGAGAAAAGGGTCAAGATTCAAATTAATTTTTTCTTAAAATTTCGAACAGAAACTTGAAAAACTTTGAATACGAAAGTTGTAGGGAATTTGAAAATCTATGACTTTTGTTTTGGATCAAAGTTCATTTGAGATTTAGTTCAAAAGTTATCTGAAATTCAAGACTACTAGGATTTGAATTCCTATTCATCTTGCTAAATTTTGTAAGGTACTAAAATATGAGTGTGTTTTTATGCTATATTTTTCATAAAAAGTGGAGCATGAAAAGGTTATAAACACAAAAGGAACAAATCTCACATACACACATACATACACATGCACATACACATTCATACACATGCATATGCACACACATAATTAGATGCATTGTTTTAATGATTCTGGGTTATTATGCATGATGCTATGTAGATTTTCTTGCTTAGTGTTTTAAACACCTAGGGTGTTACAGCCTTCCCCCCTTAAAAAGAATCTCGTCCTGAGATTTAGATAAGTACTCCTAGTGAGGAAAGTGAGTGTACCATTGGGTGAATTTAGAAAACCGTGGAAATTTTGATTTAGATAGCTTTCAGTTTTCCAAGTGGCTTCCTCTTCTGTATGATGACTCCATTGGATCTTGTACATGTTAACTACTTTCCTTCTAGTGATCCATTCCTTTCAATCAAGAACCTTGATAGGATATTCAATATAGGAGAGGTCCGGTTCTACCAATATTTCATTTTGTTCAACAATTTCGGTCAGCACTAGAATACACTTCTTGAGTTGAGAGACATGAAGGATATCATGGATGGCTTCAAGCAGACGGGGTAGTCGCACTCTATAGGCCGCAGTTCCGCAAATTTTGGTCATTTCATAAGGAGTTGGTGAAACCTTTGCACACCCTTGGTTGGTGAAACCTGAAGGTAGATATGATCACCAACTTCAAATTGCACAGGCTTTCTCCTTTTATCAAAATAGCTCTTTTGCCAAGACTGTGCAACTCTTAGATTTTCCTGTATTACTCTTACTTTTTCCTCTGCCTCGATTACCAAGTCTGGTATGAATATTTTATCTTCTCCGGCTTGGAACCAACTCAAAGGAGTTCGACACCTTCAACCATACAAGGCCTCAACCGGTGCCATTTTCAAACTTGCTTGATAGCTATTGTTGTATAAGAACTCTGCTAGAGGTAAGCATGTCTTTGAGTACTTGATTTACTCTCTCCGTTTGCCCATCCATTTGAGGATGGTAAGCTGAGCTTCGAATCAGTTTGGTGCCAAGAGAAGCTTGTGAGTGTTCCCAAAAACGTGCTATAAATTGAGCACCACGATCTAAAATAATCGTCTTGGGTACTCCATGTAAGAAAATGATGCGATTGAGGTAAATCTTAGGATATTTCTTGGTAGTGAAGGTAGTGTGTACCGGAATAAAATGAGCCATTTTCGTGAGTCCATCCATGATAACCCATATGGAATCGTGCTTTTGGGGGGTTTTGGGCAATCCAACAATGAAATCCATACTTATGTCTTCCCATTTCCATGATGGTATAGGCAAGGGTTGAAGTGTACCGGCTACTTTCAAGTGGCTAGCTTTAACCCTCTGACATGTGTCACATTCCGAGACATACTTGGCAATTTCCCTTTTCATTCTAGTCCACCAAAATTTTTTGCCTAAGATCTTGTTACATTTTGCTATTACCCGGGTGAATAGAGAACTTGGAAAGATGTGCCTCGTCAAGAATTTGTTTTTGGAGCTCATGATTCTTTGGAACCACTATTGCAGATTCAAACCATAGAACTCCATTCTTGTCTTGGCGAAAACATTTATATTTCTCCTCTCCTTGAGAGTTTTTGCTTGATGATTTGAACACCTTCATCATGTAATCGTGGAGGGTTGGTTCAATGGAAATGTGGTTTAGAGTGCCTTGGGGAATCATTTCCAAATTGAGTTTCCTCATCTCATGATATAACGTTCCATTATAGAATTCTGCGGACAAGCAACTGCAATGAGCCTTGCGGCTTAGCGCATATGCGACTACATTAGCCTTTGCTGGGTGATAGTGCACCTCAAGATCATAATCTTTGATCAATTCCAACCATCTTCTTTGTCTCATATTCAGATCAGCTTGTGAAACGAACCGGAATCCCAAATCGAGGAATCCGACTCCCTGTATCATTGTGATAGTCCCTGGATCAAGTGCTATCACATATAGAACTCATTCCAGGCATAATATCATAGTCATACTCCTCAAGGTCAAACATGGGTTTAATTATTACATAAATCCATAGGATTTGTAGTACGAAAATTTATTACAAGCCTCTCGGCTAGATCAATTCAAGCGGAAAACGTAGGCGGTAGCTAGGCCTCGGGCCGTCCTTCGTCTCCTGGAACCTCCTCCACAGGCAACTCGAGCATAGCACAGCTTGAGTCGTACCAACCATCACCGTTGGGGTCGAACTCCCGGATCAAATCCTGCATCATACCAAGCTATCCCCAAGGTATGGGATAGGTTCACATCACCATCCGAATGCAAGCTTTATTGTGGACTATACTAGGGGTACAACAAAGTTTTAAGGATAAAGCTGGAGTTTCCTATGCATGCAACAACATATGTATAAGTATACATATATCTTCTTCTATCCTCAACTCGGGACCTTTCGGCATTCCGGACTCCCGGTCAACGCACACCTTCCAAACCACCAAGTCGATGCGAAGACTCCCTCTCCTCGCATCTCAACTGCCCCCTTGCAGGAAGTCATTCTAGAGGGAGGTAGAATTCATGAGTAACACTAACTAATAAGAGCAACAGAAGAGTAGGGATGTCCATGACCGAGGACGCGGCTATACGCATAGATTTCACCCTGCAGGGGTTGTACACCTAGACCCACTCGAATCGACACCAGTTGGAGATCAGCCGACTAATAGACGAAACACCGGTCTACTAGAACAGGACTAGGAGCCACAGCACCATCCGGCTTTCCCGGGTCTTGGGCGCATCCTCTCACAAGAGGTTGCCCCGGGACTGTGAAGCCACCCATGCGTCTCGGGGAACATGAGGTCAGCACCTCCTTCCCCTGCACTGATACTCGATCCTCCTACCGGCTTGGTACCGCACTTGCTAGCCCCAGACCGGGCCCACCCTCATAATGGGTAAGTGGTGTGCACGCTCAACATATTCCCACAAGTCATAGTTACTCTCACTCGGTCCTTAACTGCCGAAACGGGCATCTGGTCCGCAATTGCACCCTTATGGGTGCCCCCAACACCTCAACCATACAACCAAGAAGTTGTACCCGCCACAGGTACTCTGTAGGGCATGCCAAGATACACACCTCAAGCCCTCGATCCATGATCGAGTTAAGTTCGCCCGCTCCCGGCTAAAAGCCCTAAACACCAACTCCTGAGTAGTGTATCTCCACTCACGCCAAGACTATCCATCCCTTCCCACACATACACATTCAAGTACGACAAGACATTTCATATAGTAAACAAGTGTGATAGGATTGCAAGGAGTACGGGTAAATAAGATAGGCTATGCAGGTTCATCTTGACAAAATTACACAAGTAGCGATAGCATATCTAACAAGCAATACCTAATAGGTATTCAGATCGTAGATGGGTGTGAACCTAGTGTCTCTTCAAAGTCCTCCTGGGCTTCCGGGTAGTCCTAGTTATCGGTCAACTCCTCGTGGTAGGGTCCTATTCGCAAATACGAGTAAGGGCAAGGATCAAAGTGCAAAAACACACAAAAATCTCCAAATAAGATCCAAATCACCACAAAACCTACTCTAATGGGTAGTTCATGATTTTAGAGCAATTATGGATCTGGTTTCATAATTTTCGGAGGTCCGGTCGATTTATTATGAATTTTCTAAGGAAAACCTATTTCTGAAATTAATAAAAGAATTTCGGCAAAGAAAATCACTCAACAATGACACGTGGCAGCACCAGAGCATGCCACGTGGCATGCTGACGTCAGCATGACGTCATTGGTGGGGTCAGTACCTGTTGACGTCAGTAGTGGGCCCTGCTGACGTCAGTAGTGGTCAACGGTCAACGGTTAAGGGGGTCAGTGGGTCCCACGAGTCAGCCTCACCCCGAGGCTGACAGGTGGGGCCCTCGGTCAAGCCAGGTAAAAGAAAAAGAAAAGGGCCCGGCTTGATTCTGGGCCAAAAGGGTGTTGGGCCCGCTCAAGGCCCAACTGGGCTCGGCTTGGCTCCATGGGTCAGCTCGGCCTGCGGCTCAGCAGGCCGGCTCGAGTTCTGGGCTGGCTAGGCGTGCAGGCCAACTTGGCCTAACAGGCCGGCACACGGCTCACTCCCTTCCCTCTCTCTCTCTCTCTCTCTATCTCTAACAACACGGCCGTGGCGGGGTCGTGGCGCGGCACGGCGAGGCCGGGGCGCGGTAGTGGTGCGGCCGTGGCTCGGCTTAGCGGTGGCGCGGCGAGACTGGGGGCACGGCTCAGCCTCACGGTGCAGGCGCGCACGCATGCGCACCGGTCCTGGCTTCCTAGGGCTGCGGCATTCCGTGCCGTGCACGGGGCACCGGCATTCCGGGCCCGCAACACGATGCGGCGGCGGAGGGCGACGGCGGCTGCGGGCTGCGACGAGCGGCACGACGGGTCCCTGCACAAAAGTGGCACGATGGCCGGATGGGGGAAAGGGGCCCTAGGGATCATCGGCGGCTCGTGGCTCACGCTGGCAGCAGAGGTGATAGGGGAGGCGGCGGTGATGCTCACCAGTGGGCTTGCTGGCTAGGTCCTTGACGCGGTGATGGGTCGATGCAGGCGGGTTGGGCTGTGGAGGGCGCGCGGCGGCGTTGATGTTGTCATCCGGGCGCCGGCCTGGTGGAGCTCCCCGACGGTGGCGGCCTCCTCCTCCTCGTGCGGCTCGGCGTCATTCACCTCCTTGCGCTGCTCCTGCTCCTCCTCTTCCTCCTTCTTCTCCTCTTCCTCTCCTTCTTCTCTGCTGGTGTGGCGACGGCAGAAGGGGAAAATTAGGGGCGGCTCGGGTTTTGGGAGTGGCTAGGGCTCTTATACGCGGCGCTAGGGTTTGGGGAGCGGCTGCGGCCGGGGGATCTCAGCGTCCGGGCCGGGACGCGTGGCGGCATCGCGGCGGTGCGGCGCAGCTCGGTGACCGACACGGGAGGCGCGACAGTTTCCCTCCCGTATCGCAGAGCGGGGACAAGCGGGGCGCGACGCAGGCCGGTGACATGAGCGAGCGGGGCCACGGCTGAAGGGAAAGGGGAAAAGGGGCGCGGCGGTTAGGCACCTTGTCGCGGGGTGGAGTGAGTGGGGCGAGCGGAGCCGGGGGCATTCCAGGGCGCGTGGCGAGAGGAGGAAGGGAAAGCTGACAAGCGGGCCCCACTTGTCAGCTACCCCGGGCGGAAGACGAAGGGACACGGTGACGAGCACGTCTGGCTGGGCCGGGCCGTGGCCTGTGGGCCGTGTTCCGCGGAGAGAAAAGGGAAAAGGAGAACGGGCTGGGCCGTGCACTCGCAGGAAAAAGAGGGAAGGACAGGTGGGCCGGTGGCCTGTAGGCCCAAGTAGTTAGTATTTGAATTTGAATTTGAATGGCCCATTCAAATTCAAATTCCACTCAATTGATTCAAATAATTTTGGAAGCAATTCAAGTAAAATCCACTCAACAAATTCAAATAAGATAATTTGGGGTTTAGGGTTTAGGTAATTCAAACATGATTCGTAATGTAAATTCAAAAGTCTCCAAAAGATCACACTATCATCTCAATGGTCACTAGTTTGAAAATGTCAAGTTGAATTTACTACGATTTTGAGTAGGAGGGGTCTTTTACTAATATTTGAAACTAGCTGAGGCACATACACGAAAAGTTTTTTAAAAATTCACAATTTTTGCACAGTAACTGTGACACCCTAGGTGTTAAATATAGCAAGCCAATAGAAAGAATGTTTTGTATGTTTTGAATGGTGTGAAATTTGAGTAAAGTTATGAAAATAAGGGTATTTATGTAATTTTATAAAAGTACAAGTCCTTTTATGCAAGTAGTTGAATTACAAAAGTAACTTTCAAAGTTACTAAGGGCTAAAGTGTAATAATGCAAGTAATCATGACAATGCAGGAAAACTTGCAATTAGGTCCAAAATTATAAGAAATTTACCTTAATAAGGACAAAACTTTATTAAGTTTGATTTGAGTGCAAAGTTGTAAAATAAAGCATTGTACTTTAGGTTTTTAAACTTGAAGCCTAAAGCAATGTTGTAGGGTTTGAAAAATTTTACAACTTCTATTTTGATCATTTTCTCATTAGGCTTTTGGATCAGTGGGAAATTTAACTTTACAGTGAGGTCCCTGGACTTCTCTGTTTTTGCAAACTAGTCCCTTGGACCTCCTCTCTTTTTCTTCCTCTGGCGCCTCTCCTCTGCTCCTCTGCTCCTCTACTGCTGCGCCGCCGCCCGCCATTTCCGGCCGCCCCTCGCCACCTCCTGCTGCGCTTCACCTCCATGCGTCGCCCCCAGCTCGAGCGCCGCCCTAGCCTCCCCTCCCAGGCCCTCTCTTGCACTTGCCACGCCCTTCTCCTCTCCTGCCCAAGCTCCCGCCGAACGACACCTCGCCGCGGCCATGGCAAATGCCGGTACCTCCTCCCTCCCCTCACTCCTTCTTGGTTGCCGTGAGCTTCTTCGGTTCAAGCCCTTCCTATTCCTCTCCTTTTCCCTTTGCCGCGCGCACCCCCAGCACCGAGCACCACCGCCGCCCCCTTCCTCCACTCCGGCGACCCCCTGTTCGCCGTGGGCCGCTGCCGTCCGCCTCCCATTGCCCACTACGACCCCCTGGAGACCTTCCCCTCACCTCACTGACACTCCCAGGTCACTCCTCGTGGCCGGATTTCCACCGGAACCACCTCGCCGTCGTTCCCCTCCTCTCCGGTGAGCTCCTGTCGCCGTCGAACCCCTCCCTCCGCTCCTTCTCCGTTCAATTAAACCGCACCAATAGCTTCCTCTCCTCCTGTTGCAGCTTCTGGATTGGAGCATTGCCCCACTTCCTCGCTAGAACCTTCTCGCCGATAAGCTCCTCTCCGCCGCCGCCTCGGCCGCCGTGGGAATCGCACCTCCGGTCATCCCCTCCCCTTCCCAAGACCCCAGAAGGTGCGCCTTGAGCTCCTGATGCTCGCTGACCACTCCTTCTCCACCCCCCGCCGCCCCTCTCGCCGGAATTTGGCCGGCAATGTTCCTGCCCTTCTTCCCCGACGAGCCAAGGGCCTGATTGAAAGGATTTGAAAAGTTCCAAGGGTGTCCCTGCAAGATTACAGAGCCCCCCCAAAATTCAAAAGCTGTGAACTTCAAAAATGTGTAGAAAATTGTAGAAAATTCAGAAAAATGTCAAACCAGTTGGGTTTGAATCCTTGTGTTAAATACTACAACTTTTGTATTGTGATAATGAGATAAATATGTGTGCTTTGTACTGCAATTTAATTAGTAGATAATGGGTTCTTTAATTAGATCTTTTGATCCATAGCAGTGCTGAGGCTCAAATTTGAAACATGAGATGTATGTGCCATAAGTAGAACTGTGTAAAATTTGGAAGCTCAGAACAGCCCTCTAGCTATAATGTTTAAATAACTTTGCTTGATGTTGATACAAGTTTCATAATTTAATTCCAGATGCACCTCTTCATGTTTATGGCTGAAAATTTTACCTTAGCTTTGTTTCAGCATGTGTAATCCAATATAAAAGTTTGAGAGTCAGAATCCTAGTTTAACTTGAGTTATGAATTTAAGTATAAATTTAAAGATAATTCATGAATAACAGTTCTGGTCCATGCAATATTATGAAAATATTTTTGAGTGTTTCTTTTGAGTAGTGTAACATGGTTACAACGTTGCAGCACAAAATCTTGTGTAAAACCTTAGATATAAATATAAATTAGCATAATAGTGCTATATTTGATTATTATGGCAGCACAATTTCTTTAAGGATAAAGTTTTGATAAATTTACAAGAGCTAGGTTTGAACCTAACCTTTGCTCAGTTAAATATGTAGCTCCAGTACTGTAGATCTTTGCTCTATAGAAATAGTTCAATTTCTAGATGCTATTTATTTAAAATCATTGTTCTGATTTATATACTGCATAAAATGTTCTGAAATTTTTAGGTAGATTGATTTCTGTTAGATCTACATATACTAATAATCTGAGTGCTATGTTCTATCTATAGAATAAGGTTTGCTTTTTATAAAACTTGATTATTAAGTTACCATAAAAACCAACCCTAGTTGCTTTTTGTAGTTCAACATGTTGCTTAGTGTAGTTAATTAAGTTAGTTTGTACTCGATAAATGACTGCCCAGTAGGAGAGTGGATGCTATGTTTGATGAATGCACTATGTCTTCGTTGGATTGCAACTTTATTGTCAAATAGAGTAAAAGTCTATGCATCTTCTAAACTGCATCGTTTACATCACAAGTAGACTCGACGCTTCTCGCCGATGGAGATTATCAAATTCTCCCTGAACCCGAAGTAGAAGTCTCGGAAGACACCAGGAACGTCGCCGAAGAATTAACTGAAGCCCCGAACCCGAGTTCGGAAGAATTTATTAACGTCCCTGACCCCAGCCTCTCCAGTGAAGGCAAGCCCCGGTCATAAACCCATTACATTATAACAATGCAGTTCATATATATATATATATCTATTTATGTCTACTTGTGCATTTAAGTTCATAGGAGTTATAATAAAACCCTAGTTGCACATTGTTAGGTACCTATGTATTGAATAGAACCTGATCTGACTAGTGCTATGCTAATAGGACCGGTAGAAGTTGAGTGATTTTCTGTCACTCGCGCGATATAGGAATTGGTTACTTACAATATTGCAATCACTATAAGGATAACGGACGGGGTTACGTGCAGTATCATGGAAAGGAATGATACCCCGTCTGTGTTGATGAATTTGGTTAAGACCGCAGTGTGTGGTAGTGGCAGTTAAGCATTTGAAAGTACTAGCCACATGCCGTGAAATATGGTAAGCGGTCAGCCTAGTAACCAATCGGACCGGGAAGTGGACTCGTCCCCCACCACTCGACTTTTAATTTATGTTTATACGCATTGACGTGTGGGAGTATATTCTGCAGAGCAGACGGAAATACGATCATACAATCGCGCTGTAGATGTATGTCCTGCACATTGGATGTGCGTATGGTCCTGCAGTCGCTTGTGGTGGCATTGTTCCACGACCCGAAATGAAAGGCAAACGGTTGCTTCGGAATGACCTGTCGGTGTTCCAAGCGTGTGAGTTAGGTTTACCTTGCAAGGGTTGAAATTCGATTCAGAATCATCCATTTCTCGTGGAGATTGAGACTACTTAATACTTCTGCCACATAGAGTAATAAGAGCAACTTAATGATGATGAAAGATGATGTTTGTTGAGAAAGTTCTACCATGTTTAAGTAGCTATAGTTGCTTACTTAGAATGGAGAATCAACTAGAACCTGAAAGCTAAAATTTGGAATTAAGGATCTACTCTTTGTTGCTTTTTAGCTGAAATTAAATGCAGAACCATTATAAGCCTTCATAAGTCTAGTTATATAGCTAAGTATACCATAAGACGGGTAAGCCTTGCTGAGTATTAGAGTACTCAGTCTTGCAATATGACTTTATTTCAGGTAATGTCTCTGAAGACCCTACTCTTACCATGCCATGGCCCTATGCTCTTCCTGATGGTTGGTCCGTGGAATGGGACCCGTCCCTGGCCAACACTGATCATACCGAGTGATGTCATGCCAGGGCTTAGCATGATGTCCGTACTAGCGACGTGTATAGTTGTCATATCTTAAATTCCGCTGTCGTGAACTTGAATCTTTAAACTGGTTTGTAATAATTTCTATCAGTTGGAACTTATGCTACTTTTGAAAACTCTTGTAATATAATGCCTGTGATGTAAAATATGATGGCGATTGTATCTCTGGACTCGCCTTCGTGCGAGGTACCTTGTTTGATCCTGCTTTCGGTGGCTTATCAGGACGTTAGCCGACAGGCCAAGGGGTTATACCGTTTGAAGTACGATTGGAGCCCTTGAGAGAGGACTTGCGTACTTGAGCCGGTGTAATTCAGGTTGGTTCTGCCACAGCTGGTATCAGAGCTAACAAATGTACCCTGGAGATATAATTAGCCTTAAAAATGTCTTTTAGTATGAAATTGAACCAACAAAGTATTTTGCAAAACTACGTTGGTTTCGTTAAGGATTGTGCTTAGTACGTAAAGCTGTAGGGTGATGTTTATTAAGGGAATTAGAGGTGGCTATAGTATATATATATATATAACTCTAACTACCAGCATTACTTTTCTATCTAAAACATAAATTCATGCACAACCCAACTTTACTTTCTGTAGCGACACCTTCGATGGTGAGGTAAGAAGGTAAGGATCCTCAGCTAACTGGGGAGTTAGCCTTCCCTCGGTGATGTGAACCGAACGCTGTTTCTCAAGCAGTGGCTTACTTGAGATGCTGCCAATATATCAACTTCGGTTGAGTATATTAGGAGTATATGGTTCGGCGCAGGGTATGGCGATCGCTGTTCATACCCCCGCATTTTAAGGGGTACCCCCGTGAATACGTTGTTTCGATAACGTATGTTAACGTCGTCTGTACGGCGGTAATTGTACAGATGCTGTTTCTATAGTGAACAGTAATGTTTGAGGATGCTTTCATGAGTGCTGGCATGAAAGGTTCATATATATTGTGGTTTTCTGCAGGTACGCTAACCACGGTTAAATAGGCTAAGACGAATAAGAAATTTTTGACTAGCTATTATAGGGAGAGACGAACATATTGTGCCACCGTAACTAATCACGTAAGTCCAAACATATTTGGTAATGATTTTGAGTTGTGAGGATGCGTAGCTTGTGCATGCATATCCCTTGATTTGATTGAATGAGTAGCATGGTTTGTTGTTTTAAGGATCTCTAGAGTGTTGTTAGTCACTAGTACAGCCTTGAAATGGTCATACCGACAGCCTTAGGGTGTAATGTTTCGGCCTTTATCGTTTTATCCTCAAGATCTATAACAGCCCTCCGATTTTCAGACTTCGCTATTATTAGAATAAGCTCTCTTGTTTCTTTTACCTTTTAAGTTTTTAGCAGAATAACTGCATTCCAGTCATTCCATAAGTCTAACTCATATTTTTCCGCAGTCTTCTCAAGGTGTATGGTTGAAAACTTGTAATCTCACCATTTGAATCCTTGTTTTAGATGGCAGAGCTTTCAAGATTCTTTTGGGATTCTGCAGGACACGCTCATACCAATGCCTTGCATTGGGAGGGTTTTCCTCGTCTTTTGTGGGAGTCCCTTCAGATGTTTGGCTATACCGAGCCTCCACCTTATGATGGAATAGAGTATGATGAAGAAGGTGTTCCTCGTTGCAGAGTGAAGATGACTATTTCTCCACATCCTACTTTATCTCTGTGGTAGCCCAATGAAGTTAATGTGGTCAGTCATCGCCTCGCTGATACTTTTGAAGCGGCAGCTATGGAAGCTATCCGCATCTTTTGTGATCTGCATCCTGAGGAAGTTGCAGGACATCCTATCGGCTTATTTCCTTCAATGGATTCTCGTGACCCAGAATGGACTTTTAGGGTGACATACTGTGATCACTTACTGGGAAATCTGGCCGAAGAGACTCTACGCACTGTGCAGTTAGATTTATGAATGCACAGTACCGCTACCAGACACTTCAGCAGCATGGTATATATCGATTGACCAGCATAGCCCAAGGATATCGTACTCAGATTGGCCGGCAGAAGCCACTGTCACTACCAAGGAAGAGATTATTACACAGCGGGATGAAACCATTCAGCATCGAGAGGATCAAATTGTAGAGAGCGATGCTCTTATTGTTCAGCGCGACACTGTCATCGATTTTCTCCAGGAGCAAGTTCATGAGCTCAACCTTAATCATGGCCAAGCTATTGATCATATCAACATGCTTCATGAGCAACCAGTGCATCCTGATGTTGATGAGTTTGAGAGTGAAGAAGAAGAAGAAGAACCTGAAGAAATTGAAGGAGTCTCCGAGATCGACTCTGAGCATGGAGATCCTACTCTTAGTCCCTATCATTCCTCTTCCGGCAGTCAGTCATCTGTGGGCAACCTCGATGACTTTTAGTTTCGTTTGGGTTGACGACATCCTAGGTGTATATAATGTAACATAGTGTGACATAGGAGTGAGTAGTTAGATGACCTACGAGCCACTTGTTGTATTATATGTGGCAAACCTGTGTACGGTTGGGTTTGTAGTAAGAAACAATGTGATGTAAGATGGAATAAGTTTCAGTTGGTAATGTAAATCTGAGTTGCTGTTTGGATGGTTGAGTTAACACTTTGTGAATTGGATTTATTACCCGGCATTGTTTCAGTATATGTTATTTTGGTACTGTATGATTTCTGAAAATGGAAGCAAGTATTGGTAGATGCTAATGGACAACTTCTATATTTCAGATGGTTGGCGCTCCGCGCAGAACTCCGGAGGGATTCAGACCAGACCAGGCTAGTGGTTCACAACAACCACCTCCGCCACCGCCAAATCTAGCAGAAGTAATGGCCTGTCAGACCGAACTCTTGGATATGCTAGTGCAGGCCCAGCAACATCAGTTCTATCCTCCTCAACGTGGACGTGAAGAACATCCATCGGCTGGTTATCAGGATTTCTTCAGTACGCAGCCTCCATTCTTCCATAAGATTGAAGAACCCCTTGATGCAGATGCATGGCTCCGTACCATCGAGTCCAAGTATGCATTACTCTCTGTCCCATGTTCCGAGGCAAACAAGACTCTCTTCGCAGCCCAACAGCTCCGTGGTACTACTCGTATTTGGTGGGACAACTACTATGCCATGCAACCGGATGGACATGTTGTCACCTGGGAAGAATTCAAGGCCGCCTTTAGGGCACACCATATCCCGGAAGGACTTATTGAGCGAAAGCTCAATGAATTTTTGGCACTTACCCAAGGAAACCGCACTGTACTTCAATATGCACAGGCTTTTAATCACCTGTGCCAATACGCGGGCTATCATGCTGACATGGACGCCAAGAAAAGAGATTGATTCCGTCGCGGACTGAACACCAAGCTAAAGGAACACCTAAACCTGGTTAGGGCTGACAACTTCAATGAATTGGTCAACATGGCCATTACCCAAGAAGATTGTATTTCAGCCCATCGTGTTGAGAAAAGGCAGAAAGTATCGTCTGGACCCTCGAAATCACAACCTTCAAGGTATCGGTTGATCCAGAACCCAGTTCCCCGAGCCCCACCTAGAAATGTTCCAGCAGGCAGGTGGGTAGCCAGGCCTCCTCAACAGCCCCAATTCAACAGGCCATCAGTGCCTCAACCTTTGCAACAGCAACGACCATTCGGTCTAAGACCAAACCCTCCACAGGTTAATCAGGGGAATAACATCAATCGATGTTTCAACTATGGTAGTCCGACGCATTTTGTTAAAGACTGCCCCCAACCAAGAAAAACGTTCCCCGGACAGGCCTCCAACTCCAACTCTAGGAACAAGGGCAAGAGGCAGGTTATGCAAGTCCATCAAGGAAAAGTGAATTTCACTACTCTATCGGAACTTCCGGAAGGTGCACCAGTGATGACGGGTACATTTACTCTACACCATCACCTTGCTATTATACTTTTTGATTCTGATGCAACCTATAGTTTTATCAGTACAAGATTTGGGACCAAAATAGGTTTGGATTTCTACCCCACTAATGGAACTTATATGATAACAACCCCTGGAGGTAGAATTGCATCAAATCAAATTTGCAGAGGTGTACCAATCCAGTTGGGTAGCACTCTAATAAGAATAGCCTTAATTTCATTAAACCTAGAAGGAATGGATATTCTCCTAGGTATGGATTGGATGACCAGACATCGGGTATCTCTAGATATTTTTTCTCGAATAGTTGAGATAGATTCCCCGGAATATGGACATACCAATCTTCATCTTCCACAGCAGAAATCTACCAACTCTTGTGTATATGCTATAGAAGGGATCAAGTTAGAGGACATTCCTGTTGTGTGTGAGCACCTAGATATTTTTCCGGATGAATTGCCCGGAATGCCTCCAGATAGATATGTTGAGTTTGTTATAGAGTTACAACCTGGCACAGCCCCCATTTCTAAGAGGCCCTATCGTATGCCACCCAATGAGTTGGCAGAGTTGAAACTTCAACTTCAGGAACTCCTTGATAAGGGTTATATTCGTCCAAGTGCTTCACCTTGGGGATGCCCTGCTCTGTTTGCTAACAAAAAGGATCATAGTCTTAGACTATGTGTTGATTATCGTCCCCTCAATGCGGTTACTATTAAGAATAAGTACCCTCTTCCCCGCATTGATATTCTGTTTGATCAGTTAGCCGGAGCCAAGATATTCTCCAAAATTGACCTTCGCTCTGGGTATTATCACATAAAGATTAGGCTAAGTGATATTCCAAAAATAGCTTTCTCCACCTGATATGGACTCTATGAATATCTGGTTATGTCCTTTGGTCTTACCAATGCACCGGCATATTTCATGTATCTTATGAACTCTGTCTTCATGCCGGAACTCGATAAATTCGTAGTGGTTTTTATCGATGATATCCTGATCAATTCTAAAAATCTTGAAGATCATGCTGGACATCTCCATATTGTTCTTTAGCGTTTGCGAGATCACCATCTGTATGCCAAATTCTCTAAATGTGAATTTTGGCTTGATACCGTCAAATTTTTGGGTCATACATTTCCAAGGATGGTATATTTGTTGATCCGAGTAAAGTACAGGAAGTGATGGATTGGAAGCCTCCTACTTCGGTCCATCAAATCCGCAGTTTTCTTGGTCTTGCTGGCTACTACCGTCGTTTCATTCCAGATTTCTCCCGGATAGCCAAGCCCATCACAGAACTATTGAAGAAAGGAGTTAAATTCTTCTGGAATGAGAAATGTGAAAAAGCTTTCCACACTTTAAGAGCATATCTTACCACTGCTCCAGTTTTGGCTCAGCCAGATACATCCAGACCTTTTGATGTCTATTGTGATGCATCAGGCATCGGACTTGGGTGTGTACTTATGCAGGATAACCGTGTGATTGCATATGCCTCTAGTGCACTTCGAACGCATGAGCAGAACTATCCTACTCATGATCTTGAGCTTGCAGCTGTTATACATGCACTTAAACTTTGGAGACACCATCTTATGGGTACCAAGTGCAATATTTATACGGATCATAAGAGTCTAAAGTACATCTTTACGCAAGCGGATTTGAATATGAGACAAAGATGTTGGCTAGAGCTTATAAAGGATTATGATCTTGAAGTACACTACCATCCAGACAAAGCCAATGTGGTTGCGGATGCACTTAGCCGCAAATCACATTGTCATTGCTTATCAGTAGAAGTTTTCAACAACACTCTCTGCTGGGAAATGAGAAAGCTCAATCTAGAGATCATACCTCAAGGCAGTCTGAATCATATAGCAGTTGAGCCTATACTCCAGGATAGTATCGTTATGGCACAACTACATGATAAGGGAGTCAAAATTATCAAGCAACAATTAGCCCAAGGAGAAGAAAAGTATAAATGTTTCCAAGAGGATCCTAAGGGAATTCTACGATTTAATGGACGTATGGTTGTACCCAAAAACCCTCAGCTTCGCAAACAGATAATGGATGAAGCACATTTTTCTAAGTTTGCTATGCACCCTGGCAGTACGAAGATGTACCAGGATTTGAAACGAAATTTTTGGTGGACCCGTATGAGAAGAGAAATAGCAAAGTATGTTTCTGAATGTGATATTTGCCAGAGAGTTAAGGCCAGTCACTTAAAGATTTCTGGTACGCTGCAACCTTTACCTATTTCTTCTTGGAAATGAGAAGATATCAGTATAGATTTTATCGTAGGTTTACCCAATACTTCCCAGAGGCATGATTCCAATTGGGTGATTGTGGATAGATTAACCAAGGCCGCTCATTTCATTCCAGTGCATACCACTTACAATGCTAAGAAGTATGCTGAAATATATCTAGACCAAATCGTTCTTCTCCATGGGATACCTAAAACGATCATCTCTGATCGTGGAGCACAGTTTGTTGCTCGTTTCTGGGAGCAACTTCAACAAACTCTTGGAACGAAGTTAATCCGAAGCTCCGCATATCATCCGCAGACAGATGGGCAAACAGAGAGGATAAACCAAATCCTAGAAGATATGCTTCGAGCCTGTGTAATCCAGTACGACAAACATTGGGACAAATGCTTAGTTTTGGCAGAATTTTCTTACAATAATAGTTATCAGTCGAGTCTTAAAATGGCTCCTTTTAAAGCATTATATGGTCGCCAATGCAGAACTCCTTTAAATTGGTCTCAGACTGGTGAACACGAAATCTTTGGTCCTGAACTTGTCACCGAGGCAGAAGAAAAGGTAAAGATCATTCGGAATAATTTAAAAGCAGCTCAATCAAGATAAAAGAGCTACGCAGACAAAAGGAGGAAGCCAATACAGTTTGAAGTAGGTGATTTTGTATACCTGCGAGTATCTCCTACTCGAGGTGTTCAACGACTTGGTATCAAAGGCAAACTCGCTCCTTGCTACGTTGGTCCTTTTGAAATCCTTGAAATTTGTGGACCCGTAGCCTATCGACTTCAACTTCCTCCTCAGTTAGCAGCCATTCATAACGTCTTCCATGTATCTCAGCTGAAGAAGTGTATCAGTATTTCTACTGAAATCATTGATACACAAACTATCAACATCGAACCCGATCTTTCGTATAAGGAGCATCCAATCAGAATCTTAGATACCAAGGAAAGAAGTACTAGAAGAGCAACAATCATGATGTTCAAGATCCAGTGGAATCATCATACTGAAGAAGAAGCTACCTGGGAAACCAAAGACTATCTTCAAAAGAATTTCCTAGACTTTCTCAAGATTTCTTAGGCACCTATCATCTTAGTATATCATTCCTGTAATCTCGGGACGAGATTCCTTTTAGGGAGGAAGGTTGTGACACCCTAGGTGTTAAATATAGCAAGCCAATAGGAAGAATGTTTTGTATGTTTTGAATGGTGTGAAATTTAAGTAAAGTTATGAAAATAAGGGTATTTATGTAATTTTACAAAAGTACAAGTCCTTTTATGCAAGTAGTTGAATTACAAAAGTAACTTTCAAAGTTACTATGGGCTAAAGTGTAATAATGCAAGTAATCATGACAATGCAGGAAAACTTGCAATTAGGTCCAAAATTATAAGAAATTTACCTTAATAAGGACAAAACTTTATTAAGTTTGATTTGAGTGAAAAGTTGTAAAATAAAGCATTGTACTTTAGGTTTTTGAACTTGAACCCTAAAGCAATGTTGTAGGGTTTGAAAAATTCTACAACTTCTATTTTGATCATTTTCCCATTAGGCTTTTGGATCAGTGGGAAATTTAAGTTTACAGTAAGGTCCCTAGACTTCTCTATTTTTGCACACCAGTCCCTCGAACCTCCGTCTCTCTTTCTTCTTCCTCTGGCGCCTCTCCTCTACTCCTCTGCTCCTCTACTGCTGCGCCGCCGCCCGCCGTTTCCGGCTGCCCCTCACCACCTCCTATTGCGCTTCACCTCCACGCGTCGCCCCCAGCTCGAGCGCTGCCCTAGCCTCCCCTCCCTGGCCCTCTCTCGCGCTTTCCACGCTCTTCTCCTCTCCTGCCCGAGCTCCCGCCGAACGACACCTCGCCGCGGCCATGGCAAATGCCGGTACCTCCTCCCTCCCTTCACCCCTTCTTGGTTGCCGTGAGCTTCTTCGGTTCAAGCCCTTCCCATTCCTCTCCTTTTCCCTTTGCCGCGCGCACCCCCAGCACCGAGCACCACCGCCGCCCCTTCCTCCACTCCGGCGACCCCCTGTTCGCCGTGGGCCGCTGCCGTCCGGCTCCCATTGCCCACTACGACCCCCTGGAGAGCTTCCCCTCACCTCACTGACACTCCCAGGCCACTCCTCGTGGGCGGATTTCCACCGGAACCACCTCGCCGTCGTTCCCCTCCTCTCCGGTGAGCCCCTGTCGCCATCGAACCCCTCCCTCCGCTCCTTCTCTGTTCAATTCAACCGCACCAATAGCTTCCTCTCCTCCTATTGTAGCTTCTGGATTGGAGCATTGCCCCACTTCCTCACCAGAATCTTCTCACCGATGAGCTCCTCTCCGCCGCCGCCTCGGCCGCCATGGGAACCCCACCTCCGGTCATCCCCTCCCCTTCCCAAGACCCCCAGAAGGTGCACCTTGAGCTCCTGATGCTCGCTGACCACTCCTTCTCCACCCCCCGCCGCCCCTCTCACCAGAATTTGGCCGGCAATGTTCCTGCCCTTCTTCCCCGACAAGCCAAGGGCCTAATTGAAAGGATTTGAAAAGTTCCAAGGGTGTCCCTGCAAGATTACAGAGCCCCCCCCCCCCCAATTCAAAAGCTGTGAACTTCAAAAATGTGTAGAAAATTGTACAAAATTCAGAAAAATGTCAAACCAGTTGGGTTTGAATCCTTGTGTTAAATAATACAACTTTTGTATTGTGATAATGAGATAAATATGTGTTCTTTGTACTGCAATTTAATTAGTAAATAATGGGTACTTTAATTAGATCTTTTGATCCATAGCAGTGCTGAGGCTCAAATTTGAAACATGAGATGTATGTGCCATAAGTAGAACTGTGTAAAATTTGGAAGCTCAGAACAGCCCTCTAGCTATAATGTTTAAATAACTTTGCTTGATGTTGATACATGTTTCATAATTTAATTCCAGATGCACCTCTTCATGTTTATGGCTGAAAATTTTACCTTAGCTTTATTTCAGCATTCGTAATCCAATATAAAAGTTTGAGAGTCAGAATCCTAGGTTAACTTGAGTTATGAATTTAAGTTTAAATTCAAAGATAATTCATGAATAACAGTTCTGGTCCATGCAATATTATGAAAATATTTTTGAGTGTTTCTTTTGAGTTGTGTAACATGGTTACAACGTTGCAGCACAAAATCTTGTGTAAAACCTTAGATATAAATATATTAGCATAATAGTGCTATATTTGATTATTATGGCAGCACAGTTTCTTTAAGGATAAAGTTTTGATAAATTTACAGGAGCTAGGTTTGAACCTAACCTTTGCTCAGTTAAATATTTAGCTCCAGTACTGTAGATCTTTGCTCTATAGAAATAGTTCAATTTCTAGATGCTATTTATTTAAAATCATTGTTCTGATTTATATACTGCATAAAATGTTCTGAAATTTTTAGGGTAGATTGATTTCTGTTAGATCTACATATACTAATAATCTGAGTGCTATGTTCTATCTATAGAATAAGGTTTGCTTTTTATAAAACATGATTATTAAGTTACCATAAAAACCAACCCTAGTTGCTTTTTGTAGTTCAACATGTTGCTTAGTGTAGTTAATTAAGTTAGTTTGTACTCGATAAATGACTGCCCAGTAGGAGAGTGGATGCTATGTTTGATGAATGCACTATGTCTTCGTTGGATTGCAACTTTATTGTCAAATAGAGTAAAAGTCTATGCATCTTCTAAACTGCATCGTTTACATCACAAGTAGACTCGACGCTTCTCGCCGACGGAGATTATCAAATTCTCCCTGAACCTGAAGTAGAAGTCTCGGAAGACACCAGGAACGTCGCCGAAGAATTAACTGAAGCCCCGAACCCAAGTTCGGAAGAATTTATTAACATCCCTGGCCCCAGCCTCTCCAGTGAAGGCAAGCCCCGGTCATAAATCCATTACATTATAACAATGCAGTTCATATATATATATATATATATATATATATATATATATATATTTATGTCTACTTGTGCATTTAAGTTCATATGAGTTATAATGAAACCCTAGTTGCACATTGTTAGGTACCTATTTATTGAATAGAACCTGATCCGACTAGTGCTATGCTAATAGGACCGGTAGAAGTCGAGTGGTTTCCTGTCACTTGCGCGATATAGGAATTGGTTACTTACAATACTGCAATCACTATAAGGATAATGGATGGGGTTACGTGCAGTATCATGGAAAGGAATGATACCCCGTCTGTGTTGATGAATTTGGTTAAGGCCGCAGTGTGTGGTAGTGCCAGTTAAGCGTTTGAAAGTACTAGCCACATGCCGTGAAATATGGTAAGCGGTAAGCCTAGTAGCCAATCGGCCCGGGCAGTGGACTCGTCACCCACCACTCGACTTTTAATTTATGTTTACACGCACCGACGTGTGGGAGTATGTTCTGCAGAGCAGACGGGAATACGATCATACAGTCGCGTTGTAGATGTATGTCCTGCACATTGGATGTGCGTATGGTCCTGCAGTCGCTTGTGGTGGCATTGTTCCACGACCTGGAATGAAAGACAAACGGTTGCTTCAGAACGACCTGTTGGTGTTCCAAGCGTTGAGTTAGGTTTACCTTGCAAGGGTTGAAATTCGATTCAGAATCGTCCGTTTCTCGTGGAGATTGAGACTGCTTAATACTTCTGCCACATAGAGTAATAAGAGCAACTTAATATTGATGAAAGACGATGTTTGTTGAGAAAGTTCTACCATGTTTGAGTAGCTATAGTTGCTTACTTAGAATGGAGAATCAACTAGAACCTGAAAGCTAAAATTTGGAATTAAGGATCTACTCTTTGTTGCTTTTCAGCTGAAATTAAATGCAGAACCATTATAAGACTTCATAATTTTAGTTACATGACTAAGTATACCATAAGACGGGTAAGCCTTGCTGAGTATTAGAGTACTCAGTCTTGCAATATGACTTTATTTCAGGTAATATCTCTGAAGACCCTACTCTTACCATGCCATGGCCCTATGCTCTTCCTGATGGTTGGTCCGTGGAATGGGACCCGTCCCCGGCCAACACTGATCATACCAAGTGATGTCATGCCAGGGCTTAGCATAGTTGTCATATCTTAAATTCCGCTGTCATGAACTTGAATCTTTAAACTGGTTTGTAATAATTTCTATCAGTTGGAACTTATGCTACTTTTGAAAACTCTTGTAATATAATGCCTGTGATGTAAAATATGATGGCGATTGTATCTCTGGACTCGCCTTCGTGCGAGGTACCTTGTTTGATCCTACTTTCGGTGGTTTATCAGGACGTTACCCGACAGGCCAAGGGGTTACACCATTTGAAGTACGATTGGAGCCCTTGAGAGAGGACTTACGTACTTGAGCCGGTGTAATTCAGGTTGGTTCTGCCACAGTAACATTCTGGGTATAAACCCGGGATGTTACGGCTTGGGTGAAGATATATTCGAGATTATTGTGATCAATGTAGATATTGCAATGAGTGCCCATAAGATAATGTCTCGAATTTTTTAAAGCATGAATGACAGCTGCTAGCTCGAGATTATGTGTTGGATAATTCTGTTCATGAGGTCGAAGAGCTCGTGAAGCGAAAGCAATGACTTAGTTATCTTGCATAAGCACACAACCAAGATCGGTGCCACATGCATCACAATAAGCATCAAATGGCTTGGTGTTATCGGGTTGAGCCAAGACTGGGGCTGTAGTCAGGTGTTCCCAAAGAGTTTGGAAAGCTTTTTCACATTTCTTGATCCACATAAACTTTGCTTCTTTCTTCAATAGTTCAGTTATAGGCTTAGCAATTCTAGAGAAGTCCGAAATAAAGTGGCGATAATAGCCAGCTAAACAAAGAAAACTACGAACGTGACATTCAGGTACTTAGGATTAAGACCCACTAGATTCTAGTATAAAGTGTGTATGTTTGATTTTATGTATGCGTACTAAAACTTTAATGCAAAGGCAAAAGGATCTTTTGGTAATTCTGGAAAATTTGGGTCCTTTGGTGCAAAATGGGTGAGAATGGGATGTAAAATCAAAAAATATGAAGGTTGTTTTGTAAAAAGTCAAGAACTTACTTTTAACCGCAAATAGAAGTGAAACTACCCAAAGGATGCAAGTGTAGTGTAGATTTTAAATAGGATTTCTTTAAAGTTTAAAACTTAGCTAAGTTTTATGTTAGTTTTAAATCCTTAACTCTTTTGAAGATGAACCTTAAAGAAACGTTGTAGATCTTGTTGAACTCTACACTTTTTCTTTTGGGCACATTTCCATTTGAGCTATGGTTTGAAAGCTAACTAGGCTCTATAGTGGAGTCCCTCTACTTTTGATAATTCACAGATTAGTCCTGTCTTCCACCTCCAGTCTCTCTCCTGCACTGTTTCTGCTCGCGCCCGTGACTCCACCGCCGCCGGCCATTTCTCGAGCTGCTTGCCGACCCCGCGCCGCCCTCCACCACACCACGTGACTTCTTGCTAGCCCGCCCACCGCCCGCGCAGCCCTTGCTGGCTCTCCCCCGCCCCGCCACGTCGAGCCGCCGGTGCTGAGGCCGCCACGTGGCCGAGGGTGCCCGACGGGGCATGGCGACGGTGCCTCAGTCTGTGGCCGGCCCTGCGCCTACTCTCTCCCTCTTTACCGCACTACGCCACCCAATAAAACCCCGACCGAAGCCTCTCTCGCTTCCCTTCCCTTTCTTCTTCCTCACAAGCGTCAAACTGAGCACCGAGCCGTCCGCCGGAATTCCTCGCCGCCCCGTCCTATTCCATCTCAATTCCAGCACCCTAAAGCTTCCTCACCACCCCTACTTGCCCCTCGACCCGCCCTAGCTAAGCTTTGTCCTCTCCTTGATCGGAATCGGGTGAATCCCGTGCCGCAATTGCCGCCGGTGAAACTCGAGCCACCCCCACGTCGATGACCCCCTTCCGCTCCACCTCCGGCCGAAGTAGGTACCGGAATAGCATCCCCAAGACTTCACGATGCTCGTGCACGCTTCACCTTTCCACATTCGCCGGCCCCTCGCCGGGAACACGGACGCGCCGCCACGGCCGCTGCCATTCCTCGCCGACGACCATGCTCCACCGCCTTTCCTTGCGCCCATCATCCACCAACGTGTACACCTCATCCCGTAGATCGTGTAGGACCCGTTTGCCCCTCGCTGAAACCTCGCCGCCGGCGAGAACACGCCGGTCAGACCGCCACAGCCATCGTCCTGACCTAGCAAGGGCCACATTGTAATCTAGGTTTTCATGTTAGGGTCCCATATGCAAAAACCCGAGGGCCTCTCTGCAAGTTTCTCTTTTAGTCTTGTTCGCAAAAGCTGTCAACTTGTAAAATTGATAGAAATTTGTAGAAACATCCAAAAATTGTCAAACCAATTTTGTTATACTCCTGAAGATTAGTTCTACAACTTTGATTAATAGAGTATGGTTTGAAACCCAATGCTTGTTAAGTTATTCTAAAGTTTAGCAAAAGGGTGTATTGTGTGTAACTTTTGCATATTAGCTTCTTTTTATGTGATTTTTGGGGTACAGTATGTTTAAAGCGTATGCAAGTTTGTGTAGAAATTTCACCTTAATCCCTGCACTCTATCTTGAACTAATTTGAACTTAGGCAAATCAAGCTTGAAATAATTTCAATTTATTCAAGCATGTTACTAAGCTTTTAATGCTTAGATCTTTTTACCATGAGATACTCTGCCATTAAGAAGTTCATAGTGAATTTTTCAAGAATTTATAGCACTGTTTTGCTTAAGATTTGAATTTAAAATTGACATTTGAACTAAATTCAAATGCTTTAGTGTTGTTCTCAGAAAATTATGAAAAATTCATCATAAGCTCATCCATTAGGAATAAGTTTACCCACAAAAATTCAGGACCCTAGCCTTTATGGATTTCAAAATAAAAATCAAACTTTTTAACTTAATTCAATTAAATCAATTAATTTGGTATTGAATTAAAGTACACATAATGAGTTTGAATTCAAATTTCCTATTTTATGAAGATGTATTTATCAATTGGTTGGATTGCAACTTTATCATGAAATAAAATACTTAACTCAAGAACCACCTAATTTAAATTATTGCATATCATGTAGAGTCAGCGACACTCGAGGACGGAGACTACGAGTTAGTCCCGGAAACCGAGCAAAGGATTTCTGAAGATCCTGCGAACGTCGTCAGGACTTTAACTGAAGCCCCGAACCGAAGTTCGGAAGACCTTGACATCCCTGCCCCCAGCCCCGCTCAAGAAGGCAAGCCCCGATGCATAACCCAATATTTTCAATTATTACACTTATACAATTTATTACTTCTTTATATATCTATGCATTACGTTTAGGAATTGAAAGGGAACCCTAGATGCATGAATCCTAGGAACCTATGTATTGAGCCTGAGTTCTTATCGGATAGATGCTTTGATAATAGGACCGGCAGAAGTCGAGTGATTTCCTGTCACTCGCGCGATATAGGAGTTGAATGTTTACTATTCTGCAATCACTTTAAGGATGATGGACGGGGTCATGTGCAGTATCATGACTTGAAAGGTTACCCCGTCTGTGTTGATAAAAGTTGATAAGGTCGCAGTGTGTGGTAGTGGTGGTTAAGCGTTTGAAAGTACTAGCCACATGCCGTGAAATATGGAAAGCGGTAAGCCTAGTAACCAAAATGCCCGAGGAGTGGACATACCTCCCACCACTCGTATTTTGGTTTTTCACACGCACCGACGTGCGGGAGTACGTTCCGCACAGTGAATAGGAGTACGGTCATATAGTCGCGCTACAGACGTACGTCCTGCACATTGGTGTGCGTATGGTCCTACAGTCGCTTGTGGTGGCCCTGATCGACGAGTCAGAATGAAAAGCAAACGGTTGCTTCAGAATGATCTTTGGATATTTCCAAGCATGTGAGTTAGATTTACCCTTGCAAGGTTTGAAAATTTGATTCAGAATCGTCCATTTCTCATGGAGATTGAGACTGCTTATTCCTTCTGCCACATAGAGTAAGAACAATAACTATTGTTGGAACAATCTTGATGTATGTTAATCTCTACCTTGCTTGTCTAGTATAGGTGCTTATCTAGAATGGTTAATGAAACTAGAATTGAAAGCTAAAACATGAAAGTTAGATCATACTATTTGTTGCTTTTCAGCAAAAGAAAACCAGAGCCTCTCAAATCCTTCATAGTCTAGTTATGGGCTAAGTATACCCGATTCCGGTTAAGTCCTGCTGAGTATTAGTATACTCAGTCTTGCTAGTCTATTTTTCAGGTATGACCTTTGAGAACCCCACGGATGGTCCAACATGGCCAATCTCTGTTCCGTTTGGCTGGTCCGTGGAGTGGGATCCGTCCCCGGCTGGTAGTGACCCTCCGGAATGACACCATGTTTCGGGCTGAACTCGGTGTCAACCTTCGCGACGTGTGTAGTCACGTGTTTATTTCTTCCCCTGTAACTCCAGACAAGCTTGCATAGCTTGTGGTTTTTAAACAATGTTTGTATAAGTATACTTAAGTTTGAAATGGTTTGTAATAATGTTTAATATTCTGTGAATTAAAAGTTGGTGAGCTATTGTGCGATTGTAAACTCGCCTTCGTGCCAGGTAAACCTGCTTCGATCCTGTTGAACCATGGTTGTATCGGGCGGAGACCCGACAGACCAATGGGTTGTTCCGTTTGAAGTGCGTTGAGTTAGTATCGGCTTTAAAGCGATGACTAGCGCACTTGAGCCGAAATAATTTAGGCGGTTCTGCCACAACGAATCTAATGGACGGAGGTGGGTGGTTTCCAATCCATCACCTCTTGTACTTTGCTAGGATCAACAGCTATGCCTTCGCTGGAAATAGTGTGGCCCAGAATTCACACTTGGAAAACTTAGCTTAGGGCTGATGGTCTCTAAGGCGCTGGAGAACAATGTGCAAGTGCTTAGCATGATATTCCTCATTCTTGGAATAAATAAGGATGTCATCAATAAAAACCACAACGAACTTGTCAAGTTCGGGCATGAATACGAATTCATGAGATACATGAAGTAGGCAGGAGCATTTGTGAGACCGAAAGACATGACCAGATACTCATACAGCCCGTATCATGTGGAAGATGCAGTCTTAGGGATATCACATGGATGAATCTTGATTTGATGATAGCTAGAGTGAAGATCAATTTTTTAGAAGACTCTAACTCCCTCTAATTGATCGAAGAGAACATCAATGCGGGCAAGTGGATATTTATTTTTGATTGTCACCGTATTGAGAGATCGGTAGTACACATATAGCTGCAAACTATCATCCTTCTTCTTCACAAATAGGGCTAGGCAACCCCAAGGTGATGCACTAGGATGAATGAAGCCTTTGTCTAGAAGTTCTTGAAGTTGTATTTTCAGTTCGGCCAATTCTTTGGGCGGCACTCTATAGGGTCTTTTTGAGATAGGTGCAATGCCTGGCTGCAGTTCAATAATGAACTCAATATCCCTATCTGGTGGCATTCCTCGCAAGTCACCGGAATTTCCTCTATCTTGGATTCGATCTTGATGAAGGCGCATGTATTTGTGCATTCTCGGAATGGCAAATAAAGAACTGAGTCTCCGTGGGTTGGGGAGTTGATTTCAATGGCCCTTGAAGAAATATCTAATGTCACCCCATGTCGAGTCATCCAGGCCATTCCTAAAATAATGTCCATGCCTTCAAGTGCCAAAAAATATATGGTTGGTTTTGATAGTTTTACTACCCAACTTGATCGGTACGTGCCTTATGATTTGGTTGGAAGCAATTTTACCACCCGGTGTTGATATCATGTATGACCCTTTTGTATGATGAATATCCAAGCCCACTTTTGCACCAAATTTTGCACTAATAAAACTATGGGATGCACCAGAATCAAATAATATAATTGCAGCCTTGTGGATAGAGAATGTACCCGACATCACTGGTGCACCTTCTGGATGACCAGCAAGTGTAGTGAAATTGATCCTTCCCTGCTGAAGTTGAATAGTCTATCTTTTTCTCTTGTTCTTATTATTCTGATTAGAACTTGCCCCTGATTTGGCTGCCTAGGTTGGGGGCATTCTCGTGCAAAGTGGCTAGGAATCCCACAATTAAAGCAACGACTTGTGTTGCTCGGACAAGCTGGCTGTTGAGCCATCGGCCTTGGGCCAGTCTGCTGAGGCATAGGGGGTCATGCAAAGCCCTGCTGTTGTGGGGGCCTGAAAACCCAACGCCCTTGTTGAGGGGTCTTCTTAGGAGCGTTAGAAGTAGCATTCTGCACCAAACGTTACCTCTGTGGCGGAGCACTAGAGGGTCTAGCTGGTGCCTTCCTCTTTTTTTCGGCTCGATGATTCATGATGCAATCTTCTTGAGGGATGGCCAAGTTAACCAGCTCATTATAAGTGTCTACCTTGATAGGGTTCAAGCGGTCCTTGTGCTTGGTACTAAGGCCTCTGCGGAAGTGATCACGCTTCTTAGCATCAGTGTTAGCGTGATAGCTCGCATAGTGACAAAAATTATTAAAGGCCTGGGCATACTGGAGTACGGTGCGGGTACCCTGAGTAAGAGCTAGAAATTCATTCAACTTCCTCTCCATAAGCCCTTCTGGAATATGGTGGGCTTTGAATGCATTCTTGAATTCTTCCCAAGTGACAACATGATAAGCCGGGAGCATAGTAAAGTAATTGTCCCACCACAGACGTGCGGTACCGCGAAGTTGCTGTGTGGCAAAATGAGCCTTATTTGCAGCGGAACATGACACCACAAGTAGAGAAAACTTGGACTCGATTGTGCGAATCCAAGCGTCCGCATCCAAGGGCTCCTCCGTGTTGTGAAACAGAGGGGGCTGAGTGCCCAAGAAGTCCAGGTAGCCAGCAGCCAGAGGTTGGTGGGCATTGTGCCCACACCACTGCTACTGGAATTGCTGAAACGCTTATTGCCCTTGAACAAGCTGGCGGAGCAACTCGATCTGGGCGGCCATTACTTCAGCCATATTGGGCGGTGGTGGCGACTGTTGTGGTTGTCCGCTAAAACTAGCACCAAAATCCCTCGGGGTGTTGCAGGTCCCTTGAATCATCTGCAATGTGCAAATTTTTCGTTAATTCGGGAATCCCCAACACCTCCAAGGCTGAGTGTCATAAGTGCGGAAGATATAGAACTCAAGGACTCGTAGATAAACTGTGAACAGAATACTGCTGGTTGCAAAAAAATTTATAACTCCCAGTCTGCTCATACAAACCCTTATAAATTCTGGCAGTTACTAGAAAATTTAGTGGTCTACAACTTTGGTATTCAACTACACCTCCGACTACTACATCTCCGACTATTTCGACTACATTTTCAACTACTATGACTACATCCCCGACTGCTTCAACTAACCTCCAACTACCACGACTACATCTCGACTACTTCAATTATACCTCCAACTGCTTTCACTACATCTCTGACTACTACAACTACATCTCCGACTGCTACGTCTTCATCATCGACTACTTCGACTACATCTGCAACTGCTTCAACTACATTTCTGACCACTATGATTGTATCTCCCACTGCCTCAACTATACCTCTGACTACTACGACTACATCTACGACGACACTGCATCTTTGACTATATCGACTGCATCTCCGACTACTTCAACTACATCTCTCACTACTACAACTATATCTCCGATTGCTCCAACTATACCTCCGACTACTACAACTATATATCTGATTGCTTCAACTATACCTCCGACTACTACGACTACATCTCCAACTGCACCGCATCTTTGACTACATCGACTGCATCTCCAACTGCTTAAACTACATCTCTGACTACTATAGCTATATCTCCGACTACTTCAACTATACCTCCGACTATTAGGACTACATCTTCGACTACAGTGCATCTTTGACTACTTCGACTGCATCTCCGACTGCTTCAACTACATCTCTGACTACTAGACTACATCTCCGACTACTTAGACAGCATCTCCAACTACTATGACTATATCTTCGACACTTTGACTACATTTCCGACTGCTTTAAGTACAACTCCAACTACTACGACTACCTCTTCGATCACTTCGACTACATCTGCGACTACTTCTCTATTTTTGACAGTTTTTCAGTGGACCGAGAGCTAGTATTTTGATCACCAGAGAAAATCTACTTAGCCAAAAACTTCCAAATTTGAAAAGTAGCTTATTGGGTAAGTTTTCAACAAATTTGATGTTGAACACTTCTGCAGAAAACTTCACTAAGAAGGTCTAAGAATTTATTTGTAACAAGAGTGCTGAAAACAGGCAGAAAACTGAGGTGTGAAAGTTCCTAGTGTTGCCCACTAAGTACTAGTCCAAAAATTCTCAAAATTCAGCAGAAGAAAGGGGC
Source organism: Panicum hallii (assembly GCF_002211085.1). Lineage (NCBI taxonomy): Eukaryota > Viridiplantae > Streptophyta > Magnoliopsida > Poales > Poaceae > Panicum > Panicum hallii. The sequence continues at coordinate 43,382,662 of NC_038042.1, read as the reverse complement.
CAAAATTTGAAGCAACTTTCTTGTTGAGCTTTTCTTTAGATAAGGTTATTTCCTAAGCCTAATGAATTCCTCTATCTAGATATTGCAGAAAAAAAAAGATAGATTTCTAGATAGCCCTAAAATGAATGCTCAAACGTGCTCAAGTGCAACTTACTCCCTTATAAATCTAAGACAATATTTTATTCAATTTTCATGTATGATCATGATGCATGCACGTCCTATTCATCCTCACAAAGCAAAACAATTGCCAAATAGCTTTGGGCTTACGTTTAATTTTGGTGGCATACATAATATGTCTCTCCTTATATTAACTAGTCAAATTTTTCTAACTGTTATTAGCTTAACGTAATTACGGTTAGTGTACCTGCAGAAGATTGACAGAATATAAATTGAACCTTTCATGCCAGCACCCATGAAAGCGTCCATATTCATTACCGTTCACTATAGAAACGGCATCCGTACAATTTCCGCTGTACGAATAACGTTAGCATACGTAACCGAGATAGCGTATTCACGGGGGTACCGTCACTTAATGAAACGGGGGTATGAACAGCAATCGCCATATCCTACGCCAAACCTTTACTCCCAATATAATAAAGGAGTGGTTGGTATACTGGCAACACTTCAAGTAAGCCACTGCTTGAGGGCAGCATTCGGTTCGCGTCACCGACGTGAGGTTCAAGCTCTCTTAGTTGACTGAGAATCCATACCTTCTTACCTTAGCGATGAGTGCGTCGCTATAGAAATTAAAGGTCGGTTGTACACAAAAGTAAGTTTTGACAAAAAGTAATGTGCTGGAAGTCAGTTATAATAATATAGTTAAGATAGCCACCTAGTTACTTCCAATAATCCCCTATGACTTTTACAAACTAGGCGTCATCCTTAACGAACCAACGCATCTTTGCAAACGTAATTTTTGTTGTCAGGTTTTAAGAAAACGAGTTTTTAAGTCTTGCTATACTCTCTGGTGTATGCATTTCGGCTCTGATATAAGCTGTGGCAGAACCACCCAAATAAATTTGGCTTAAGTGCGCTAACCATCACCATAGAGGCAATCCGGGCTAACATGCATTTAAAATGAAATAAAATGATAGTCTATCGGGTAACATCCCGAAACCATTGGAATTTTGATACAAACAATGCATACATACAACCCACACGAAGGTGAGCCTAGAGATTACAACAATCCATAATTTTACATCACAGAGTTCAATAGGAATTATTATTACAAATCAAGTTCAAAAATATTCATAAACAAGTACTTTCAGAGTTTAATAGTGCAGCAAAAAATAAACGATGGTTCTAACGATCATACAAGATATCATGATGAAGCCCGTACATGACATCATTCAACGTTATCATTGTTGGCCAGGGACGTATCCCATTCCACCGACCAACCAGGAGGAAGAGTACACAGCCAAGTCAAACTAGCAACCATGTCCTCACAGTTCTAGATAAGATACTATCCATATCACACATGGCGGAAAAATTAATTGAGCATCCAACCAGATTATTCATCATCATTGTTCCTCTTCTTACTCTATGTGGTAAAAGGGTTAAGCAGTCTCAATGGCCGTGAGAAACGGACGATTCGAATCGAATTTCTTAACCTTGCAAGGGAAATCTAAACACACATCACATGGTTACTCGCAGAGTCACACGTGCAACTTTTTCTCTTTATTCCCGTTTCATGGAATGGGGCCACCGTCCTCGAGTACAGAGGTCCACGAACCACGGTACGGAGCCAGGCATGGCTGCTCTCGCACTCACCTTGTGCCCATAGGAACAGCGTCAAGACGGTGGAAGGTATGTCCATGCACCAGTTCAATCAGATACTTAAGCTTACTGATTACCATATTCTCGGCATGTGGTTAGTATGTTCAAAAACTTAACCACCACTACCACACACGCGATCTTAGCATTTTTGCTAAACAGACGGAGCCTCAATTATCAACAGGAATATGGTAACATAGCCCCGTCCGTCGACCTCATGATTTCAATACAAGTAAAATAAGGAACTCCAATATCTCGTGAGTGACAGCAAATCACTCGACTTTTATCGGAGTCCTATTAGCATGGCAATCTAGCGACCGACACATGCTAGTGTTCATATCATAGGTACCTAGAATCATGCATCTAGCATTTCAATCAACTCCTACAAACAGAATGCACAATACCATGTATAAATAAAAGTTGCATAAGTTTAAAAGTAGGGGTTATGCTCTGGGGCTTGCCTTCCTGAGCAAAGCTAGCTTTGGGCTCTTCCGAACTTTGGTTCGGGTCTTTGATGACTTTAGTTAGATCGATCCGAGCTTCGCACTGCTCACCCCCGAGCTCCGGCACCAGCTCGTAGGTTCCGTTAGCGAGAGTCGTCAATTCTATATCAATGCATATGTATGAGTCGTTTTAATGCTACAATATAAATAACTATTTCACTACAAAGTTGTATTTCAACAAAACTCAAGTTAAGTAGTCAAGCACTTCATTTTCTTTTCCTTGGGCAGTTATTTATCGAGTAGTATCTAGATTAACTAACTTCAATAAGCAAGTGAGAGGTTTTGTCATTTCATAAACGGCTATTTTTCAAGAGTAATCATGGATTAAACAAAACAACTCTTAGAGATAGTTTCTATTTTGAGATTTTTATGCAGAGCACCTTACTTAAGTACAAACTCATTGTAAAATTTCCACCTATTTTCATTCTACAGATTAATCATGAAAAATACATTAAACAGCTACTTCTAGAATCAAGATTCATTTATACAGAACAAACCATGCAAAAACTGGTGCTCAACATTTTACTAAGTAATCCTAAACTTATGATGAGTCTACTGTAAATTTTTTAGATTTTAGTTTGCAAGATACAGAGCATGAAAAACAAGTCAAGATACATCTACATTAATCAAGATTTATTTCTACAAGCGATTCCACAAACTTTATGTATCTCAAACTTTTTCAACATGATAATCCACTCAAAGGGAGTCTTTGCTTAAAATTTCTTATTTTGCTAAGCACCACACCTAGTTACTTTGATTTAATAAACTTTTCTTAACTAAAAATATATGAGCAAGTTAGCCAGAAGTAAAAAGTTTCAAACTTTGTCCATAGCATTCATGCATCAATGTTACTCTACTGTAAAAGTTTCAACCCTAACATATCAGTAGAACAGCATGAACAAATAACTGTAGCAAAATAGCACATCAAATAAGATCTAACAAAAACTACTCGTAGAGACTTGTTCTGGCCTTGAGATTTTTACACAAGTCTTAACAAGCAGAGACTAGTTTACAGTCTAAAAATCATCCACAGTACTGTCCTAGATCAAGAGATACATTTATGGGATATTTAACACAAGATTAATTTTAGATCAAGTTATAGTTTGTAACTGGTCATCCTTCGGTGCAAAAGTTGTCGGAGTCATCAAGAAGGTCCCAACAAATTTTAGTTTGCATTTTTCGAATTTTTCTATGATTTTATATTGATTTTACACTTGACAGACTCTTGAAAACAAAAGTACTCGAGTCCTTGCAAGTAGGTCCCTAGATCTAGCAGAAAGAACCCCAAAAAGAACTTTGTGATTGCAACGTAGTCTCTAGGCGGGGCTAGGTGCTTTCCGACCGAAATCCAGTGAGGAAACTAGTCGGCAGCGTGGGGAAAGGGGTGGGGGAGCACGAGGAGGTCGAGGCTAACCTGTTGGTGTGCTCAGTTGGGAGTGGGGTGGCCGGAGTTGGGCTGCCGGCAGTGAGCAGGAGCTCTGGCGAGATGCGGGTGGTGAGCGGCGGTGGTCCGGTGAGGGAAGACGGTGTGGGGAAGTCGGGGAGTACCAACAGGTCGAGGAGACCTATTTAGAGCCTCAGTTTGAGTGGAGGAGGAGCAGAAAGTGGAGCTCGACGGCGAGGTTGAGTGGCGGCGCTAATGGCGTGGTGGTCGTCATACTCGGATGCATGTGAGAAGGGGCTTGGTGAAACCCTTTTATAGGTGCACCGGGAAGGGGAGGAGGAGTTGGGCATGGCATAACGGAGGGAGGAGCAGCCGGGACAAGGCCGCGGCAAAGGCGCGGCATCGCCAGCATGTCATGGCTCGGCCGTCGAGAATCGACGGCCGCATGGCACGCGTGCGTCGGGCATGGGTGGATTTAGGGCAGGGGAGGGCGATTTGGCCATGGGCTGGTCGGGGTGCTATCCTTTGGCGGCTTGCGGTCGGCAGGCATCGCCGGCCAGGTGGCCGGCGGCCGCTGCCCCTCGACGGGACAAAACAGGGGAAGGAGAGAGAAGGGCTAGGATTCAAATTAAATGTTTCTTAAAATTTTGAATAGAAACTTGAAAAACTTTGAACATCAAAGTTGTAGGGAAATTGAAAATCTACGACTTTCATTTTGGATCAAAGTTCATTTGAGTTTTAGTTCAAAAGTTATTTTAAATTCAAGACTACTAGGATTTGAATTCCTATTCATCTCATGTGTTTAAAATTTGAATTTGCAAATGGTGTTTGAAGTACACTTTGTAAGGTATTAAAATATGAGTGTGTTTTTATGCTATATTTTTCATGAAAAGTGGAGCATGAAAAGATTATAAACATAAAAGGAACAAATCTCACATACACACATACATACATATGCACATACATATTCATACACATGCATATGCACACACATAATTAGAAGCATTGTTTCAATGATTCTTGGTTATTATGCATGATGCTATGTTTAGATTTTTTTGCTTAGGGTTTTAAACACCTAGGGTGTTACAATTGCCTCAACGGGGATTAAGTGGTTGGCAAACCACCGAACCTCGGGATAAAAACCACCATGTCAACTTGTTCTTCCCGTTGGTTTGCAATTCTCTTCACAAGCTTGTATTTACTTATTCAAATACTTGTGCTATTGAGTTGTAGTTGCTCTTGTGTAACTAGTTTACTTGTGTACTAAAGTAGTTGCTCTCTCTTGTGCTAGTTAGCTTGTGTAGCTAAGTAGCCTTGCTTAGTTTGTGTAACTATGTAGTTGGAAGCTCTCTAGTTTAGTTTGTGTAGTTTAGTAAGTACTGGTTGTCCTTAGGCTTGGTGCGCTTTGCATACTAGTATGAGTAGGAGCTCCCCAGTTGTTTGGGTACTAGTTGCTAGGATTGTGTGATCTTGAAATCTAGAATTGTGTAGGTGAGCTCTACCTAGCCCGGCACCTTAGTTGCTCCATTAGGATCTTTTGTAAGCTGCTTGTGATAGATAGAGGGGTGTAGTCTTGGCTAGACCGATTAGTTTTGTTCCACATTCGTTTCGGTTAGCCGATGCTTTTAAGTTTTTGAGAGGACTATTCACCCCCCCCCCCCACCTCTAGTTCGCCATCTCGACCCTACAATCATTTAGTCAACAAAGATTTTACTCAACTTGCAGCAGATGGTAGCAACTATCTGACTTGGGCTACAGACGTAAAAATTATGCTAACAGCAAAAGGTTTCAATGATACAATTGAAGAGCCAAATCCACAAGCCCATGTTTCATATGAAGCTAAATATACCACATTATACTTCTTGAGACACCATCTTCACCTAAATCTCAAGAATGAATATATGATGGAAGAGAATCCTAGATCACTTTGGGTTGCACTCAAAGAACGCTATGATCAACAAAAGGCAATCATTTTGCCCGAAGCAAGATGAGAGTGGTCTCTACTTCATCTTATGGATTTCATACCTATTGCAGAATACAACTCTGTTGTTCACAACAATTGTTCCAAGCCCTTTTTGTGATCAACCGGTTAATGATGCAGAAAATATTGATAAGAGTTGTCTACAATTCTCCCTACAAATAGGTTATTGCAACAAAAATACCGCCGCCATAACTATGCTAAATATTCTGACTTGATATATGGCTTACTCCAGGCAGAAAAATATGATGAACTCTTAACAAAGAATCATCAAATGGGCCCCGTGGGTGCATCACCTCTACCTAAAGTGCATTACAATAGTTAGAACAATCAAAAGAAGTTTGGTGGCAATAAATTCAAAATGAATTTCAAGGGAAAATGGAACAACAAAACAAGCCGCATCATCAGAAGAACAAGAGTTCTCAGAAAGGCAATGGCACTTATAAGAAAAAATTTCACCATGACAACTCTCAAGTTTGTCAAAGGTGTGGTTGTCACAACCACGTCACTAAGAAGTGCCACACTGCCAAGCATTTGGTTGAACTCTACCAGAAATCTGTTGGCAAACTAGTTCAAGGGGACAAGTATGAAGCTCACTTCATCACTCAACCTACCGACGCCAGTTGCTCCAAAGATATTCCTACGGAACACAATAAAGATGTTCTTATGGAACATGACAATGAGAAGATCCCACCTCAGTCGGATAACTTACTCAGCACCGACGACATGCTCGTGGAATGAATCCAACGGCATGTTTTAAGGCATGAACTAGTCTCCTTGGTCCCCAAAGATTTATCGTTATCAGCCATTTTCATGTATTATTATGTTGTGTTGTAAAGAATTATCGCAAGTATTAGAATACATATAATACTTCATCAATAAAGTATGTATACATATAATTTATGAGCTAAATCTTTCATCTTATTATGATTTACTCACTATAGATTATGCTACGGGGACAATCCAAATGGAGGAAAAATTTTGCTTAGTGGATAGTGCTACCACTAACATTATACTCAGGGAAATTAAATATTTCCAAACTCTCAATAAAGAGTAAAGGAAATGTCACGACTATCGTGGGCCGCAATGCCATGATTATTAGTTCAGGAGGAGCCACAATAATTCTCCCTATGGGCACCCAATTAGTAATCGAGGATGCACTCTTGTATACTGATTCAACTTGTACCCTATTGAGTTATAAAGATATTATCGGTGTTTTTACCGTCAGCCTACCTAGGGATACCCTAAGGTAGGTGATTATTTGGTGAGGGATCGCCGGATCTGGAACTTGAAGGTGAACGCAAGGACACAAAGACACAAATTTAGACAGGTTCGGGCCGCTAGAGTAGCATAATACCCTACGTCCTGTTTTGGAGTGTTGTATATAACGCCCTGCACTTGGGTGTTGAGTTGCCTGGGCTGCTCTCTGTTGGTTCTCTGCCTATCTAGGTATCCCTGCCCTCCTTTATATATTCAAAGGGACGGGGTTCCTAGTAGAATTATAAGGTAGGAGTCCTAGTAGGATTACAAGGTATGAGTCCTAATAGCATTACAGTGGAATCCTAGTAGGAATCAGACTTCTTTTTCCTCACGGGTAGCTTCCTTGTGGTACCCAGGAGATCTATCCCTGACAAGCCCCCGAGCTCTTCATAGCCGAGTATTGCAGGCATTTCGAGTACTTCTGAAGTAGTCTTCGGCTTCTTATAAAACTCTATCTTGAAGGTCTTCTTCGAGTACTTCCTTGGTTGCATCGAGACTGTGAGGTGATCATGCCCCGAATAGCTTCAAGTCTTCTTTTGTATGGGGTGCGATGGAAAATCGCACTCCATATAGAGCAACCCCCGAGCCTTAGGTTGAATCGAAGAATCAGGCTGAGGGTCAAATTAGTCTTGAATCTTCTTTTCTTATCCTTCGAGTACATTCGAAAAATAAATAGTCGATGACACGTATCCTGCAGCCCCCGAGCCTTGAATCCAAAACCCTTAGATTTGGAAAAAGGATCCAAGAATCGTGGCATTGGTGTTACTCTGGAATCCCGAGAAAAACTCTTCGCCTTCTGCACAGTGAAATTGAACCTCCCGCTGGTTTATTTAACCGCGCGGTGACTTAGGGTTTCTTCTGCACTCTCAGTCTTCATATGAGTCATCTTCGAGTAGTTTTGCGGCATCCAGCCCCTGAGCTTATGAGCCAGGAGAGCCTAAGGAGCCATGTCGAGTAGTGTGCATCGCCTAGCCCTTGAGCCTGGGAACTAGCGGAACTGTGATGGCACACCATGCTGCCTGGAGGGTTGTTGCCGAAGCTTGATCTGAAAAAAGACAATGCATACATTATGTAGCATAATACGAAGATACCGAGTAGTACTCAGTAATAATATGAAGACACCAAAATTTATTCGGTGTAAAAATTGCTGTGTTGAGCTCTTTTTTAGGCCATTTAAATCTCCCGAGTAGTCCACCCTTTACGTTCACCTGGTCCCAGTTTAGCCTTCACCCATAGCATGTACGAGTCGCTTAGGTCTCTTGCCTTTGCTCATACAGGACGGGTCGCTTAGGTCATGACTGGAGACTCGTGGTTTCACGGATTAAGGCATTTTCTACTCGAGTAGATTAGCGACCGTTAAGAGGAGACAACGAGTAGAAAGTAGTCGTCATGCGACAAAGAGGATGCGCAATGCGCAAAAGTAGTCGACGAAGTGTAGCTCTGGAGGGTTTCAATGCCCATCGAGAGTCGTACACGGATAAGTAGTCGGCGAAGTGTAGCTCTGGAGGGTTTCATGCCCATCGAGAGATGCACACGGATAAGTAGTCGGTGAAGTATGGCTCTGGAGGGTTTAAATACCCGTCAAGAGACGTACCCAAAAAGGTAGCCGATCTTGTGAACAACAAGTCGGAAAAGGTATAAGTCACTTAGCTTGATTCGTGGACGAATGCCGACGAAGCCGTAGAGCTCATTGATGGAGCTGCGACGGTTTGTTGATGGAGCTGCGACGGTTTGTTGATGCAGCTCGATTAGTCAGAGTCGATTCCGACTAGTTTTCAAGTCGAGATGAGTAGTTGATGTAGTCGTTGTTGTGAGGCTCGCCCTCGACTAGTTTCTAGTCGAGACGAGTAGTCAAACTAGTCGTCGGCGGGCCGCCGATCGTCCTCGCGAAGTCGAAGTGATCGCCGGCGGGCCGCCGAGCCTTCTCACGAAGTCGAAGGAGTCGAACTCGTCGCTGCTGCGCGCGAACATTGCGGCACAAGCCGAAGTTGAACCGGCTCATCGAGGTCAGTGGCCGCGGTGCATCAACGTTGCAGCGCGAGGTGAATTTGAGCCGAGTAGTCGAGGTCGATGTAGCCGTTCACTGAAGGATCCGAAATCAAACTCGATGAATCGATCTGCCGATGCATATGTACAAAGTAGCAATCCGCCACCTTGAGTAGATTGATGTTGATGAAGAGGTCCTTCAAATTCGCCCAATGATCGCAACGATCGGCCCCACGGTGGGCGCCAACTGTCTGTGTTTTTACCATCGGTCTACCTATGGATACCCTAAAGTAGATGATTATTTGGTGAGGGATCGCCGGATCTAGAACTTGAAGGTGAACTCAAGGACACAAGACACAAATTTAGACAGGTTCAGGTCGCTAGAGTAGCGTAATACCCTACGTCCTATTTTGGAGTGTTGTATATTGCGCCCTGCGCTTGGGTGTTGAGTTGCCTGTTGGCTGCTCTCTGTTGGTTCTCTGCCTATCTAGGTATCCCTGCCCTCCTTTATATATTCCAGGGGATGGGGTTCCTAGTAGGATTACAAGGTAAGAGTCCGAGTAGGATTACAGGGTATGAGTCCTAATAGGATTACAGTGGAATCCTAGTAGGAATCAGACTTATTTTTCCTCACGGGTAGCTTCCTTGCGGTACCCAGGGGATCTATCCCTGACAAATATATATCATAATGGTTTCCATATCGAAACACATAACGACAACAAGGATGAATTCTATTCATCACTAAAAATGATGGATATATCAAGCAAGTGCTTGAGAAAATTCCTTCAATAGCATCAGGGTTGTTTCATACATATGCCAAACCCGTACAACATGTTGCCTATAAGATAATTTTTCAAAATCTTGATGTCTTCAAGACTTGGCATGATCGCCTAGGTCATCCTAGAATTGGGATGATAAAAATTATCAATAATTCACTTGGTCATCACATGAATACTTCAAAATTTCCTAAACCTTCATATTTTACGTGCACCGCATGTGCCACAGAAAAATTATTCTTAAGACCTTACTCATCTTAAGATAAAGGCTGAGCCACTAACATTTCTTGAACGCATTCAAGGTGATATTTGTGGTCCTATTCATCCATTAGCTGGGCCATCTAGGTACTTCATGGTACTTATTGATGCATCAACGAGATGGTCCCATGTATGTTCATTATCCACTAGAAACCATGCTTTCGCAAGGTTCATTGCTCAATTTATCAAATTAAAAGCATATTATCCGGACAATCCAATAAAATCCATCAGGATGGATCATGCCGCAGAGTTTTCCTCAAAAACCTTCAATCACTATTGTATGGCTCTAAGCATTAATGTGGAATATTCTGTATCTTATGTACATACATAAAATGGATTAGCCGAATCTCTTATCGAGAGAGTAAAATTAATTGCAAGACCATTACTACAGAATTGCAAATTACCAACATTTTGTTGGGTGTCACACCCGATTTATAAGAACATAAATCGAGCAATCATATATGCGCCAGGATCAAGTCACGCATATATACAACAGATTATCAAGATATCACAACACATGTCACGAATAAAAGCGTATCAATTATAAAATGAATATCTTTATTACAACTGAATCAAGAATCAGTTCAAGGAATGCGGAAGCGTAAAATGAATACATAAAGAACTGGGCACCACAGGGACGTCGACTGGGTGACAAACGCCTAGAAGTCGTCGAAGCCGCTGACGTAGTCCTCCACGTTGCCGGGCACTGAGCAGCAGTCGAAGATATCCGAAATAGAACAGAAGAGTAGAGAGGCAAGTGTGAGTACAAACTCGTACTCAACAAGTATAACACAAACTATGAGGCTCTAGGCTAGCTGACTCAACTGCATTAGCTTTTAATCTTGGCAAATTTTATTTAAGCTAATTACTACAAGTGGATGAGTTACCATAAACCCAAATTGCATAAGAAATTAATCAGTATTAATTAAGAACTACTGGGAACCATCCAAACCAAAACCACCCGGGGAATCTCCCTCGTCAAAGGTTGATAACCCCACTAATCAGACGGAGGATCTGGGCCGCTCATGACTGTGAGCACAGCTGATATATCAGTTTTACACTCTCGAGAGGTTGCACAACTTTACCCACAAGTCGTGAGCTACGCTAGTTGTTCATCACACTTCCTTAGGTGAGATGGGTAGCAAGCACACTACGAGATCGTTACAAAGGACCACGTTGGTAAGGCGTAACCGCTAAGGATTCTGGATCAGCAACGATGGGGCCCACCTCCGGGGGTACAAGACACACAGCACAGACCAAGCCGGAGGAGCAGGGACCATTGAAGCTTACCACCCCTCTTGCCCACGCAGGTAAGTTACTCCCGAACCAACATGACCTAATTAATAAGTCAAGACCGTCCCATTCCAGTCTTGTGGTTGCGCGGTTGTCCCAGATTGTCGCTCTATGAACCGGTCCTTAGGCAGAGTGGCCAACCAAGCACTAAGCACCGTGCTGGCCCCCTAAACCATGTTTCTACAAAACATATTTTTAAGGACGCACAAACCACTCAAGCACACAGCACAGAGGGTCGGCTCCAGAATTAAGTTACATAAGATCATTAACAAATTAATTAGAAAGGACCAAGTGTGTTATAGCGCAGCAACCTAGCACAACTAACCAAAATGCTTGTTCTTGATAGTGACTGCATTCAGATCCCGATAATCGACGCACATTCTCTTCGCGCCATTCTTCTTCTCCACGAGCAAGACAGGAAAAGCCCAAGGAGAGAAACTACGACGGATATAGCCCTTGGCTAGCAACTCGTCGACAGTCTTCTTAACCTCCTCATGTTCGACAGGAGCCATACGATAGGGCCTCTTAGCAATAGGAGCTGTGCCAGGCAAGAGATCAATAGAAAACTCAATGTCTCGATCAGGCAGCATACCTGGCAAATCATCCGGAAAGACATCCGGGAAATCAGACACCACGCGAATACCATCCGTGGGTCTGGCCTCCATCTGATGAAGAAATCCAGAAGGCTCTGTAGCACCAACAGTGACCTCCTGACCATCCGGTGCTGACAGAAGAACAGTCCTCTGAGCACAATCTATCCGGACTCCCCACTTGGCAAGAGTCTCCATCCCAAGGATCACATCAATGCCCTTGGAGTCTAGCACCATCAGATTCGCACTGAAATCTACCCCCCTTATGGCCACACTGACTCTGGGACAGAAGATATGAGACCTCAACTGCCCTCCCGGTGAAGATACTAACATGCACCTCTTTAATGTGCTAGTAGGAATACCATGATGCTCAACAAAAGACTGGGTGATGAAAGAATGTGTAGCACCAGTATCAAAAAGCACGGTAGCAGGATGGGCATTAACCATGAACGTACCAATGACCACGTTAGGAGCCTCAGCCGCTGACTCGGCCGTCACGTGGTTCACCCTGCCCTGAGCTGGGGCCTTGGGCTGAGCTGCACGGCCCTGCTGTCCTGCCTGCGCCTTCCGAGGGCAGACGTTGGCGTAGTGCCCCGGCTTGCCGCAGTGGAAGCACACTCGCGGAAAGGCAGCGGCCTGCTGCCCGGCAGGAGGAGTGGGCGCTCCCTGCCTCTGAGCTGGTGGAGCCGGAGGCGCCGGAAGCCTCTGACCCTGTCCCGCCTGCTGCTGCTGCTGAGGACGAGGCGGAAACTGCTGCCACTGCTGGTATTGCTGAGGCGGCCTCTGCTGCTGCGGCGGTGGTGGATGCTGATAGCGGGGACGAGTGTTGCTGCCCGAAGAGGATGGAGCCATCTTCCTCTTCTTATCCTCAATCTCCCGGCGCTTGCGCTCGGTGTTGAGGGCCGCATCAACCAGCTGGTTGAAGTTGTCGAAGCGATGGTTCAGCAGCGCATACTGGATGTGATCATCCAGTCCCTCCTTGAAGTACTCCTGCTTATCGCTATCACGAGCGACGTCAGCAGGGGCGTAGCGGGCAAGCTGAAGGAAACGGTCACGGTACTCCGTCACCGTCATAGATCCCTACTTAAGAGCACGGAACTCCTTCTGCTTCATCTTCATAATGCCCTCAGGAATGTGATGGTTCCTGAAACGCTCACGGAACTGGTCCCACGTGAGAGCATCACGGTCCCGAGCCGGGTAGGACTCCCACCAGTCAAGAGCGGAGCCTCGCAGCTGCCCTGCTGCATAAAGGACTCGCTCCCGGTCGTCGCACTGAGCCACAACCAACTGGCGCTCCACCGAACGAAGCCAGTCGTCCGCCTGGAGTGGGTCCGTGGTGTGAGAGAAGATCGGAGGATGACCTCTCAAGAAATCCGCACGCCTGTCACGAGGCTGAGGCGGCGGTGGAGGCGGTGGCTGAGCGTGGATATGCTGCAGAGCCTGAACGGTATTGTTCAGGGTCGCCATCATCTGCATCTGGAGCTGGAAGAACTGCTCCGGGGTCAGTGGTGGAGGCATCGGCAGCGGCTGACCAGTACCCTGGTTGTTCTGCTCCTGCTGGTCAGAACCGGAACCGGTGCGCCTGGCGTTCACCATCTGATTGCAACACACGAAATTTATGAGAATAAGATATGGTGCTGCTGAGGAGATGAAACTTCGATAGGATATAACAGAGAGAAAGGAATATAGGTTTTACCCCCAACGTTCTAACTAAATTTTTTTATTATTTAGTTCAAGTGGGGTTAGGATCAATTTGCATGAACGAGTTTAACTACTAGACTATGCAATCAACCAAAAATCCAAATCAAACATTCGCACAATAACAAACATTCAATATGCACAACTTAGTCGAGTTTTCCACACTACTCGACTAACACACCCGTTCTAGCGTATTTTCATCGGGACAACCTAAACTTATAGCTTATAAGATTAGGCGACTCAGGCCAACGTCTACGGAAAGTTCAAGCTATTTCCCAGAAAAGACAGGAGAGATAGCAGATCTAGGGCTTAAGACTCAAGGAATAGAAGCAGAAAAATGATGGTTGAAGGTTTGCGGAAGCAAGGCAAGAGGAAGGAGTCCTAAACTCGACCAATTCTATCTAGGTTTCATCCTACAGTCAACACGGCTCTGATACCAATCTGTCACACCCGATTTATAAGAACATAAATCGAGCAATCATATATGCGCCAGGATCAAGTCACGCATATATACAACAGATTATCAAGATATCACAACACATGTCACGAATAAAAGCGTATCAATTATAAAATGAATATCTTTATTACAACTGAATCAAGAATCAGTTCAAGGAATGCGGAAGCGTAAAATGAATACATAAAGAACTGGGCACCACAGGGACGTCGACTGGGTGACAAACGCCTAGAAGTCGTCGAAGCCGCTGACGTAGTCCTCCACGTTGCCGGGCACTGAGCAGCAGTCGAAGATATCCGAAATAGAACAGAAGAGTAGAGAGGCAAGTGTGAGTACAAACTCGTACTCAACAAGTATAACACAAACTATGAGGCTCTAGGCTAGCTGACTCAACTGCATTAGCTTTTAATCTTGGCAAATTTTATTTAAGCTAATTACTACAAGTGGATGAGTTACCATAAACCCAAATTGCATAAGAAATTAATCAGTATTAATTAAGAACTACTGGGAACCATCCAAACCAAAACCACCCGGGGAATCTCCCTCGTCAAAGGTTGATAACCCCACTAATCAGACGGAGGATCTGGGCCGCTCATGACTGTGAGCACAGCTGATATATCAGTTTTACACTCTCGAGAGGTTGCACAACTTTACCCACAAGTCGTGAGCTACGCTAGTTGTTCATCACACTTCCTTAGGTGAGATGGGTAGCAAGCACACTACGAGATCGTTACAAAGGACCACGTTGGTAAGGCGTAACCGCTAAGGATTCTGGATCAGCAACGATGGGGCCCACCTCCGGGGGTACAAGACACACAGCACAGACCAAGCTGGAGGAGCAGGGACCATTGAAGCTTACCACCCCTCTTGCCCACGCAGGTAAGTTACTCCCGAACCAACATGACCTAATTAATAAGTCAAGACCGTCCCATTCCAGTCTTGTGGTTGCGCGGTTGTCCCAGATTGTCGCTCTATGAACCGGTCCTTAGGGAGAGTGGCCAACCAAGCACTAAGCACCGTGCTGGCCCCCTAAACCATGTTTCTACAAAACATATTTTTAAGGACGCACAAACCACTCAAGCACACAGCACAGAGGGTCGGCTCCAGAATTAAGTTACATAAGATCATTAACAAATTAATTAGAAAGGACCAAGTGTGTTATAGCGCAGCAACCTAGCACAACTAACCAAAATGCAACCCAAAGGATATAAAGTGGCTAGTAAAGTCCTTATAGGCATACAGTATTAAAATGCAGTATGAAATTGTATTTAAAAGTGATAGGATGTTCATGTTATACTTGCCTTCCTCGTACTCTCCCGGCTGCTGCTCGAACTGCTCGGAAGATGGCTGCTCCTGGTACTGCTCCGGTGGCTCGACGTCTACTCACGATCGTAACAGCAATACATGGGCCACACATGCACACACATGCAAACAATAGCAAAACATAAGAAACAGTACATCAATACAATGGAACAGCACATAAAACTGGCCTAGAACTATTCTACGCGTTACAACGATCGCGTGGACATAAAGAACGCTTAAAACGGAGCTAAAACGCAAAATCTAGGGCTAAAACAAGGTCCAGGGACTAAACTGTAAGAAAAACAGAACTTCCAAGGGGTTCTGGACAAAAACCAGGAACCTAAACGTAATTAAAGGCTAAACGCAGGGGCTAACACGTGAAAATACAGGGCTTGGACTGCGGGTTCAAATTCTATAAAGATCAAGGGCTTCGGTGCAAGAAATAGGGCTAAACTGCAATTGTTATTGAACTGTAGTGGACTGTGGGTTGATTCTTGAAAAGCGCAGGGGCTCTTTAACAAAATGGCCAGGCTGAAGCGGTACGCGCTAATCTGGACCACTGGATCTAACTTCTACGGCCCAGATCAGATCTATTTCGCGAAGGGGTATACGCGCATCGTGGCCGCTGGGTCTAGATATAACGATTTACACGCGATCCGGTTCGGACGGTCCGATCTAACTGCCGATTACGGACGGTCCGATCTGACTGCCGTTTACGGACGGTCCGATCTGTCCGAGGAGGAAAGGAGAGAGGGGAGGGAAGGAGTGGGCTGGGCCAAGAAGAGGATTTGGCTGCCTTTCTTTTATTCTTTCTCCTCTCCTTTTCTTTTTCTATACTCCACTAATTCAAACAAATCTAATTGAATTCAAAATACAATTTGAATTCAAATCTATAAATTCCACACAATTAAAACAATGCTGCAGCATGAATGCACAAACACTTTAATCCTATGATAAGTTTTATTTTCTTGCGTTATAAATTACTTTAAATGCCACAAAAATTAAAGAAAAGCCTGGGAAATTTATTTAAGCCCAAATAAATTTATTAAAATTTAAAGAAATTACCTTAGGGTGTTACATTGGGGTTATGCGGTCTTACACGCCGCAGACTTAATTCAAATAAGACCTACTGCATATCATATGGCTTCCCCATTGCAGTTAGATGTGGGAATCAACCAAGTATTTCCCATCTGTGAAAATTCGGTTGCATTGTATATGTAAGTATTTCACCACTGCAACGTACATCAATGGGCCCCCATAGAAAATTAGGGATATATGTGGGGTATAAATCACCGTCAATCATAATGTACCTCAAGCCTCTTATAGGGGACTTATTCGCAGCCCGTCACGCTGATTGCATCTCCGATGAAGACAATTTCCATGCATTAGGGGGAGATAATATGTACCATAATGAATGCCAGGAAATAAATTGGAATGTCTCAGGTATTCGGTCCTATGATCCACGTACTATATAATCTGGACGTGAAGTTCAAAAGATTATCAATTTGCAAAATATTACAAATAACCTGCCGGAAGCATTTACTAATTACAAAGGTGTCACAAAATCACACAAACCTGCTGCTAATGTACCAGAAAGAGTAGAGATTCTTACTCAAAATGTCCCAAATCAAAATAAGAGAGGGAGAACTATGGTAACAAAGGGTAAGACTTCAAAACAGCATCCGCGGAAACAAAGGAAGAATACTTCCAAAATGGTAAATGCAAATCAACATCATGTTGATAGACACCAAATGGATATTGAAAATCCAAACAGTATGGATATACCAAGAACAAATGTGCACACAATTATAAGTGCTAGGACATCGAAAAACCTTGACTCTAGTACTTTGGGAAATATTGAAGAGACACAAAGGGTAAATGAAATTTCCACCAATTATATTGATTCTAGAGAATCATTCAATAGAAAAACTATAATTGTCGATATTAATTCTCCTCTAAGATTGCAACTGACCTTCAACCTGATCCAGAACCTAAGACAATGGCAGAGTGCATCAAGCGCTCCGACTGGATCAAATGGAACGAAGCAATCGAGATAGAATAGGCGCTCACTCAAAAAACGAGAGGTATTCTCATCGGTTATACCTACTCCTCATCACATTTTTTTCCCATGGGATCAAAACGGTTTTTCGTCCGTCAAAGGAATGAAAACAATGAGATGGTGAGATATAAAGCAAGGCTTGTAGCACAAGGGTTCACGCAGAGACCCGGCATCGAATTTGATGAAACATAATCTCCAGTTATGAGTGGTATAATATTCCGATACTTAATATCATTGGCAGCTCAGAAAGGTCCATCCATGCATCTCATGGATGTAGTGACAGCATATCTTTATGGGTCACTAGATTCGGATATCTATATGAAAGTTCTTGAAGGGCTTTATACTCTGAACAAGAATCATTCTCGCAACATCTATTGTGTAAAGCTTCAAAAGTTATTATACGGCTTGAAGCAGTCGGGAAGAATGTGATACAACCGAGTAAAGGAATTCCTTTTTCGGAAGGGCTTTTCCAATAATGATGGTTGCCCATGTGTATTCATCAAGAATCCTTAAGTGGATTTTGTATCATATCCGTATATGTGGATGATCTCAATATCATTGGAAATACACGAGAAATAGATGAAGCTTGCAACCATCTTAAGACGGAATTTGAAATGAAAGATTTGGATAAAACCAAATTTTGTTTAGGCTTTCACCTTGAACATCTCCCATCAAGGATATTAGTGCATCAGTCTACATATATCCAAAAACTTCTTCAGAAACTCAACATGGACAAATCATATCCATCAAAGACACCTATGGTCGTTAGATCTTTTGATATGAATAAGGATCAATTCAGACCTAAGGATGAAGATGAAGAATTACTGGGACTTGAAGTTCCATATCTAAGTGCCATTGGAGCGCTAATGTATGTCGCAAATTGCACCAGATCTGATATTGCATTTGCGGTAAACTTACTAGCTAGACATAGCGCAACTCCAACAAAACATCATTGGACAAGAGTTAAGAATATCTTCAGATATCTCTAAGGTACACAAGATCTTGATTTATTTTATCAATTTGATCAAGATAAAGCAATAATTGGATATACATATGCTGGCTATCTATTTGATCCCCATAATGCCAGATCTCAGACAGGCTTTGTATTTTTACATGGTGGACAGGCTTTGTATTTTTACATGGTGGAACGGCTATATCATGGAAATCATCCAAATAAACTCTAGTAGCCACATCCACTAATCATTCTGAAATAATTGCATTATATGAAGCTTAACGTGAATGTGTATGACTTCGCAGAATGATCAATCACATACAACAGTCATGTGATATTGGTTCAATCACAAAACCAACAATTATCTATGAAGATAATTCTGCTTGCATTGCACAAATGAATGCAGGTTATATAAAGAGCAATATCACAAAACATATTGATCCTAAATTATTCTATTGTCATGAGTTACAGAAAAATGGAGAGATAGAAATTTTGCAAACCAAGTCATGTGATAATCTTGCAGATTTATTCACAAAGTTTTTACCTACATCATTATTCCAGAAATATATTTTTAGAATTGGTATGAGACGACTTAAAAATTTGCAAGGATTAGGGGCAGTAACCCTTGAAATAACATGTTTATAATTTTCTGATTATAAAATGCACTCTTTCCCTAGTGAGTTTTTCCTGGCATGGTTTTCTCATACATAGGTTTTTAATGAGGCAATATGCTATCAAGCAATCATATATGTCATATCAACATTTTCTCCTATTTTTCCGAAAGGGTTTTAAAGGAGTTTTTTCTACGACATATCCACACTTCTCCTTATTTTTCTCACAAGGTTTTCAAGGAGTTATTCCATTGTTTCCAAGACCACAGGAACAAATTGATCAAGGGAGAGTGTTACAAAGAAATTAAAATTAGTGATCAATTTCTGTAATTAATTAATTAGTGATTAATGATATCATTAAGTTGCTTACTATCCACGAAAGGACCAGCCTGAAGGGATGTGTCCCTTCATCCCTTTGACCCCTTAGGCATGTATATGAACAGTGGTCCCTATCAATAGAATACACAATTCATTCACTCTATTTTTTTCTCTTACTTTTACATTCAACGGTTGCCACAAACCAGGTCATCTGGAAAGAAGATATCGCCGTCTGGTACGGTCGCCGGTTACCGGATCAATCAGCCCCAACGGGACGTTAAACGGTTACGGCATGGGAAGGGGAGCCGTTGGGAGAAAATCCCCGAATCAGAGGAATTTATCAGTTACGAACTTCCGTTTCTCTCAACGCTGCGTGCGTAAATCGCGCTCTATGCTAGAGTGCCGTAGCCAATTGGCCTGTCCAATCATCAATCACAACAGGGCGACAAATCCGTAAACAATGCACAAACCGACCATTAACGGCTGATCTCCTGTGATAATATGTACTCCCAGTGACGCTGCTTACAATCACTACATACGCAGTCCATGTCACGCTTAACACTGTACGTCTGCATCCCATCTGGGAAGTGCTCATGCTAATCTGAAGGTCAGAGCTTCAGCTGTCCCATATCTCTCCTGTCACTCCTCGTGTCCTCGTACGGATCCTCCCTCCTCAGGGTGGAGCTTGCCTCCTCGGCGTCCGTACACCCCGGCCTCTCCGTCAGGAACTGCTCCCAGAACTTGTCGTTCGCCACAACAGGGGGAGCTGCAGCTTCTTCGTGGGGAGGGAGAGCTTGTTGGCTGTCCCGATCTGGCGGCACCGTGGTGTCCGCTGCAGTGGCTGAGTCGCCTGAAGCCTTGTGCTGGGTATCACCGTGGCGTCTGATGCCGTCGTCGTCCTCCATGGTTGCTGCGGTCGCCTCCGGTGGACCGTCCTTCTCCTCTTCCACAGAGTTTCCGTTCGCGTCCGAAGTTTGGCTTCTATTGACGTCCATCGAGCACGATGCGAGGGTGAGGTTGAGGTGGCACGGCAGGAGCCCATCGTCGTTCGCGGCTGCTGCGAAGCTCACGCTCTGCCCCTTTGAGGGGCAGATGGATGTCCCAGTGTCGGAGAGCTCCATCATCTGTGGAACCAGCGGGAGGCACTCCACGCCCGGTCTCTCGCAGTCTGGATGCTTGCCGTGAGGACTCCCGTTATCTTCGTGCGAGCTTTGGGTGCTCAGGGTGATGAGGTTGCTCTCGGTCATCGCAGGACAGAGCCCCAGCTTGAGCTTGTCGGAGAAGTGCTGGTTCAAAACGTTGCCCATCTCTTGCCTGGAACTGCTGCTGTGGTCGTCATAAAAGCTACTGGTAGTTTCAGCAGCCCCGGCGCTGTATTCCAACCCAGGTAGCCTTCGCTTCTTGTGAACTGCTGCGAAGATCGAGGACGTCTCTGCCATCTTAGTGAGCTTGCTGACAAACTGCGGGTTCTTGCTAGCCTGCTGCAAGAAGCTGAGCATCTTGACCTGCCGTTGCTCCATGTCGAGCACTCGTCGCTCAAGATATTCAATCTGGCTCACGGCCCCCGAATGCTGCTCATTGAACTTCCAGAGGTCAGCCTGAAGGGCAGCTTTCTCTCGTGAAAGCCTGTCAATCTCATCCTCAAATAACGCACGCTCATTGTCAGGCAGGGCACCAGGTTGATGGCTGTGGCTGTGGATGGGCTTTCGCCTGTGGATAATCTTCAGCAGGTGCTTCTGTCCCTTGACAAAGTACTCATTGGCAAATTCCCAGCGCTCCGGGTCAATTTTGCGAAAGCCCTGCAACATTGACATTTCTTAGTGGATTTCCATTAGTTTAGTGAAATCAAACAGTAATATCACTTCATTGGGGTGCAACTAAATAAAAAAAAGTGAAGTTTTTTTTCTATACAAATAATATTGTTACAAGTCAACAAGAATCCCACTGCAAAAAAGCAAGCAAGCACCCCACAATAGCATATAATATCAATGTGACCAAAGTTCTACAAGGATTGCAACAAGCAACCAAAAGAGTTAGAAGAAAAATATTAGTAAAGAAAGGTTTGCAGACACTTCTTTTCTCACAAGGAGAGAAAAAAATGACAGTTTTCTACACTAACCTCTACACTTAAGAGTACTAATTTGCTCAAACTTAATAGAGCCCATTTAACAGACCAGCAAATACAAGTTCAAACAAGGTTCCAAACCCCAGCATTGACCACAGGGAACCCGGAATGCTCAGAGGATATCTAGAGCAGAAAATAGCAGCGGGAATATAGCAATTATTTCATCTTTTTTGCTTTTGAACCATTTTCCATAGATGTTTTTTGCTTAAAGAACAAACGAAAATGACACGAGACACAAATTTCACAGAGATTGGACCTGTAACCTGCTAGTTTCCAGCATTTCCCAGTCCCTGAAGGTCTAGAAATTGCTGAAACCGAACTTAAAACCCCTGATTACATATAGATATAGCCACTTATTTATAAATGCTAAGAACAAATGCGTCCCTTCACATCCCAAAGGGATCCATAGGAGCCAAAAAAATAGTATGGGCTTAGATACCACATAGAGGTGTGAATTACATTCCTAAACCAACAACAGAATTAACAACAAATTTGATGCTGCAACACAGAATTTAAATGCAAATCCTGCAGTTACTGAACTTAACTACAAGTTATATTGGTCAGAAAAGAAATTCAAAAGTGGAATCATTAAATGAACTTGGTCAAGAAATACTCAACAGATCCATGGATTTTGGATCATCAAGATCAAGCTTGATCCATTCCAGGAGACCACAGGAGCCAAAGTCTAAATCTTGAACACCTAACTTTTTACAGCTGCATTCACAAACTAGGTAATTTTTATGATTTCAGTATCTTAGATTACTCATGCCACAAGGCTCGTCTCAAATAATGAGGACACCAATCAGCACACCACAACTAAGTCTCACAAACCACTTTTCAGATATTACAAAAGATGATCTGCTTTTCATCTGATAAAACAGAACTATTATCCGCAAATACAGGTGAATGTCAAATCAAGTCACATAGTCATTGTCAATGGGGTAGAGGAACCAGTGGCCCTATTTCTAAATAAGAGGGAGGGGTAGAGGAATCAGTAAGCCACTGGTTTCTCTACCTTTGGGCTGTCAGTTAAGATCCATGCGATAAGTCGTATCCACTAAACTTAAAACAGGGTAGAGGAACCAGTGGCCGGCCCTATTTCTACATAAGAGGGAGGAAGGGTTTACTATCCACACACACCAAGAAAATATCTCACTACTCAAACCAATTTTATAAGCAATACCTACACCCAGAATGAACATTTAATTTAGTAATTCTGGAAGGCATGACATATTGTATTTTTTTATGCATGAAAAATGCATTAAGCCTAAGTTTGACCTTGGCCTTCCGAATTGCTTGCACAAAAAAATTAGACAGGGTGTTATTAAAATTTTTCACTACCATAGCAAGTTTGGACTATTTTTGAAAAAAAAATGCTCTTGGTATTGTTGAAAGGTCAAGATTGAGGCTATAAATCAAGCTAACAGATTGTTAGTGAACACCATTTACTACATCGTGGACACCAAACTTCGCATCCACCGATCCTAAGTAGTGCTTATAAATGAAAAGAGCTCTTTTATACTAGTCCCAGTTCCACTAATTCCAAACTAGTATTGAAATTGTAAGCCTAAAACAAATATCAGCAACGGCAAACTTGAGTTCCACCCCAATGTTTAGGGTCGAATATGACACTAGTTGTCACGGGCAGAGGAAGGAAGAGAGTAGGTGGCAGGAACTCGACGAAGACTGTATTCAAAGGAAGTGGCCGGATGTGGCCCTGGACCTCGTCGGCACGGCAGAGCAATGATGGCAGCTCACATCGCACCAAGAAGGCAGGGCACCAGAGGCACAATAGAGATACAATCTAAAAGCCTGCAAACTAATCCATGGGTCTGACCTGATATGATGCTAGCCCGGGCACAATCTTAACCAACTCCACTTATCAAAAGAAACAACCCAAACTGCTATCGGCACTCGTAATCCAAACTAATTCAAACTGATCTCTAAACTAACTTATCTCTAATGCTGATCTTCCGCGTAGCCATTCCTGAATCATTGCCGATAGACTTCTTCCTGCGCCTACTGTAATGCAATCCCCACATGACACTAGTTCCTTGCCAATGCAACCATGAGAATTGGAACTCAGTCCCAATTCCGCTTCCTGAATATGATGGGCTATAATTCTTAGGCTCAAGCTCCACTGAAATAATAGCACAAGGCCGCACGAACCCATAGTGGTTTTAGGACGTTGGAGAATACGTTGTCTCCCATCACGACTTAATTTACAGTTTCACATCAATTATTGTGGCACAATTCGAAGTTTCCAACCAATCTATCTACAAGTGAAAAGAAACCCACATACGAAATCATCAGAGATTCTAAACAGTTCGCCAAAACAGCACAAACGTTTCGGCACCTAGGATCAGAAGTACCCTGAGCCCAAATCTGGACGCCAAATTCCCCAAACGAACCAGAGCGAAACCCATGTTAACTCCACCTAGGGGACCCCCGCACCTGCGCAACCTTAACGCCCAAATTCCCACCACCCCAACCGCAGCGACGCACCAGATCCCCAACCCGAGCAGCGCGATGATATTCAAGTGCAGAACAGGGCAGGGCAGGGAGGAAAAGGCAAGGTGGGGTGATTGTTACGCACGTAGGTGTTGAGCTGGCGGATGAAGCTGGAGAAGTTGCTATGCTTGAAGTAGGTGGGCAGCATCCGGGCCGCGAACTCGGGCGGGTTCCAGACCACGAAGCTCCCGTCGGAGGCGTCGCTCCACGACACCACCGCGTCGCTGGACGGGTCGTCCACCATCTCGTACGTCTTCAGCAGGAACGGCGCCGGTCCGCCCCCGCCCCCGCCACCCCCTCCGCCGCCGCCGCCGCCGCCGGACCCGCGGGCGCCGGCGACCTCCATAACACAGCGATGCGGCAGCGCGCGGTGGTGCGGTTGCGCGGCGAGAGGGAGGGGAGTTTGGTGGGGTAGCGGGCAAGGCGAGGTCTCTTGGTCGTTGCGGGTGGGAATGGGGTTTGGTTTGGTTTAATTTCTCACAAATCTTTCTCGTTCCTTTTTTTTAACACTCTTTGTTCGTTTAGGATGGAAATTTGCGCTAAACTTCTAGAAGGCGCCCCTAGTGAAGTCAAAAACAGTGAGTGAGACCGTGAGAGTCAGCACTACAATTGGACTTTGAGTCCACTATGCAAGCGGGCGCGGGCCAACCTACAAGGATAATTTCTAAATCCAATCCAATCCGAATTCAAATTTTACCGATATAAGGATGAGTTTTTAATATCTCTACGTACATCGATAGTTTGAATCGAACTACGCGCTGATACAGATATCGATTATCTAATAATTGAATTATCAAGCCGAGCTATCCCATACTTATCCGACTACCACTACGCCAGAAGCCCTAATCTGAGACGCGCCCTAGGCAAAATGCTAGACGAGCAGGGGTCGCGTCCCGCGTTACCGCGTCGCAGATTAAAAAGTAATCTGAGACGCGCCTCACACGCGCCTCACACGCGTCTTAGATTACCAAAATGCAAGACGCGCCTCACTTATGGCGCGTCTCGCCTTGACTTCACACAGGCTTCTCTGGGAGCCAAATGCGAGACGCGCTCTAGTCTAGGCGGGTCTCGCATTAGTCACAGATGAGAGACACGCCTCACTTACGGCGCGTCTCGCCTTGGATTCAAACAGGTTTCCTGAGAGCCAAATGCGAGACGTGCTCTAGGCTAGGCGGGTCTCGCATTAGTCACAGATGAGAGACGCGCCTCACTTACGGCGTGTCTCGCCTTGGCTTCACACAGGCGCCCCTGGGAGCCAAATGAGAGTCGCGCCCTAAGCGAGGCGCGTCTTGCATTAGTCTACCCCCAACAGGGGCCTTTTTTTCCCCAGCTGCATCCTGGAACTAGCCAGGATTTGGCAGCTACAATCAAATACCTGCAAAAGATTTCAATTCACAGAATTCACCGCAATCATCACACGCATCCATACAATTCACACAGTGCGATACACACAAGCAAAGATAGTATTATATAACACATGTACAATCAATTAGCCTCGTCCAAAACTCAAAACAAGGCTCAACCTAACTCAAAACAACAATGATCGATAAGAACAATAGAGTACATGCAAAGCAAATCTTTCAATCTAGCTCAATGTCGCCTGCCGTGCTATGATAAACGGAACTCCCCCTTTGGGTTGATCACCTCCATCGTGAGGAACCCCGCTAGCCTCTCTCGGATATCCTTCACATTACCAAGCGTCGTATGATTGAAATAATCATCTTCGTCCTTCGAAATATAATTACAAGCAGTTAGAATACAAGATGAAGACAGATATACTTAATTAGAACACGTGAGAATTCTTACCGTGAATTCCGGTTCCGCTGCAACTAGAAGCATGTTGTGGCAAACATAGAACCCACATGAGTTACCCGAGGGTTGCCGTGTGCACTACATGTCAAAGATAGATAGAAATTAGCATTTTGCGACACTTAGAACCAAGAAAATATCATAATAGTAAAGCGATTTAGTTATAGTAGTTACCGTCCACGCGGTGTGATGTGTAAACGCAACTTGACGTTGCTCTTTGTATCCTTCTTCGGCCCTAAGATGCCTGGCAAGAGACCTAAACACAGACATCCGGATGTTATATTAAAAATGATTGTGAAATGGGCAAATGACAAAAACTAAAGCAAACAACAAACTTACTCGTCAAGGATTCAGATGACTAGAGAATAATCACGTATCTGAGTCTTTCCCGACTCATCTGATGGAATGCTCGAGTCAACGTAAAAGACTTGCTTGCTCTTGACATTGATGATGAGTGTAACCCAATGGTTGCCTAGGTTGTACGGCACCACAATGTGCTCCTTGTCAGCATGTACTCGCATGCACTTCACCATGTACTCGATAAGAACAATAGAAGATATGGAAAGCAAGTCTCAATCTAGCTCAATGTCGCCTGCCGTGCTATGATAAATGGAACTCCCCCTTTGGGTTGATCACCTCCATCGTGAGGAACCCCGCTAGCCTCTCTCGGATATCCTTCACGTTACCAAGCGTTGTATGATTGAAATAATCATCTTCGTCCTTCGAAATATAATTACAAACAGTTAGAATACAAGATGAAGACAGATATACTTAATTAGAACACGTGAGAATTCTTACCGTGAAATCCGGTTTCTCTGCAACTAGAAGCATGTTGTGGCAAACATAGAACCCACATGAGTTACCCGAGGATTGCCGTGTGCACTACATATCAAAGATAGATAGAAATTAGCATTTTGCGACACTTAGAACCAAGAAAACATCGTAATAGTAAAGCGATTTAGTTATAGTAGTTACCGTCCACGCGGTTTAATGTGTAAACGCAACTTGATGTTGCTCTTTGTATCCTTCTTCGGCACTAAGATGCCTGTCAAGAGATCTAAACACAGACATCCGGATGTTATATTACAAATGCTTCTGAAATGGGCAAATGATAA
The DNA here is from genome assembly GCF_002211085.1 of Panicum hallii. Taxonomy (NCBI): domain Eukaryota; kingdom Viridiplantae; phylum Streptophyta; class Magnoliopsida; order Poales; family Poaceae; genus Panicum; species Panicum hallii. The sequence goes on along the minus strand of NC_038042.1, from coordinate 43,355,907 downwards.
AAAACTAAAGCAAACAACAAACTTACTCGTCAAGGATTGAGATGACTAGAGAATAATCACGTATCTGAGGCGCGCCCGACTCATCTGATGGAATGCTCGAGTCAAGGTAGAAGACTTGCTTGCTCTTGACATTGATGATGAGTGTAACCCAATGGTTGCCTGGGTTGTACGACACCACAATGTGCTCCTTGTCAGCATGTACTCGCATGCACTTCACCATGTACCTAACCAAATTGAAATGGAAACAAGCGGTTACATGTGTTAAATGGAAACAAGTGACTACATGTGGCTACAAGTTGAAATGAAAACAAGTTTAACTGTTGCATGTGCGTACCTGACCAAGCTATCTCTATCTGAATTCATTACTGTCACCGTCATCATCTGTGGGTCAATGTACCCACACTTCTTTCCGGTTCGACGCCTTGTCTCTTGTTGCATGTGCCTACACGATCCATATGAATTGAAATAGAAACGACTTAAATTGTTGCACGTATATCAAATGCATTGAAATGGAAACAAGTCTTAATCGACTTACAATGCAAAGCACCGAATGAGAGAAAGATCCAAAGCGTCGAGGTTGAAAAGGTCGAACAAATCGCAGAAGGCAACAATAAAGATGTTACCACTGCCCTCAAGCTGCAGAAAGTGCCGCTCTTCGTATGACACCATGATATCCTGGGCTTTATTTACATTGCGCATGTAGTAGTTGTGCAGGTCCACACAATATTGACCTGCTGTCCGAAGCTCAGGGACACTAAACAAGGACTTTCCAACCCTGTACTTTGGATTCTCAGAAGTGTAAGCCCTTGTAACCAGGTGTTTTATCCGCTCCATCTTTTTCTTACCCTCTGAGATCTCCCGCTTCGTCGCCATCGGCCTACTCTGCTTCTTCCTCACAGAATTAGCCTTGCTTGGCTTCTTAGGAGCGGTAGCTGGCTCTGTCGGAACAGGTGGAGGGGGTAATCTGAGGCTGAGTAGGGACAGGAGGATGCGGATCCGGTAACGCTTCCTATGTATCCGGCAGCTGTGGCCATGGCTCAGAAAACGTCGGTGGCACTGCAGGACTCTGTGGCTGAGGTTCAGTGGTCGGTACTGAATCTGCATCTGCTGGATCAATATCAATACCAGCTCTCCGCCACTGAACCCTTCTCGCAACTGCATCCCGCAAAGTGGTGGTCATGTCATCTGGTGGCACATCCAGCTTGATATTCTTAGCAAACTCATGCAGTAAGTCGATCTTGACCACAGCACAATCAGCCCTGACCTGCAACAACAACAACAACAACAAAGCCTTTAAATCTCAAGCAAGTTGTACAAACCAAAATAAAAAAAACAAAAAGAAATAGGAGAAAAGAAAAGAGAGGCAAAGACCAATGCACTGACCTGGACACCTTCAAGCTGGGACATACCGGGATACACAAGCCCTTTCCCGACCTCCAATCGAGATGAATCTCCGACCAGCTGCACGAGAAGACTGCATCGGGTCGGACGAGCCAAGCCATCTATCGTATCCGGCTCCACTGATGTAGGCACTGATGGCCTCTCTGTCCCTCTACTCTAAGAAGCACCCACTGCAGTAGAAGCGTCGCTGTCCCTTCTCTCTTCACTCATCCTACTCCCCGGCAAATCAGGGAATGACAATCCCTGAGACTCGAAGATGGTCTTCATCTCTCCAAACATCTCCATCTTCACCTGCTTTTTGATCTCATCTATGTCAACCTTTGATGAGGAGTCTCGAGTCCGCTTCCGGTATCTGCCTTTGTGTTCCGGGAACCCCTCCTTCCAGGTCAACTAACTGGAAACACCACGGACACGACCCCGTTGCTCACGGGTTCCCAAAGCCCTGGTGAGCGCATCAAACTCCCTCACTCCTTCATTTGAACCTTGGCTGCTCTCCATCAAAGCCCTTTGAGCAACTTCCTCAGCGCTCGTGCTGTAGAAATTGATATTGCCATCCTCCGTGAGCTTTGACCAAGCACACATAAATGGTGCCAGCCGCCCCTCAAACGATTCATAGGGATTCTCAATGCCCCTCTCTGCCAGCATCTCATCCTCCTGCTCCCACATGCGTTGCTTTCCAGCATATCCCGCTGAGCCAAGGTGGTGGTCAAGCTCGTTCCGCGCTCGGAGACCCCGAAAATACTCACTTGACTGTTGGAACTCGGGAGTATTCCACTTTTGAACAAGCTCGTCCCAGGCTTCTTTGGTCAACTCCGCATACTTGTCAAAAGTTCTCCTTCTTCTTCCAACACTTTAAAAGCCTGCATGATAAAACAATAAATCTGCATAAGTGACAGTAGATAATGAAAAAATGTTAGTAAATGACAATACTAAGTGACAACACTTTACTTGTTCTTGTAGCTCCTCCAGGCTTTAGAGATGATCTTCATAGCATGCTTCGTAGCCTTATCGTGCAACTCTATCAGATATTCAACATAGGGTTGAATATCGTTTTCGAAGATTCTCTTTTTGTCGTCCCAAGACAAATCATCGAAATGTTCCAAGGTGAGTGGCACCCTTTGCCGGGCAGCGAGGCCACAAACCCGTCCTAATCTCACCAAGATTGACGGGTCTTCTGGTGCTGCCTCAGAATTGACCCGGCCACAACTTTTCACATCTGATGGCCACGTTGTCTGTGACCTTTTCTTTCTGCCAGCACCAGACGTGCTAGCTCCTGACTGTGACCGTGACGGCCGTCCTGATGATGCTCTGTCATCTGTAGGTTGCTGCACACTGTCCTAACCGCTGCAGCTTGCTGCACACTGTCCGGACCACTGGACATCGTGCTACATGAGAAAGAAAAAAAAATCAGATACAACCATAGAGTAACCGCTCCGAATCAGATACAACCATAGAGTAACCGCATGAATCCTATACCTAGGCCTAGACATGCTTAATGCTTTAGTGATACATATTCTCGCAAAGTAATCTCCATTTTTTGAAATATATGACTTAATCTTTGGTCATTAACCGCTCTTTTTTTTTAATTTGGCTAGGTTGGTCTCTTTTTGCTCTTGATAATTTGATTTGTTTTGAATTCTGTGTAGCAAAACATATTGTTGCTGCCTCGCTGGTTAAGTTGATTTAACATAAATATGATACTGTAGTGATGTATTAGGATAAATATGATAATTTGGTATGTTGATTTAACATATTTTTTGAAACATAATTTGATCTTGTCCTGCAACCACAAGAAGCTACAATGCCTGGAGCAGTTTGCACATTATGTGTGTCCATGGAAGATGTTTCTTGCCTCATACATCCATATACAGGGTATGAACACTGACTAATTAGAAAGGGGGAAAGCTCACCTACGGCGGCAGTGGACGACACTATGGTGGCTTGGGGCGGCGCCGCGGGGCCGGGGATGACGGCGCGACGGCTCGGGGAATGCTCGATGGCGGCGGCACTCGCGGGACGGGAGCTCGGGCCCGGGGGGCGCCGAGAGCGGGAGCGGCGCTGCGGGGCCGGGGACGACGGCCGCGAGGGAGTGACGGTGTGGCTCAAGGATGACGGGCGGCACAAGAGGACGGCGGCGGCGGGGAGCAGAGAACGGGTGTGAAAATTTGGCGATTCGACGACGGGCGGCGCGAGAGGACGGCGGTTTCGATTCGAAAATTTGACCTAAGTCCCAAGAAGGCCGAGGGGCGCGTTCTAAATGCGCGACGTACTTTACCTAAGGCGCGTCGCGCATCTCCATGCGTGACCCGCGTTACCTACGGCTCATCGCGCATTGTGATAGGCGCGACGCGCCGTAGGTAACGCGCGTCTCGCCTTTGATGCCCCGAGCTGGTTGCCTGATCAGGCGCGCGTGGGGAGGGGATTTTGTCCCACCTCGCCAACGCAAGGCGAGTGCGTCCAGCTTATAAGCTTGGGCGGTCCTTGCCATTTCGAAATTACGATACATGTACCTTTGAGCCGCTGTTTCCTCTCTTTGCCCATGCTGGCGGTGTGGGTCTGGGACTCGAGGGCTCCCTGCGGGTCGAACCCGTTCAATCTGTTCGTGGTACCCTGCGGGTTGAGCCCGGTGGCCCCGGACCCCAACCACACCCCCCCGGGTAACTTTTTTTTGTTTTCTCTCTTTAGGCACAAGTGTTTTTACATCATGGACCCCAGGGTCCCTGGGTTCCGCCCGGACCCTCTAGGTTTCGCCCGGACCACTAGGTTTTGCCCGGACCCCCTTAGAACAGGAAAAATAATTGCAGATATGCCCCTGCCATGGGGAATGCGCGACGCGCGTTACCTACGGCGCGTCGCGCATTGGTGTGGGTCTGGGCCCCGAGGGCTCCCTGCGAGTCAAACCCGTTCAATCTGTTCGTGGTACCCTGCGGTTGAGCCCGGTGGCCCCGGACCCCAACCACCCCCGGGTAACTTTTTTTTGTTTTCTCTTTTTAGGCACAAGTGTTTTTTACATCATGGACCCCAGGGTCCCTGGGTTCCACCCGGACCCTCTAGGCTTTCCCGGACCCCTAGGTTTTGCCCGGACCTCTAGGTTTTGCCCGGACCCCCTTAGAATAGGAAAAATAATTGCAGATATGCCCCTGCCATGGGGAATGCGCGACGCGCGTTACCTACGGCTCGTCGCGCATTGTTATATGAGCGACGCGCCGTAGGTAACGCGCGTCTCGCCTTTCATGCCCCCGTGCTGGTTGCCTGTATTTGTTCAGTTCCAGAACTGAATGGTTCAGTTCTGGAACTGAAAATTCAGTTACAGAACTAAATTCGTATTTCCATAACTGAATTTGTATTTCACAAATATTCACACATTATCATATCTCACAAAGGCACAATTAAAGTCACACAATTACCATATTTCACAAAGGAACAATTAAAGTCACACAATTCCATACTTGACAAAGGAACAATTAATATATATTGTGTGCCCAATCATTTTGCTACCTTCCGTTGTTCCCTTGGTTTTTTGAAATTCTTGACTTTTTCTTTATGGTCGTTGCGCAAGTAGGGAGTTTTTGTTGGCCGATGGTATTCTTGGCTTGATCATTGAGTGGCGAAAGGAGGTATCTCATCAAACTGATCAAACTCTTCCTCCTCGACCGATTCTCAACACCGACGATTCGCCGTTTCTAGGTATAACCACTTGAGTCTTTTGTTGTTGTGTCAGAAACATAGAACACTTGAGCCACATGTTGTGCGAGGACGAAAGGGTCCGTCTTGTATTCGTGACGGCTAAGATCGACGCTAATGAACCCGTACTTGTATTTTGTACACCTCTATTTGCATCAACCCAATTGCAACGGAAAAGAGCAATTTTAAAACCGTGAAAGTCAAGCTCCCATATCTCTTGTATTTGACCATAGTACGCGGTTTTGTCCTCTCCGTTAACATCGTAAGCATCAACACGTACACACTATTCTGATACATGCTTTTCTTATCTTGTCGTTTGGTGTAGAACGTGTATCAATTTATGTCATACCCTTGGTATGTCATAACGGTGAATATAGGACCAAGAGCCAACTTTTTGAGTTGTTCACTTATAGGAGTATCTGATTGTGAAATTCGATTCCGGAGCCAACCACAGAATTGTTCATGTGTTCCTTTGCTAACCATGATTCACTGTGTAGAGGATTCTCTCTAAGCAACAGCTCCTTGTGCTCATCAAAGTACTCAGACACAATGTCCATTTGTTGCAACACGTGGAAATGAGCCCTATGAAATAAATCTTGATCTGGAATTATAGCCTTCTTCCTGATCGTCCCCGTGCCTGTGAGCCTCCCCTCATGACGAGACTTGGGAACACCAACCGGGTTACTCGGGTCAGCGTAGTTTAGGCCCACTCAATGGCTTCCCTCTGTACAATATCCTTGTACCATCTGCCCTCGGGAAAGCTCGATTTCTTACTAGTGACTTCAAGATGCCGTTGAATCTCTCGTACGCATACATCTGGTGAAGGAACACAGGACCAAGTAGCTTTATCTCTTTGATAAGATGGCCCGTGAAATGAAGGCTGATATCGAAAAATGCAGGTGGAAAATACATTCAAGAACGCACAAAGTTTCATAGTGCTTCTTTCCAATGACTCAAGATCTTCTTCACCTAGAACCTTTTGACCAATTGCATTAAAGAAAAAGCAAAGGTTCATAATAGGCTCCCGAACATTGACCGGTAGGATATTCCGAATTCCTACGGCAATCATCTGCGTCAGCAATACATGGTAATCATGAGACTTTATGCCGGGAGATAGCTTTAGATCAGGCATTGATACAAGCTTCGAGACGTTGGTTGAGTAGCCAATTGGAACTTTCACACTTTTCAAGAACTCGCAAAACTCCTTCTTCTCATTCTTTGAAAGGGTGATGCATGATGTGGGCAGCTCCATTCCTTTAACGGAGTCATCATTGAGCCACAACTCTTCTCTAATTTTCATTTTCTTCAGATCAGCTCGTGCATGTGCGTGATCTTTCATTTTTCCGTCATGTTAAGCAATGTGCCGAGAGGCTCTCACAGACATTCTTATCCACGTGCATCACATCAATAGAATGACGGACGTCTAAGTCCTTCCAATACGGTAGCTCCCAGAAAATCGACTGCTCTTCCACATGTCATCTTCTTCAACAACGACCTTCTTGCCCTTCTTGCCTTTCTTCTCTCCTTTCCTCTTACCGAGGACAACATGGACATTCTTAACCATTTCATAGACATCATGACCTGAGAAATGCGGTGGAGGACGCCTCTTCTCGGCCTTACCGTTGAAGTGATCACACATGTTCCGGAACGGGTATTTCATTCCAAGGTAGCGTCTATGTCCCATGTACACATTTTTTTTGACTCACTCAAGTACTCAGAGTCTGTCTCTCTCAAACAATGTGGGCACCCGCAACCTACTTTCTGCTCTGTCCGGACAAGTTCCGTGCCGCTGGAGAGTCACTGATAGTCGCGAACAAAATGGCTCGAAGCTGAAAGTACTCACGCTTGTACTCATCCCAGACTCCACTCCTTTACACCAGCAACTTCAGATCGTCAA